>NC_066848.1:1146324-1746324 GCF_001640805.2 Lates calcarifer | reverse complement strand
CTTGGGGAATTGAACAAAAATACCTTATAGGCTCTACAAGTTTTTAAAGTCTTGTTTTTTATAATTCGATAATTTCGGTGTCCATGAACGCACCGCCGGCCTCGGAGTATCGCCATCTGTGATTGGTTTAAGCAGCGTGTCTCCTCCTCGCGCACTATCCCCGGAAGAAGGAAGCGATTCTGCAGAGACAGAAGAGAGGAGGAGAGAGTCTGTTGACAGCAGGTAAAACACCCGGTCCCCCGACACGTTCAAACACATTTTTCTGTTCCGGTAAATCGGTACCGGGAATCGTTCAGGTGTTTGGACCGAAGAAGAAGCTCTCAAGGTACTTTTTCCGTCCTCAGAGGAAAGATGGCTGCTGGTGTTTTCTGTTTCTCTGCAGTTAACTTGTGATTGTGAACTCTTCCAGGTATGGAATATGGCAACAACTGAAATGCAGCTTATGTTAAGCGTCGCATTAATCGGTAAGTTTCATTTCACGGTTTATTTTTTCTTGATTTTTGGTCGGTTTTTAAAGGAAGTAAACGCCTCAGACTCATTGTAGGAGAATCACATGACGCCAGTGTGAACCAGAAGCGTCCGATGCTCCTGCAGTTTATGATTTTCTTCTTTCTTCTTCCAGAGAAAGATGTGAACGGAGACACGCTGTGGGTGTGGTGCTATCCCTCTGTGGACTCAGACCTGAGGACAGTCCTGCTCAGTAAGTGCTGCCTGACTCAGGACAGCAGCCGGGACTTCCACACCTTTGTGTTTGGTCAGTTCTGTCGCACCTGGTACTACATAACCACAGTGGAGGTACAGGAACCTACAGCGCTGAACAAGGTAGAGTAAATCTGGAGCTGAGATGAATGATCATCTTCATTCTGGATTAATCTGCTGGTTGTTTTTGTCGTTAATCAGTTACTTTTTTAACCTAAAAATGTAAGATAATGGAGAAAATGCAAATATATTGAATGAACTGTGATTTAAAACAGAGAGAGGCAGCAAATCCTCACATTTAAGAAGCAGGAGCAAGCAAGTTTTTGCCATAATTGCCATAATTAACGACTCAAACAGTAAAAAAATCAGTGAAATAGTGAATTTATTTAGTTTTGTTTCTGTTTTTTCCTCTTCAAGGTCACTCATTTTTCAATAGTCGTCACAGCAAAAGACTTCAACCCTGAGAAATATGCTGCTCTCAGTCGGATCCTCTGCAGGTAACAGTGTTTGTGGACGTGAAGTTAGAGGCTAATACTGACGCTGTGATTATTAAATAGATGTTTTGATGTTTTGTTACTCAGGATGTACGTCAAACACGGCAGTCCGGTGAAGATGATGGAGGCGTACATCACCGTCCTCACCAAAGGGATCTGTCAGAGCGATGAAAACGGCTCCTTTCTCATTAAGGACTACGACGTTCGGAAGGCGTACCTGGCCGGTTCAGTCAAAGGTGAGACTTAGTAGGAGGTCAGTCTGTGTTTAAATCAAGACAGAATCCAGGAACGTTGTTGTTGCACCGACTCAGATTTTATCAGTTTGTCAGTGTAATATTTAGATCTGAATACACAATTTTAGTCTGATGAAAATGACTGAAAACTGCCTCCACACCTGGTTTTATTCTTAATATCTTAACATCCATCTGTGGTAGAGACCTAAAAGACTAATAACAGATTGTATTTGGAGAAAAAATAATGGTTGATATCATAAAGGTGGAAAAAATGGGTTTAAAACATCTTCAGTTTCACTCTGTCTTGAGGAATTTAGCATTTTTTCCCCTCAAATCTAAAGCTGTTTATAAAATCAACAGGCTGCAGTACAAACTGAATGGTTCAGTCAGAGAGAGAACATGTTTGTCTTCCATCCTACAGAGTTAATGAGGTTAGGAATGAAACTTTTCCAAACAAGGCTTCACAGGTAAAGTGTTGTAGAGACTGTAAAGAGGAAGTTTAGAAAGTCTCTGAGGCGCCGTAGAAAACAAATGATTTGAACAGGTCTTGGTTCTGGGACTCAATCATCAGATAGACGAGGTTTGAACAAAATCAGATGATCTATTGATCGACAGAAAAATAATCTGCAGCTCTTCTGGAAACTGATTAATCAACACTTTCTTCTTAAATGCGAAGATTTCCTGCTTTTCGTCGTCTTATATAATATTAAACAGAATGTCTTTGGGTTTTTGACGTGATCGTGATCTAAAGACAGTTTCCTGTTTTGTAGACTAAACGTTTCAGTGATTAATCAAGAAAATAATTAGCAGATTCATTGTGAGTCAGGGCTACAGAGAAATACTACATGTAAGTGTAGTTATGGCTGCGATTAACAATTATTTTCATAATCATTTGATTCACAGATTATGTCTGTGATTGAATGAGGTCTATAAAATGACAACAAAACTACTCAAATACATCATGTTGTTTTTAAATATCTAGTTTTGATAATTTACTAAATGTTTAAAAGATTCACTGTTCACTGTAAGATGCAGTTCAGTGAGTTTATTTTGAAATACGACGCAGAAAAGACCTGTGATTTTGGTGATTTTCATGAAAAACACGACTAAAACTGAAAGCGGTTCATAAATATTTAGCAGGAACACAACCCCAGATTCCCTCTGAGATGAAACTGGGTCATTCAGTTTACGTCTGTGTTTCTGCTCTGCCTCAGACGTGGTGTCTCAGTTTGGTATGGAGACGATCATCCTGTACACGGCGCTCATGCTGAAGAAGAGGATCGTCGTCCATCACCCTCGTATCGAAGCACTGTTGGAGTTTACGAGGTGAATCTGAGACTTAAATTCAACATTAAAACCTGAATTATAATTTGATAATAGAGATTAACTCTTCGTCTGTTTCCCCGAAGAGTTCTGCCAGCGCTGACGTGGCACAGGAAAGACTGGTCCATCCTGCACCCGTACGAGCACCTGACTGATATTGAGCTGGAGGATTTGAAGAAATGCCCTGGTGAGGCTGCTTCCTGCTTTATTTACTCCTCTCAGAGACTCAAAAATAAATTATTCACACTCCAATATGTTTGTTTTCTCCACAGGCTACATAGCAGGATTCGTAGATCCCGAAGTGAGCAACAGATCGGACCTGTTTGATGTGTTTGTGAACCTCCCCGACGGCGTTATCACCGTATCTCAGAGCGCCAAAGGTACAGTATGTTGAAAGAGAAAGCGACATGTTGTGCGTTTCCCCTCAGACTGACAGTGCAGTTTCCCACCACAGAGGCCATGGCTATGGGGAAGTTACACAAAGATGTTGGTCAGCTTATCGTCCAGTCTGCAGAGGACACAGAGAGGTCAGACAGTCAGGTGATTAAGGTGAGAACACATGTAGTTTTACTGTTTTATCAGTACCAGACTCCATTGACAAAAACAGGAATTTTAGCAAACAGAACACAGGAGCTGCTGCCTTGATCTGTTAATTTGTTTGTACTGTTGTGTGACTTTCAGTGGTGAAAGAAGTATTGAAATCATTTCCTTAAGTAAAGCTAACAAACAATAACATAAACAATCTAACAGATCAAGGCAGCAGCTCCTGTGTTCTGCTCGGTAAAATTCCTCTTTTTGTCAATGGAGTCTGGTAGTGATAAAACCTATGTTTCTGGTTAAACAAAGATTTTTGTTCCTATTAATCATTTACACCCAACAACATGGGGAAAAATCCTCCTCAAATATAAACTTACATTATGTGTAGCGTGAACTCTTGTTTCATTCACAGGACATCTCCATTAAGACAAAAGAGATCCTCGCCAACTTGGTCGCCCTGGCTAACGAGTGTGAAGACTCTAAAATCACACTTGAAGCTTTAAAGCAGCATCATTTTCCTCCGGCGACAGAAAACTTCCTCTTTCATTTGGCAGCTGCCGAACAACTCCTACGGATATAAACCTGTTTTCTCTCCTGCAGGAAGACGTTACTGTTTTTGTATATGTCGGAATAATTACTGGTTTTCTGAAAGGCTTGTGCAGACTCTCGCTCTCATCACGAGAGTGTGCACAAGACACTTTCTCACAGTGTGAGGTAGGAAAGTGACACTAGCATCAAATTATAGCTAACACTGTTTTTCTAATATGAGACAGATGAGCAGGTGTTTACCACATAGAATCAAAGTTTTATGATTTTCTTCTTGCCAAAAAATCTCATGAAAAAGACCAAAACTAGCAATGAATTGATACGCTAGAAAACCAAGTGTGTATTCATCCGCAGCTGAAAATAGTCCCCCCCCCCAAAAACATGCTATTTACTGCGGTTTGAGTAGTGTTTGCTAAAAACTACAGTGCCCAGCTGATTTTGGAATTAATTGAGCCTTTTTTAAATGAAACTACATATTTGTGGCTCTATTTCTAGAAGGAATCAGTGAGTTTGGGGCTGAGCAGCACAGACATGGTTGTAAAGTTTATAAAGACGGAGTTGATTTTGGTCTTTTCATGGTATTTGTTGGCAAAAAGCTAATTATAAGATCAGGATAGCCTCGCTCTTTATATGATAACTTTGGTGTTTTTAAACCTGGACCTCATTTTCCCATGGTTTCAGTCCAGCATTAAGGAAGAACAGTGTATCTGGCAAATACAAACAACTGCTGCAGTGTAGTCAAACGGTGCAATTTTCCATGTCAAAGTACGTCCACTACAGTTCTTGTTTTTGCCACTGACAGGCTCAGATTGTTATTAAAAGTGTCTGACAACATTATGGATAAGATTCCTACCAAACAAAGCATCACTATATATCCATACCAGACTCCATTGACAAAAACAGGAATTTTACAGAGCAGAACACAGGAGCTGCTGGAATACCTCTGCCTCTGTCTGTTAGTTTGTTTGTGTTATTTTGTGACTTTCAAAAATGGAAGAAGTATTTAGATCCTTTACATAAGTAAAAGTACCACACAGTAACTAACAGATAGAGGCATTGGTATTTCAGCAGTGCCTGTGTTCTTCTCAGTAAAATTACTGATTTTCTCAGTGGAGTCTGGTAGTGTCCCTATTAGTTATTTACACCTAAAAACATGGGAAAATAAGGCCCGGGTTCAAAAATACCAGCGTTATCCTTTAACATTAGTAGTTATGAACAATAAAGAGCTACAATATTTGTCTCAAATGTTGTGAAATTGACACAAATAAAGTGGTACTTTTTCATCTGGTACATCTGATAGCGAGAGCTTCCACTCCTCGGTGCAAAGCTGCATTACATCACAATTCATCGTCTTTGGTCTGAAACAACTGCAATAGACAACATGTGGGTTTATTGACATTTTTTTAAACGTCACATTTTGTATTTTACTAATGACTTTTCTGTCTCATAACTAAAACAAACTGTGTAATGAGACTTTTTCAGTGTTTTATAAAAGAAAAGGTTGTTCCTCGTCAATCTGCAGCTGATCAAATAACGATTGATGCCTCAGTTCCACAATCATTTATATGCTTTTTTATTTTTATTAATGTACATTTAGCACTGTTGTTTTACTGTTAAGTCCATTCTCAATCACATTGCCAAAAAGGTGGTTTTGTGCCTCAGTATTTCAGATAAGACAGAGTGCAATACATAGAAATGCTCATGTAACTTTGAAAACTAAATGTATTTTCATGAACTGATGTAATATTTCATATCTATAAAAAAAACATCTAATATTTCAACTAAATAAATTTACTATCATAAACTATCTTCATGTTCCTGTAAGTGGTTTTATCTCACATGAATCTGAGAAAAAGCTGCAGCTGCTTGATGTTAAATAAGACGTTTATTTTCATGCTAATCAGCTCCGACCACTTTATTTACTCTGTTAATTGTTTCTACGATGTGTCGCTCCTCCTCAGAGTCCTCTGTGATAGAATAAATGTCCGTCGACTGCAGCAGCCTGCAGCTCCTCCTCCAGCTTTTCCTTCTTTATCTGTAGAATAAACAAAGTCAACGTCAGCCGAGTTCATTGGGAGGAAAACAGCCTGAAGGATCCTGAATCTTACCGTCCCCAGCTGAGGGAAGAGACCGAACGACACCGGGATCATCAGCCCGAGAACAAACGCTACGCTCATGTGACGGAGAGGAGCGACCAGCAGGGGGCTCCTCTGGAAGAGCCTCGTCCTGTGAAGGTAAATCCATGTTAGCTGACAGGTGTGGTGTTGTCCAGGTGAGCAGAGTTAACATTTAAAAGCCTCTCACCTCTGTAAAAGGAAAATCAGCAGATTAGGAACGGCGGCGGTCGTGCCAAACATGGCCGCTCTCGACGTCGCAGTTTCCATCACGGCCTGAACAGAAAGAAATATTTAACACTGCAAGTTTTCAACGAGAAGATTTATTTTGTTTGTTTTTTTTTCTTTGTACCTTTTCTCCTGCTGCTTTTGAGAAACCGACAGGATTTCCATTGGAATCAAACACCTGGATCCCCGAGTCTGACTCCTCGCTTCTGACAGTGACGACATTGAAGAAGGCCAGAGCAGCTGGAGAGACATAAACAACACGTTGGTGTAAAAAGTCCAACCTGTTCGTACTGGATCCAAACCAGCAGACTTATTATTAAATCATAAGAAACTAGAATTACTGCCTCCGACTGTAGACCTCGTCAGCCGGTCCAGTTTCAAGCAACCAACTGCTGAGTAGATGTTATGGACAGAGATTCTCTCTGATGTGGGGCTAAAGCGCTCGTCTGGACGGAGATTGTTTTTGTTTTAAAAGCTGTAATGGAATTCCTTCTATCGCGCTCTCAAGAATGTGGGATCACAGTGACCTTGACCTTTGACCCCCAAATTCTAATCAGTTCATCCAGTTTAAGTGAACATTTGCACCAAATTTGAAGAGATTCCCTTGAGGTGTTTCTGAGATATCACGTTCACAAGAATGGGACAAACAGATGATTGGATGGATGGTCAACCCAAAAACCTAATGCCTCTGGCCACGGCTGTCGCTTGACCTTTGACCTTTGACCACCAAATTCTAATCAGTTCATCCTTGAGTCCAAGTGAACATTTGTACCAAATTTGAAGAGATTCCCTCAAGGCATACCGAGATATCAGGATCACGAGAATGGGACGAACAGACGAACAATCTACTAACAACAGAATAAAAAGGAAAATAAATTATACGCCATTTTGTTTTTTGCCTCGGGGTGAATTCATAATGTTTGGACCCGTTTATTTACTATCGCAGGTGTAGAATAGTTTTCTAATTTCAGGATAAATAACTCACCTGAGAGTGGGATCGGTAATATCGACCTGAGGAAAGTCTGGACTGGTGCGCTCCTCACTCTGAGTCGGTTGATGAAAATTTGAGGAAGAGCCTGAAACAGAAAATACATTAGAAACTTTTTTAAAAGTGAAACTACACAGTTTATTTTAAAGCTGAAGTTGCCACCATCAGATTACCCCTGCACACGCTGTGTAGGAGACCGTCCCAGCGATCAACAGAAGCTGCTTCAGAGACGTCGTCTTACCCTGGAGGTGAGATAGATTACAGATTATATCTGAAGATATGAGAGGATCTGCTGCATTCTTCTGTTTCTGATTCGTTACCTGCTCTGATGAGGAATTTCTGTTTGCATAGTTGAACCCAGTGCTGTAACTCTGCAGCAAAAACTGAAAGAATATTTCTGTGTTAGAGCTACATGTAATAAGTTTTTATTTATATGATAAATATTCTTCTTTACCTGCCAGAACAGAGCTGGTTTGACGCCGCTGTGAGGTAAAAAACTGGCAACCACCTGAAAAAATAAAGTTTTTTTCATTTCAAGGTCAGTTTCAGGTCAAGAATGAATTAATTGATATTGATTGGATGACACACGTACCAGAGGAGCTGATATTGGCAAAAATGCTTGAAAAAAAAAGACAAATAATGTAATTTTAGATATTAGAAGACTTATTTTAATGATATTGATACTGATTATGATGATATTAAAGAGTAAGATACTTTTTGTTTGACCAGAAACATTGTTATATACCAGTACCAGACTCCATTGACAAAAACAGGAATTTTACTGTGCAGAACACAAGAGCTGCTGGAATACCACTGCATTGACTTTTGAAGTTTGTTTGTGTTACTGTGTGACTTTCAGTGGTGGAAGTAATCAGATACTTTATATAAGTAAAAGTACCACATAAACAAACTAACTGTAGTATCCCAGCAGCTCCTGTGTTATGCTCTGTAAAATTCCTGATTTTGTCAATGGAGTCTGGTATTGATATACATGTATTTTTAATACTGGCTGGAGGAAGATCAATGAAAGTCTTAATTCTGTTTTACCTGGAGGCCGGAAAACTAGAGGAAGAACAGCTCCAGAATCAGCGTGGACAGACGACTGTAAACATTACATGGTAATTATGCCTTTAAAAAAACTTTATCAACATTAGAATTAATTTAACAAACAAAACTGTTTATTCTGTGTTTCATTCAACACTTACAAGAGCGAGGGTCGGTGCAGGTGCATCCTTTTCCCTGTTCTCGCCACTTCTAAGAAGAGAGTGGGCCTTCTGTATTTCAGCCTGAGGGGAGCAGCATCAGCTGTTAAACATCAGATTTATCTCCCAGTATCAGATCAGTGCAGAGGCTGAGACTCACATCAGAGGAGAGCAGCGACGATGGATCCAGGAGATTAAACCAGAGCTTCACTCGGCTGAGGAACGACTGAAAAAGGAAGGTATAGATTACAAAATAAACACAAGAAGAAGATGTAAACAGTTTCATTGAACACAGCACAGTTACCTGCCCCTCGTTTTTCCAGTATAACAGAACAGGATCCATCAGAACAACACGCACATGAACTACTCATAAATTAAATTCAATAAATTAAACACAAACACTACTAAAGCTCACATGGAATTCTCATGCTTTCGAGGTCAAGTTCTATTTAGAAACTATTTCCGCGTTAAACCACGTGTTCAGTCGTGGGCGGGGTTTGCTACATTCAGGAACATCGGAAATATCGGAGGATATATTTGTATATGGATCATACTGTGAGTCACTAATCTGAGAGCAGGCGCATTGTGTTTATAGTTATAACAAAATTGATTAACAACTTGTGTTTATTAATGATATAAAGGTTCGCGCGCAGCGGCAGCGTTTTGTGCTTTTTTTAAACAACGACTCGTTTTTTGACAAAAAAGAAATTATTGACCAGAAAAGAAGAAAAGAAAATAAATCTTGGCATCGCGTGTTTCCGGTGCTCTGATAAATGTTCGGTAAAAAGACCTTGTGCTATTTTTTAAACATTAGAATTTTAAATAAGTACGTTTTACTCGTCATCCGAGGAGCACCTGAAGGCAGCATGAAAGCTCCGTACAGCATTTTTGTTTTTTATTGTTCCGGTAACAGTCTCCGAATAACGTCTTTGGTGCCTATATATGTGTGAAAAGTTTTAATAATACGGATTAATATTTAATATTTATAGTTTTGAGACGTTTGCGTCGAACGCGTGCGTAATGACGCAACTAAGCACTCTCTTCTGACATAATCCAAGATGGCAGCCACCATTGGAAGACTACTCAGGACCTCTGTAAGTTTAAGTTCATACACAGAATCAAACTCACCGTCGACACTGCTCCGCCTCAGTTTGGTGCTTTATCAATCAGTGATTAGCGAGAATCGATAGCGGGTATTGATGAATAATGCGCATGTGCAGTGGCGCGCTGTCATATCGCGTGTGTCGCACATTTGAACCTGAGGACTAACTGTCAGTTTGGTGCCAAACCTGTGATCCGCGGTCGCTGTGTGAGACCAATGTGGTTTTCAAGATGCTAACCTCATATTTTATGTATCTATTAATTAAAACATTATCATTACTATTAATGTGTTTATCACAGTATTATTTCTGGGGCAGACCCTGTCATATATGAGCAATATGCACTTATAGGTGTAAAATTTCATTTCATGTCTTTAAATTTCTTCTAAACTAATTTTTTTTAAATTTCTTTCAGGCATGCACTTCGTTGCTAAGAAAGTACAGCAACATTATTATGTTGTATCATATACTACTTCATTATGTGTTACACTCTAATAGAAATTGTGTAATTCCAGAAGAAGATCTGATGTGGTTTAGTGTGAAGATGTAATTGGCTTCAAAGCACAAAATAATTTTCTTAAACACAGTTTTCTACAGTGGCTGATGAGTGCAAACACACTGCAGCTTAAGAAAACACATGCAAAAAGACAAAACATGAGCAAACTGGGAAAACATCTTCATCAGTTTGACAATTCGTGTGCTCCAAATACACAAACGCACAAATGCTGGAATAAATGCAACAGAAAAGTTGTCCAGGCCTGCAGGGGGAGCACTGCAGCAGGTTGAGCTGTTTGGTTTCCTGCTCTTTGTGAAGGGCTGATGATAATGATAATGATAGAAAACAGTTCACCCCTATTACCTTCCTGTTCCATGAACATTTCTCTCTACAAATATTCAGTATGTAAATTATGGTTTAATAATCTTAGTCCTGCCATCGTGGCTGGAAAATAACACATTATCAAAGAACATAATTCATTTTTTCTCAGGATCCTTTAGCCTGGAGAACTTGTTCGTATTGAACCTGTTGACATTTCGTCTAGTGCCTCATCCACGGCTCATAAAACATCCTCACATTTATAAAGAGCTTCTCTCACATCATGACCTTCACCAGACTCTGAAGTGGTGGCAGCAAAACAAAACTGTAAAGTTTTCCTTTCATGGAGGATGAATTCAGAGTGGTTCAAACATGAGGGATTTAAATAAATCGCCCTTGAATTTGTATTTCTAAGCTTCCAAACTGTTGGCAGTTTTTTACTTGTAGGTTTTTACCACTCAACAGTAGGACTAACAGTGTATATTACCCATGATCCCCCTCTCCCTCTGGAGCAGAAGGTGCTGTGTCTGGGTGCAGACCCACAAGTCTCTCTGTAGGCGGGTTCTGTGTCTTGAATGACCGGAATAAAGTGGTGAAATTAAGATTCATCATGTTTGTCCTGAAGCTCTGAGAGTTTATGACTTTGGTTTAACATCAAAGACCTCTAAAGATTTAACAGTGTTTTCAGTCTATTTGTGGATTATGAATATTGACTTTTTCTTTTTTCCCTCAGGCACAGGTTGCAGCAGCAGGACTGAAAGTCACAGCAGCGAGTCGACATGGAGTCCCTGCACTTCAGAGAGCATGTTTCTCCACCAGTACGTACAAAACCTAAATCACAAGTCATGTTTTTCCCTCAGATCCTCAGATTATTGCTGTGAAATATTACCGCAATAAGGCAAATATATGCAGTATCACATAAAATATTCAAATTGATGCTCAGTGCTGTGAAGTGATGAGACAAAATTATTCACATTTAAAACTTTTTTTTTTTATAATCAGATTTTGTTTGTAATCTCATTTAGTCCACAGATGATCACATCATTATAAAACAGATTTAAAAGTTCACACTGATGCTCTTTCTTTGTGTCACTACAGCACACTGTCTTAAGCTGTAAAAGAAACTCAAACTGGTTTTATGTCACAAGTTTTGCACTTTTCAGTGCCACTAAAATGACCTCCAATTAGTGAGGATTTCATTCAAGTACTGAACATGTGAATTAGTGAGAACAGTCGTGTTCCATTAATGTCATCTTGGCCTAAGTCATATAGAGATTATACATACAGTGCATTCAGAAAGTACTGAATATAACTTACTTTTTTTTGTTTTTATTTAGTTATTTCCTGTGAGTAGTTGATGTTAAATGTTTCTTGTGTATAGACTGAAAGCACCAAAGCTCAACTTCAAGAGTCATAGCAAGAGGTCTGAATACTTTCTGAATGCACAGTAGATGTCTGTGCTCCAAAGAAAATAGTACGAATGAATTAATTGTGCTTGGTTTTTCTGCATCAGGCTCTTGCCGATGGGCTGCTGCTGTCACTCAGCCTGCTCCTGCTTTTAAGGCCACAGCTGTGCAGAATGGGGAGTTTAAGGAGATGAGCCTTGCTGATTTCAAGGGAAAATACCTGGTCCTTTTCTTCTACCCACTGGATTTGTGAGTGCTGACTTTGATTAGCTTTGATTTAAATGCACATTAAGTACCTGTAAGCAGCTCTGCAGATCGACTGGGAGTCAGAAAACATTTCACTCTCAGTGACTTTTGCTTCTCTCTGTGTTTGCAGCACCTTCGTTTGCCCAACAGAGATCATTTCCTTCAGTGACAAGGCGAACGAGTTCCACGACGTCAACTGTGAGGTGGTGGGTGTTTCTGTGGACTCCCACTTCACCCACCTGGCGTGGATCAACACCCCACGCAAGGTACAACTTTCTCATTTAATAATTATTCAAGGGGCAAGGTTCAACTCAGGCCATAAATGAACCTGTAGTTAATGAGTGATCTGCACATGTTGTGTTGTGTTCACAGGACTTTTTAATGCTAAAATAAATGAATATTTTTTTTGTCAGACTGGAGGTTTGGGCCACATCCACATCCCCCTGCTCTCAGACCTCACCAAGCAGATCTCCAGGGACTATGGGGTCCTGCTGGAGGGTCCAGGCATCGCACTGAGGTAGGTGTGTTATTTACTCAATTAGAAACATCAGTCCACAGCCGCCATTAAAGAGACATGAGGGTGTTTTTTTACAATCGGCCTAGAATTCAATATAACAGGTGGTCATGCTGCATTCATGACACGTCAGAAATTAGAAGCTCTGACTCTTGATTTCGACCAATATGTCAAGGAAAATTAAGTGTATAAAGGTTTCACAGTATGTATTTTGGACAAATTATTCCAGCAGATTATTCTAAGAGTATTTAAAGGTTAGAGAGCCCATAGCCTCTCTTACTGTCTCTTGTGTTGCTGCAGGACTGATTTTCCCATATTTCTGGCTTTTATTGAATTTTGTTTGCCAACTCAGTGTGCACATCCAATATGGTGGCAATTTCACAAAACACAACAACTTTTCAGAAAACATGAAAAGACAAAACACAAGTCAATAGTTAGTTAGCGTCTAATGTTAGCGAAATGCAGCTGGAGGGGCAGGAAGTGATTCTCCACATGGAAAGCGTCATCACAGGCTCGCAAGACGGCTACAGTTTGTGTCATTTACAGTCGTTCAAATTGATAAAACTGAGTAAACACAAGAGGCTTTTATCACGTCCTACCAAAAGTTGCTTTTCTTAAGGTAGAAAATGTGAGAAAATGTTCAGAAACATGGCTTGCGAGCCTTCACCTGCGGTTGGGAGGAGTGGAGGTGGATTATGCTCATGTGTGCAGCGACCAGGTCATCAAAGGTAACGTAACTTATGTGGCTAACTTCATGTAGCTAACTGTTTCCTGAGGGTACCCTGTAACATTAGAGTTATATCCCTGTAACTGAATAACAATACCCAGCAACCATAACTAACTAAGTATTCTGCAAGGAGCAACTGTCAGTTATAAATCCAGTATGTAAATAGGTTTGATTTTATAAAAGTATACTTTTATCTTGTATTTTACAGATACTCCCGTTCAATTTAATGAATGTCTGAGTTGTGTAAAAGGCACAAGAGCAGCTGTAGTTCTATAAACAATCCGCTCATGCTGCCTTCTTCAGTTAGCAGTTACTCCCAGTATGAGTAAACTGAAGAGCAACCAAATTACTGTTCTGTTCCTTTATTCTTTCCAGTGGGTAGCTGTTGCCTGTTACCTTCATATTCTATTTGTAGCGCATCCTTAGAAGTCGATCTGTTTACGTTATGTGTGTTGTACTCATGTAAAGGCATACTTGTGGACGCAACCGTCACTGATGCTAACATGATTCCAGAGGGATTGAAGCCCTTATTTTTCTAATCTCAATGATCTAACCTTTGTTAACACATTAAACTGAGGTTAGAAGAACCGTGATAGTTGGTTATCACAAAGTCTATATACTGATATCTGAGTATAATTTTTATTTTAGTTTGGCCTCTTGCTCAATTTCTTGTTATTATTTATTATTTTAATGGCTCAACTTTGCTTACTTGTATATTCCTATCATGTTAAATTATTTAAACATTTCAAATCAGTTTGTTTTTTTCCAATAATATCTTTATTGCTGTTATTTCCTGAGTGACTGGTGATTAAACGTGTGTCTGTTTTCTATGGGTAACCATAATGAATTGTAGCCTAAAACATTGAGTTTATCACTGTATTTATCTTACATGTTATAAATAAAGTTGATTTAAAAAAAAAAACAGTGTAAGTGCAGATTCTCTCAGCGGTTGTCTTTCCTTAAATCTATAGTATGGATGAATTCTCCCTCACCTTTCTTGACCTCATGACGTTTTCTACTGAGGTCAATGTTCATTGGTTAGAACTTTCAAACAACTTCCGCTGAGCTATTTCCACCAATCAGAAGCGGCTGGTAGGCGGGGCAGATTCAGCAGGCCAATCAGCGTTCGCCCGCTAGTGTTGGCTGGCGTCTGTCGTCACTGACCGTGAACGTGAGGAGAGGAGAGCAGGCGAGAGAGGATCGGCGGCGAAACAAAATGTAAAAACGAGTGAAAATACGGTGTAAGACCAACGTTTGAGTCGTCGCTTCGTCGCTTTGGTTCGTTAACGCTCAATTACTGAAGAAGTCTGGACGTTAAAAGAAGCTTTGGAGCTGTTTTTGTCGAACACACCGGCGGCTCAAAGGTAAGGCTAACGAGCTATCTGTGTTAGCGAGCGTTAGCTTTAGCATTAGCATTAGCCTTAGCCTTCTCCTCCAGAATTGTGGACGATTTGCTTCATTTGTGCTTCTTTACCTGTTTTGACTCTGGTTGTTTGTAGGTGTAGTAAGTTTAACTTTAAACGGGTCTTTGAAGTTTAACGCATCCAGTTTTACATTTTGTTACGGTTTAAAGCTTTAGGAATCCCGCTGAATGTATGGTGATGAATAGTATTTGCATAAATAATTAGTATAAAACTAGTTAATCATTTCTCCGGAGTGGTGGAAGAAGCCAGGGTGCATCCAGGATTTAGTATTGACAAAGTGCTAGACGTATAACTTCTTCGATGCTTGAGCAAATTCTTTAGACTAATGTAAGAGTCTGATTAAGTCCTTATGCTAACCTGAGGCACACAGGTTCACCACAGTCAGGACAGGTATTTAGGGTTTGAATTAGAATCAGACAGTGAGGTTATGTGAGACGAGCACAAGGTTCAGACTTAAACCACTGAGCTGTAATAATGTCGTCTACAATACTGACCCAGTCCAAAGCTGAAATATGAACTAACCATGTCATGTTCTGCTTTTTGTTTCCAGCTGTGGATGCAGACAGAGGATGAGAAGCTGATGGGTCTGCAGCACGAGGACTCCTTCTGATTGGAAGGCTTTCTCTGACTGAATCCCAGCTGACCACACAGCCTCACCTGATAGGACCTCACCTGATGGGACTGTCAGCTGTGACCAGTTTGTAAGATAAAGGTATATTACACCTCTTTATAAACATGCTAACAAAGATGTTTGACGTATACAGTCTGATGTTGACATGTTGTTTTCTGTGTGAATTTTAGTTCCCACGCTGCAGAGACAGATGAGTTAATCTGAGCCTGTGAGCTGGAGACGATGGATTCTGCCTCATCAAGCAGGGAGATGATGTTACACCAAACAGGAGCCATGTTTACTTCCTCTCCTCCAGGTACAGCTCAGTGTTGTGCTGTAGAGCTATGATGAGCTAAGCAAGTGTTTATAGACAGAAAAACTCAAATGAATCACTGTTAATGGTCAGAAGTTTATTTTATTTCATTTCTGTTGTCCTGTCTGATTGGTCCAGCACCAGTTAGTCCAGTGAGTCTTTTACTTACAGTTAGAACTTCAGTACCCAGAATCCTCTGCTTTTATTTTGAAGGTGTAAACAGTTGCAGTTTTATATTAATGTTTGTTGTTTGTGATTTTTCTCCACAGACTGAAACTTCACCCATCAAACGACAGAGAGAAGAGACATGAAGATTTCCAGGTCAGTGTAAGTTTATTGTTTTCAGTCATTATCTCAGCTGCAGTTTGACTCTTTAAAACCTGTCGTCTGGAACAAACATCATTTAGTTTAGGCTGCTCTAAATTATCAGATTAAATTAGTTTGAATTTGTATTTTTCCAAAATGTAGCTGTAAAAAAAATAGTATTTCTATACTTCTTTACAAGTAAGTCTAAAAAAAAAAAAAATTAAAGATTTTAAAGAGATATAAAGAAACTTTATACCCTGATTAAAATAAATTGACCTACAGTAAAATGTTTATATTCTTTAAAAAGTAAATTTATAAGATTAATTTACAAATTGTTAAAATTGAAATAGGTTTATATGCTGTAAAAAAATATATAGTTTATACACCATAAGTAAATTTGTTAAGTTAAAATTTTAAAAGTAAGTTTATATGTTTTTTAAAAAATCAAAGTAAAAGATAAGTTGATATGCTGTATAAAATAAGTTAATGTGCTTTAATACATTTATACTTCAAAATAGAAGTTTTTACTCTGATTAAAATATGTTAACATGCTGTAAACTGGTTATACACTTCAAAAAGTAAATTTAAAAGATAAATTTACAAGTTGTAAAAAATATATTTAAGTAAGTTTATACACATTTAAAAAATAAATATAAAAGTATACTGAAAAATATTAGGTTATACAACTTAAATTTACATGTTTAAAAATTAACAATATATACATGTATATACTAAGAAAATATTTTAAATAATGTGCTTTTATAATTTAGTTTTTGTAAAAACTTAGGCCTACAGAATCAAAGTCTATACAGTACAAAAAGTAAACATTAAATAGACTTCATATATTAGAGTTATGGATCTGTGTATATGCTATAAATGTACAATTGGCACACTTAAAAAAATAAATCAGTAAAAACTAAGTCTTTGATAGGCCTGAGTAGGATTTTATTATTTACATAAGTTCTCAATCATGTAAAATATATATTTAATGTTATTTTAAAATTTGAAACACTCAACTGTACAGTTAAAAAGAAACCTTTAATGATTTTGTTCCAGACAACATTTAACAAACTGCAGCAAAGATAATGACAGATGTTTGACCACTAGGAGGCGCTGTGTTCTGTTCTCTCACCAACACTTTACTGTAGCTGTGAGCACATTTCCTCAGACTGATGTTTGAGTGTAACATCTATAACAACATTTAACTGCTCATGATACTAATGTTTCATGAATACTTATATCATGAGCAGTTAAATGTTGTTACAGATGTTACACTCAGACACATCAGTCTGAGGAAATGTGCTCACAGCTACAGTAAAGTGTTGGTTGGAGAACAGAACACAGCGCCTCCTAGTGGTCAAACACTGGGGGGTGGGGGAGGAGGGAGGGAGGGGTTGGGGAGCATCATCCTGCAGGAGGGGTGTATTGTTGTTGTCTGAACAGCTTCATCTGTGGTGTTTTCTTTCCTCCTCCTCAGGTCCAGACCTTCAGCTGCCTCCATCTTCTTCTCCTCCACCTGCAGAGACACATCATGTTAATCACTCATCAATAAATCTCCTCCTCCTCTAAACTGTCCTCAGTCGTTTTTGATGGTTAATTACAGTGTAGGAGTTCTGCTGCTACAGTCTCACTCAAACCAATTCATCAGATACTTTTTAAACTACTGACATGTTTGACTTTTTCTAATGATTCTAGTCTCAGTAGAAACCACCACTGTGTCTGTCTGAAGCTTCATTTACTTCTAATACAATTAAAAAGTACTTCTTCTATTACTTTAAATATTAAGAGATTATTTACAACATTACATTTAACATTACAAATTATTTCTCATTAATTTTATCATTAAATTATTACAGATTACATTAAGTATTATGGGTTAGCTCTAATATTACTTCAGCACTAAATTACCATAGATTACTTGAATTACTATAATTATTTACTTCTAACATTACAGATACATGTAAAATAAGATTATTTCTATCAGTCAAATGTCAGAGTTAAACTTTTCTACTGAGATCTTGTATTAATCAGCTGGAAGCTTCAGACAGACACAGTCCTGGTCTCTGCTGAGACTGGAATCATTAGAAAAAGTAACAAACTCAAACATGTCAGTCGTTTAAAAACGTTTCTGGATGAATTTTCAGTGAGACTGTAGCAGCAGCTCTCCGACTAAAACACTGTAATTAACTATCAAAAAGGACTAAGGACAGTGAACTGTAATGAAAACATTTTCCTACCTTCACCTTCAGTGGATCCAGTTGTTTCTGTGAATTCACCTGAAAAACACAACATGTAATTAAAAAGACATAACTGAGAATAAAAACATTTATCTTCTTAGAAATTAATGAGTTGAGTCTTTTTTGACAAATTCTAAACTACAGGTAGAAGTTAATGTGATGATGTTAGTAAATTACCTGGAGGTTTCTCTTCCGCTCTCAGAGAACTGGTTTACTGTTTGAGGAGACTCTGCACTCATGGACCAAGTGGTGACACCTGGAAATAAAAGAAAGATACAAAGGAAAATGGTCAGTTACACTATTACCTGTTCCTCATCACCAATCTGAACCATATATTTCCTGATTACACTTCATCAAATGTTAAAATTTACTGTCATATGACAAAGAAAACTTTTAAATTCTATGTTTTTGGGAGTGTTGATTGGACAAAACAAAACATTTGAAAATGGGAAATGTTCTGTTTTCCCTGAGATTTGAGGTGTTTCAGACTGGAGTCGTTGTTTAGGACACAGTTTGATGTGGTGAGGTGAGAGCTGGTGTTTCCTGGTCAAAAATATGAAAAAAATATAGTATAGTATGTGGTCAAAAATGTCATAAAAATGGCATAGTATAGTAAGGGATTAAAAATGTCATAAAAAATGTCATAGTATAGTAAGGGGTCAAAAATATGAAAAAAATGTCATAGTATAGTATGTGGTCAAAAATGTCATAAAAAATGTCATAGTATAGTAAGGCGGTCAAAAAATATGAAAAAAATGTCATAGTATAGTATGTGGTCAAAAATGTCATAAAAATGTCATAGTAGTAGGGTCAAAATATGTCATAGTATAGTGGGGTCAAAAATATGAAAAAAATGTCATAGTATAGTATGTGGTCAAAAATATGTCATATAAAAATGCAAAAAAAAAATCATAGTATAGTAAGGGGTCAAAAATGAATAAAAATGTCATAGTATAGTAAGGGGTCAAAAATATGAAAAAAAATGTCCATAGTATAGTAATGGTCAAAAATCATGAAAAAAATGTCATAGTATAGTAAGGGGTCAAAAATATGCAAAAAATGTCCATAGTATAGTAAGGGTCAAAAATATGAAAAAAATGTCATAGTATAGTAAGGGGTCAAAAATTATGAAAAAAAATGTCATAGTATATATATGTGGGTCAAAAATATGTCATAAAAATGTCCATAGTATAGTAAGGGGTCAAAAATGATGCATAAAAATGTCATAGTATAGTAAGGGGTCAAAAATGTATGAAAAAAATGTCATAGTATAGCATGTGGTCAAAAATATGAAAAAAATGTCATAGTATAGTAATGTGGTCAAAAATGTCATAAAAAATGTCATAGTATAGTAAGGGGTCAAAAATGTCATAAAAATGTCATAGTATAGTAAGGGGTCAAAAATATGAAAAAAATGTCATAGTATAGTAAGTGGGTCAAAAATCATAAAAATGTCATAGTATGATAAAAAATGTCATAGTAATTAGTATAGTTGGGTCAAAAATGTATAAAAAATGTCATAGTATAGTAAGGGTCATTAAAAAATGTCATAAAAAATGTCATAGTATAGTAAGGGTCAAAATATGTCAATAAAAATGTCATTAGGTATAAAGGTAAGGGGTCAAAAATATGAAAAAAATGTCAAGGTATTAGTATAGTAAAGGAGGTCAAAAATATGAAAAAAATGTCATGTTCATAAAAAAGTATAGTAAAGTCATAGAAAATGGTCAAAAAATGACATAGTAAGTAAGGGTCAAAAAATGAAAAAAGTCATAGTATAGATGGGTCAATAAATGTCATATGTCATAGTACATGTGGTCAAATCAATATGAAAAAAATGTCATAGTATAGTATGTGGTCAAAATATGTCAATAAAAATGTCATTAGTATAGTAAGGGGTCAAAAAATATGAAAAAAATGTCAATAGTATAGTAAGGGGGTTCAAAAATATTGTCATAAAAAATGTCATAGTATAGTAAGGATGTGTTCAAAAATTGTCATAAAAATGTCATAGTATAGTAAGGGGTTCAAAAATATGAAAAAAAATTCATAGTATAGTAGGTCAAAAATATGAAAAAAATGTCATAGTATAGTAAGGGTCAAAAATGTCATTAAAAAAAATGTCATAGTATAGTAAGGGGTCAAAAATGTCATAAAAATGTCATAGTATAGTAAGGGGTCAAAAATATGAAAAAAATGTCATAGTATAGTAAGGGGTCAAAAATATGAAAAAAATGTCATAGTATAGTATATGGGGTCAAAAATGTCATAAAAATGTCATAGTATAGGATGGTCAAAAATGTCATAGTATAGATAATGGGTCATAGAAATTCATAGTATATGTGGTCAAAAGTATAATGTCATAGTATAAAGTGGTCAAAATATAATGTCATAGTAAGTGGGTCAAAAATGTCATAAAAATGTCATAGTATAGTATGTGGTCAAAAATGTCATAAAAATGTCATAGTAAGTAAGGGGTCAAAAATATGAAAAAAATGTCATAGTATAGTAAGGGGTCAAAAATGTCATAAAAATGTCATAGTATAGTAAAAAATGTCAAAAATGTCATAGTATAGTAAGGGGTCAAAAATATGAAAAAAATGTCCAAAAACACAAAAATATGAAAAAAATGTCATAGTATAGTCAAAAATGTCATAAAAATGTCATAGTATAGTAAGGAAAAAAATGTCATAGTATAGTAAGGGGTCAAAAATCCATCAAAAATGTCATAAGTCATAGTATAGTAAGGGGTCAAAATGTCATAAAAATGTCATAGTATAGTAAGGGAAAAATGTCATAAAAAATGTCATAGTATAGTAAAAAATATGAAAAAATGTCATAGTATCAGTATAGTAAGCCAAAATATGACACAAAAATATGAAAAAAATGCCATAGTATAGTATGTGGTCAAAAATGTCATAAAAATGTCAGTATAGTAAAAAAATGTCATAAAAATGTCATAGTATAGTAAGGGGTCAAATGTCAATATGTCATAGTATAAAAAAAATGTGTCATAGTATAGTAAGGGGTCAAAAATGAAAAAAATGTCATAGTATAGTAAGTGGTCAAAAATATGAAAAAAATGTCATAGTATAGTATGTGGTCAAAAAATGTCATAAAATGTCATAGTATAGTAAGGGGTCAAAAATGAAAAAAATGCATAGTATAGTAAGGGGTCAAAAATATGAAAAAAATGTCATAGTATAGTACAAAATGTGTATAGTAAGGGGTCAAAAATGTCATAAAAATGTCATAGTATAGGGGTCAAAAATATGAAAAAAATGTCATAGTATAGTATGTGGTCAAAAATATGAAAAAAAATGCATAGTATAGTAAGGGGTCAAAAATATGACATAAAAATGTCATAGTATAGTAAGTGGGGTCAAAATATGTAAAAAATGTCATAGTATGTATGTGGTCAAAAATGTCATAAAAATGTCATAGTATAGTAAGGGGTCAAAAATGTAAAAAGTCATAGTATAGTAGGGGTCAAAAATATGAAAAAAAATGTCATAGTATAGTAAGGGGTCAAAATGTCATAAAAATGTCATAGTATAAAAAAAATGTCATAAAAATGTCATAGTATAGTAAGGGGTCAAAAATATGAAAAAAATGTCATAGTATATATGTGGTCAAAAATATGAAAAATGTCATAGTGTCAAAAAATATGTGTCATAGTATAGTAAGGGGTCAAAAATATGAAAAAAATGTCATAGTATAGTAAGGGGTCAAAAAATATGAAAAAATGTCATAGTATAGTAAGGGGTCAAAAATGTCATAAAAAATGTCATAGTATAGCATAAAAATGTCATAGTATACAAAAATATGAAAAAAATGTCATAGTATAGTAAGGGTCAAAATATGAAAAAAAATGTCATAGTAAAGTATGTGGTCAAAAATGTCATAAAAATGTCATAGTATAGTAAGGGGTCAAAATGTGATAGTAATAGGTAAGGTCAAAAATGTCATAAAAAATGTCATAGTATAGTAATGGTGGTCAAAAATGTCATAAAAATGTCATAGTATAGTAAGCGTCAAAAATGTCATAAAATGTCATAGTATAGTAGGCTGTCAAAAATGTCATAGTAAGTAAATGTCCAAAAATGTCAATAAAAATGTCATTAGTCATAGTAAGGGGTCAAAAATATGAACAAAAATGTCATAGTATAGTAATGTGGTCAAAAATATGAAAAAAATGTCATAGTATAGTAAGGGTCAAAAATGTCATAAAAATGTCATAGTATAGTAAGGGGTCAAAAAGTCATAAAAATGTCATAGATAGTAAGGGGTTAAAAATGTCATAAAAATGTCATAGTATAGTATGTGGTCAAAAATATGAAAAAAATGTCATAGTATAGTAAGGGTCAAAAATATGAAAAAAATGTCATAGTATAGTAAGGGGTCAAAAATGTCATAAAAATGTCATAGTATAGTAAGGGAAAAAATGTCATAAAAATGTCTAGTATAGTAAGGGGTCAAATGAAAAAAAATGTCATAGTATAGTATGTGGTCAAAAATGTCAAAAAATGTCATAGTATAGTAAGGGGTCAAAAATATGAAAAAAATGTCATAGTATAGTGGTCAACATAGTATAGTAAGGGTCAAAAATGTCATAAAAATGTCATAGTATGTATCAAAAAATGAAAATAATGTCATAGTATTAGTAAGGTTGAAAAAATGTCAATATAGTAATGTCATAAAAATGAAAAAATGTCATAGTATAGTATAGTGGGTCAAAAATGTCAAAATGTCATAGTATAGTAAGGGGTCAAAAATATGAAAAAATGTCATAGTATAGTAAGGGGTCAAAAATGTCATAAAAATGTCATTAGTATAGTAAGGGGTCAAAAATATGAAAAAAATGTCATAGTATAGTAAGGGGTCAAAATGTCATAAAAATGTCATAGTATAGTAAGGGGTCAAAAATATGAAAAAAATGTCATAGTATAGTAAGGGGTTAAAAATGTCATAAAAATGTCATAGTATAGTAAGGGTCCAAAAATATGAAAAAAATGTCATAGTATAGTAAGGGGTTAAAAAGTCATAGTATAGATGGGTCAAAAAATATGAAAAAAATGTCATAGTATAGTAAGGGGTCAAAAATATGAAAAAAAATGTCATAGTATAGTAAGGGGTCAAAAATATGAAAAAAATGTCATAGTATAGTAAGGGGAAAAAAGAAAAGTAAGGGGTCAAAAATGTCATAAAAAATGTCATAGTATAGTAAGGGGTCAAAAATGTCATAAAAAATGTCATAGTATAGTAAAAGGTTAAAAATGTCATAAAAATGTCATAGTATAGTAAGGGGTCAAAAATGTCATAAAAATGTCATAGTATAGTAAGGGGTCAAAAATGTCATAAAAATGTCATAGTATAGTAAGGGGTCAAAAATATGAAATAAATGTCATAGTATAGCATATGGTCAAAAATGTCATTGTTTAGGACACAGAGCTGTTTGGTGTGTGAGGTGAGAGCTGGTGTTTCCCTCCAGGCTGCAGCAGCTCAACAAGTAGACCTGGAAAACACGAGTACAACACTAATGAATTAAAACACTGAAAAAAAGTCACCACCAAAACTTAAAAGACTATAAAATATTACACTGACATAAAACGTCTGTGTAGTATGTGGTGAAGGGTCATAGTATAGTAAAGCATCAAAATTATTAAAGAAAAATATCACAGTTCGCGTTAGCGCATGATAGCAAAAATGAAAACCATAACTGACTATCACAGACTGTGATGCTACACCTCCGGAAACAGACTTAAAATGAGTTGTAAAAACAACCAAGAGCTGCAGTGTTATCATTCATCCACGATAGGGACCCACGACATGTCAGAAACGCATAAATCAGAAAGACAAACACAGGCCCACAAGCCCAAAAAGATATCAGTTAAGAGAAGGCTACGGCTAATGCTAATGATAAAGCTAACGCTCGCTAATTAGCTAGCCTTACCTTCGTGTTGGGCGTCCAGCTTCACTCGTGCTCGACGAAAACAACTCCAAAGTTTGTTTTAACATCCAGACTTGTTGAATCAGTAAGTTTATCCGCGTGTTAACGAAGCGACCACAAACGTTGGTTTTACTCCGTATTTACACTCGTTTTTCCGACTTTCTCTGTCCGCCCTGCTGCTTCAGTTACATCCATCTCCGTGCGTCAATGACGTCACGGCCAGTGACGACACACTCCAGCGACGTAGGCAGACAAAACGCTGATTGGCTGCGCGCTTGTGATTGGTCGAATCGGCGGAAAACGGTTTATTTTTGCAATAGCGTTGTTTTTCATTTTTAAATATGATTTTAAAACGAGTTTCACGCTACACACTCCACAATAAAATGCATATTCTTGTAAATTTTCATATTATACATATTATGTGTTATCTTTACTACTCGGTTTTGTGTTTGTTTTTTACGTTTATGTTGTTGAGAAAGACGCTCGATAATTTATCTGTTAATAATTCTTGTTTTTCAGGGGCCTGTTCATCATTGATCCAAACGGCGTGGTGAAGCACATGAGTGTGAACGACCTGCCGGTGGGCCGCTGTGTAGAGGAGACCCTCCGTCTGGTGAAGGCCTTCCAGTTTGTGGAGACCCACGGCGAAGTGTGTCCGGCCAGCTGGACCCCTGACTCCCCAACGGTGAGTTCATTCACCTGTTTGACCTTGTATTAAAGAATAAGAAAGAGCTGTTTTATCGCTACCAGACTCCATTTAGAAAAACAGTAATTTTACAGAGCAGGAACACAGGAGATGCTGAAATACCACTGCCTCCATCTGTTGGTTTGTTTCTGTTATTGTGTGATATTTTTACTTATGTGGAAGATCTGATTACTTCCTCCACCACTTAAAGTCACACAATAACACAAAGAAACTAACAGATGGAGGCAGTGGTATTTCAGCAGCTCCTGTGTTCCTGCTCTGTAAAATTACTGTTTTTCTCAATGGAGTCTGCTAGTGATAAAAAGTGATGTTTCTGGTTAAACAAAAAGGATATTACTCTATATTGAAAAGGTTTATTTCTGTAGGAATCCTCTCCACAATACTGTGAGACACTTGTAATAACAATCTGAGCCTGTCAGAATACCAGAATTATCTGAGCTGAGCTTCATCTTGTTTGTTTTCCAGATCAAACCAACCCCACACGGATCCAAGGAGTACTTTGAAAAAGTCAACTGACCAAAGTTCACAACGCTCTCAGCTTAAAAACAGTGAATGGTAGAAATCTGAAAACAAATGAAACACTCTTAGTTTACAGTTTGTAAAGTTGTATTTACTCATACACAGCTGAATAAACAAATAAATCGATTCTCTCTCAGAACGACAGCTCGTTGTTTAAATTGATGTGTAATAGTCTTTGTATTTTAATCACTGTTTTATTCATGGCTGTTATTTTCCTGACTGATTTACTCAGCTCCCCCTTGAGACTCTGCTGAACTGTATGGTTTTGTACCTTAATACACATCTACAGCACAGTATGTATGAGCTTATCTAACCCAAAAATATCTACCCTCAAAAGTCCAAACCACACTTAATAACCCCTGTACATAAACATGTTTATTTTCTCTTTTTACAGCAAGTTAATATGCAGGTTCAAAATGTCCAATCAGACATTGGTACACAACATGAGGTGCCAAAATTAACTTCAGTGGGGGAGAACTGGAAGTTAGAAAAAAAATAGAAGGCATTGCCACTTCTCATACAAGTAGGGTACGTACTGTATTTACACAAAATGGAAAAAAGCATTTGAAACACTCGGCAGCACTGTGTGTGGTTATGAAAACATCTAGTTTTAAGTGTACATAAACTTCACTTTGTACAGTATGTTTTGTGGAAACAAAGCAACTGCCTGATTCCTCCTGACATTCACAGATGATGTTTCAGGTTCGGCAACAGAAAGAACGTGAAGGGAAAATGGCTTACCAGAAGATGTAGAGCCTGTTTTTTTATTTTAAAGCTTTAAATAATATATGAAATCAAAAATAAGAATAATAAGAGTGTCCGTAAGGAGGATTACCGGTCATCAAAATGTACCTTTTTTACATTTTGATGACTGAGAAGATGCTCACAATCAATCAAAAAAGAAGAACATGACAGCGCTGACTGAAGTGAAAATTTGACGATCAGATGGTTTGGTGAAAACTTCATGCAATTTCAGGCAAGATGTAACAGCGCCACCAGCCCCACCCCAAGCACCAAACAAACAAACAAAAAAAAAAACAAAATATACCTTTTTTTGTTTTTAACTGAATGATTCATTTAAAAAAAACACCCTGTAGTAAATCTGTACAACGAAAATACATTTGGGATCTACATCTAAAGGTACATTATTAAGGTTATATACACTCCCCCTCCCCCCGCCCCCCATCCATATATTATCTTTACAAGTAGACTTCATTCAAACCCAAACATTAAGAAAACAAAGACTAAACGGGGAAAATGGGATCACATCAAACATCCATTTAAAAATCAGGTCTGTCTTACTTACTGTACCTCAACCGCTGATGAGTCCGTCTGCTCTCGTCCGTACAGTAAAACTACAGCAGGACTAAAATCATCGACTGGATGGATTGCTACTGTAACAGGGAATTAAGAATCGTCAAAATGGGGGAATGATTCTCAAGTGACGACAGCTTTTTTTTTTTTTTCATTTCGCAGTGGAAGTAGATCTGAAACAAACTACTGTACTGTTTAGTAACGATATTTTATGAGCGACTTCAAGAATACAAAATAGAAATCAAGTCAGAACGCGGGCACAAACCCAACTCTCCAATATTCTGACACAATAGAACAAAGGCTTTCAATACACTTAGGCCTCTTCACTGAAGAGAGCTACACTATTCCATCGATAAACATTTATGTTCTCTGGTCTCAGGTGGGACTGGGTTGGAAAAGAGAAGCCATGTCAGCCTTAACATTCGCCTCAACATTTCTCCTTGAAAGCAACAACTGATTAAAAAAACAAAAACAAACAGAACCTTGTGTGTTTGATAATCTCTCCTCCTCCCGCAGATTTGCTCTCGTTCACTTTGTGAGTTGCGGCGTGGAAATTCATTCAGAAAATGGAGAAAAAACTACATTGTACAAAGTGAGATTCTCACAATCTCTTTGCAAGAAAGAAAAGTAATAAAGAATGACTTGTGCCCGCCGTCGTAGGCAAATCTGTTAATATCCCTGTTTTTACTGCTTCGCCTCTTTAGTCAATTTTCACATTTGTGTAGATCTTCCTCACGAAGGCACTTGTTCCCATGTATCCGACGGCACCTGGAAGACAAATGGGCTCAGTTGAGTTTCTGTTAAATCCATCACAGGACAAACTGATTACGAGGTGAGAGAATTCACTGGAGGCGAAGCACAGATTAACCGTTCAGACATCCAACAGACCCTGAAGGCAGCGTGGAGCACCTGCTGCAGATTAGAGAAAGCTCCACAAAAGGTGCTTTAAGGTGCAGGTGACAGCGTCGGTCTGTCATTCTTTAAGGTGAGGAATGAGGTTAGCTCGCAGCTAAGGAAAAGCTGAAGAACCGATGTGGAAAAGACAGTTTGCTGCATCCACCAGGTTTTTCAAATTCAGAATTTGCATCCAGGACCTATGTACAGGCAGACTGCTGCACTCCACACGAGGGAAAACACTGATTTGAAGAGGTGGAGCAGGTCGCCCTCTGAACCCTGAATAGAGAGCTGCAGGACTGATCCTAAAACCAGGAAGTAAATTAACATGTTAGCATGTTAGCTCTTCCTGTTCTCTCGTCCCAGAGTCAGTGTGTTTCTGGTTAAATGTCTGAAATAAGGTCTGTGGTTTTAACACAAGCTCAAGACATTTTCAGGTTTTATTCTCGGACATAAAATGGGTCAGTAAATCCCCCACTCCTGATGTCTGAAGCTTTTACGTGTCTTAAAAAAGGCGGTTGCTAACGAGTGTCTAAATGAGACTACAGAGGTTGTCGGGGACGTTAACATGAAAACCCATCTACTCACCAGTCCACCTTTACAGCCTCGTTGTGTTTCTACTCACGCTCTTTCAAACTCTCACTAACTTTCTAAGAAGAAAGGCTTTTGTAGAAGAGCTCAGAGCTAAATGAAATGACCAGTTTCAGTGGTGCAGGCAGGAATTTTATGGGCAAATATTCCATCATCACCTTTAAGCATACTGTAATTAAAGTGATCTGAGAGTGAACTAGACTCCTGAACCTCCTCTTGGCTCAGTTTCCAGACTTTAAAGAATCTAGTCCATGACAGGAGACTTTGGCTAAACATTTTTATAGAAGAGGACTTGAAGCTCTGCAGTTTGAAATTGTGTTTTGGTTCTTTTAGGTGAGAGTTTTCCTCCTGAATGACTGAGCTACACATGGAGTTCACTAATGCACACGTCATTATGAACAGGAGGCTGTCCTCAGGTCTGTGTGAAGAACAGGCAAATTATAGATGCAAATTCTAAATACAAAAAAACTGCTGGATGCAGCAAATGTGCAAACGTGCCACTGAAGAATCGATGTGAACGAACAAGTGGTTCACGCATGAAGCTTTCTGTCTTTTTCCGCATCCATTCGTCAGCTTTAGGTGACGTTAAGAAGACTTTTCCTCATGCACAAAACCATTTACAGCAACTTTCTGCAGTTCGGTGAATCTGATGTGGAACGAACATCGAACGAATATCTTTCACATTATTTTGTCACTAAAACATCTTAACTGACGAGATGATGTTGCAGTAAACTCCTGTCTCTAAATCTAAACTTTTTAAAGGTGACTTCAGCAGCTAAAACTTCTCAGAGAACGTTTCTTAAGTTCAGGACAGTCGTACAGTATTTAATCAAAAAGATCCGGGACTCACCACACATGATTCCTAGAGCAGTGCTGAAAACAGCCATGTAACCAAAGTAGAAGGACGTCTGGAACAGCCCGTACATCCTGAAATACATCAGCAGGAAACAGCAGGTAAGCAAAGGCTTTGGCTTTTGATTCTATGACTTTTGAAATGATTGAGACTATTTCATGTGTTCATGTGGTTAAAAAGGACTAAAACTCACTTAGTTTTGAAGAAATAGTAGTAAAAGGAGTACATGTAAACATAAACGGCGGTGGATGCAGCAGAGAGGAAGCTTGTCCATTGCCTGGAAAACAGGGAAAAAACATTTAAGGGTCAATTTTTCATTCATCGTTGACAGTTTCATCAGAAATTCTTCTCTCAGCTAAAATAATCTACACACATTTTCATGCACAAATCTTTAAAAAGTTGGTGTGATGATAGTGTATTCAAGGATCGTAGTATTGCTTAAGAACAGTGTAGTCAGACACTGAACAGCTGCTGCAGTGAAATCCAATGAGGCTGCTGTCAACGTCAATGTACGTCCACTGAAGTGCTTGTTTTTCTACTGACGGGCTCAGATTGTTCTTTTAAGTGTCTGACAGCATTATAGATAGAATTCCTACAGAGGCAGAGTTTTTATTAAACTTCTTGTTTAACCAGAAACAGCACTTTGTATCAGTACCAGACTCCATTGACAAAAACACAGATTTTAACGAGCAGAACACAGGAGCTGCTGGAATACCACTGCCTCCATCTGTTAGTTTGTTAACTAAGTGGTTGAAGAAGTATTCAGATACTTTACTATACTGAAGTTAAACTACCACACAACAACACAAACAAACTAACAGATGGAGGCAGTGCTATTCCAGCAGCTCCTGTGTTCTGCTTGGTAAAATTGCTGTTTTTGTCAATGGAGTCTGGCAGAGATAAAATGTCTGTTTCTTTTTAAATAAAAAGGTCTATCCTGTCTATAATGTCAGACACTTATAATAACAATGTCTGTCTTTATCAATCAGAGTCGTCCTTTAAATTCACGGCCGATACACTCACCATCTGTAATCCTCAGCGTTGAGCAGGAAGTACGTGCAGACGATGGTGACGCACACGGTCACGATGCAGAGGATAACCAGGACCAGCATCATGAAGCCGTACACGTAGTAGATTTTATAGGCCCAAAAGGACGTGAAGATGAAGTACCTGAGGAATGAGGACAGTGAACGCGTCACAGAGGCTGCAAAGATCAGCTAACAATGCACAAATCCACCAGTATCACTGCACAGACTTACATCTCAATGAAAATGGAGCCAAATGGGAGGATTCCTCCGAGGCAGACGATGACGGCCGGCTCCATGAACCTGAACGAACACAAGATTCAGCATCAGTACGACTGTATACCTTCAAGTGTTTAGGTCAGACCCCTCCCTCCCTGCAGGGCGGGGATGTGACTTATTGTGTTTACAAGAAAGAAAAAAGAAAAGGTAGACAGAGGCTGGAAATTCAAGCAAACTCTGACAGTGGCTTCGAGTTACAGCTACCTTTTCCTGCTGGCAGACGGCCACACTGCTTGGCACAGGGTTGTAAATGTTAATACACTCACAGCTTATTGCTTTGCTATTTTTCATTACTCAAAGAGTTTGTGCAGACAGCAAAACCATTTCCTGACATCTAACACTTGAGCTCAGGCCCCGACAACACTTTGGACTCATTCCACGATTTAAGAACAACTCCCTCACTGCCCGCTGATCAGTCATTACACCTCACTCTGCAACAATGAAAACAACCTAAGCCAAAAAGTTTGACTGCACACTGGAAAATAATTACTTTCGCACAGCAATTTAGTTTTTCGAGCTGCGGCGGTCGCATCTCCAACAGGACCTCAAACTGTCCCACAAAAGGTTTGACTTTCAAAATGATCACACATCAAATCAAAAACAGCTACAGCAGAAACAACAGGTGTTAAAAACCGTCTGACAGCAGGAGAGACACTCCCCAGTGTGGTTGATTTTATAACTGAGCTATGACCAAGACACCAACTTTACATCTGCAGTGTTTCCGCTGTATAGATTCTGTGGAAATTATTGCTGCTGCTGCTGCTGCAATGTCAGGGACTCCGCAGAGGGCTTTTAATTTGAAACAACGGCTACAGGAAGTGGAGAGTGGTGACACCTAACTGAGGCAAAAGGGAGAGAGAAAGAGGTAGATTTACATAATATTACGTTACAACTACTATCACTCAAGCCTATAAAAATCCCACAAATAAACTGATTATTTGCTTTTTTCTGTTTCCTTTTAAACTGAAAATCTTTGTTTTTTGTAGGATATGTGTCTATGAGCGATATCATCTTTCTTTTACAGGGTGAATGACTCAACTCTCCAACTTCCCCCAGTGTCACACCGAGGCAAATTCCTTCAAAATATAACGTCCTCAGGGACTGAATTGACCCCGTTTGCGTTGGACCACACCTACCATTTCTTCTCGGGGATGGGTCGCGGCACGGCGTTCACTCGGCAGGGGAAGTTTGGCTGGCCCGACAGATTCCTCCCCAGGATTGTTCCCACGAGGTTTAGCGGCAGAATGACAAAGAAGCAGATACAGCAAACAGCAACCTGTAGAAAAAAAACAAACATTATTAATATTTAGTCGGGTGGCCTGTGTTTACAGCCAACATCCAGGGTGTTGTCAGATCCTCCCATCATTCATCTCCACTGTCCTTTAACTGTGTCCCAGGATTTATTTTTTTTTTTCAGCTTAAAGACATTTAATAAACTGCTCAAACTGCCCTGAGAGGTGCTGGATCTCAACTCGCCAAATTAACAGAATAACATATGCAGACAGAGTCGTGTTTTTATCAGATGACCTTCAAAGTTTGGCCAGAACAAATTAAAACCGCCCCACATCTGTTAAAATAGCATGTTTGGCTAACAGAGTTGGACTATGGCGTCTTCATGGTATGATTTCAAAATGCTTTCTTGACATTCCTGATTGTGCAGTTAGGCGCAAACAACTCTTGAGTGTTGTGTCGAGCCAACAAACAGCTGTTTGTAATTAGGAGCGATTTCAGAGTCAGTCAGGACGTTGTTGAGAAAGTTTATGTGAGTGCAGCAGAAAGAATCTGTGCTTGAACAACTTTGGAAAGTTAAATGCAGGAATAAACTTTGCACTGACAGATGAAGTGAAAAACATTGATCATCTCGTTACAGTATAATGTTCTGCTGGGAAACCTAGAGTCCTGGCATTTCCTGGCATTCATCTGGGTGTTACTTTGACACGTACCACCCACCTAAACATCGGCACAGACCGAGCACACCCCCACAGAATGAGATTAATTTTAACGACTTGTGACTATTCTCATCAGCTTCATCCACATAAACTGGCAGTGGTTGACTCAGAGGATGCTGTTCATAACTCTGCGGGTTTTTTTTATTGTTGTTGCTGTGTCAGACTCACCATGGTGCCAAATGGGATGGCTCTGGAGGCGTGGTAGTAGATGGCGATGAAGTTGATGAAGAAGGCCGTCCCGCACACCATGGCTGGGATCATGAAGGCCCCGATGAACATCTGTTTGATCCATCTTCTGCCTGCGATATCAGAACAAATCAAACGTGTGCGATGTGAGAAATGAAGCCCACATCCAGGAAAACAGTCAGAGAGAATATGATGCATGGACATTTTTTTTTATTACCTCCTTGTTTTGCATACAAACTTCCCCCAAAGTAGCCATTGACGGGGGAGGTTGCAGCATACACAAAAATGGCTGTGCTCAGCATGGATCCTCTCCTGCAGAGAAAAAAAACCACCATGAGTCAAAACAACTACGACCTCAGTTTCAAATTAAAAATGTGTTTTCCTCCGACTCGCGTCTAATTTTATGTTTCTAAAGCAGGGGACACATGACAAGATAATCCTTCCTCCCGATCATGTCGGCAAAGATCTGATTATCTGATGTAAAAATGATCTTATCAGATTCTCCTGTGGTGTGAGGTGTGTTCAGAGTGGTTTTACCCTCCCTGATAAATATTAAACACGTTCAATAACTGTTAGTGTGTGGTGTGTATCAGAACAAAACTGTGAAATCTGTCGTTACTTGTCGTCGTGTGTGCTCTCTCACAATCGCTTCAGACAACCCACAGAAAAACACATTCACTGGACTTTTCAACGTCAATTTACACAACACAACTGCTGTGTCTAAAATCAGATACTTTAATATGACGGAATATCTGCCGACTGCTTTGCTTGCATGACTTAAAAAAAAAAAAAAAAAAAGTTTTCCTCCTTCCTCAGCCGCCATTTTCACACGTTTGAAAAAACATTGGTGGTCCCTGCCTCTTTGCTACGCAGCCAAGATGGCGACTGTTGAGTGTGAGAAATGTCCATCATTCCACACTCAACTTTTTGACCATTTTAACTCACCATCCTGGTGCTGTTAGTGCACTGTATGTTTCCATATTCGCCAGTTTAAAGGCACTGATGCTCTCAAAACAGCAAGTGTGAGTAAGGAAGTAAGGAAACGGAGACACAGCAAATCACTTGTTTCCCAGTGTTTCATAAAGTTATGGTTTGACAGCTTCTTTTATTTCTTATGCATTACATATTTGTTTTTCAGCTAAACGCTCTGCTCTTAAGCAACACAATAATTCAGGGGATAAAACATCTGACCCCACCCGTCATTTACTCACTCTGTGTACAGATCCTCAACCATAGCGACGATGATGACGATGAGGGAGACAGAGAAGATCTGGCAGCCGGAGCCGATGAGAGAAGAGAAGATCAGCGGGTGGCTCGACGGCCGAAACACGTCGCCGTGGACCTGCTTCCACCCGTATTCATCTCCCAGGTCTCTGTCCTGTTGGTTCACAGGGACAGAGGGAGGGACAAAGATCAACCAAGAGACAAAACTCAAAGAAAACAAAAACTCGATCTAGTTAGTTTTGGTTTCACCACAGAACTTTGCCTGACGTACCGACTTCCTGTCGTCATCACCTGCATGTGCCGAGTCCTCCTATATTCAATACTGATTGGTTTATAGACGGCGTGTTGTCAGTTCAGCTTTAAAAACCTTTAATCTCTCCTCGCATTAAGAATTTCATTGAGGAATAAAAACACACTCTCCTTGTTTTAGTCGCCTATTTTCTGCCACAGGTGTTTTAGCTTAAAAAAATAACAATGAATCTATAATTGATCGTTAATTTTCCTGATGATTGGGCAAGGAAATTTCTTCAAATACCCATCCCTGATCCACACTACAAAAGAACCAAACCGTGGTTCAGTTTGATCCAGATCGAGAAAGAAACCTTAGTTACAATTCTGCGTTCTCCAAATAACAGGGGGAACTGCCGAGTCAATTAAAACTTACCATGTCATCCATTTCCTCCTCTTTGCTGTATCTGGCGTAATCCTTTCTTAGTGTTCTCATCAGAATCATGGACACCAGACCCACCAGGAAAATGACCATCATGAAGGAGTTAAAGATGGAGAACCAGTGAATCTGCAACAACAAAGGAAAAGAAAACAAATAATTAGTACGAGTCAGGACAGGAAACACATCGTTTTCTTCTACTCAGCTGCTTAAATTCAGTTAAACTTCCTCTTACAACTGGATTCCTGCCACGATGACGAACGATTAAAGAATCAGACGAAAGTTACCAGAGTTACATCAGTTACATCACACCGACCACGGGACAAGGCTCGACTCGTACCCTCTCTGAAAGGTCATACTGATGTGTGCCGCAACACGCCAGCGGCGTTTTCTCAGCTGCCATGACAAAAACCAGTCGTCTATTATTCTACTCACCCTGTGCTGGAAGAAGGATGGGTCGAGGTATTTGTCGAATCTGTCCTCAAACTTCACATCTGACTTCTTCCACTTCACCTGTGACAGGAAAAGATGTGTTTAGACTCACAGAGACCTGTATTTAAAATGTAAAATGAGCGTTAACTCATAAAATAAATCACTCAGTACTCACAGAGTAAGACATTGGGATTTTAGTGTTTGGCACGAGTTTGACTTTCCCCTCGCTGGTCAGATTGACATCAACAATCCTGTTGCCGTTGAAGCCGATCTCCAGTTTCTTGTACGTCCACAGGTAATGATCATCTCCGTTTTCATCAGCCTCACCAACAATACCTTTAAAAAAAATAAAATAATTGACACGCACTGAATTAGAGATCATGTGGACAGGTGTAAACACAGGCCCTTCAGTTACAGCCGATAAATAATCAGGACGTGCAAATGCCAAATAAAGGTCACCTGCTGCGCCGCTTGTTAACTTTCTAACAGCATCATCTGTATTCATCTGTCCATATTCAGTGTAAAGGCTTCAGCTGTTGTCAGAGTTTGTCCCTGCTGGCCACCGTACACAATCTCTACACTCTGAGCAACTTAGTTTGCTCCCAGCTGGCTGCCCGTTATTCTCAGTCTTTAATAAACCTGCTAATTTATCCATCTCTCTCTCTCCTCAATACATCGTTACTTCACAAAGTTAAATGTCAATACAGGATTGAATGTTGTTCTCTTGAGGCGGCAGGTGACATACACTCAGCTGGCAGTTTATTAGGTACACCTAGCAGGTCTAACACAACAGTCCTGCAATAAATCCTCCTTTATGAAGGTAATAATTATTTCAGAAAGGTAAGGTCATTTAGGGGCTGTAGTTTACAGTGTCATAAGGTGTTTCTATTATTTTGTCCAGCCTATTTTTATCAGTGAGGGCAGGCTAAATAATGGAAACAGGTCTTATAATCAGATATAGGTCAACAGAACCACAGGCTACCTCCTCCAAAAGTGTCGTATATTCATATATTATTCTTAGGTAATGTTTCTTTGTAATTTACCAACCTCAGGCAGGTGAGATAAAATCTAATTTAAGATGCAGTGTGATTAACCAGAGACCTGCTGCTACTGAGCTGCTGGTTTTTCTGTGAATATCCCCCCAAATAAACGAGTCATTGTCTGGCTCAGTTGAACCCGGACACAAGGTCAAAGTCCACATTCGTTTATTGTCATTAAAGCATCAGCGTGAGACGTATCAGAAGGAGAGTTGCCTGAGTAAATGCCAGAGCCCCACCCACAGTTATGTTTGAGCAACTGTAGGAGCGGCACCATTATACAAACTGTTACCACGTATATGAGAGATCACAATGACAGCTTGTTAAGAGCGGTAGCCTTAAGAAGACTGTAATGACAGTGACTCATTAACATCCTTCTTAATGTGGAACCACTTTCAAACATGATGTAAATGCAACAATACTGTAACTTGTAAGGGGGTTTGATAAGTTTGCAAAGAGCAGAGATAAGTGCAAGAAGTTTATTTTATTTCAGGGTGGTTTCTCTGCAGCGTATAACTGAATATATAGAACATCTATAATCTAATAATGAACAGATGAGATGACAGAAACTGAAGATGGATGCTCATCAACCACAGCTCTACATTGTCCAACTAACTGAACAAAAAAACAAAAACAGGCTGAATTGTTTGATTCCCACACACGCACTGACTTGAGTGCCTTTCAGCAAGGCCATCTCATACACGATATAGTGTATTGTTACACCCCTGATCGGATGAATGAATAGGAACTGGTTTAACTCCTCCAACATTAAGATAAACAGAGACAAGATACCAGGTCCACCACAAACCAGTTGGAGTTAGCTAGTTCCTAATAAGTAACTACAAACAGATGGAGCCAGGAAATAATCACAACACAGACATGTCAGTTATTTTACTAAAAAGGAAATGAAGCATCATCTCTTACCCCAGATGGGCAGGTCGTCTATGTACATTTGGTACCAGTAGTGATTCTTTATGGCGTAGACAAAGGCGTCCTTTTTGGCTTTGTCCAGGTCGATTTCACAGTATGTCGTCTGCATGACCTCGTCTGCGTGGATCAAACACAGACACGTCATCTTTCAGGTGACAGACATTCAGAGACCATCTGTTTATTTGTGCTCAACAGGTGAGAGTCGGTGCAACAGCAGCAAAATACCTTTGAACTTTATGTCCAGGCCACTGAACTCCAGCTCCACTCCCTGCAAAGCCTCTCCGAGTGTTTCATGGTAATGACTGATGGTCTTCTTGGAGCCCGCGCAAAAGGGCAAAGAGAAGTACTTGTATGTCTCCTGTCGGTTGTGGTAAGGCCCCACTGTGTTCATCCATAAAACTACCTCCTCCTTATCTGTGTACTGCAGAAGGGAAGACAAAAAGACTCTTATTGTGAAATCCAGGAATGCTACACCAGTTCTGCTTGTCCTGCTGGACGAGAAAATGCTTTGACTTGTAAATTACTTATTCACACTCTCATTAGTGACAACACAGCTACAGCAGCACTTGATTTAGACACTGGACTTTAAAGTAATAGGAGGAGGGATATTGCATTCAAATTTATGCAAATATATCACGATATAACAGTCTTTTTATCACCAAAGTCCCTGTGATGTCTCTGTTATCACTGCGTCAGTGTAAGTCAGGAGAAAGTGCTGTATGTTAGCTCAAGGAGAAGAAGAAGTTAACTCCGATGCTATCAAGTTATCAGTTTCAGCTAATTTAGCAGCTTTAACACACAAGGACTGTGCTGAAAACATAATGCACCACAGGTTATTAACTTGTTAACCAGGTGTAACTAGTCTCTGACAAAGCCGAAAAAGACCGAGGAAACACGGAGAGGCCCTGACGTTTAACCGGTGTTTTCGGGCATATTGTAACGTTAGCTAATAAAACAACCATCGCAGATACGATAGCGGGGAAACCGCAGATTTCCTTAAGGTTAACGTGCTCGTTATGCAACCTGTTTTGTTGTAGTTAAACAACTAACTAACCCTAACGAGCCTAACTTCAGCTCAGCTTCCGCCGGTGCTCAGGGGAAGCTTGAGAAGACCAGTGTGGGAGACGTGCTAACAAGCTAGCAGGGAAACGTTAGCCGTGAGCACTTAGGGCCGATAAGTGGTGACAAGTTAGCTAGCTAAATGAGTACCTATGTGTTCGCGAGCTCGCCAAGTAATCGATAAATAACCCGGCAGGCCAAAGCCTCGCGCCGTGTCATGTCTGTAATTCAGTTTTCTCGTGTGCAGCTAGCCGTCGCAGCTACAGCTAGCTGGTTACACAGAGCACAAACGTCCATTATTTTCAAGGCTCCCCCTTTTTTCAATCGGCCTCTCAAAGGCTGTCTTACCGTGTGTTCGTGTTCATCTGCGTCGACAGGTAATAAAGAGCCTAATATAGCGAGAAACGCCGCCGCTGCCACCTTCCACCTGGACGATCCCATTATTTTCGGAGAAAGTATGCAGAAAGATTGGGGATGTTAGCTTTGCAGGGCTATCCCACCTTCTTCCTGGTTGTATGACAGAGGCAATTTTTAGGGATGCTCTCGTACGCATATGGCGTAAGCGCTTCGCGAGCGCTCACCGCACGCGAAGCGGATTGGCTGGATCGAGTCACGTGGCTCCGAGCGTCCAATGAGCGCCGAGAGCGACGGATAAAACGGTGAATAAAGAAACTGTGTCGGCGCATCGACCGCAACCTTCAGCCACGTCATCCGACTGCCAAGACTGGAGCTTCACCTCAGCACCGACGGAGCTGCTGCATGAAACTCGATCCCCGCGCACCACAAACAGGTCTATTCACCGTCTGATGAGGCCTCCGAGGTGGAAGGAAGTTGCCTGAACAATATCTCAGTTTTCACGCATTGACACGTGTAATTTAAAGCACTCACCACAACCTCCACCTTTCATTTTCTATCAGGGATTGTATTGTCATGTCATGCTCCCCTGAGGATCATAATGTTTATAACTTACACCACAGGTTAATAACTTCCATTTAAAAGGACAAATAATAGATGGGTATTTAGGGGACACATATCTCTCCTGTTGTTACCTATGAAAGCCTCAGTTTGTAAGTTATAGTTTTCTTAATAAAAATATTGCATTGTCTCAGTTTAATTTTTCTTTTAAGATATCCCTCTACAAAAAAGTAAAGTAAAAGTGACTGAAGCTCGTCTTTAAAAGGAGACTCACTGATCCTGAGCTTTAAAAATGTAATTTAACACAGAAAAAGTGAGATATGAAATCGAAATTCTGATATTTGCATCCATCAAACTCTCTGTTCGTCAGAGTTTGTAGAGAAATCGTGCACAGCTACAATTCACAGAGGACGTTTAATAATCAAGCTTGTTTTGTGGAAAGTTTGAGAGTGTAATTTCTCTGTAGTTACTGTAGGTTTCCTCATAAATCTTTAAATTCTGGTTTCATAGGAGAACCCAGGTGGTTGGACAGATTCCTAACTTAATCCTAGATACTGAACTTTCTTTATTCTGTCTGTTTTAGTGATTTTGTTATGTTTTTAGTCATTTTTCCTACTTTATTTGCCTTGTTAACTGACATTTCATCTTTTTTTCGTATCTTTTATTGCTTTGTTCTGATTTTGTATGAACACTGCACTTTGTAACTCTGCTTTAAAAAGTTCTATATAAATAAAATTATTTGTATTATTATTTATTGGGACTTTAGTAGAGGTAAAGAAATGTTATGTGAACTCTACAGTGGGTTAGAGTTTGACCAAAACACAAACATGATGAACTGCTGGTTCACAGGAAGTATCATAAGATTTATTGTAATAAACTGCAATAACAAATAAACTGAGATTATTTTAATAATATATGAGAAAGCGATATATATATAGGGCGTCTACTGTAGTAACATCTCATCCTGATACGTTTAGATTTTTCCTCTGTTAAATCAGAATAAATCATTTTCAGATTTGATAAAAGTGACTGTAACTGATTTAAAAACAGCAACTTTGGCATCCATTCTTAAATTAACAAACGATTAATACAAACATTCTACAATACAGTAAACAGTGAAATAAAATGCATGTGGCAGTTTGTCCTGTTTCAGTCGTCTCTCGCTCACGTTACAGCGACAGCACAAACTTCCTGCAGAGGAGAAACAGGATGAGAGACACGTGTTGCAGAAATAAAACAGACCATTTCTAATCACGTCAATCCTGATCAGTGACGTGTTCTCTCACTTTATGATGTCGGGCAGATGGGCGTCTCTGTATAAGCCGTTGTGCAGATACCCCAGAGAGCCGTCGAATGACACCAGCTTGACTCGCTCGGCATTCTGGGCGCTCACCGCTACCTCGTACATCTGGGAGAGGAGAGAGCAAAGAAAGTTCAGTCCTCCTTAAACAGGAGGTTATCCCAGAGAAGACATTCAGCCATAAGGACAACACTGCCTGAGTTTACTTTGTCTTAGATGAGATACCTGCTGAGCAATCTGAATGGGAACTAGGTGATCGTCCTCTGAATGGAGGAAGAGTATCGGGCTTTTCATTTTCTTCAGACTGCAGAACCACAAAAAAACACAGATTAAACCAAAACTGATGTTTTTAAATCTTATTTTCATGTGTTTTTGGATGATGAAATGATCGACGGGAACAAAAATCTCTGGAATTGCAAGAACAGAATCACTGCCAGACTCCATCAACAAAAACAGGAATTTTACAGCACAGAGGAGAGAAGCTGATGGAGTAACACAGTTAGTTTGTTTGTGTTACTGTGTGGTGTTTTTCTTATGTAATGGATCTGAATGCTTTTTCCACCACTGAAAGTCACACAACAACACAAACACACTGACAGATGGAGGCAGTGGTATTCCAGCAGCTCCTGTGGTCTGCTCAGTAAAATTGCTCTTCGTGTCAATGGAGTCTGGTACTGATGCCGTTCTTGTAATTCCAAAGATTTTTGTCCCTATCAGTCATTTACACCCTAACAAACAATATTTTAAACTGACCAATGATGATATTATGCATCAGGAAATATTCTGACTGCTGCTGCCAGCTCTTCATTAAACTTACTTTTCCTCAGTGGGGAAGACGACCTTGTTATCTGCCCACGGCTCTGGGAACAAGTACCCAGTGCCTGGAAGTTTCCAGTAATACTTTAAACAGAAAGGAATAAAATATTTCCAGGTTATGTGTAATGTAGTAGCAGCCATATTAAATAAACAAATCCAGTATCAAACGTGGTCAAGTTTACCCAAATAAAAGGATTAACTGGAATCTTCTGTCGAGCGCTGTTGAACGCTCCCTCCAGGATCACACCATCACACACCACACCTGAGAAGAGAACAGGAAACACTTGTTTTGAGATGTTGGAATTATTTCCTCTTATTTCTTATTTTCCAGATTTCTCAGGTAGTAAAATCCTACCTTGCTCGACCAGTTTAACTGCAGTGTTAGTGGCCACTCTGCACAGAGATACGAAGAGCAACATCTTCAGTTTGTGTCTAATTTATTATTAAAACTAATTTGAATAATGTGAACAGTTTCCTCCTGACACTGGAAGGTTTATTGTAGCTAAAGGCAATAATTTCTTCCATGAATGAATCAGTTGTTTGGAATAACTGTAAATTAAATAATAATAAGCAGCTCATTACAACTTTTCATAAACCTGTAGGTGATTTTTTTTAAGTGCGTTGCTCACACTTACAGTTTCTCCTGTTTCTACTAAAACTGAATTATTGAATATGGTGAGATCTGCCAATCTAATCAATCAGACATGAACAGCAGAAGTGAAGCGTTTACAGTGAACATTTGAAACAGTTGCTACAACTTTGACTTTGAGTAAATTGAGACTGGGAGTCGTCTCCTGCTCACCCGGTGCCCAGAGAGTGTCCCCAGATGACGACCAGGCTGTTTCCACTGCGTGCTTTGACCCAGTTGTACAAGTAGAGGGCATCAGTGGTCAGACCGGCCTCAGTCGGCTCCCCGGTGGAGTCTCCAAACCCTGCCAGAGTTCCGCACATCAACACACAGCTGCTCTGCTCGGCCACAAGGTGGCAGTCACACAGAGGAAAACCTGCTCTAGACCCTGACCTAAACTTGAACTGCTCTCTTTTACAACAACTGCATTAGTCTACAGTGATCGTACGGCTGCAGATGATATTAAATCAATGTGAGGAGGTTGTGTATTACAATCAATAAGAAGGGAACGAAGCGTGGAGAGGGAATACATGTTTAAAAGAGGAGTCATAAATCTTCATTTGCACCAACCTCTGTAGTCAGGCACCAGCACGTGGTAACCAAGTGCACTCAATACCTGTTGACACATAACGCTTATTTGTCATCAGAATGGCTGCTGTGACTTTCATATCTTTATTAGACGGCCAGAAGATTAATATGTTTGTGCTGGTGATCACTCACTTTTGCCACTCCCACCCGATGAGTGGCTGCCCTGTTGGAATGATTCACAAACACAAGCGACGATAAATTGGTGTTTTTCCACCCCTCCCCAAACAAAAAAGATATGCACTTTTACTCTCTGCATCTTCAGGAGCCGACAATAAAACAAATGCTTTATTTACCGTGTGCCAGTGTTCCCATGAAGATATATGAAAACCGGACTTCCATCGTTTAAAGCGTTCTGGTACCACGCCAGATCCTTCCCCTGTGCCTCTTTCCACTGACTTTCAGGGACTGTGTGCCTTCAACAGTTCAAAACAACACACAAACTGATAATGAGATCATTCAAAAACACAGGTGTCGTCCTTCTCTCTTGGCCTTTTATGCTGGGTAAAGAAAATAAATGTTGACCTTAGTTTATACTCACCATACGCCGAGGGAGATTCCCTCCTCTGATGTTAAGTACATGTTGATGGTGTGATTAAGGGAGAGATCAGCGGGTCGGCCAAGGTCGATGAAGAACGGCACCCTGACTACAAACAGGGAGAGGAGAGGTTTATAAGTGAGCAACCTGAGGATTTACAGTACTTCCATGAGGCAGATGGGGGTATTCACTTACCTCTGTGAGTGTAAACAAGGTGCTGGATTAATTCTGGGAGGGTTCTGAGCGAGAAAGGCAACAAAATAAAGATAACAAAGGCGGCCAATAAGCCTCTTTTCAGCCACCATCCTGACCTGAAAACAAGCAGAGAGAGAGAGAGATTAAAAAACCCATCGTGACGACCAACTATGACGAGTGTCACAGCAGCAGATCAATGCTAAAGCATCGCTGAGAAAGTTTCACTCCTGACTCTCCTCTTCACCTACTTTACATCTGACCTCAGCTCTACCTCTGCTTCGACTCAGCTGCAGAAGTTTTTGGATGACTCAAGAATAATGAGGTGCATCAGGACGGGTGAGGGTGTGGAGGACAACTTTGCTGAGTGGTGGAAAAAGAACCACCTGTAGCTGAATGAAAGTAAAACTTGAGGTGGAGAAAGACTCTTCTGACCCTGTTGACAGCAGCAGAGGTACATAGGAATCTGGCCACCGGCCCATTGGCATGTACAACGCAGCTCTGCACATGTCCCCCCAGTCTGTGGTTGCAGCATTAATATGGAAATATTAATATGGAGGAGAGGAACTGAATAATCTAGTAAGGACAGCAGGCTGTCATTGGAGTCAGTCTCCACTCCCTGAAGGCAACAGCAGAAAAGAAGATGCTATTCAGACTATCGCCAATTAATGGACAACACATCCCACCCCCTCCATTAACACTCTAATCAGCCAGACGAACCCTCTTAGTCCAAGACTGATTTCTCCAGGCTGCTCGAGGGGAAACATATAGGAGGTCATTTATTCCAGCACCCATCAGACTGTCGCCTCATCTGTTCAGAGTTAATACTTAAACTTTAATATTCACTTCTAGAAGATGTCAGAAAGCTCATACAAGCTCATGGACTTTTAATGAATGTTTAACTGCAGTGTGATGTAACGAAGCCTTTGGTTTAGTGGACAAACACTCTGCAGGAAACAGGTGTCTGCTTTTGTCACAGCAGGTGTCACCAACAGCGCTGTCTGGTTAAAGGATAACTCAAAGATTTTTTAACCTGGGCCTTAAACTCTTATGTATTTGGGTGTAAATGACTGATGATTGATGGGACAAAAATCTTTGCAAGCGGTGCAGTTTTGAGCAAGAATGATGTACCCAGAAAGTTTCTAAACGGCTATAATCAAAGCAATTTGTCAGCCTCAAAATAGTTGACTAAAAGTGGTTGTTTTTGCCACTGACAGGCTCAGATTGTTATAATAAATGTCTGACAGTATCATGGATAGGATTCCTACAGAGATAGAGCTTTTTATTTAAGAGTAAGATCCTTTTTGTTTAACCAGAAACACAAGTTTTATTGCTCTGTTCAAAGCCACCAGACTCCATTGACAAAAACAACAATTTTACTGAGCAGAACACAGGAGTTGCTGGAATACCTCTGCCTCCATCTGTTAGTTTGTTTGCGTTATTGTGTGGTACTTCCATTTATGTAAAGGATCTGAACACTTCTACCACCACTCAAAGTCACACAATAACACCAAAAAACTGACAGATCAGAGCAACAACTCCTGTAAAATTGCTGTTTTTGTCAATGGAGTCTGGTAGCAACAAAAGGGCTGTTTCTAGTTAAACAAAAAGGATTTTACTCTTTAATAAAAAGGTCTGTCTTTGTGGGAATCTTATACACAGTGTTGTCAGACACTTCTAATAACAATCTGAGCCTGTCAGTGGCAAAAACAAGCACTTTAGTGGACGTATGTTTACATGGACAACTGCACCGTTTGTTTACATTGCACCAGATGTTTATCAGTGGCTGGGTGCACTGTTCTTGCTCAATACTGCACCGATTCCAAAGATTGTTTTTCCCTATTAATCATTTACAGCCAAAAACATGGGGAAATAAGGCCCAAATTCACAAACCTATGAATTATCCTTTAGTTTAACTCTATTTACATTTTCCAGCAAAGTTCGATCAATAAATCTCCAAAAACACTCTAACAAAGCTGATGAGGAAGATGGTATTAACATGGACGCTGGACACAGACCTGCTCCACCTATCTAGGTCACCAAAATGTCAACTAAACCCACAACAAAGCAACACAAGTAACTGACACACAACCGCCCCCTCCACAGTTATGTTAACGGTTAGTGAAGTAAGCTAGCCGGCTAACTCACGATGTCCCCTCCTTCCTCTGGGCTCTGTCACTCCTCTGAGCTTCACTGACACCGGAAGATGAATCAGTCTGTTTAACGGACCTTCTCTTCATTGTCTAACGTCAGTATTTAAATAAAATAATAATAATAATATAGTTTCAAACGTCTGGCAAAGTCAAACGGTTTTTCTGACGGTTCGTTGGCTGCTAGCAAAACTTTGATCAAAGTACAGTTTAATTCCGCGAGGAAAGGGCGTTATCCGGGATTGTTAAGGTAGCACGGCTATATATTTCACGTTTATTACGCAGCACAATATACGTTGCGCATGGCGCCACCTTAAATACAATATAATGTATTGCCTAATGTTTAAGAGCCAAAGTCCTGATCCTGGAAAAATAAGTTTCTTACACTGCAATTAAAACGGGCTTTATTGCACAAATAACAGCATGAAAATTAAATATGGAAATATGCAGTGTGTGCCTTAATTGTGGACTTGTTTTAAGTCTGCTAGGATTAAAATAAAGTTTTATTTAATTAAAAGAAAACCATGTATTTTGCAAGGTGCATGAAATCTATTCAATTCATCTATAATTTAAAAAAAAATGAATAAATAAAACACATAACAAAACAAAGCCTCGCTGATTGGAAACAATTCTAAAACTCTGCAGCAACAATCATCGTCTGAGTGCAAGTACAAGAGGTAGAGATTAGTAACATATTAAAGGAAAAACCAGAATAAATGAGTCACTGAAGGGACTGATGAGTGTGGAAATTATGTGAATCGTACCTGTGATGGCCAACGACACTTAACACAGGCGTTTCCTTTCATTTATCTTCCAGTTTTATGTTTGGTTCAGCTTTTCTTTGCTACTAGCGGCACAAAATCTCAGGATGCACAGCAGCCACCTCACACCTCTAGGACCAATTTTACTGTCAGACACTGACAGATCAGTTAAACACATTCGTACTTTATGTGCAAGCATGTCACTCCAAGCATATCATTTCTGCCGGCCAAGAACCTTAGAGCTTCTTGGGGAAATATAAAAGTTCTACCTCAAATTATTGCTCTTTCATAACATATTATGTCCAATTCAGCACTGGGAGCAACTGAGTGTCTGGTAGAGTTCTTTTTTTTTTTTTCATTACTGGGAACAATATGTTTCAGGTTTCTGGCAGCAGTGACAGAGGTGTTGTGGTTGGAATAAACAGCAATATAAACATCCACAGGGAGGTTAACATAATCATAGCATCAAGCCTTACATGTTTTAGCTAAAATAACAGCAAGAAATCCAAATTATAATTGTTCCATGCAATTAACACTTCACATCTACTTTACTGGATGCATTTTAAGAAGCTAACTGTGGGAAAAAAGTGAACAAATCTCATTATTTTCCTGTCAAAACAAACTGGTATGAAAGGAGACAAAAGGCACCGGAAGAATAAAAGAGCAGCATCTATAGAAACTGCACACAGTGCATGACAGGTGATCTTTACGTGCAGAAACGACCTCTCAGGACAGAAGATGTGACCGAAATAAATAAAACAGGACGCTGACACAGGCGACCACTTCAAGGACTGTGTGGCTCTGGATGTACAGGCGAGCCAGCAGAGAGGAAGGCAGCTGTAGGGGACTCCTGTGGTAGCTGATGGGTCAGGTACACACCAAAAGTCACCTGAAAATTCACAAAATAAAAGGCAAAGTGATTGTTTTCTTCACGTACATGTACACATGCATTACATCTATTTGTTGTTGACTGACCCTCCCGCCGCGGTGAGCAGACAGGGACATTAGCGGCTCTTTTGTTCTGGTCCCAGTTTGCTGGTCTACTCCAACCATCTGGCAGCGTCCACACTGACCTCCGACCTTTGGGTTAATCACAGAGAGCACATTCATTCTGGAGAAATCCGCCCTTCAGTGCATCTGAAGATTTCACCATTTATCTCAAAGCGTCAGCTCACCACGAACCGAGTGTTGCCAATAATCAAGTGTGACCAATTATCTTCCTCGAATGGCTCTACTCCAGTGATGACTAAATTGGCTCGGAAGCGGCGAATGAGATTCTGTGTGTCAAGGAGCTGATCGCCCTCAGAATAGTCCTGCCTGAGAAAAGGCAATGTGGAAATTGCATGTTAGTTTGCCACTCTGAGAAAATTATCCACTGTGATGTAAATGCGCGGGGGGCGTCAACGCATCCTGATGTTTTTCACTGGAGCGCTGCATATTTTGAATAACACATCATGTGTTTCAAACCTGCTGCTCATTTGTTTCTGAATGAGCTCCACACTGGCTCGGTTGATCATGAGATACTGAGCTTCATTCACCAGGGAGAGGGACGCGGAGGTGGCAGCTAGAAGGGAAAGACTTTAGATTACCCCAGTGATTTATTTGATTTCTGCAAGACTTTATGATCTCTGGTTTGTACCCTGTGCACTCCCAAAGAGACGGCAAATTGAGATTCTAGTGTAATACAGAGGGTGGAAAAGATGGGACTTCTTTGTAGATTCTTCAAAATTGATCAAAATGTGCACTCACAATTCAACATACGTGTAACTTGAAATGCTCCTACTACGAGTGAATACGTGAGTAAACTCCATGTGCTGAGAATCGAAAGCTCCAGAAGAGTTCAAAACATGTTCTTCTAAATATGATACAATGCATTTTATTTAGCATTTTATTTTTCAGAGTTATCAGTGTGTAGGTCGGTTTGGTCAACTCTGCATTCATACTACAGCCCTTTATTTATTACTTTCAGCTGCTTCATCCATTAAGACATTAATTACAGCTTTAGTTTAGGCTATGCTAATTATCTTAGCTGACTGCTTTAATCATTTATTCATTTCTTTTAGCTATTTCAACTATTTTATCAAACTATTTCAACCATGTAGACATTATGTTTTTAGGTATTTCAACCATTTAGCCTTAACTTTAGGCTTTTTTAACCATTTTAGTTGAATATCTTAACTATTGGGCCTTAACTTTTAGCTATGTAGCCATTTTAGCAAACTATTTTAACAATTTAGCCTTAACTTTAAGCTAGTAGTTTCAACTTCCCTGCTTGCTAATAGCCTTTAGCGCTGTCAATCGCTACAGGTGGTGTTTAGGTATTACAGCTGATCCTACAAAGGGATATTTTTTAATGAAATTGCAATTTCTATTTTCTAAAATGAGTCACAATGTAATAATAATCTTATAATAATCTTTCCACCTACCTGGAGTACAGGTAGCCCGCTCACACATGTCATTTATCACCTAAACTCAGCCTCAATTTCTCATTTTCTAATATTCAAATTAATGCTCTGCAACAGAGAACTTGCAGAAGCAGAAAAAGATTACATTTCCAGATTCCAAGAAACCAGCAGGAGGGAATGCAAGGTCACAGCCACAACAACCGGGGTGGTATTAGCAAGAAATGTGACCTTGCATCGCTCATGTACAGTGTAGCAGATAAATTCAGGGTAAAAGAGAGAAGAGAGGAGCCAGGGAGGGAAGGTGAAATGCTCACATATACCTCCACTCGGCCTCTTCTTCATGTCTCGGGTGAAATAAGGACTTTGTCTTATCAGGCGGCATGGCTGTCCAAGGAAGTCTGAAAGCCATGATGCAGCCTCATCCCCACAGTCGACAGTCTCCACCCTGGGGGACGGAGGAGGATTATATTCAGGAGGCCCTCGGGGGAAATCTACAGAGTTTGATGCTGCTTACTATTTGGTGCGACATCTAATCCAAGAATCACTGGATGAACCTTTTTTTTTTTTATATCTTCTGACTCGTAATGCGGGTATCTGTCAGAGAACGTTAATATCATCTCTGGCTCATTGTTTGTTTTTCCATTAAAAATAATAAAACAAACACAGGAATTTTATATGAAATTGAGAGAAGGAGGCCACCCGTCGTAGAAAAGCAGTGTCAGGAACAATGGAGGGAGAGAAAGCATTGATATGAGTGAAAAATATGGAACAAATGATATGTGTGACAGCATTTCCTGCAGCTGCTTCCCTCAGATGTTTTAACATTGCCAGCTCACCTGTCACCACAAACTTTACTCTGACACACCCGATGGCTCGTGTGCTTTCGAGTGCTGTTTTCCAAGGGAACAGAAATGGTATCCATCCCTGCAGGGCAATGGGAGGGAAAAAAAGGAGAATTTTAAGCAGAAAAAAACAACAGATTTTTTTTGGTGAATGAGCATATTTATTTCCCACAAACTCGCCGACTGACCTGATGCCTGCAGGAGCAATTTGTTCGAGGGGAGGTGGACTTGTGGGCGAATGAGGCATAAACGTGTCTCTCTCTTCTGACTCAGACAAACGCCGTTTCCATTCACCACCATCCAGCCTCTGTCATATAGTAAACCCTGTGGTCCCACTGGCCAGTCGTGGACCTGCATGAATAAGAGCACAGAGTCAAATCAAAGCAGAGAGGCATGGAAAGAAAAAAGGGTCGGAAAGATATGGTTGTGTTGTGCTCAAACCTCAAATGCTCCACATGATTTGATGGGATATATGTAGATGTTGGTGAGAGTATAAGCCTCCCTGTGGCTGTTTCTGTGTCCAAATCCCGTCAGTGATGCTTCTGTGGGCTTCCTCTCATCTACTTTATTTACTTCTCCATTGGTAATTCTGATGGGGGGATCTTCCTTTGAGCCCCGGGACGTTGCTGCTGCTGCTGTGGTTGTTTTTAGCTTCTCCAGCCTCGCTTGATCCACCGAGACCGGTTTCTCCACGAAGCACTCGGCAACAAAGTTCAGGAACTTTTGACAGTCCTCAAACGTCGACATGTAGCCGAAGGACACGCGGACCGATCCGGTCGGCTGGCCGTCCACCAGGTCGATGCTGTCTCCACAGACGTGGCCGGACTCGGGAAAAAAAGAAGATGACAGCGTTTTTTTTTTAAATTCTAGCTAACAGGCTTTGACATTTTTTCCTGTTCCTTGATCCCTCACCTGCAGGTTTCTCTTCATCTGCTGATTGGTGATGCCGAGGAAGGACTGACAGGCGCCGGTGTTGCAGAAGCAGCCAGTGCGCAGGTGAATATTGTACAGACCGGCCATTCTGTCCACCTGAGGTCAACAAAATGAACTGGTTTAAACTTCATTAGCACTGCTTTTGAATCAACTGTTCATCTGTTGCTATTAGCATTTTAGCTGACTGTTTCAACCACTTAGCCATTACTTCTGTTATTTCAACCATTTATCCATTACTATTAGCTATTTTAGCCATCTTAGCTAATTAGTTCAACCATTTAGCCACCACTTTAAGCTATTTAGCAATTTTAGCTAACTATTTTGACCATTTAGCCATTAGATTAACTATTTTAACCATTTTAAATCATTTATACCATTTAATTTCAACCACATGGCCCTTACTTTTAGCTATTTTGACCATTTTAGCTAACCACTTCAACCATTTAGCCATTACTCTTAGCTCTTTAACCCCTGTTTGTTAATATTTTGACCCTTTCAGCCTTTATTTTAACCAATTAGCTGACCATCTAACCATTATCTCACAATAGGAGCCATTTATCCATTACTTGTAGTAGTCTAATTTAACCATTTAGCCATTATGTTAAGCTAATTGTTCAACCTCTCTGCTTGCTAATAGCTTTCATGCCTTGTCAATAACAACAGGTGGTGTTCAGGTATTACAGCTGATCCTACAAAATATATTTCATTTTTTAAACTAAATGAATTGGTTTAATCCTCACCAGCCCTGCTTTTGCATAAACACACAGTAATGAAACAGAAATAATCTGTTTCCTTTAATGTACCTGAGAATACCCGATGATCTGTCCGTGAGAATCGATGAGGTTGAAGTTTAGGATTGCGCCCTGTGTGCTTGGACTCTCAAACTGGCCTTCAGTGTATATCTGAGCCACCGGTCGCCTGTTGCCATGGCAAAGACTTGACAGCAGCATGTAAGTGTAGCGTGCCAAGCCGAACGTGTGCTGTTGGATGTTGTGCATGCCCCCTGAAGGCAACAAAAAACAGATAAAGAGGGGATGCTGTTGACGTTACCCTGCAGCAGATTATCACTGTGAACAGCTTGCATATGCATCATGACTTTGTGAGTTTATTCATGTTTTTAATGCTTTGCTGCAGCACCTGTGATCTTGTGCAGAGCTTCAAAACTGTGATTTAGAGCAATGATGTCCAAGAAAGGCACAGTCCCGTCTTCAAACCTGTGTGAAAGAAAACAATGCACTCAGAGAGAGCTGTGGAGCAGCTGTGAGTTCAGAGTATATCTAGGATTTGGCAGGTTTTTACAGTACTTTACCTGTCAGAAATGTTTGCCGAATGCACATAATAATCTTCCCCAGAAAGGTAAGCTGCTGCTGTGCCTCCTCCAAAATAAGTCTTTTTTAGTATGCCTGCTGCGTCGTTTCGGACGAGAAGGGCCCCGAGCCCTGTGGGGAAGCCAAACATCTTGTAGAAGGAGATGGGAATGAAATCAGCGGGGCAGTCCTGTAGGTTTAGAGGGGAACAGCTGACATGAGAGGCGGCGTCGAGCAGCACAAACCAGCGGCCTCGGTGGTCGCACGCTGGGTAGAGGCGTCTCGCCTGGATGCCTCTCGCATGGCTGAGGGGATACTTCCTGCCTGAGAAGTTGCTCTGTGCCGGGTAGCAGAAGAGATGTGGAGTCTGGCAAATAACATCTTCACCCTGAGCCTCTTCCTTCGCCCTGTTGTCCACCTCCTGTGGGGCAACAGGGAGGGCAACTCCCCCCCGGGCAGAGGCGACCCCTCGTATGCCAACTACAGAGGTATGGCCGTCAGTGAGGTAGCTGAAGAGGCTCTGCGGGCTCCAGGGGAAACTCTCAGCCACTAATTTAAGAGCGGCTGTGCAACCAGAAGTGAAAATCACAGAGTACTCCTCAGGGGTGGTGTTGAAATGCTGCAATACCCTGTAAGAAAACGCCTTTTTTTTACTCATTTAAACCAGCAGAGTACAATTCAAAGGAATCACAATGCACATTATAAAAGCCTGTGAGGGTCTGAATAGACTTCACCTGTATCTGACCCTCTCTATGGTGTCATGTGTCAGTCTGCTGCTGGGGCTGTGGCTGTGAGGGTTTCCTAAGAGGACAAATAACAACAATTAAAGCAAAAAAAAAACACATTAAATAACGTTTAAAGCGACTTTTCTCACCGTAAACATTCCTTGAAATGTCCAGGCAGTAGTCCCGGACCAGAGACTCAGGGTGCAGAGTCGTCCCTGCATGATCCAGATACGTTATTCCTGTTTATAAAATAAAGAGAGCAGCTGTAAGCGGCCAGCACATCCCGTCACCTCTGCTCCACAGACCGGACACGATCATTACCTTTAATCCGCCGGAACTCCTGCTCGATCACGTCCTCTAACTTCCCCCCGTAACCGTACTCACTCCAGAGCCGCTGGAAAGTTTCAAAAGTGCAAAGTTTCTGGAAATCCATCGATCCGTTTTTCTCGCTGCAGCTGCAGCAACAACAACTACTGACTTTCACCCACTGACATTTCTTTTTCTTTTCTTCTTCCTTAGCGGGGTCGAAGTCCAGGCTGAGGTCCCGCTGTTTGTTTTACTGGTTGGACAGTTACATTTCCTCCCGTTGACACATAAATAAATCACGCACAGTTGAGTTTAAGTCGATCACGTGGAGCAGGAGTCGAAATTCAGTTGTAGTAAATGCACTGTAATCATGTGACAGGCGACTTTTCCTTTATCTCCTCCCCCACACAACTACTGTCAGGAACATCGCTAAATACTGAGCAAACACGGCAAATAACACGGATAAATATTATTATTTATTATTATTACTATTATAACTGTCATTATTATCTTCACAGTTATCATTCCTACAATTATTAATATTGCTTACATCTCTATATAAAATCTGTGTAATGTTATGTTCTTTTTCCTCCCTCGCTCTCTGTCACAACCCGACCGGTCGAGGCAGATGTCGGCCCACCTCGAGTCCGGTTCTGCTCCAGGTTTTTACGTCTGAAAAGAAAGAAAAGACGTTTTTCCTCTCCACTGTCACCTAGTGTTGGCCATAGGGAAAACTGTTGGGTGATAACAGATACAGATAACAGCCCAAACTCTCTGTCGCAGTCACCCAACATGAAAACAAAAGGGCTCAACCTTCATGTGAAGCTGTTACCACGGAAACAACTCTAAGAATAAGTAAATAAATAAATGAATAAATACTTAGGAAACAAACAGAGAAAAAGAGCATTAATAAATAAAACTAGAATTACCTCCTGGTCGTGCAGTCCAGCCGCAACTTAAGTGCATGTGAGTTATGGCCAAAAATGTGTTTTGTGATGTCATTGTGACCCTTGACCTTTGACCTCTGACCACCAAAATCCAATCACTTCATCCTTGAGTCAAAGTGAATGTGTTCACCAAATCTGAAGAGATTCCGTTGAGGCGTTCCAGACATATCGCGTTCACAAGGCCAAAAAGTGTTTTGTGAGGTCACCCAGACCCTTGACCTTTGACCTCCGACCACCAAAATCCATACAGTTCATCCATGAGTCCATGTCAACATTTGTGTCAAATCTGAAGAGATTCCGTTGAGGCGTTCCTGAGATATCACGTCCACAAGACGAACAACCTGAAAACACAGGTGAGAAATGTATTTTAAATGAATGTAATCCAAAGTAAAAAAGGAACTGGCTGCTGTACATGTAATCTTAATACATGGTAATATATTTTTGTATCAGATTATATCAAAATACCAGACCTGAAAATTTTTATTAAATCATAATAAAAGAACCAAGCTCTGTTTTTTTAAAGCAAAGTATTCAAGATTCCTTCCAGTAACTGTAACTAATTACACCAACAAGATACTTCATCATTACACAAGGTACACGAAGGAGTAGATTACTTTAAAACAGCTGGTATTCAAATATCAATTAGTTCACATTAGTCCAGAGTAATGGATTACTTCAAGTCAGATTACTGCTCCTGTTGTGTTACTTAGGCTAAAATAAATCATGCATCTTTTCAGGATATTCCCTAATTTGAGAGCTACTCTGCTCTCAGTAACAGTAACTGATTACACCAAAAATCTTAGTAATCCCATTACATTGTAATCACCACTTCTTGTCCTGAGTGAGAAACAAAGTACACAGAAGGAGTAGATTACTTTAAAACTGTTTGTTCTGAATCTCATTACAAAATGTTGATTAGATCACATTATTCCAGAGTAATAGATTACTTTCTGTCAGATTACTGCTCCTGCTGTGTTACAGAAGCTAAAATAACTTATGCAAATTTTCAGGATTTTCCTAATTTGAGATGTACCCTGCTCTCAGTAACAGTAACTGATTACACCAACAAGCCTAAACAAGTAATCACTCCACAGTAATCCCATTACATCCTGCATAATCCCTGACTCTTTAATCTCATTGACACACAAGGTACATGAGAGGAAATTAGTCACGACTGATTGGTGGAGGAGACAGAAATAACTCAGGTCACGTGTCGCGTCCTTGACCTTTTTTTTTTTTTTGGTTCGCAGTTTTTAAACTTTTATTTTTACTTTTTCTGGACTTTACTTAACCTCAAATCCAAACTTTTAACCTCAGAGACGTCAAACAACAGCAGCAAAAAAAAACCCAACACATTTTCCAGGATTATCTTCATCTTCCTCTCCCTCATGAGTCCCTTTAATCACAGGAATAAAACTCAGAAGTTGCAGTGAAAATCCTCGTGGATGTAGATGTTTGATAGGCGGCCATGAGGCTCCACAGCAGCCATCATTGTCTCCGTGCGACGCGCTGAATAGTAATTAAATATGCCACTTATGCTCCACTGATTCATTTCCTTCACAATTTTGAGCCTCAGCTGAACTGAATACATTTTTCTGGGTGTAGAAGGGTTGTATTGTATCCAGTATGGCCTCATTACGAGGGGCAGAAGGGCTTGGTGTGGGGAGGGGGGAGAGAGAAGCACCCCGCGAAGACATTGTGCATTAACATCACTAAATAACTCAAACGCCACATTGTCCTCCACAGCCCCTCAATTAGTCGGGTTCCTTGTACAAAGCACCGATTTCATACAGGAGGAGGGGGGGGTTATTTTTAGAGAAAATCCGGCCCTGAGCAGGCAGGAAGCGCTCGGAAAATCTAATGAAGAACACAGCAGTCGTGCAGAGTTCTTAGTCGCAGAGCAACAAAGCTTCTCTTCACTGTGTTTTTGATGCCTGCAAAAGGCTAACCCGTCCTGTTTTCTGTTTTTTCTTTCCTTGCTCTATCTGTGCTGCGCTGGCCGGTGTCCAGGCAGGCAGAGCGCCTCTTTGCCCTGCCCTCAGGCCTCTTCTCTGGGCTTCTCCCCGTGCGGAGGAACGCCTCTCTTTGGTGGTGACAGGGAGAATTAGGCAAGAGATGCAGGTTCACTTGCCCTGCGTAGGGGCTTATCTTGGGCTAAGCTGAGGGGACTAATAGCAAAGCCAGCCTCCCTGCTCCAGCCGGTCTGAGGGCACAGGGAGCCATCTGTCCACTCTGTGGATAACCAACAAAGGGGGCAAACGCTCAGCGACGGGGCCGCTCATTTTGGACATATCAGAAATAAAGAAGAGCAGCGAGTATTCAGTGTGTGAGGTCAGTACTTTAATCATTCTTGTTGCATTACAGGCCTTTAACCGAGCCACAGAGAGCGGGGTCAGACTGCAGCCAAAACAGAAAGTTTAACTTCTAATGCAGCCTCGTTTTTATTATTATTATTATTCTGTACATTTAAAAGAAGCTAAAAAAAACCCACCATGGTTTGTTTTAATGCACTTCTCCTGACTCCCATTAGGTCGAGTTAATTTGTTTTTCTGCACTCTGCTCATGCTCTCTTAAATTCAAGAGAGAGTTTGGGCTTGAATTGACTTCACATTAAAGCAGACATGTGATGAATCTGCTGATTTGGGAGGTGGAAGCCATGCTGTAAGGCCCCACGCAGGATGTATGGATTTTTTAAAGGCGGTATTATCTGTATTATCTTGTAAAATACAACAATCTTTTCATTACAAGCAGCAGACTGTTCAAAAAAACCCTTTGTTTTCGCCTCTAATTTGAAAATATTTTCAAATGAAACTCCTCAACTAACCCACTTAGACATTGTTCTCCAATTCCCTCAAGGACTAATGCCCCGTTTTTTTTATTGTCTGAAACACATTTCTGCCTGTCAGCGCTCCGGGAGCCGGGTTCCTGTAGATTATCTGTTTTATCATGTGTATACTCGGTGGGTGCTGTTGTGCACCAGTGTTTTGTTCGGAAAGTCTTGAGTGGGCGCTGACGTGCTGGAGGTGACAGAAATGGGTCAAAAGGGTCTTAGCATTAACTAAACAAATCCTGGCCTATAGGATTAGACAGAGATGTTGCTGTTTATTTGATGTGTTCGCTGTAACTTTATAATGATACACAGAGGAGGAGGAATCGCTGGGAGTCTTGTTAGCAGAAAGACACCCTCCACTTGTTCATGATATCTTTGGATTAAGTCTTTTAGCTCGGCGCTGGAATGTGCTGGAACAATATCTCATTGTGTGTGTTTTATTTCCACGTTATCGCACTGATACTGTTGCGTTTCACTAGACGATTGTGTTGCCATCAGATTGAGCGCGCTTCAGCAAATCTCACTCATTACTGGTCTTTGTTTTCTTTTATTTTTAGGTGTGGAATGGCGGCAGGGAGCTCTGTATTCATTGGTTTGTGTGAGTATCTACGGCGGGGTCAAAGGTCATGCATTAAAGACACAGACTCCTTTATCTGTGCATTAAATATGAAGCTAAGCTATTACACTTTGGTTAGCTCTGGACGTAGCACGGCTAGCTTCCCCCCTTTGTTTCCAGCCTTGGTGCAAAGCTAAGCTAAACTAAGCTAACCATCTTTAGCTTCATATTTACCTTTTAATTAACACTAAATGTTTAAGTGTAGAGTTAAAACCCTGCAGCAGGATTGAATTAAAACTTTTTTTACCAAAGCTAACAGGTTTAGCATCAAGTCTCACGTTAAATATGAAGCTAAGCTCTTACACTTAGCTTTGGATGTAGCACAGCTAGCTTTCCTAATTTGTTTCCAGCCTTTGTGCATAGCTAAGCTAAGCTTCATATTTACCTTTTATGTAATGCTAAATGCTGAAGTGTAAATTTAACTCTGGATTAACTGGGAAACACCTCATGCGCAGTCACCAACAACGTGACACCATTTTCCCTCCTCCCTTTTGGCATCAAACCATGAAAGTCTCCAAAGTCTCAGGAAGCAGATCTAGCATGTGCGCGAAGCTAACAGGTTTAGCGTCAGGTCTCACACGTGACCTGCTACTTTTAAATGGAATTACTTCGTTTAGCAGCTGCAAATTCTTCCTCTTTTAAGGTGAAAGGATCCTCAAAACCATGATTATCTGACAGAGACGGTGACCTTGGTGCTCTACAGACTTAAAAGTCTACAGCTCAAGCTGCCCACACTGTGTCCAAGACATTCTTTATTTGTTCTGCAAATACAACGAATTGGATACACGGCCACAACAGAGCCGACACTGTGCAGCGAGAGAGACAAGTCACACACATATCACTTGATCCTCGGGCCCTCGGCGGCGGCACAAGTAGCTTCCTTTGTATCTTATCTCATCCGAGAGGAGTCACACAACTCGTATTTTAGCCGGAACTAAAGACACCGTCCCGTGTGAAGATTGCACCTAACGATAGGCTTATCTCCCCCTTCTCCCTCCGCTCATGACTGCACGATCAGAAGACAAACAACAATGGTCCACAACTCTTCAGAGAGCATCAGCCCCCCCTGATAAAAGTAGAGAAAAAAAGAAACCGGCTCCTTTTTAGCAGCACATTCTCCATAGTTAAGGTAATGATCCATAACATTTTCAAACAGAGATCTCTTTTATCGCTGCTGCAGACTGATTTAGCAAGTTCATGAGAGATTTTATTAGCAGGAAAAATCTTGTTTTTTATCTTCATATTTCCTGCAGTTTGACTGTAATAAACAGCAGAAGAAGAGTTAGCACAGGACTCTTGTATCTTGCAGAATATTTCTTTAACTTTGGAGATAATTTCCTGAATCACCTGAAATACTACAGTGCAGAAAATGTCTTTCTTTCCGCAGAGTGTTTGTGTTAAAGTTCGGGGAAAAACAACCCACAAAGGATGTCTGACAAGGAAGAAATGGCTTCAGATGGGAGTCTGAATGTTACCCTGACGTTGAGGCTGCTGATGCACGGAAAGGTAATTTGACAGAGGTGGAAATAGTTAAAACTGTCTGTAGTGTATGTTTGTAGTAATGGCCTAATGGTCTGGTAATAGCGCTGAGAAAGGATTGCATCCTGAGAGGAAAATCTCGCCACTTGTTCAAGCCTTGTTATCTTTTCATTCACAGGAAGTTGGCAGCATAATTGGGAAGGTAGATTTATTTTACTATCCATCAGCTTTTATTGATTCATACTGCTTCCATCTGTCTGCTTTTCTTCTTCTTATAAAACTAATCAAACCTCCTGTTTTCTCATTTCCAGAAAGGAGAAACCGTAAAGAAAATGAGGGAGGAGGTGAGATAATGGTGGAAACACGTACAGTTTAATGTCAGATCAATTACGACTGATCAAAGCTGGAATAATTGTGGATTTGTGTTTTCTAGAGCGGAGCACGCATCAACATATCAGAGGGATCGTCCCCGGAGAGAATAGTTACCATCACGGGGCCGACAGAGGGCATCTTCAGAGCTTTCTCCATGATCGCACAGAAGTTTGAGGAGGTACAGAAAAACAAATACACAACAAACTCTTCTGCACCTGTTTTACACAAGAATTTAAAGATGTACTATGTTATTTTTCTGCATTAAAATGTCTAAAAACGACGGATTTTCTCAAATGTTTCTGACAATTCTCAAACCTAGAGAAATCATCTGGTCGCCTGTTGATGGCATCATATCTGCTTTGCATATGTGACAGTTTTTGGTTATCAAAGTATTAAGCCTCATTTTTAAGATATACTTTTAGATCTTGGTTGTTTTTAACTATATATTTTAAGAGATTAAAGGATTTTAGTCATTAGACAGCTGGATCTGAAGTTATCAGACAAAAAAGCTGACGAAAAGTTAGCGATAGCTGAGCTTGCATCCTGCTTCTACCAAACTGCATCAGAGAAACACTGATCTTTAATATGAAGCTGCTTTATTCAGTGTTTTTACTGGATTTAATCATTGTTGTCATTTGTTTTGAAGAGGAGGAGACCTCTGAGGATAATTCAGCTCCTGGTAAAAACCGCCTGAATTTCTGGATCTTAAGTTACCAGAGAAACAAGCTAGGCTAACGTTAGCGGCAGCTGAGCTTGCAGCGACAAAACCACCTTTAGACAAACACTGATTTTTAATGTGGAACTGCTGTATTCTGTGGTTTTTACCAGATTTGATCATTGTTTCTGTTTGTTTTTGAGAGGAGGAGACATCTGTGGATAATTCATCTCACAGTAAAATCCTCCTGAACATCTGGATCCTAAACTAGCTGAGCTAACGTTAGCGGTAGCTCGCAGCCGCTCCCAGATGATTTTAACCAGCTGGTTCGTTTGTTGTTTCCCTTTAAAAACCTTGACACTAAAGGAATCCTAATGTTGGTGAAGACAACATCTCCCATGATCCCCTGCGCTACTTCACAACATCACCAAACTTTTCTTTTGTTATCGTTTTGATTGAGAGATGAAAATTACCTACTGTGTGTTTAAAGCTGAAGGACAGTGAATGCACCTTTTCTTCAGACCTGTCAAATAAAGCTGACATTCTCACAGTCTGTCAGCTGAAAAAAATAAATAAATAAAAAATAAAATAAAAACATATTTTTGAATTCTCCCTCAGGACATTACTGCAGCGATGACAAACAGCAACGTGACAAGCAAGCCACCTGTGACACTTCGCCTGGTTTTCCCAGGGAGCCAGTGTGGCTCACTGATTGGCAAAGGAGGCTCAAAGATCAAAGAGATCAGAGAGGTAGGAGTTACTTCCTTATTTTAAAAAAAATCTCTCAGGAAGTTGTTTTTCTGCACCCAAACAGGGACAGAAAACCTCCTCTGACACCTCAAGTATCAAACACTCCAGTCAAACTTTACCTTTCTCTCTTCTCTGTCTTAAAAATTGGTTGCTGCTCATGAAAATCCCACTGATTTTGCCAGTAAAGATCAGCAGAGGCTGAATACTCATTCTGCATGGACAATATTTGTGTACGCCTCTTCAAATATTGGAGCACACATTGCTATTTGGCTTGCAGCTGCTCCCTGCATGTCAAAATGTGTTCTGGGTAATTTGCGGAGTGCTTGAAACACCATTTCATTTTGGGTGATGGCGTGCTCTTTTCCAGCAATAAATAGCCTTTGTTTCCTCTGTTGTCTGGCGATGTGAAGACCACGGGCGCTCAGGTTCAGGTGGCAGGAGACATGCTGCCGGACTCTACGGAGAGGGCTGTCACAATCTCCGGCACTCCACAGGCCATCACTCAGTGTGTAAGACACATCTGCTCCGTCATGCTGGAGGTAAGTGCTGTCAGACGGCAGATGATCTTCACGTTCAGCAGCTCTGTTTAGGCGTCAGCTATGTCACAACTGTTTGGGCTGGGGTTAAAGGTATTCGAGACGTTATCAGTTTGAGTGATGTGTTACTTTTAGCTATCTATGTTATGCTAACTAGATTTCATGCACTCTCAATCACAACATGTGGTATTAAAGGATAACTTTGGTATCTTTAACCTGGGCCTTGTTTTTGGATGTTATTGATTGATTGGGGCATTTGTCCACCTTGGTGTTCGTCCACTAAAGTGTTTTTGTCTTTGACAGACTCTGATTGTTATTATTGTGTCTGACAACATTATGATAGGATTCCTACAGAGACAGAGCTTTTAAATAAAGAGTCAAACCCTTTTTGTTTAACCAGAAACATCACATCTGTATATCAGTACCAGACTCCATTGACAAAAACAGGATTTTTACCAAGCAGGAACACAGGAGCTGCTGGAATAGCACTGCCTCCATCTGTTAATTTAGTTGTGTTATTGTGTGACTTTCAGTGTTAGAAGTCGTAATCAGGTGCTTTAAATAAATAAAACTACCACACAATAACTGACAGAGGCAGCAGTAGATTAGCAGCTCCTGTGTTCCTGCTCTGTAAAATTCCTGTTTTTGTCAATGGAGTCTGGTAGTGATATATAGTGATGTTTCTGGTTAAACAAAAAGGATTTTCCTCTTTAATAAAAAATGGAATCTTATTCATAATGTTTTCAAACACTGATAATAACAACGCGAGCCTGTCAGTGACAAAAATGTACACTTCAGTGGACGTGCATTAAAATGGACAATCGCCGATTTGGCTATATGTATAAAGTCAAATCACAGTTTCTTTTTTGTTGAGTTAATTAGTTGATTTCCCCTGTAACTGCAGGAACCAGTGAAGTACAGTGCACTGTAACTGTATAAGCTTGAGGATAAAGATAAAATGGATTCCTTCATAAAATGTTGGAAAAACAACGACTTTAGATTTCTGATCAGAATCCACCTGAAAAAAAAAGAAAAAAAAGACTCCAATCCAATTCTCTATTTTCAGGTCTATTCACAGTTGCATCACATGCTTCTTCTTCTGGTTCAAGGTTTCATGTAACTTTCAACCAAATGAATAGGGTATAAAAAGATTCAGTGAGAGATATAAAAGGGGATATAAAACGCCTCAGTGCCAGTAAGAGTTCTTTTCTCTGCTGTAGCGCTGTATAAATTTTTCTGTGTCTCTAGTCTCCGCCAAAAGGAGCGACTATTCCCTATCGTCCTAAGGCCATACCTGCAGGAGCCCATGCAGTATTAGCACCACAGCACTCTGCACAAGTAAGTACCCATGTGGGGGTTATTTAGCTGCGATTTTAGCCACATAACAATTGCACAGGCTCCTTAGTTTGCAGGGTTTCAGTCTGAGTGATCATTAAGCTTATTTTTAACCATTATGCAGCAGAAAGATGAGGTAATGATCTTATTAAAAAAGTATTCAGCCAAGCTTTAATGTGTCAGCAATATGAATAACAGCCATTAACATTAATAATTCCCCTGTAGTGTGAAATCTGAAAGATGTCGTGACTGAAGCTCATGTTTTCCATGAGCTGGCCAGCAGCCGCTGCCGCCGCCACCGCTGCTGCTGCTGCTGCTGCTGCTGCTGCCCTGAATTTGGCACAGTCTGTTCTGACCTATCAGACATCTGTTTATGTTATTGGATTTCTGGCCATGGTCAAAAAGGGGGGAGAGAGGGAGACAGAGAGGGTGGGAGGGAGGAACAGCAGATGACATTTAGATGAAATTCCATCAAATCTATACACATTAGAGCTATGGACACGAGGACGGGCGATGGATTTTCAGAGATGGAGGTTTACTCTTCGCGCTCTGTGATGAATTCACTTTTCAGGTTGACATGTTTGAACATGTCTGTGCCTCTCAATCACATAACATCTCTCCCATCCACCACCCCCCCGCCCTCCCCCAGGCCTTTGCAATTCCAGGGCAGTACGCTTTTGCGCATCAAGATGTAAGTATTCTCATCTGAGAGCGACTCACATCTGCCCTAATGACCTACTCCTGCCCACTCCCTCCACCACCAACCACCAACCACTGACCACTACACCCTCTGTGTGCCCTACTACTGCAGAGATGAGAACTTCAGTAACCCTGATCTGTTGACATTACTAACTCTTAACAGTAGCAGCAAAGCATGCATTGATTTTGAAAATGAAATCGAAGCTCTTAAAGAGTTTATGATCAGTTGTAGCCTTTGTAGCCGGAGATGTGACTGTGTTTTCAGATGACTGCCACGAGAAGCCGGCATGCTCTCTGAAGGAAACCAATCTCTTCACACTGACACGTCTGTGATGTTTGTGAACTTCAGATCGGCTCTGTTTTGTAGCTGTCAGCTCCTCTGAAATAATCCAGTTTGATTGGTTAGCTCTAACTTCCTTCCTACCCTGCAGTTGACCAAGCTTCACCAGTTGGCTATGCAGCATATCCCCCTCCCTTCCCTTGGGCAGAGCAACCCTACCTTCCCTGGTACGTACCCACGGCTCCCCAGGGAAGTCCATCTATCCCTCTGTCTTCACTCCTCTTCGAATCACACCATCAAAAACACCCCCCTGTCACTTCAGAGAGGATCAAGGATGTCTCCATTCCCTCAGACTCTCTCACAGGTTTTCTTTTTGGCTTTACAGACAGAAAAATATCAAACACAGACAGAAAAAGATCAGTTATCTTTTGCATTGGTGTCTGTTTGCACCAGAATACAAAAACAACAGTGAAGTTTTAAGGTTAAGCCCAAAACACAAACTAGTTTATTATCAACACACTTTAAAGTTAGATGCTGAAATATTTATAAATCCAAAAGCGTGTTTTTGACAGATTGAAGCAGACAAAAAGAGAAAATAGAAAAAAGAAAAGAGAGAGTTTTCTGTGAGGGAAATGTGAAAAGTGACAGAAAATATTTACAGTTTTTCAGTAAATATTTAATCATTTCTCACTATTTCTCAAAAAAAAGCCCAGTTCCCCCCTCTCCAAAAAAAGTAAGATAAATAAATAAATCCTAATCTCTTGACCCCTCCATCCTTCACCTCTGCAACATGTTTCCTCCAAATCTAACACTGTCTCAGAACAGACCATCCCTGACCTCAACCACCCCCCATGTACTCATATATTTTTATTTTTACCACAACTAACTGAGAACAAAACACATTCTGATTACATTGGCAGCACTGGTGTGATAAAAACTCATTTATATTTTAAAAAGTAGCCCATCTTTTTGTAGTAATGTGTGTTGAATATGTATAAACAGTACATGTGTCTGAGTAGAGAGATTTTCCTGCCATATGCCATTTTTCATGTTCCTCATTTAACAGCTATAAACTAGACAAACTAGGGCAGCTTGTTGTGCCATGAAAGTGGAAGCCATTAGCGCCACACTGTTGTTAGCGTTCCTTGTCCTACTTTGCAGGATTGGATGCATCTGCCCCCGCAAGTTCACAAGAGCTGGCGATACCTAACGATGTAAGTGTCACATTGTTTGTGTTCCCCCAGCACCAGAAAACTCACACTGATAATCCTCAGCCACCGGCCTCATTAACACTTTGTAAGAGGACGGCTGGGATGAGGAATGTTTTTGGACTCTAGTGTTTTCACCTTCTTAGCTCCAGAGAGTAAATCCACTGTTTCTTCCTGGCTAACGTACAGCAGACACTGCTGTAGTGCTATCATTAGCAGCATTAGCTTCTTGTAGCTTGAATATTAAGGGTTTAAACAGACTATTAGTGTCTCTACTTTAGCCTTAGATAATTATATGTGATCACAGGTTAGGAAAACGTGTCTTGTATACTATCGAGCTGTGTTTGTGCTACTGACTCATCAAATTACATCGCCACCTACTGGCCTGGCTGTGTACTACTTTTGTTTTGGCAGATCAGTTTTCGTTGTCGTATAAACACTGAATTTTTTTTTAAAAAAGAAGGGGAAAAATGTTTCAATTTTTAGCAAAACTGTTTGAGTAAACAGAGGAGGAAACAGCTAACCTGGCTCTGTCCAAAGCTAACAACACCTGCTAGCATATCTTGCTAACAGAAATATGCTAGCAGGCATCATGTAAAGTGTAAAAACAGATGAGGAGTGAGCTTCATTAGAGGTGCTGGTAGATGGATTTTGTTCCCATTGGACGGAGCCACGCTACATGTTTCCCCCTGTTTCTAGACTTTGTGCTAAGCTATGCTAAGCTAACTCTCAGCCAGTGGTAACTTTATATTCACCATACAGCCATGAGAGTGATGTCAATCTTTTCATCCACATTTTAGCAAGAGATCATCCAGTTCTTTTAAAATAAACAGAGTAGGAAAGCCAGAAATCTACTGATGAAATTCTGAATATCGTTAGCTTGTATTTATAATATATAATGTATATATAATGTGGTTTTCCTCTGTCACCATGGTGGCTTCTTCCAGATGCTTTGAAAAATCTAATTCCTAAAAAAAAAAAGAAACATGAGCTGTTTTGTTATTCACATGTTTTCTTGCCTTCCAGTTTATTGGCTGCATAATTGGAAGACAAGGCAGCAAGATCAATGAGATTCGCCAGGTCTCTGGAGCTCACATCAAAATTGCCAGCGCCACTGATGGCTCAGCCATGCGCCAAGTCACGATCACGGGCTCGCCGGCCAGCATCAGCGTGGCCCAGTACCTCATCAACGCCAGGTAAGACATTACGCAGGGCGACCACGTCCAGCAGGGCCTCATGATAAGACAGCCAAACACCATGCTATTGTGTGAGGGCAGAGTTATTGTGCTCAGGGTGAGGCTGGATTTGTTCCATCTCACTGCTCCGTTCTCTTGACTGCATTAAAATCCTTAATGTCTCTGCTTTTTAACACATTCCTACTTTGATTCTTATGTTTTCTCCTCTCTCTCTCTCACCTCCCTTCTCCTTTGTCTCACCCATTCTCCCCCCTTTTTTCATTTCTCACTCCTAACCCTCCCTCATTGCTCCGTCACTACCTCCCCCCTCCTCCTCCAGCTTAGAGATGGCTAAATACACCATGCAGGCCGCTTCCTCAGCGACCCCTGTTGACCTCAACATGAGCTTCTCTCAGTCCGCCCCCACTGCCTCCACTGCTGCTACCTCTATGGCCGTCCTGGCGGCCTCCACCCCAGCCCCAACCACCATTAACGTCCACTCTCCTTCCACTTTACCAACCATCCAAAACCCGCACTACGCCGTCCCCGTTTCCAGCCTCCTCGGCATGAAAACTCTCCCCGTCCTGGTCCATCCGGCTGCCGCTTCCGGCCTAACGCAGGGTTTATCCCCTTACACCGCAAAAATGCCGACCTCCGGCGTCAAAAAATCAGAGCGGCAGAAGTTTGCTCCTTACTGATGTCTGCTTTTTAAAAAAATATTTAACATGGAGGAAGTAGGCTTAAAAACATCTTACACCGGTGTGTGTACATTTGGAATCAGGAGAGTATTAGGATCAAAACAAACGTCCTCATTAATTAAAACAGGCGACAGAGGTGAATATTAACTCAGTATTATCTTACAGAAATGCAAACAATTCCTGTGAGTATCTCAGGCTTGTATTAGTGTCCTAGAAAGGATTCATGTTACAGAGCTTTATATGAAAACAGACACCAGGAGATGTGTTCACGATGCAAAAATCGACTTAGTTTTCTACTAGTTTACAACCAGTTTTTGTTAGGAAATACGACTTAGTATGATAAAGACGTGGTGCTCTGTTGGCAGCAGGCTGTTAAAATGTCGTACAATAGAAGTCAGTGTGTTAAGTGTTTTCTTTTTTATAAGGATTGCTCCACTCTTCTGTCATATTCCCCCTCCTTTTTCCCCTCACTATAGGCTCTCATCAGTGCTAACAGGCTTGGGTGTTCTGTAGTAGAGCTGCACTGTTGCAGTTCTGATGGGATTATCCTAAAGCCACATTGGATTCTAGTGGATTTCACTCTACACAGTAATCCTGTAGAGCGGGACTGGCCCCTCTAACTAACTCATTTGTTTCTGTTGTGTTTCCTGTTTATTCTCCGACCTAAATGAGCAAGAAATGCTTCGACTTTTTCAACGTCTGAAATGGACGCTGAGCAATTATTGTAATAAATGTTTTATTCATGTGTTTTTTGGTGTGGGCCCCTCCCTTCCCCCACACCACCCTCCCTCACCCTCCTCACCCCCTCCTCCCAGACGATGCAGATTTGTTATATTTGCTGATGAAATGACTTTGAAATAAATGGGACTTTTTATGAATGCAGATTTTTGTTTGTTTGCTCTCATCTTGTTGATTTGGTTAATACTCGGTGAACCGCTAAATACATTTACTCATTTGGGAAACACTTTTATCCACAACAACTTAAAAGCGAGGCAACTTGGGGTTCAGCGTCTTGCTCAAGGACGCTTTGCCAGAGAGGAGGATTTATGCACCGTTTACGCCTGTTGTTGCTCTGTGTAACTTTGGTTTTTCAAGTACAATCTCCCTCTAACTGAGTGACAGTCAGCAGCTTAATCTGCTGGAATCAGACCCAGAGAGTTCAGAGTGATGCTGAACTGTAGATCAGTTAAAAAGACTTAGAAGTCATTAAAAACCAGCGTTCATCTCTGATATCCAGCCAGGAAACTTTGAAAATGGAGTTTGGTGTGTTTGTTACAGCCACAGCACTTCCTGCTCCAGAAGGAGAAGGGGATCATGGGTAATATGGAGATTGGTAAGCTTTGTTTTCTGTGCAGGAAAACCACTCAAAAACCAGAATTAATTATCACTCATGGCTGCAGAGGGCGCTGCTGCTCAGCAAAATGACAGTTTGTTGCTTTAAGCTTTAATTGTAAATAAAGCAAGACCGTAAATTTCAAGTAAGCTAAAATTACCGGTAAATAATTTGTTAAAATCTCCAAGATCCCAAAATGTATAAACAAAATACGCAAAAATACGACTTTACGGAGCCCAGGAGGGCCCATGGAGGAAAAAAAATCTGGTGGTGTACTTCTGTAAGAGCTTGACAAACTTTTGCAAGATTCCAAAAAATTTTTGCAAAATCTCGAGAAACTTTCTCGAGAAGTATATCTTTAGTTTTTTCCAACCTCCAGATTTTTTTTCCTCCATGTCCCCTCCTGGGCTCCGTACGCTTTAAACATGCAGCAGATAAGGAATTAGTTCAGATATGATGAGATATTTGTTGAATTTTCTCCCTTTATTGATCCTTTTGTCTGATCTGTATAAAACCCAAAGACGAGACACAACGTAGTGTGAGACTCACAGCAAACAGACGCTTTTCTCCCTCTTCTGATATATTTTCCTCCAAAGAGAAAATGTGCCTCCACAGCCTGCACGTGTAAAACATTAAACAGCAGCGGTACTGAAGTGTAGACACACAGCAGAGGAACAGTAACAGTGGGCATTAGCCGGCTGCAGCTCATTGAGAGTTTGGCAGGTACACAAAGACGAGCTCCAAACAAACTAGTCTGTGGTGTTACGGATGCAGTTTGTTGATGGCAGAGGGCACAAAGCTCCTGCCCAAACAAACTTTTCCTCCTGCACTCGCCTGAAATAAAAGAAAAGTTAAAAAAGCTTGGAGTAACCTCACAGTAAATATTCAACACATGCTGTGGCGAAACTCTCACGGGTCCCCGAAAAAGAACGACTTAACCTCCAGTCGTCCGCTCAAGCATACCGCTAATGGGCAGGTAGGGTACAGGCTAGACTTGTTTCTGTGTGTCCCTGCTTTACCCCTGCTGCCCCCCCCACCCCAAGCCCCCTCCCTCCCTTTCTCACTGTAAAAACCAGGAGGTGGCCACTTCTGTTCCGCCTGATCCGCTGGAGAACCGGTAGCGAGCCACGTGGGCCATTTCCACAGCGAGGGCCTCGAAACGCTGAAGTGGAAATAATCAATAGTTAATGGGGGCAGAAATGTAATGACAGTGAAGGATGACATTTCAACCTCAGGGAAGGTGTAGCAGCATAGAACAGTGCTACATGTACGCCGATGTGTGCCCAGGGCAGTTACGGGTCCACAGCCAGCCTCTAATGCTATATTAATGATTTTCCTTTTTCAAACCTGACACAGGCAGGAGAGAGGGGGGAGCTCCATTTGCCGTCGTGCAAGTTTTGAAAAGCAATTTGAGAGGTAAATAAGTAAATAAATAAACATTTTTTAGTTGCGTAACCACACATGGAAGTTTGTGGCAAATTGGGAGGCAGGAGCTGTTTCTCAATCCCTGATGAAAAATCACTGCAATACTCTAAAAATATTCCTCCAGGGACAGACTCGCATGTTTGTGGCGCCTTACTGCATTTTTTATTTTAACAGCTTTCCACAGTAATAACTAGAGTAATAAAGTACTAATAATATTCAAAGTAAATAGTGTCACTATCATCTTCTTGAAGGAACTTATCATTTTTGTAATATACTGAATGATTTTGGTTATTTTATTGCAACCTTTTGTATCTAGCAGCTGTGTCCTTAATTAAACATGCTGTGGGTTTCTGTGAGTTTCCATTAAACCAGAGATGGGACAGGTAAACGTAGCAGCACCACTATCTCAAATACATGTAAATTTAGCTTAAAGGCAGGGTTAGCGATTACAATCTAATTCACTTTTATTCAAATTCAGGGAATATTTCTTTATAGTCTGCTGTCTGCAGTGTTTCTACACAGTCCTGGATCTAAAACTGAGATATAAATGAAGTGGATTGGTGCGATTCATTCCAAGAAATTTTGGCGTTTCTGCTCGTGTGCAGGAGGAAGACGGAAATTCAGGTGAATGCTAACGCTACAGAGCAGACAGGGTAATAGCAGATAAACAGCCTGAGAGGAAACAGACAGAGGAATCTAAATTTACAAAAGAAAAATGCTATGACAGAACCAGTATAGATTTGTCCTGTTAGTTCTTGGTGTAATGTTAGTTAGATTAGCAGGAGAGTTGTTGGTATCGTTGTCTGTAGCTACTGTGCTAGCTCTGAGAAACCTTCGCTGCCGCTAATGTAACACACAACCTAAATGTTGTGATATTTGTCTTTACAATGTTTGTGAAGGCTTTTATAAACACAAAAACCTGAAAACAAAAGTTTGCACGCATAGTGGGATAGATGTATAATTTGAAATGCTACGCTAGGCGACGTTATCGTCCTTGTTAGCTATAAATCTACAGGCCTGTCTTCGGTCACTGTCGCACTCTAGCTCTTGGTAGTTTCATAGACGTCTATGAAGTAGATGTAGCATAAACAGCAAAAAAGTTAGGAGGTGGTCAAACAAGCACGAGGCCTTCATGCAGGAAACCTGGATCAGTTCCTGTTTAGAACCCGACACTTATTGACGTTTCTTTGGCGATCAAAACCACGATCTTTTCCTAAACCTAACCAAGCAGAGACAGTTCAATAACGTTAACCACATGTTTATTATAGAACGACGAAGCTCCAGTGCACCTGTAGCCTAGACATGCAGCCATGCTGCAGTATGTCCTGCTGCCAGTAGGGGCGCTGCTTTAGGAAACTCTGTGGGAACAAACGACCAATATGGCTGTATGAGTTGGAGGACTTGTTGCATTTCAACAAAAGAAGAAATCAGAGTACTCTAACGCGCTAATTTGTTGCGCTGTAATGCTTACAGCTCGCAAACATGGATGATTCCGACTTGATTTCCCTTTAATTTTCATAACATGATTTCGTTCCCACTCGTAACTATGCAACATATATATATATATATAAAATAAAAAACAAATGAGACCTGTCTTTGCTTCTGCTCTAACTCGTGAGGATGGAGGATGGTTTGAGAGGCTCCTCGCTGTGGCCCTGCATCCTTCTCTCTAATTCAGATGTTGCAGCGACTATTTCATCAAATTATCCGGGAACCAAACTGTGTCAGGGACGGGCCTCTGTAACAGGAGATAATGAAGTAAAGTGGTTAATCACAGCAGCGTGTGTGAACCTCATGAACCGATCTGTGAAACATCCATTCCTCCTAATTGACTGCCTGTTGTTCCTCTCATTTTTTTCAAACTGCGCCACCTAGCGGCCGCTCGGTTGAACATGACGTCGGAGCGCTTGCGCCCTCCTCCTCCTCCTCCTCCTCCTGTTATTTAATTATTTTTTGTCACCGTGAGAAATAAAGTGCCAGTGTAGAGCAGGGGGGGACAGAAGCAGCAGAGGCAGAAGCGGCGGCGGTGCTGAGCGGCTGGATGCGCCGGGGATCGGGGGAGGGGGGAGCGCTTCCTTCCTTCCTTCTCACTCTTAACTGTGGCGATTAAAGTTGAGCGCGGACACGCTGATGACCTGCGAGCATCCTCCGGGGAAACTGTGCATTTGACTGGCTTAACGAGCGTCAGTTTGCATCTCTTCACTCCAGATCATTTGTTGCTGTCCAACAGTCCGAAGGCTGTTTTTCAACCCGGGCTGCACTGACGGATACGGACAGACTCCCCGAGGATCACAGGTGAATTATATCACTGTTGCTGCGTGTTTCTGTGTTTAATGCATGTTGGAATAAACTGCTCAGATGCTCAGGGTTTCATATCAACTTTGGGAATCCGCCTGAAAAATCAAAATGCATCCAGATTGTGCAGATGATGTAAAAAACAAAAAAAACAAAACAAAAAAAAACGCTTCAGTGTTGGAACCTGCAGGAAAAGAAAAGGCTGTTGCACCTGTAGAGGCTGCACAGATTAGATGATCAGTGTCGGACTGAGCTGTGTTGATGTTTTAAAGAAGCCTCTGCAGACACACAAAGACTCTGCACTTCAGGATGTAACACACCAGTCCAACATCAGACCAATGCAACAAATTCATCAGGAAATAATTCAGTTCCCTGCAGAGTCTGTGCTTGTGTGGTGAGGAATACATTTCTCTGGAATACAGCTGCCTGTTTAATTTGTATTTAAATCCTGGGTGTGACAGACAAGACTTCAGAGGCTGCATCGTCTTCTTTTTGAGTACAAAACCCCCCAAAAACACTCCTCTGTCTGCTGTATGTCATCCTGCCTCTTTGTTTCTCACCTTGTTCCGCTGCACATAATCCTAACATTACATGACAGTTTCTCCTTTTTTCTGCATCGCATGTTTAAAAGGCAAACTTTCTTTTGATTTGGGTCACTCATAAGATTTACAGTCAGAGGATAAAATTCAATTAGACAGCCCCGCAGCAATCTTTACTCACTGGCAGATGGCTTAATACTTCTGGATCCTGCCTTGGTGTCCCCCTCCCTTATTGCTCTAATTGGATTTTGTCGTTTCACGCTGTTTATCCCTATATAAAAATAAAAAAACGTGGCATTGTTAATTCAGTGCTTTCTCAGCCCCCTGTCAGATCCGTGCCCACTAGCCCTCCACTGTCTAAACATTTCACATCTCGTCCCCCATGATCTGCTTTGTCATAAATTGAAGTAGACCTCAAAGTAAATTGTTGTACCCCTCCTCCTCCTCCTCCTCCTCTTGTTCTTCTTCCATGTGGCATGTTGGAGCAGAGGAAGTAGGAGAATCTGTAAATGTGGAATAAATGAGGTGCTCACAGCGACCGGGGCATATTGTCTGTCTGAGTTAATTCCAGCCGCCTGAGGAGACGCTTTTCCTCTCACTGACACCCAGTTTGATTTTACAGGGAGAACAGGAGTTTTGCTTTTCTCCCAAACGACGTGAGGATGATGTTTTGGAAGCTTCGTCGTCAGAATTTACCTCTTTTACACCCCCCACCCCCACCTTTTCTTTTTTTTTCCTAGGTAATTAGAAATACACAAACAAAGGCCAAAACATCGGAGCTCGGGTGTGGAAAATTCCTGGAGATGAGACAGAAAAAAGACAGAGGGAGAGAGAGGGAGAGAGAGAGCTGCCTCGGTACATTTGGTCCCTATTTATAGTAATATTGTGCGAGTGAAAACAGCCATCAACCTCCCTCTGAAGAAACCTCTCTGAGAGGCGTCAGAAGAAAAAGAGCGAGAGGCAGGTCAACCTTAACGCAACTCAACCGCTGCGCTTTGGTGCTATTGAAGCCCTGCCAATTCAATTTGTATGAATAACAGCGTCTTATTAGTCGAGGTAGGAGCTAAAAAAAAATCCGACTCTGGAGCTCAGGTTGTTGTGTCAAGACTTATGGGGCCTTACTCACTCTGCTGGGTAATGAAAACGACAATAATTTATGAGTCATAAATCAATGCGATGGTGAGCATCATTGAACCGTGAACCAACAGAAGCCACAGCCAGGTTGGTTGATTAATCATCTGCTGCTGCACCTCGGTGGTCAAATCGGCCGACGAGACGTAAACACAACTTTGGCCTTTGACAGAGGGGTTTATATCCACGGTGACGATAACGACTGAAGCCGCCGCCGCTGCTGCTGCCAAACACCGAGGCTTAATGTTGAGTTGACTCCAGCAACGGTTTTAAATGTCAGTGGAGAGCAGGAGGAGGAGGAGGAGGAGGAGGAGGAGGAGGAGGGGGAAGAAGAGACGTCAAAAATGTAAAATTTAAAATTATAATGTTAATGGGTGAGCAGAATAACAAAAAATGCAACTTTATTATAGAAGAATTAGCCATTTACAGGAGATAATTATAATTTCCTGCTGCTGCTGTGCAGAGGGAGGAGGGAGGAAGAAGTCAGGTCCTGTTAATATCACAGTCTGGCCTTTATTGATCTCTGGTACCTGATGTAAACTTTTACACTGCAGCTGCAATTAATTATCTGCAAAACTGACCTCATTTATCCCCAAATACTCCACTTATTTAACATCTCCTTGGAAAAATAAATCCTTATTTTTGACTGCTGCTTTTTAAAGGCATAAATTTACAGAGATAAACTTTAATTGCAGGTTTTACAGACTGTTTATGTAGCTGCATTAGGACAAACAATAATAATCCGACTGTGCTGACACTGGCTTTACCTCCTCATTGTAAAAATATTAATAATCCCTTTCTTCTCTTTATATATTTTTTTCTGAGCTTATTAAACCCAGTTTGTAGGGGAATATGAAGGTGGGAATTCTTTCCTTTGCCATGAACGAAGGACTAAAATGTCCAAAAAGGATTTAATACATGAACAAAATCGTTAACAGGCAAATAAAAGTAAAGTCTATCACCTTAAATACTGATATTATTAATGTTTGAGGTCAGTTAGACCTGATTAAACCTTCAATAACAGAAGTACAAACACATTTATTTGGATCTTTGAATCACAGATATAAATGTTATGCTGTATCGTGTCGCAAAATCAGACTTCATGCATCCATGTGTCCAGCTTTCTCTCTCTATCAATTATCTACTCCCAAAAACATGACCCAGAGTTATCTCTTTTTACATGTAAGCAAGTTTCATTCACGGAGTGTTTGGTCACGTGACTCGGCTCGACTTGCATATCAACATTTAGCACGACTACAACGCGTCTAAAGCCTGGCATACACTAAAAGATTTTAAAAATCTACCGATTTATAAAATGTGGGAGGCCACACACATGACGACAGATATCAGATTTTACAGTTCTGTTCTGATACAACACAGCACACCACACACTAACAGATTCACCATCAACAACCAAAGTCTGGACTCTTAAAACTCCAAATCTGGCACAGTCAAACGCGGCCTTGATCAGATCGGGGAAGGGAAATCACTCTGAACACAACTCACACTACAGGAAAATCTGATAAGATCATCTTTACAACCATCAGTTGGATAATCAAGCCTTTGCTGACTTTGATCAGAAATGTATACCGCACTGAACTCCCTTAAGGAGTTCATTTGTGCTACTTTAAATAAATAACGTTTGTTGGTTCGTAACGTTTGTGCTCTGTTGTTGTTTAAAGTTTAAAACATGGCCGGATGAATATTAACGGACAAAAGGTCTAGCATAAACTTGGTGCAAAATCTGCTGTTTATTTTCTTCATTTGGACGACAGTTTGCGATTTTACACGTCACCACATGGCTGCAGGTAGAAACACAAATACCAGGATGGTGAGTGAAGATGAGACAGAACCGGGTCGGTCTGAACAGGAGGAGGACCGGCTGAGACAAATCGAGGAGCTGGTTCCCAAACGAGTGCCCTCCTCTTTCACAGTTAACGCGATGTGAGATTTCGCACAGCCTGAATTTTTGGGCTCATACACTCATATACACTCATACACCCACCTAAACATTGTTGTAGGCCAAGCACATCCCCCCCATGGCAACAGCACTCCCTGATGGCAGGGGCCTCCCCCCTGCAGGACAAACCCACTACTGCTGAGCTTTGAACCGACAACTCTCACATCCTCAGTCTAACTCCTGACTGACCGTGGCTCGGCGGAGGAATTAGAAAATGAAATTTAAACTCTCAAACAAGCTCAGTCATTAAACTTTGATAACACGAACAGAGATGTTTTAGTAATATGTATATTTTACTCCAGGGGTGTGTGGTGTGTTTGCTAGCTTACACACACACACACACACACACACACACATCACTTCTAACAGCCTCTGCTCGCGTCATTATTTATTAATCAAAAATCAATTAAAAAAGAATATTAGATTACAATTTAGCACAACAGTAAAGCCAAGCGGAGGTCTTATTATCATGCATGTTTAACCATTGGAGGGTGAACTTTTTGTCCAGCCTGTTGCAGTGTGAAAAAACCATTTGCATTTTAAAATTAACCAGAATTTGACTGAACTTCTGAATCTGTTCTCGGCTATATTTCTTTTTTAATTGACCGTTTTTGCCTGGACTTGAGCATCTTTATGCCACTTGGTAATTGCTTCAGTGTTTGGAGCCAAGCCAAGACCTGTCACCAGCCAAACAACTGGCAAACCACATGACCGCCTGAGTCAAAAAAGCGACTGTTCCTCGAGACAAAAATATATATACAGCGTTAGTAAGTGTTTATTTTTCAGAGATAATCATTTGGAGCTGACAAGTGTTAATTGAGAGTTGTTTTTTCCACTCACAGAGCTGCTTTTTCTCCTGAAGTGGGTGTTTGAATGTGTCTGAGGTGTGAATGAACTCAGAGATGTTGGCTTATATAAACTCTCTGCTGATTGACGGCTGCAGCCACGAGTCACACCTGTGCGGGGTTTACGAGTCAGGGTGGTGGACTCTTATCTGTGCCGCATCAGGTTCGGATTGCAAAAGAGACTTTACACAACCACGGCTGCAGTTTATCACAAATTATCTGCTCATTACACCCAAATTAATTCCCACAATTTGTCTGGGTAACAGTCCGTAACACAAGCTTGTACCCAACGCTTCAGAGATGTGCAGATATTTCATCTTTATGTCACTTCATAGTTGTGTGTTTTTTCTCTCTTTCCCTCCATGACGTCTTTGCAAGTTTTCAAGATAGAGCAGTGAAGCAAAAAACTGAATTCTCTGCAGGGCTGTAGGGCAAAGATAAATCCATGACCTTTCACCAAATGGCTTATATGCAACACTATAAATGTAAGAAAGTTGAATTCTTTCACTTGAACCTGAGAGGTAGGAGGGAAAAAAGTATCCACACCAAGGCATCTTAGAGTTACAATATTATCCTGCAAACATTTCATGACGTTGGACACATGGTAACTCTGTGAGGCTCTGCAGATACAGAGGATCTACATGAGGTTTAGTTGTTGTGTAGGTCTGTCTCAGTATTTTTTGAGCCCACTCTTTCTTGCTGAAGACATAAATCTTTAAAAACAGTACTGGGTACTGCAGTGTTTAGCAATATTTACTCAAACAGAAGTAAACTGTTGGTAAATTGAAGGAGCATTGTTGGTGCATTGTTATATTGAAACAGCAGAAAACGACTGACCATCAAAAACCCTGGTCTGAAGTCAGTGGCTCAGTATTTTAGTTATTTTAACCTTCTGAGAAGCGAGCATTGATTTTGTCTGCATGTTTAATTTCTCTTGCTGTTTGGGATCAGTAGGATCTGATTAGTATAAAAACTAAACCACGTCTTTGAACAGGAAGGAGTTTTCTCTCAGTGAAATGATGAATAATCATCCAGAAAGCTGAGGAATCAGATGTGAATGGTGACGTCCTGTTGTCATATCAAACAACAAATGTTACTGAGCTTAAAAAACAAGTTTCAACCAGAAACTCTGATCAGGTTTTGTTCCTATGATACTTTAATCTTGATCTCAGCTGCAGAATGTGTTGACAGAGATGCGCCGCCATTTTGTTTTTGTTAACACTACAGCGCACAAAAAAGTGTCACCGAACGAGGACAACAAACACACCTTACTCTCTGATTGGTTTATTCCATGTTATGTCCAAAACACACTCATGATTAATTAAGAGACTAACTACAACATCCTCTGCACCTTTTTTTCTGCCATTAAACGAACAAAAGTAGATTTAAACTCGACCTAAATGCACCTGCTCCAAGAGTTTAGACAGTTGTATTTAGGGCTGCAAAAATTGTTGAATTAGCCAAAATTAATGTGAATAAACTGAGAAATTTGCAAAAATGACAGGTTAAGATATACCAGGAAATGTAGCTGAGAAAACAACATCTTGCAGCATAATCCATAATCCTGTTTTTTACATTTTGAAAGGGGAATATGTTTATTTTATTTTTGTTGTCTGTTTACGCCAAAACAAAATATTGATATTTATCCCAGATTTCTAGCTTTTTTCTGTATGAAACCAGACCAGGATCTTTCACTAACCAGAAACAAGAAATGTTAATAATGCTGCAGTCAGAAGAAGTGGAGACTGCACTGCAAGATCAGATATTACATCGTCACTATTTCAGCATCGATGTATTTGCAACCTGCCAAAAATGTAAATTTACAACATCTCCTAGTTAAAAAACAGAATCTGGTGTCGTATTTAAACTTAAATTCTCTGAGACAGGGCTGAATACTCAGAATAAATCCTGTTACATTTGGAAATAAGCGAGTGTGTGTTCATTATAATTAAGGAAAATGTCACGTCTGATCTGTTTTTAATCATTTCTGGACGACAGTGCAGAAGAATAAGACGCGTCAGGCCTCGGATGAACAGAAATACCCGTTGTTCGGATCAATTTGTTGCTGGTTTTGATCTTTTCATGGGCTCTGTCGACAGCGAGGAAAACACAGATCAATCTGCAGACTTGTCCTTTAAGGTACGGCGGCGGCGGCGTGGCTAGTTTGTGCCCACTTGACAACCGGGCTGAGAGTCGCCCAGAGCTCGGTCTGACAGCAGCAGCAGTATCTGTGTGACAGATGTAACAGCTGTTAAGGTGGAGAGGTGAGGCTGAGAAAAGCCAAATGAGGTCCTTTTACTAATGAGGCTTGGTCTCCTCTCTCTGCTCTCTCTCCCTCGCTCTCAGCTGCAGCAGTGTTATCGGTATGCACCTCGTTCTGCTTCCTCTCAGTTCCACAGCAGCTCCAAGGATTCTGCCTCAAACATAGCAATTCAGCTAAAACACCGCTCAAATACCACCGGTGTGCCAGCAGTCAATTCCAGCCCTGCTCTCCCCTCAGAATGGATCAGAATTCATGAATATCAAAATAAAACATATGAAGAGACTTTGGCCTCAGACAGAATTAATGTCTTTTTTTGTGTTTGCGTTACCACAAACATAATCCTCTTTGCTGTTTGCTGACTGTTTACTTAATGCTCAGCTGCTCTTCACCTCCTGTTTCACCTCTAATCGCTCTGCTGGAAATTAGCCGTGCTCATCGAGGTTGACAAATTAATCAATACGGTGAACTATTCTTAAAGAAGTGCAGGCCGGACTTTACAGTTAATTGGAGAGCCAGTCGATACGATGTAATCTCGCCTTCCTTTTCGGAGTAAGCAGAGAAATGTCAACACACCCGTTTAAACGGAGCTCGGAGACCGACGGCAAAGATTTGGTGGGAGAAAGAAAGAAAGAGGGGGGTGGGGGTGAGTGGAAGTAGGCCACCAAAACGCAGCAAAGCATCATAGCAGGCATTTGAATTTCAAGACGCCGCGGTAAATCAAGCAGGAGACAAAAAAAACAACATTAGCTTTTCAAAAATGCAACGTGTGCTGTTGATCCTGGGATTTCACTCCACTTCACAGCGATTAAAAGTGCAAAGAAAGCGACGCGCTTTTATTTTGGATTAAAACAAAACAGTGAGAAAGTTCTTGGTGCAGGCTGGAGCTTTATTTTGAAAGTGGTGTGGCTACCTCTCTGTCAGCCCATAGTAAACTCATCTTTCCAGACTAGAATTATCTTCTATTTCCAGATCAATTTCTTGCTTTTGTACAGTTGGCTGTGATTCATTAAAAAAAAAAAAAAGGGCAGACATTGATCCTGGTTCTTTGTTCCGTATGAGGAGCAGGAGCTTAAGAAGTGTTAGATTCAGGTCCTTCTTTGGCCATTTTCCTCTTAGCCTGTCACCGCTGCAGCCGATTGATGCAGGGAAGTGTTACAGTACGAGGCATTATCGATTTCCTAACACAGCCCCTATGAATACTCCCTGTCCTGATGAACCGATTCACTGATCCTACAGGCTTGCGTCACTCTCAGAGGGAGAAGGGGGGGAGGAGGAGAGAGGTTGCTTGATATGATGGAGAAGTCGCCCTGAATTTTCTTGCACTGTTCTTTTAGAAGCTAAATTAAACAAGCCCCACATCGGGGATAAAAAGTGACAAAATACTGAGCACATAACCCCAGCTTAATTTTCTCTTTCCAGATGGACTGGCTCACACCTGAGATGTGAAGTGTGTTATGTGAGCCAAGGTGTTTTCCCACCTCGCTGGTGGTGGGGAGAGATGCTGCGCTCCGTTGCCATGACAGCAGAAGTTCTCTTTGTTCTCGGGTTCCTGATGAGCGCCGCTCAGAGTAATCCTATAGCGACCTTACCGGTGAGCCGAGAGCGTCTGGAGAAGGTGCTGACCCAGGCCCGGGAGGACAAACACCAGGACAAGCAGGCCCCCGAGGAGCCGCTGGGATACGCCGCTCAGCAGCAGCGGCAGCCGGAGGAAATCAACACTCTGGGCGCCAACAGGACTGCCGTGAGCCGCGCCAGGCCGAACCTCAACTCCCAGGCGCGGGGATCTAAGGGCGGGAAGTCCCAGGAGCTGTGGAGCGAGCAGGACACCCTGAACCAAATAGACGAGGGCCCCACCAGCGACGTCACCCTCTCCCTGGACGCTATCGACGAGTACGCCTACCCAGACTACAGGGGGAAGGGTTGCATGGACGAGAGCGGCTTCGTGTTCGCCATCGGCGAGCAGTTCACCCCGGGCCCCTCGACGTGCCCTTGCCTCTGCACGGACGAGGGCCCTCTGTGCACCAAGCCAGAATGTCCCAAGGTTCACCCTCGCTGCATTAAAGTGGACACTAGCCAGTGCTGCCCACAGTGCAAGGAGAAGAAGAACTACTGCGAGTTTCGGGGCAAGGTCTACGGCTCGCTAGAAGAGTTTAAGGTGAGCCCATTAACTGCATTCACTCATTTTTTGACATGTTGAAACTTGAAAGAAGTGCTGACAGAACACTCCTCGCCGTTCAATGGAGTTTATCACAGGCACTACACAGAAAACTAGTTACCTCGCCTCGCAGCAAGCAAGCAAGCAGAGAGGCAGATTTATAATGGCAAAGGTCAGCACTTGTCTTTTTTCCCCTCACACAACACCGGCGTATTGCCAGAGGCTGAATATAGCAGTGCAGCTTCAGCAGAGTGTTTCCATATTCAGTTTGTTGATACACATGATAGAATTAGACTTATAGTAATGTTACAACCCTGCAGAGCACGCTGCCGCCGCCACCGCCGCTGCTGCTGCACGTGGGAGTTTGTGAAGAGAGCAAGATCTTTAATGTTTTATCTTCTTATGTCTTTGAAAGGCTAGACTCAGGATTGCACCACCAATCCTTCCATTACGTCTCCTGTGAGATGCTACATTTACCGCCGTGTAATGCCTCTCTTTATGTTGGTGAGCGTCTCGGCAGGAGGTTAAGGCTAATATGGGATTTTCCTCCTCTAATTCATGGCGTTACAGACAGCTCCATGTCAAGTCTCTGCTGAGGGAAATCTACAGAGAGCTCGACTTTCACAGGAGGCATACATCAGCCTTTGTGCTGTGGAGGGGAGGCAGGGAGGGGGTTGCTTTGAAACTAAGCAACAGGCAGGTTTTTATGCTTGATTGCTAAGTTCTGGAGCATTGTACTAAGTGCTGCCTCGCTCCCATTTTTCACAGTGGAGTGCCATGCGGAGGCGCAAGCCTCTGCTATCTACAGCAACGCCGGTAGAATTAACCTTTGCTCTCTTGTTACGACTAAAGGTGTACGGCTCTATACAAGCAGCTGCTAAATGAAGCCTTTCACAGGGGAACGTAGGAGCTGGATGTACGTCCTAATGTATACCATCAGTCCCAGCCTTCTATTTCGAGACGTACAGGAAGGCTTGGATAACCGAGTCATCTCTCACTCTGTTCACCCACAAAGAAAATTGGAAGCATCTTTCTTTTGTTTCCCATTCCTATTGATTTCTCCATATCCCCCTGATTGGATAGTGAAGTTCAATTCTGGGCTCAGCTCTTCCTAAAATGCAGCAGTGAGGGTGAGAAGGATGGGACTAAAGAGTAAATGTAGCTCTGTGACACTGAATGCACAAGTAAGACAGGCAGGAGTTGTTTTTATGTGTGTGCATGAGACGGTTGCTGCTGAGAAGAAACAAACAAAGAGCCTGAGACAGAGATAGCAAGAAATTAATTAAGAGAAGACTGTTTCTGTTTCTCTCTGTGTGTGTGTGAACTGTTTATATGGGTGTTAATTACCATTTCTTCTGTGTTATCCAGGTGTCTCCGTGTGAGAAGTGCCGATGCGAGCCAAGCGGGGAGGTGTTGTGTTCGGTGGCAGCCTGCCCTCAGACTGAGTGCGTGGACCCGGAGTACGAGCCGGATCAGTGCTGCCCCATCTGCAAGAGTGGTGAGTGGAGAGGATTTACTTCCAGTACAAGCGTTCTGCTCGTGGTGGCTGCTGGGTAAAGCTCCACCGCAGTGTCAAAGGTGTTTTTCTTTTGTTGTTTTTGCTCAAGGGCACCTCAGCAGGAGTTGTGAGGGCAAGGTAGCACGACTCAGGATTTCGCTGACGCAAAAGAAGGCAGCACGCTGCACTGCAGTGTTTGCAGCCTCTTGCCATATCGGATTTCATATTTGACGTAATGAGATGCGTTTCAGTGAAATCACACCGAAGATGTCCTTTAATTACTTCAGTTTATCCGATGGAGGCTGCAGCGTATGTTCCAAATCCATCGCTGCTGTCTGTATTTTTTTCGCTGTTAGAGGTTGTGAGTTTATGATCCCGTTGGTTTCAGAGCTCTGGCCTCGTCTGAGAAGGAATTCTGCGGCTCAGAGTCGATTATCTGAAGTTGTTTCAGATGATTCCAGACAGCATGTCCTAGATTATGTCCCCTTGTTTTCTTGGTGTGACTCTAATGCAACATGGCAATGTCAGCAACATTGCTTCCTTCAGCAAAAAGAATGATGACTTGCGATATGTATCTCTGACTTGGAATCTTAAAGTGGTGCAGGCTGTCTGCTATAAACAAGAGCAAGCAATCTGCATGAAGGGAAAAAAAATCCCAGTGATAGAGACAAGATACACAGCGCACATAAAAATGCATCGTCTGTATGAGACACTTATTAGACGACAGTGCAACTAATATTGTTTTTGAGCAAAACTGCAAGAAAGATATTTTGATATTTCATGCTGTCTTTTGAAAACTGAGCATGTGTACATTAAAAGATGAACACAAGATAATTATAAAACAGATCGGCCGAGTGAAATTACAAAACCAACAGACAACAGAAATTTATCTTAAAAAGAGACGTGAAAAATATACCAATTTGAGTGCATTCACACTGACAATTAACCCTTTGGGTCTACAGTCTGAGTTTGAGGATCAGGTCAAGCGGCAACAACATGTTAAAAAGATAAAGATAGAAGCTAAAGCTAAAGACGACGATAAAATTAATTAGCTACACTTGCTCCTGTAAAGCAGATTAGATTAATTATCTTTATTATCCCTGAGGGACAAATTGTTGTGCAGCCGGCAAAATAAATCACAATCCATCAACCTCTGTAAAACAATAAATAAAGCTGCACTAAACAGTAAAATAGGTTCTAACAATAAATAAATAGAAATCCAATAAATAGGCTACTACAAATACTTAAATAAATGTGAATAGGTCCAACTGGTAAAAGCAATTTATAAAATCAGAGTTATTTAAAAAACTGATCACAGCAGGAAGAAAGGAGTTCTTAAATCTACTTGTTCTGCATCTTGGCAGATTGTACCTGTGACCAGGTCTTTATTCACTGTTAAAATCATAAAAAAAGTTAAAGCAGCATGTGTATACATGTTCAGTATAGCTGCAACAGCTAGCGTAGCATAGAAGTGCTGGTTAATAACTGATGTATATCGCTTTCCAACCTTTCACTGAGGTAGAGTATCACTGCTACACAACGTTTCACCATGATGAGCTAGAAATCCACAAAACCAGCCTGAAAGTCATGAAAATCCAAACAACTGCATCAGAATCTGTGGCCAAAGCTACGCTATGACGGCCAGTCCACGTTCAACAAACAGAACTTACGGGTCGTATGGGTCGATACGGATGCTAAGTACCCCTATGAAACGTTGGACACCTCTCACCTTCAATGGTCGCCATCGTGGCTAGGTAGCAGAAAGGGAAGGGCCGCCAACCTATTTTTGAACTTCAAATAAAAATGGCTGCCGAGGAAGCTATAGTCGTTGCGATGGTTGCACCACCACACAACACAAATGTATGTTATAACACTAGACTGCTGTCGGATAGAAGCCATCAGTATGTTTATCAGGTTAATTTAGCCGGGAATAATTTGGTACCATTAACAACAATACGTTCCCTCAACCCAACCGGTCAAGGAAGATGGCCGCCCACCTTGAGTCTGGTTCTGCTCGAGGTTTCTGCCTCTTAAAAGGGAAGTTTTTCTCACCGCTGTTGCCAAGTGCTTCCTCACGAGGGGAACTGTTATAAACAGAATGATCTAGAACTCCACTGAGAACTTATGTTATGACTATGACTTGCTAGCTGGCAAGTTAATGGCGGTGATCGTCTTTTCGGTTAAGTTCACGACAGCCGTGTTCAATTTGCGACGACACTACCCAGTCAGATTTCATGCATTATTCATCTAGATACACATACCTATAATACGACATATGACACACTACACTATACTAACAGAAGTATCTGAAATGAGACGGTGTATCTCTACTTTCTTGCTAGTTCATTATAATTACACACAGAATATCACACAAGGATAATTCATGCATCATTACAGACATAGGCATTTGCATGTAATGAATGTTGGGTGACTAGTTATCAATCAGCGTTTGTCCCACTCAAATTAAAAGCCTGTCTCCCAATGTCCAGAGATAACGAGTTGAAAACATTGGTAGGCATGGAGCGTTCCTTGCTCTATTAATATTTGCCTGCTGTAATCTTGGGGAATACATGCTGGTCCTTTGTTCCCCCCATTTTTATCTTTTTTTTTTTTTTTTGCTGTTCACCCACTTTTTATATATGCACATATTGATCATGCTCAGAGTGCTTTTGTGCAGAGTTTTTGGGCAGTGCTCCATGATTTCCCTTGTGCAATGCCCAGTGGATTTGCTGGGTTGCATTCGCAGGCACATCAGTCAAGGAGACAGATGTAGATGGAGTACAGTATGTGCAGAGATGTGGCAGACTTCAAGAGAGCGTGCATCTGTATTCAAAAAGTCCCAACAAATCCATGGGCTCATTCAGCCGACGAGGATTTTCAGTTTTAGGATGGCATCAGTCCCCTATTACCATAAGATTACCACACATTACCATTCAATAAACAGAGCTCAATAAGAAGCTAAGTTACCTGACCACAACTAACACTGTCGCAGTCTGAGTTAGAAATATTGTAGACCTTAAAGGGGCGCTGCACTGATTTTACACATTAAGATCAGTTTACTCATCATGGGGAGTATTACTCAGCCTGTAAAAACAGTTGTATAATGTCTTCAGTGGCTCAGGAGGACCTGTCTAAACCTGTGCTATAAACTGGGGGCATGGAGTTTGAAATATGTCTGCTTTTATCAGGCAGAGAGGGTTTTAATAAGAGTTGCAAAGTGGGAGCAGCTGCTGGTTCTAGAAGTATTTCTTTACTTGTTCCCCACTGTAAATCTCTTATTTCAGGTTTTTCATTTAATGATAACCTCAATGAACCTCAACACAGAGCCTCCTGGATAATGTTCATGTTATGTTGGAATTACTTCATCCTTGTTTCTGAGAAAATGTGTTTTCTGTCAGTGTGGCTATAAATTCGACAATAGCCACAAGCCGCTGCTGCTGCTGTGGAGGAAACTGAGGGCAGAGGTTCAAATCAAAATGGTGGGAGGTTAGAAACGCTTTGTTCTTTCTTTTCCACCAACACAAACCAGGTTTTGTTCTGGTTTTCCCACATAAATTTAAACCGTTTGGAGCAATTCGACAAATGTCCAAAGTCAGTTTGAAGTGTGGACCAGTGGGCAAATCTGGAGAAGGCTGTGAATAAGGGGCTCTTGATTTCAGTTTTTCTGCTCGAAACTGGTGGAAATGTGGACTGGTTCATCAGGTAACACCAAGGCTCCAAGAATCCTGAAAGGTACGGAACCAGTTCAAGAACCAGAGCTGATTTGGTGGAAAGGTGTAACAATGCCACAGTTGCTGAATAAATAAAACTGGCCCTGTTGTAAGTTTTCTCAGCACCGTAATCGGTTTGTGGACGACATCAGTGATAACAAGCTTGTTGACTTGATCCTTCTTGCCAAAATGCACCTTGGGAGTTGTAGTTAACATCTGCCTTTAATCTTTTATATGTACAGGCTTGTACCTCAACATTGGCAAAGAGAATATTAACTAGAGTTTTTCTTCTGGAACCAGTGGTGCCTGAAATAGCTCTTTCAACTTCACAACAATATGAAAAATGGCATTGAGTTGCATTATGGGAACTGTTGAATGTTGTGTTTTTCTCTGTGTTTAATTCTGTGCGTGCCAAAGATTTAGTGAAATACTCGATTGCTGGAGTGGCTCATATTATTTCCTTTCACACGTACACCTGTATGGCACTCGGCTATAATTGGGAGTCTGCTCCTATATTGTCATGCACCCTCTGTCAGCTTGGTCTCACACTCTTTTTGAGTAATCTACACGAGCACAGTGGTATTTATGAAGATGCAGAAATAGCCTTTGGCAGCATTTACACCACATTTGTGCAGCAGTCAGACCACAGTGTTTTTAAAGCTGCAGCAGGTGAGATTTTCACGTTAAAAATAAAACGATTTTTACATTTGTGCCAATCATTCAGACTTCCTCTTATTTTTTTCGGCTCATGCTGATTTTTTTTTTGTCACATATTCAGGATAGCTGTGAATATCAGAGCTCACACTGTTAATTAAGCAGAGTAGAGTATCTTTGTACCAGTATGTGTTTAACAACGTCTTATTAGAAGGGGAATATTTCTGGCTCTGATTTGATGAACAGCGCTGGCGGGGTAGTCGCTGTGTAAACACGAGGTGTAAACACTCTCTGCAATCACCAAACATCTTTTGTGAGTGTCAGACTCCGCACACTGCCGGTCACCGTTCACTCGCCCGCCCGCCGGAGAAAATGGAGGAATCCGTCAGGGAGTAATCCATCAAAAGACACGTCGCTTTGAGGACTTAATTGTCACAAAACTTCCATTTGCATTTGCAGTTCATTTCACGCAAGACTTGACACTGCAAACTGTATACAACAAACAACATGTTTAAAAAATTAACTACATAGGGGACTCCTTATTAAAGAAATGGAGGATACATTAAGCAGACGTGAACACGAGTAAATGAGACATCACTCTAAATGACGCCACTGATCTTCGTCAGCTCTTATCAACATCAAAATGATTCTACGTTGAATTTCGCTTTGTCTTTTATTCATGACGCTTCTTTGCCAGGTATTACAGACGTCGTGATTTAAATGATGGGGATCAATGATTGTCAGCTTCCATCTTGCCGCCGTTGATCACGCAGAACTCAATACGAGACAGCGGCGGCGGCGGTGGCGGTGATGAAACACTGATGATGTAAAATAAGGTTACCGCGGTGCGTCTGAGAGTTCCTCCTCTGGTTCTGTTGTTTGTCTTGTCTGCAGATGTTGTTTGAAGTGCAGGCAGATGTTAAGACCTCAGAGGAGCTCCGCCACATCCAGGGTGTCACATCAAAGCTCGGCTCATTAACGGGAACGAATTAAATACGAATCCAGATGTAGAGCGGTTTCACAAAAGTAAAGAAAGTCGTGGGGTTTGAGAGCAGAAAAAGAAAATGGAACAAATGAGGTGAACGAGTGAAACCTCAGATCTGTACAGAGGAAGAAAACTGAGCTTTAGTTTCTCATTCAACAAGTCATCCCTGCTGTCTTTTACCCTCATTTCCCAGCTAACAGCCTCCTTTTCCTCTCTCACCATTTTCCTCGCTATTGATATAAATCACAATGAAGTATTTCAATGTTTGATAAGTTCATCAATTATGCACAGGCATTATCTTGGCCTTTTCAGGCATGCAAAATCAATGCTTATGGCAGAGCACCCTGTCTCAGATGTGTTATTCAGCCAGTATGCAAGGAGACACTTGGGGAAGAGCCAGGGGAGGAAGATGAAAGTGAGAGGTATCGCTTACATCCACCCCAGACAGTTGTTCATGAATATCAAAGAACAGCTGTGAATGGAGGCAGGTTCTCATCATTTTTACTCATTATCTTAAAGCAGTGGAACACATTGCAATTAAATGGTTTCATACCCTCTAAAGTTTGCGACTACTGCTCACTCGCCTCCATAAAGTTTAGCTGAGGATCACCACAGTCAATACAAGTCGAAGAGGAAACAAAGGCTAACATGATCTCTGGACTGGAATATTTGTTTCCTCCAGCCAATATATTTTTGAAGTGTTATTCTCCGCTCTTCGACATGTAGGTGTAGAAGACGTGGAAGTGTTTTTGTTGTAAATGATCAGCCAAGTTTCCTCTCTCTTGCAGCATCTGCTTTTGAAGAATGCTTAGAAAAACAAAAAAATCAATGCAGGAGAAGCCTCCTCTCCTCGGCAGCACCTCGGCCGTGGCTCCCTCCCTTCTTGTCCTTTGCTCTTGCAGGGTATCGCCTTGGCAACGCATGAGGAAACAAGTGGTGCTCTTCAAGACTCAGACATTAGGGTCAACGCTAATCTGGGGGGGATGTGATAAACAGTCTGAACCAAGGCCAAAATCACTTCAAATAGAGCAACACGAGACACGGTAGCCTGGTTGCCATGAGGGATAGAGACTCATTTGAATTAAGAGAGGCATGATTCATAGAGGGCCTTTCAAGATGTGGCAGTTTTTTTTTTTAAAGGGAACACATAAAGAAAAAACACACGAGAGAAAGGGAAGTTGTTTATGTGAATGTGAAATGGAGTGTCCATCTGAGGCAGGCTCCATCTCACCCTGATAATGAATGGTGTAGCAAATAGAAATGCAAAAATAAATGTTATGTGCGTAGCTGGCTGTTTGCTAAGCCTCGAACCATTGAGTTGTTGCTACGTTACGACGACGTGGCAGATTTACCACTGAATTTGCAGTATTTTTTGGAATAATCCATTTCTAGTTTCACTCAGTAATTAACAAAAGTAGATTTCTTATTTCTTAAAAATCTTATATACGCATATGACAGCTACACAAACCATGAGATTCAATAGTATTCAACACATTTAAGGATAATGTCACTCCAAAGAAGGACAGGGACATGGTGGCAGTTTTCTCAGGCTTACAATGTAATCCAATGGGCAACTGTTCATGTCAAAGTACGTCCCCTAAAGTGTTTGTTTTTGCCACTGCCAGGCTTAGATTGTTATTATAAGTTGCTGACAACATAATGGACAGGATTCCTACAGAGGCAGAGCTTTTTCTTAAAGATAAAAATCTTTTTTTAACCAAAAACATCACTATATATTGTTACCAGACTCCATTGACAAAAACAGGAATTTTACAGAGCAGAACACAGAAGCTGCTGGAATACCACTGCCTCCATTCACGTTTTTGTCAATGGAGTCTGGTAGAGATATATAGCGATGTTTCTAGTTAAACAAAAAGGATCTTATTCTTTAACAAAAAGCTTTATCTCTGTAGAATATTATAATAGGTTATTTATAAATCATTTACACCCCCCCCCCCCCACCCCCCAAAAAAAGAGGGAAAATAAGGCCCAGGTTCAAAAACACCGGGTTCATCCTTTATGATAACATCAACTGTTCTCTCTCGCCGTACATCAATGAACAGACACTAAACATCAAATGACATAAATCCGCATTGGTGTATCCTTAATATGATTGGCAGCATCAAAGGAGCACTGTGAAGTGTATTCATCTGTTGCCACAGGAGATAGAAAAGATGCAAGAAATTTAGCCACAGTGTAAGAAGCTCCAGTGGTGTCTGTAATAAGGCTTAATGGAGGAACATGGACGATCTCTTTGTGGATCCTGGGGAGGCCGTGTACTCTGACAGGCACAGCAGCAACAGGCTTCTTTTTATTCCAGTCTGTAATAGTTAACTCACCATGTCTGTAAATAGCTTTTAGATAATTCAGCGGTGGGGTCAGGTTATCATGATAAACCTCTTTACATGTGTGTTCATCCTGGAATAAGTTGGACAAAGACGACATTTCCTTTGTCTGGGGCGAATAACAAATCTTTCCTGATGTTTTAGAGCTGAAATCTGCTTAGAATCAGTAGCAAGTTAGTCAACATCTAAGTTGAAGGCTGGAGCTCTTACGAATTCTCCGTCTTTTCCAATGAAAGATACGGGTACTGGATTTTCACTCTGGTCATAGACTGCCTCAAAATGTACCAGAACATCAGAGTCCTTGGGCTTAATGGCAAGTCCCTGCTTTATTCTTTAGGGATTTCCTGGTTGGATCATAGATGAAATCTTAAAGGATTTCATTCTCAGAAAGCTTTGAGTGATACAAGAGGGACCGATGTCTTAAAATATGGATCCATCTGCCTGTCAGTGGAAAAACTGGAGAGGAGATCCTCTTTCAAAACCTTTTCAACCAAGGAGACAGGAATTAAAACATCTAACTGACACTGGAAACCTGATTGCTGAGGTTGGACCTCAGAGACACCTATGGTCAACGCACGGTAATACGACATAAAGAAGCTTTTGTTATCAGCAGACACAAACAATGGTTTAAAAGCCTCCAAAGAACTGTGTGATCATTTGTGTTCTTGCTCCTGATGATGGTTTTTAAGTCAAACCCAACACTTGGAGAAAACTGCCACCACACCTTCATCTGGCCAAAAAAAAACTGAGGTGAAAGCTGCACGTCCTAAAAAACTCTCCATCTTCTACAGCTCAGGATCTAACATAACCTGCAACCCTACATCATAATAAAGCTAATTACATGCCTTGTGCATTTGGAAATAATACTAAATTATTACTGTTAGCTCGTTAGCTGGATCTGCTAACGTCTGTACTTTATATGAGGCATACACTTATGAAATCCATCACTTACACCTTTGCTCTCACAACTCTTAAAATACATCATAATTAACCCTCATACTAGAGCTCTTTTCACATTCTTTTAACATGGACAAATCCAATACTCGACAGACCTGTTGCTAAGCTATGATTAGCAAACAGTACAATTACTGCTTCTTTTTAAAATACTGGGTTATTTCAGTAATTAATTCAGTTCATGTTACATGTTAAGGGCACGATAACAACGATAACAGACTGGAGAGGGAAAGTAGGACATTATGCATCATATGATAAATTCTCAAAAGGTTAAAATATTTTTTTTCCGCCTATTTTTCACTTTTTGGTTAATTCTTTAATCACGCTGGTGTATTTTATTATCTAAAGGCCATTTTCTGTGACTGGGCTGTGGCTATGATAACAAGAGGGAAATGTCACTGTAATGAAAGTAATGATTAGTCACATTATGTCTTAATAATTAGAGTAGTGCTAGGTCACTTTTGGCTTCAGCTCTGCTCGTTAGGTGTTATTTTCTTAATTTCCCTCTGAATAAAAGTCCTTGTTAACATACATTTTTCATCATATGGAAAATTAAAGGAAGTAAACAAAGGTCTTCCAGTAAACTGTGTCACCTGGACTCGGTTACGACAGTCTACTACTTGATGATCAGTGGGCACAGGAGCTGGAGACAACATATGCAAAAACAAACATTCACACGAGGTGGCACTTACCGTAAAAAAACCAAACAGGTGAAGCCGTCTTGCAGCTTTTATGGCGAGGCGTGTCGTATCTGAAAGACTGAGTCCATTTCATGCAGCAGCCCCTGAAACAAATTATTCATATTGTTGTTAAATCATAGCCTCTCCCTGCAAAAGTTCCCCTACTTCCTGTCTTTACAAAGCAAGGTCATTTTTATTCCTGCATTTATAATGCAAATGTACTCAAGAAATGCATTAAGATGAGTGATTCCTGCTATTCTTCTCTTTCCATTACCTTATAATGGGGGCTCTGCAGGTTTTTAACATTTCAGAATTAAGGGGTGTGATGATCAGGATGTGTCCTCGTTTCCCCGTCCATTATCCGGCGCTGCTACGGAGCCAAAAGCCACAGGTGCTAATGGCTATCTTTTTCACATGCGGCCCATGCCAACTTCTAACACGCCGTAGCGACAGTTTGGGTCCAACTGTTCACGCACATGCACAGTCCATTTGTCTCTGCCTCTTCGGGGGTGTCGCTGAAAAGCTCCTGTGAAGCCTGATGTGCCTATAAAAATCTCTTTCTGCACACAGAGGCAGGGAGAGACAGGGAGTGATGGAGAGACGGAGATATATTATATTAATGAAGCAATGACAAAAAGGTGGGTGTGATATGAATGGCAGAATAATAGGGCGATGGCAATGAGTAAGCACAGCAGTGCTGAATCCATGCATTAATTAACACAAATGAGTGTCATGCAACTGTGAAAGACTGGCTGACAGGCTGTGGTTTAATCCCAGAGCCAGGAGGAAGTGCTTTCGATTTATTCTGTAAAGTGCATGATTATTTTCTGCATTTTTTTTCCTCCTCTCTTGGCGTATCTTTTGACATATGCGTCTTTTACTCGACACGCTGTGTTCTAAATGCTGCTAATGATGATGAATCAGTAGCGACAGCAGGCCCAGGCCACAGGATGAGTTGTTATTCAGATAGGGTGTGTGCGTGTTCATCTGAAGACTTATAAATGTGTTAGGGTTGACATTTTGACAGGCCTCGGCAAACTGTTCACATTGATTGATGTGCCAGCACGCTCCTTCTGGGCGCCGCTGTCCAATGAAACGCAATGGCTGCAGCTGAAAGACTCCCCATTTATCAGCATCTTAATTATACAACAGAGTGGCTCAAGACCTTGTTAGTCTAAGGGAAATAGCCATTGTTATGCTATACCTGTTGTTGTGGAAGCAATTCCCTCAGTGTTTATATTTTGCTGCGCAGCTTGAGAGATAATGGATGATTTATGAGGACTTTTTTCCAGCCACTGGTTGAGGACAGAGGCACTTTCACTAAACAAAAGCCGTACGATCACTCCCAGCACCAGAGGAGGTTATTCTGTGTATGATACAAGGAGCACATTTATGTTTGCTATTGTTGAGCTTGGCAAGTGGATCTCTGTGCACACAATGTCAGCCAGGCAGCGGCGGCAGTTCATCTTTCTGCTACTCACTCAGGACTCGGCTCTTAACAACTTCTACCTAACATCAAAATTTCCATTAGCGAGCCAATTTCCCTCAAAATAATAAAAAAAGGAGCAGTCCCTTGGGGTGCACTTCAGAACTATATTAAAGGACTGCGTAACAGTACTTAATTTGGTTTTTATGCACAACTCCACTGTGAATTCCTACCTTCAACTTACATATGGAGAGGAGTAAGATTTATGCTTTACTTGTGGTGCAGTCGATCTCAAAGAGTGTGGAGCAAAATATCAAATACCTCTCGTTCACGTCTGGAGTTGAATCAAATACAAAGAGTCCAAATAAGGGAAGACAGCAGATATCACCATGAAACTTCCCCAGCTGATCACTCACATTAAGACAATGATTTTCTGTATTACAAGCTTTCTAAACTTCAATGTTTAAATATCCAAATGATGCATTATCTGATTAAATATGCACTATTTTGGATATGTCTTATTTTATTTCTCCATAAATCAGAAAGTATCCATCAAAAAAATAAAGAATTTTGCCATGTTTTTAGGAATAAAAAGTTCTACAAATCAGGCTGAGAATGATATATGAGCATTGATATATTATGAACGTTCATAATATAGACAGGAATAAAACTGGAAAGTTTGGTGAATGTCGGTGCTCAGTGTGTGAGAAAAAACTAATTTTGAGAAAATGGAAATGGAAAAATTTGAATTTTTATTGGAAACCACTATTTACAGAGAAAATATTGAATCCAATTCATAGAAACAACAATACAGAACACCTACAACACATCACAGCTGATGTGACAGTGCATCTTTAGGCATTTTCAGATTAAGGTCCTGCTGAAAGCTAGTCCAGGAAGTGGCAGCATGTCACATGACACGTCTGAGCGAATCACAGTGTCAGAATTCGACACCAGCCAATGGGATTTTGTGTTAAGGTATAATGCCAGACAAAAGACAAACTGTAGTAAAATAAACACCTAATTGTGTATTTTGGATGTTTTCTTTACACTAGACTGAAAAAAGAGATTATAGAAAGAAAAAAATGTCTCGCCTTAAAAACTAAAAAAGGGTTGGGCTGGGTTGGGTTGGGTTGAGATAATCATGTGAATCTGGGTCCTTAAGAATTCAGTGTAATCACCGTAATCCCAGGATGCACCTCTTCACCTGATGGGAGCTCGATCTTCCAGAATAAAAACGCTCCTCTACATAAACCATGAGTGGTCAGCCCCAGCGGTCTGAAGAGCATGGTAATGTTGGCTGATGGAAAGCATATTTAGATAAGCAGATACAAAGCCGTTAAAGGGACCCTGTTGAAAACTCATTATTCATTCTGTTACATGTGATCAGCATTTGGTTTTCATCCTGATTTAAATCCTGGCCACCGACACCACAAGCAGAAAAAGCCCGATGTTTGTGTATCTATTATTTTTCTGTGCCTCTTATATTCCCATAACCAGAATGCTATTTTGGGAAAGAATCAATGAAAGCCCACATGTGAGAGCCCATTTTCCCACTGTGGGAAATGAAATGCAGGGCAGCACATTTGGTCTCTCGTGTTCCTTCTCTTCTTTGACTGACTGCATTCAAGTTCACTCAGACGTCACAAAACTATCTTAAAGAAACAAGATAAGATGACAAACTGTGCTGAACTCCATGTGGGAATTTGGTCACTGCAGCAGATGTGGCAGCTAAAAGAAGCAGTAAGACAAAAACTGAAGTCCTGTCCTACTTTCAAACTAGCTTTCATCAGCCACAACATTAAAACCACTCATCTCGTTACAATACAACGTTCTGATGGGATGATCTGGAACAAGCCAGATCCAGACACCCCCAGAGGTCCCTGCTGGGGATGCTAGCTCCACATCTGAGGACCAACATCCATGGCTGTGTGACTAAAGTACTCATGACAAAAACACAACTAAAAAATATAATTACACCCCCCGAGTGTAAAAACCTTGGTATGCACAAAATAAAGAAGCCAAATAAAAAAGCTAATTGGTAGGTCATTAGGCTAACTAGCTCATAGGTTGGTAGGTCATTAGGCTGCTAGCATATAGGCTAATTGGCAGATTGTTAGGATAAATGGCTAATAGACCAACTGGTAGGTTGTTATGCTAACTAGCTTATAGGCTATCCGATAGGTTATTAGGCTAGTTAGCTTATTCAGATATAGTATTTCTTGACTGCAAAAGTCACAAAGATCTTTCTGTCATGAGTTAGCATTAAGTTAGCCAGAAGCGCTCTTTATCAGTAATGTCACTTAGAAAATTCCCAATGCTGACATTAGCTAACATTAGCCGCTATAAGCTATTTTATTATTTTTAGCAGCAAAATCCTGGAGTGAATTGGGCTATTAGTGTTTTACAAATTCAGCTTTTCATTTGTAAGTGAAAGATTGTGTTCAAATGTTAGATAACCTTGTTTTATCTCAACAAACTAGCTGCCTCTCATCTGTGCATGTATGTTTCTTCATATATTTAAAGACTGAATATCAGGGTGATGGAACAGGTCACGTAAGTACACGTTAAGATTCCCCTGCACTTAGTGAGTGTGAAATCAAATGTCTGTAATAATACTCCATTAGTCTGGGTCAACGCATTGATTCACATGCAGCTAATCCTGATATTTAATGTCACTAACTGGGTTTATCGACTGAAACGAACAAGCAAGATTTTCTCTCAGCACAGCAGCAGGATGTACAGGTTGTATTTCATTATTCACCTGCGTCCAGACTGACAAGGATGTCTGCAAATTCCTGGAATTTAAAAGTGATTGGGATCCTTCAAGCAGCACAAAGGACTGTGACTTTCACTTGTGCATTCAGTGCTTAAGCTGCATTTTTACACTCTGAATAGCGTCCTTGGTGGGTCAGAAAAAAATGACACAGATGAGTGCAGCCTTAATAACGCTGGGGTTTTTTTCCAACATTGACATGAGGATGAGTCAGAGCAAAGCAAACCTGACCTCAATAATGTGACACAAATGCAACAACAGAAAAGACATATTAAAAATAGATAAAAGTCAAACTTTTCCTGTTTTCCTCGTACCACCCACAGGGCCAAACTGCTACGCGGACACCGCAGTCATCCCGGCTGGCCGAGAGGTGAAGATCGATGAGTGTACAATCTGCTACTGCACATACGAGGAGGGCACATGGCAGATTGAGCGCCAGGCCACCTGCAGTAAGAACGAGTGCCAGCGGAGCTAGAGACTGGCAGCGCTGGAGAGGTGGTGGTGGTGGTGGTGGTGGGGGACATTGGCACGCAACACCAGCGCCAACCCGCATGTAAACTCTCAGCCTTTCACCCAGACTACCGGACATCAGGGTCGGACGGCAGCCCTCGAGCATTTCAGCATTTATACTGTAGTCACTCCTGCATTACTGAGAAAAAACATGCTTTTATGAAAGTTTATAATCCACACACAGAATATCTATTTATCTATGTATTAAATTATTTATGAATATATACAAATATAGGGGTCATTAATGCCGAACTAGTGAAGAATATTTTTTATAGCCTCTGTATTTTAATAAGCAATGTATTGGACCAGAGGTCAATAAAACAACAGAATGTATAGAACACACACAGCTGTCTTTGGAGGTGAAAACCTCAACGTCTCGACACGTGGTGTCACCCGACAAATCCCGACACCTGCCCCTCTACCACCAAAGTGCAGACTAGGCCGGAGGAGTGATGGGTAAAGATTTGCTGTGTAGGACGATCAAGAGCAGAGTTAAAAACAAAAACGAGAAGCAGAGGAGAATTCAAGAGGACATGACTGTTTCCTGATTTCTTTTATCTTTTTGTTCTTTTTGGATGTTCAAACGTGTTTTGTTTTGAAAGTGCTTTTTTGTATTTCTCTTGGTACCGTGTGTTCATGTTTCAAATAAATGCCAATCTGTGCTCGGTTAAACGCTCAAATGGTACTTTTCGGCCGCGAGAGGTCTTCATGCTGAAAGGACTTTTCACAAATTCAATTGAATCATCAGATAATACAGAAATGGAACGATCAACCCAGAGCCTGCTTTTTGGAGTAAATGATTTGGCATTTTCAGAAATCACAGGTAACCTTTCAATGTGAACAAACCCACTCTTTAGATGTAAACGTTTTTCTGCTTTGAAGTTCTGGGATGAGAAGTGTTTGTGGGAAAGCTACAGGTAAATATTTAATGAGTTGTCAAGAGGATATTAAGTTATTTAGTGATGCTGCGGTTTCATTTTCCAATAGCTATAAGCATCACAATATAAACAAGAGAGGCTGGAAGTGAGAATACAGTCGCCTGCTTCATAAATAAAGTGGACGCTCCAATGTCGTGATCCCAATTTGCTTCCAAAATGTATAAATTGAAAGGTCATGCAGCTTATAGCATATTTTCCTCTTGTCTTCATCTTCAATTTGAGGATGAGGAGTAATGAATGCATGTGTTTGGCTGAGCCATGGGGCCCATCGACCAGCAGATCAAAATGATGATTAATAATTTAAGTCCAGGTTATGAGCACTGAAGGGCAGGGCTGTGATAAATGGATGCAGATGTTGTGTTTGGTTTTTTTTTGCTTTCTCTGTCATCTTTTGCATAAGCAACGTGGCGCTCTCTGCGTCACCCTTTGCCGCCAACAGTCTTTGATCGAGGGAGGGTTGTGGCCGAGGGAGGCGGGGGGTTGCCAGACAACGATGTTGCATCTCCAGCAGTGAGACGTGCCTGTCAGCCGGCCGGCGGGATTGAGGTAAATAAGCCTAAATGCATGTACATGCGACGTGACAGGCTTCTCTCAGAGCAGCGGGGGGAGCGGTGGCACAGATCTATTAAGGTTTCCTGGTCTGCTCTGTTTCTATGACTGTAAGGGTCCTCTCAAACGACACTCATTCATTCAGGGAAAACAGGACTTGTGCTCGTGCATACAAGTGGTAAATGACTATGGGATTTTTCTGTCCCATCCACCATGAACAGAAAAAAACTCGCTCCTGATACGAACAGCTCATTTTAATGTGCCTAGTTTTCTTCCATTTAGAGGAATTACTGCCGTGTCATCCCTCTATTCCTTCATTTTACAACATAATACTCCCTTATGTCTAATTTCCCAAGCAGCTTTCCTGCTGCGTCTCAGCCTGTGAAGTAATGACTCTGACCGGGGATGTTATCTGTCACCTCCATCTGCTCTGTCCAGGTCATTAACACTCACGATTGGCTTTAGATGAGTTCATATCCCAGCAGTTATTCAAGATCAATTCTGTGTATGATTGGATAGAGAAAGGCTGTGATTAAGACGGGCTGAGGCTGGGTTTTTAACTTTAAAATAAAACTCCCAGTAGTCGTAAGCACCTAAACTCCTTCAAAGATGGGCCATTAATTCGACACATCTGTTGCAGGAACCCATAAGAGATTAGCTCCCCAATGCTGTAACAATGTAATTAGGCTTCTGCCCTGTTCTGGACAATGTGTACTGCAGCTGCACCGAGATGAGATGTATTCATATTACAGTAGGTGATGAAATTCATTATTCGTTTATAGCAATCGGCCAGCTCTGTCATTTGAAATGAAGGCATCGTAAGCGTTGAGAAGCCCTGTGGTCAACAAAGGAAAGCTGAAATTCATCAGCATGCAGTTTCACAACAGAACTTTTCACATACGGAGAAAAAATAAAAACCCTCTACAGTTACTGGCCTGTGCTGAAGGATAGTAAAATAACCAGCTTATTCTACTGATTCATAATTTAAAGCGTCCTTGTATAATGTTTGCAAACACAAGTAAATCTTTGTAAAATTCCTCTGATCCTTAAACACATTTCCCATCTGATTATCTCACCAGTTAAATTTTAAAAGTCCCTGCCACTGTTCCCCAAGCTATTTGTTTACAGACATTCCTTGTCCCCAGAGGAGGACCCGTAATGACTCTGATTTTTCCAGCCTGTAAATATCTCAGCACCTACCCATGGATTGTCACACATTTTTGTACAGAAATTCAGTTCCAAAATAAAAGCCTCAAACGTTAGCATGCTAACACACTAACCTAAGATGGTAAACACGTTTGAACACCTGCGAAACATCAGCATGTTTTATCTAATTCATTTTAATGCTAACTTCCTGTCCGAAATTTGCTACAAAAAGTTAGAATTTTTTGTTTGGCTATTATGCGTTGAATAAATAGGAATTTTCATATTGTTTTTAGACTGTTATCATAACAATATTTATATATTAAAAGACTAGTGTGTAGGATTTAGTGCCATCTAGTGGTGAGAATGAAGATTGCAGTTGGAGAGTCTATGGTGGCCATCAGGGGACAAAATGGCATCAACTACCACATCAAGTGTCAAGTAAAGAAGTTCGTTTGTGTAGCTATATATAAGGTATTCGGTTTATCCATTCTGGGCTACTGTAGAAACATGGCAGACTCCAGGGTAAAGGACCTGCTCTCTATGTAGATATAAATGGTTCATTCAAAGCGAATGAAAGCACAGCGATTATTAGTTTTAGGTGATTATACACTAATAAAGTCAGACCTGTATATATTATATTCCATTTCTGCCAACAGAGCCACTGATCCTTTAAGATATGAACATTAGCAAGAGGAAAAGCGAAAAATGCTCACTGATCAAGTGAAGTAATTTTTCTAGGTCTACAAGGTAGTGAATGGATTTGAACTGTAGTTTTTTCATCTTCCCATAGCAACCTGACAACAAAACAGTGTTTGGCTGCTTTTAACAAAAGTTTTGTTCGGTTCAATGTCTGCAGACAGCTCACATTCCCAGTCGATTCTTCTCTCACTCTCATTCCCCTCACATAATTATTTTCTCTGACATTTTTCAGAGCTCATCATCTGTAACAGATGTAATTCTTGGCTGTTTGACAGATTTTCTCCCCGGTTTATTTCTGCAGTAAAACGCTGGGAGATGTTATGTTGTTTAATTTATCTCCTCTATGGAAGCAGAACAAAAACTCCTGCAGGTTAAACTGAACTAACCAAACAGTTTAACTCTGAAAAACTCACATACAAAGACACTCACAATAAGTTGATCAAAGTGAATTTCCATCATCGTGTTAATCTTGAACGGAGATAATCGTTAATATCCTCACAAGTGACTTGAAAACCACTGTCTAGATTTATTTTTTAACTGCCACAAGGGGGAGCTGCATCTTTCAAGTAATTCCAGAATACTAAGTCTGTCACCATGACAACCATCCAGCTCTGTTCACAAAACTTTATTAACATTATTGTCAGTTATTTAATGTAGCAAGTGTTGATTTAGTTATACTAACGTTGACGTTTATCTAAATGTTTGTTATGATGCTATTTTGGTCGCCAAACGTTAGCTATGTAGCTAAACATCAAATAGAGTGGAGCCTTGAATTGACAGCAATTTACCAGTTTTTCCTTTAAGGTTAATCGTAACATTAATTTGTTCACAGCCCATGAGGAACAGTTCAAATCAATCTAAGAGTTTAAAGCATATTTTCATGATTATCGCAATTATTTTGACCAAGATAATCGCAACATGAAAAATTAATATCGTGAAACAACAACTACAAACAAGTCACAACATACACTAGTACTCACTCTATTCAAAAAGAAAATATATATTATATATTATCCTTTCACTCCAGAACAGGTTTTTTCCATTCTTTGGTTCAAGTGTTATAATGATAGGGAAAATCCTGATTAAGATGTTGGTTTTTTTCCTATTTCTACAGTATTTTTTAAAAATCTATCTATTTATATATAGTATTTTGGATTTCTCACACATTCCTCCCTTTTTTGGCATCTCTTCTCTGCCAATCATTTACTGAAAAATTAGTTTACTACGCACGCTTGAGGGAGATACTGAGCTGAAAACCAACATCTTCAAAAGCGAGTAGATAAAGTAATGTGCTGAGTGAAATTTGTAAAGCCTTATTGAGTCTTTTGAAATGATAATAAGTCCTGTCTTATTGTTTTATTACAAAAAATATAAAAACACAAGCAGTTTCCTTAAACATGTCAAGACTTAATATGAATGTTTTTGCAGCTCGGGGAAGAATAAAATAAAAAAAAGTCATTTGATTGAAGCTTTACATCAAACCACTTCAGTGCCAACTTCAATCTAAAGTTCTGAAAGCACAGGTTTACTTTCATGATTTCACATACACAAGCGTGAGTCTGAGTCAATGGCCTCTATCTGTCTGAGTCTTATGAAATGCATTAAAAGCTTTGTGAGACAACGATTCAACAGAGGTGAAAATGTTCCACGAGCCTGTAAGACAGGAAAATAAGCAAAGGTTCAAAGTGCAGTTTACTCGCCTGCATCCACACCAGCGAGGAATTCACTTTCCCATAATCTCATCTACCTTCTTACTTATTAGCAGGGAATAATTATGTAGGATTTGAGGGGGTTTTTTGTTGCAAATTTATCTTCAAACAGGAAGAACCAGATGACAGCTGAAGGTTATGAATATTTAATGTCACATTTGCAGCATTTATTTCAATTTCAGAGGGAGCACTGAGCTTTTAACCGGGATCATTTTTAAATAAAAGAAGGCTTGTTATCTGTAAGTGCATTTTAGACTTTCTGCTTAATATGGGACTGTTATCAACCGCGCGGTTCATTAGCAGATTTCCAATTCTTCTCTCAGAGAGCCCGAGCCCTTTGAATTTCAGCTGCAAGATTACAGGGTAAAATTCCAGCCCTCTGTTTCTCCGACGGCGACTTTATGCGTCTAAATTCGACTGTTCTGAACGTTAATTTCACTGGACAGCTGCTAAATGCTGGTAAAATGCTTTGAGGATTCTATTTGCACCTTCTGAAATGATTTCTAAGCACATCACCTCAAATCCATTAAATCCCAGCTTTGAATCTCCTGAGAGTTCTTGCGAGTCATCCTTGGAGCCACATGTAACATTCCCATGTGATTACGACGCTCCTTGATCAATCTTTGTGAATCACTTCATGATTGAGCGGCTGGCTCTCCAGAGTCTGGGGCCTGAAATTGTCCTTTATAGATTTGGTATTATATCTCTAGCACTCCCTCCTCCTGCCATTATCCAGACATTCACATTTTCAATTTCACCTCCCTGCCTCGACTTGCCTCCAGATGAGTGTTGAATTGTCTTCGTACATCTGCGGAGCACATCTGGAGAAGAGACACGGCCAGATTAACCACGACTGGGTTTTAAAGGGACGGGATGCGGGGAAGGAAACAACTACCCCGGCTTTGCTTTGGTGTTAAAGAGTAATCTAAGCCTGGAGGAGGGGGGGGGGCAAAAGCAAACCCCCCCTATTTTCTCTAAATGATGCAGGCTGGAGGTTCAATCTGGCCCCTATCCATCAGAGGCTGTTACAGGCCAGGTAGGTGAGTGATAAACCTTAGAGCATCTTAGAGGACAGCGCCTCAGCATTTCATCCACAACAGGCAGCCAATGTGACCTGCTTGCTGAACACTTTTCAAGGGAGGGAGGGGGGTTCAATTCAGTGGAGCACTGCTGAGCCATGCACATCTGCATAAGTTGCTGTCAGACTGGAGATAGCAGCGTGGATTGTTAGGTTATCATAAAAGAAGCAGCTTTTGTCTCAGCGCTGCAGAATACTAAGTTTTTGTATTTGCAACACAACATTCATCCTGGGTTTTCTTTTTTTTATTTCCTTCTATGGTAATTCATCATCCATCTTGATACATACTGTGAGAGTGCCCCTGTGAATGTATTAGCCACTGGCTCACATGCTGCTGTTCCCTTGGGATATTTTTGTGCATGAAAACTGTACGGATGTCAGACCTCAGTGCAGAATTTGTTGTTTTGCTTCCTTTTTTTTTCTTTTCCCCTCAAAGAACATAAAACGCCCCAACCTGGCAGAGAGGAAATGGAGGTTCAGTCCGTGGACAAACAGTCTGCAGCTTCTTTACGATGGTTAAGTTTCACAAGCAGGTAATTTCACTTTGGTCAGACGGACTGGAAACAGCCCAGGTGGGCAATGTGGTTGCAGGTTTAATAATGGAAACCCAGGTCTCGAGGGACAAGTCCATCTTTCTGAGCAACAGAGAAAGTCCATTACTCACAGTGTTTCTTTGCCTAATGCAGTGTCTTATTTGTAATTGAAAATCAGAGGTGTGTCACTGTGCACAGATCAAAAGCTGAAATGTGGAGTAGTGTCCTGTACGCCACCATCAGAGACACCTGGAGACAGAGACAGAAATATCCTTAAAAATAGAAATGATCTAAAACAGTCTGACTCACCCACTTCCCCGTAAGATGAGTGGAGATGGGCCCCTTCATCAACAACATCCTTCCTGATTTTAAAGCGGATGTTAAGTGACGCTGCATAAAAGTGGATATTACAATATTTTTTCATACAACTGAATTGTTTATTTTTAGTTTGGTTTGGTGAAGTTTGTTTTCCTAACGACCACTCTGAGACATTGGACCCTTAAACCATTTACACATCACTTCCTCTCTTTAGCTGAATTTCAGCTGTTTATCCATTGCTTTTAACTAATAGTTTGAGTGGTTTGTTTGACTCTTAGCTGTCTATTTCAAGTATATATCAATTAATTGTAGCTAATTATCTCGCCTGTTTATCTATTAGTATACATGTAGCTAATATTTTAACACTTTTTATCCATTACTTGAAGCTAGCTCCTCTCCTAGCTATATTTAAACTGTTAATCCATTTCTTTTAACCAATCATTTAAACTAGCAAGAATCTATTTTAAGTGCATTAATTTTAGCGAATTATTTCATCTATTAGCCAACTTGTGAAACTAGCTAATAGTTTCACATTCTTACCCATTCCTCGAGGCACGTTTCCTCCTTCAGCTACAGTTCAGCTAGTTTAACTAATTATTTAAACTGTTACGTCTTTTAGCTATCTATTTTAAGTCTCTAATTTTAGCTAATTATTTCACCTGTTTACCTATACTGCCTTTTAGCTAATATTTTGAAGGCTAGCTTCCTCTCTTATATTATATTTAAGCTGTTTAACTATTTTACTTCTGACTAATTATTTAAATTGTTTAGACTTTTAGCTATCTATTTTAAGCATTTACCATTCATTTAAACTATTTTTTCACATATTTGCCTACTTTTAGCTAATAATTTCAAATTGTTCTTCATTACTCAAGGGTAGCTTTCTCTCTTAAAGTACCCCCATTTTCCCAGTATAAACAATGAGGTTTAAAAACCAAACATATGTAAATTTGATATAAAACAGGCCTTTTCAGGGATTAAGAAGCTGGTACAAGTAAATGAAGCTTTGAAAGCTAAAGGAAACATTTCCTACAGGTGCCTCAGTTTGTGCTGATTTTGTACAAACCCTCTGTGTGTACAAAGGCAGTTTTGGAACAAATTGTGTTACCACACTACAACTGATGTATTATTATTACGAAACTGTACTGCAGGAAGTAGTAGCTGCTATCCGAGTGGCCAGAAAAAGGCAAGTAACAAAGGAAGTCAGACTCGTTGGTCAGAGGTTCATCCTACAGTGAGATAATGACCCAGAACATCCCTCCAGGCTATATCAGAACTACCTCAGCAGCAGAGAACTAGACAGTGGGTTTCAAATGATGGAAGACCAGCACGGACTCCAGACTCTGCAGACAGAGCTGGTCTGGGATGAACCGGACAGAAAGGTGAAAGCAAAGCAACCTTTCTGAATAGTACTTGATTTCCTCTGTAGAAAGAAGTGTGTTCATCTGTTGAACGAGTTTATTTGTTACTACTTGAATTCCTGAGAACACTGAGACATTAAACTACATAAATCAAGGTGTTGTAGGTAATTAATTCACCTGTTAGCCTATTTTAGCTAATAATATAACATTTTTCTCCATTACCTGAAGCTAGCATCCTCTCTTAGCTATATTTAAGATGTTAATTCATTACTTTTAACTAATTATCTACTGTTTACAATTTTAGCTATCTATTTTAAGCATTTATCCACAAATTGTAACTACTTATTTAATCTATTAGCCTACTTTCAGCTAATACTTTCACATTCTTATCCATTACTTGAGGTTTACTTCCTCCTTTAGCTACATTTCAGCTGGTCTAACTAATTAGTTATTGTTTATTTTCCTTCCAGAAACTCAAATCTTATTTTCTTATTTCTTTAATTAGTTGAGATTCATTACAACCTTTCCATGTGCGCCCTGTTTGCTGCAGAAGTAATCCTCTGATCTAAAACAGCAGCTGGGCAGTAGCATCATCTCAGCATTTTTCTGTTTTTCCACATTTTAAATAGTTTGAATACTTCATTTTAAATAGTTACAAATATGCCAAACCTTAGTAATTTGCCTAATTACTCACTTGTTGATTATTCCTGAATGGCGCTTGTGTTCATTTGCATTCATCTTTGGATCATTATGTCTCCCTTTCATACTTAATAGCCCTCCGTTTTTGGAAGTTCACGGGTGTGCTTCCTTATAAACTCATTAATTACTGTAATGATGTGAGACCTGAATTGGTGACTCACTCACAGTACAGTGAGACTTTTTCCTTTTTTTAAATTCCCTGTGCAGACGCTGCCTTCTTCCCAAAAGAGGACAGGCGCTGTTATCCCAACTTACTCATGATTTACAGCTGCTTGTGTATCTGCTGCAGTCAACATATTCATCACTGAATGTGACATTGCATTATGCTGACTCTCCCCTGGGGAATGTTAACATTAAACATCATGCTCATGCAGCATCATGATAGCCCGGGGGGTGCTTTGCGGGGGAAGAGCGTGTGTGAAAACTTCCATATTAAAAGCATTATAAAGAGCAGATTTTTCACTCCCACCTCCCTCATGAAAAATGTACAGCGGCATATTCATTACTTCATTGAGCTAACTGAGTGTGACAAGCGGGAGAGCTGCAGCGACCGAGGGCAGGGAAGCAGCACTACAATAAAGCCTTCGGCCGCTCTCTGAGGACACGGCTACCCCCGCCGCTCGTGGGAGCTTCAACTCTCCCTCTCTCTCTCTGTTTGGATTCTTCCAAATGGGCGAAGAGTGCCGCACACAGCACGAGACGAGAGTTCACCCCAGCCAATTTGCCCTCTAATCTAATGCACGCATGGTCAACGGGGCAGTAATCAATTCGCTGCCTTTACAGTGTGATGAATATGACCCACGAGCCATGACTTCGAGGGGTCTAACGCTATAAATATGGCCATGCATTTTCATCACTTTACAAGACATGATCCCAGAAGTGGATGCATTAAGAGCCACACATGGATGGAGCCCTGTTGTACAGCATGCACACAAAGAGATAGATGTATAGCCCCTACAGGTATCTGCAGGCGCCTAATGCATCAAAGCTTTATATAGAAACAACACAAACAATCGCAGACATTAATATCTGTCAGTCATCTGCTCCCATTTATCTGCTTAATTTCTTGAAGTGCAGTTTTCCCCTGCACATGAAGGATGCTGCCTGTCTGTATTTTGGAGCGTCCTCTCCACTCTTGGATGATCCACCACCCCCACCCCTCTCGCTGCCTGGCAGCCATATCTCCTCCCCGGCCCCTGCCTGTCTGATCCTGAGGTGTCATCCTGGGTCACCCTCAGCACTGTTGGTCGTCTGATTAACAAAAATAATGCCCTGCCCAGAGCAGCATTGTCTTCAGCCACAACACTGCGATTGTGACTTTGTTTTGATGACCCTCTGCAGCAGCAGCAACGATGCCTCTTAATCCAGAGCAACAGTTTCTCTCAGCCTGCACATATTAGTGGCTGCTGCACTGTAGCATCGGGCCCGGCACCATGGGCAAAGACGTGAGATTTAAATAATTTCTGAGACTGTGGAGGAGTCTAGAGAATGGCAGACAAGCTGACTAATAACACAGGATTCAGTAACAAGGGCTTCTCCGATGGTAATGATTCCTCTCTCCAGAAATATCTGAAAAAACACCGTCATCGCAGGGCGGAGGGTGGTATTTAAATTCCTGCAACAACAGGAAAAACCTATGAAATAATTGGAATACAGAGCATAGAGGGAGATCTTATTTTATTTTGGAGGAATTTCTGATGCAGGAATAATTAATGGACTCTGACTGCAATAAATCACACAGACCTCTGGACCTATATAACCTCATTTATTATAGCTGTATGACTATACAATCAGCACAGCTCTCATGAGACCTAAGATTGATGCAACAAATGTTTTATAAATATATTTTATATATATGTTTCCAGAGTGTGATTTCAAAAGGAGCCAACATCAGATCTCACAAGTGTCATTTGTGCTCTCTTTTTGTGGAGGAACACTGTGTGGGAGTCGGGCATATTCACCACTCAGTTATCAGAATAACTCTAATTAGGCTATTTTTAACACATCCTTTTCAACAGCTCTCGGGTGTTTACATTTGCTAATGACAGCCTGAGTAAAAATCATCTATCAGCTAGCATTACCATCACCCTCACTAACACATTAACATTAATTCTCTCCCAAGAAAAATGCCACCTAACCAGAGCGCCTTAATACCATATAAAACATGCATATGTAGCCGCTATGCACACCTATATATTAATGCTGCATATTTACATTCCAGCTCATTAATTAAAATCTGCACTGAGGCACGTAGTCTTTGGTGTTTTCTTGCTCCACTGACTACAAGACAGCTCTTTCAAATCCGCACATGCACCAGATTTACAGCCCCTTTTTTATGTAAAAAAAAACACTTTTTGCACCCGTGTGATTTACATATTTTTCATTTAGTTCACTGTCAACTTTAAAAACACAAGCTCACATTTGAAGTTCCTCCATCAACACACACCTCTTCTGCTTATGAAAACGCCTTGTTTACCCTGCTACACTAAGGAAAATCGTTTTAATGTTTCATCAGGGAGTTGAAGTGCATCTGAGGCAGGTTTATGGTCACCTTGTTGTACAATAATAGTATTTTTAAGCTCATAATGTATCATCATAATATTGCAACTGGGACTTGTATTCTTTTGCTGTGATATTTGTGGACTGTCATTCAGTTCTTAAGGGACTCGACAGCATTCAGAAGCCTGTTTCTAGTGTTACCACCTGCCAATTCAGGCTCTGTTACTCCATCTAGTGGCGAGCTGGCAGACAAGCAGACAGCTGCAATCCTCCACAGAGGAGAGGTTTTTTTTTTAATTTTCATTATAAAAAAAATCAGCTATTCCTAACCCATCACTAGAAGTAATGTAGCATTCTCTTGGGAGGGTCAGGTCACAAAACCCTGAGGCGAGGCCAAGTCTTCTCATTATTATTTGCCACCAAAACACATCTGTGTGGAGTAATATTCCAGGGACGTTAGCCGCCCCTGACTACTGACAAAACATTTTTATTTGGTCGCTGTGATAAATTAGTAGTTGTAGGTTGCCAAAATACAACAGCTCAAAGGAAACATTATTGGCCGTGAACGCTCCCCTGAGGTGAATCATTGGCGTGTGGCGTCCAAAATAGATACTAGGGGATGTTTATTAGATCTTTGCCCTCCCATTATTGTTGCAAACACAGAATAAATGTCCCCACATAAATGTTGTGTCAAGGTAGCTGCACACCTCCACAGCGAGCAGGTCATGTGGCCTCTCTGCATGTCAGTAATTTGATATGAGCTGCAAACAACGACTGTCTCTGGGTAACCGGCACTCACTGCTTCATTATGCCTGACAGCAGATCTACAGTATGACCTGCTCTGTCAACCAGACACACATACAAACACACTCTGGAGTTCCTCCACAGGCAGTAATGACTGCAGTTGTGGATTCCTTCAAGCCTTTCTCTGCAGAGCTACACGTCATAAAACGGCTGAACACCAGTTTGTACCAGACCGGTGGTAGAAATGGACTCGAACCCGGACGATCGACTTCTCCTTTCTCTAGATTTCACCCCCCTGCCGAGCACGTCGCCCTCGCCCCGTTACGAAACGACGTTCCCCTGCTGGACCCCTGCTGTGGTCAGCTGAGCGCCGGAGCAGAGGTAGACCTGGGGGTCAAAGGTCGACAGAAATTCATAGGTTTCCGTCATGTGCCCTCTGCTCTGTGGGTTCCGCCAGGTTTTAGAGAGAGGCCACAAACAGCCCCAAATCCCTCTGGAGTCAGTGTGGACCTGAGCGAGGACAAGGCCTGGAACTCCAGGAGGATCCCTGACGCAGTCTTGAGAGCAAGACTCAACGGTAAAACTCAGATTATATTTAAATATTAATTCTTTTCTTTTCTTTTGTCTGTCATGATTTATATCAGAAGTCGTGCAGGTCAGACGTATGACGTTGGACAGTACATCTAGTGCTGAGGAGTCGAAAACTCATAAAAAAAACTGAAATGACAACGGCTCAATTAAGTAATTAATTAACTGATGATCCATTAATCATTATAACCACTGTAGCCATTCTCTGGCTCCAACTTCTCAAATGTAAAGAGTGTTTGAGGCATTTCTCACAATTCCAGACATCGAGAAAGTAATTGGCAGATTAGTTACTCTTGTCTCACTCAATCACTTTGTTCCCTAAGAACAACTTTTTTGTGCAGCACTGAAACATGAACACAAAACAGAAACTAGAGATACAATACAACACCTGTTAACATCTTCAAACTCTGTCTTTGTTTACATCTCAGCTGCACACCTGTAAAGTGTCCTGCCTGCTTCCTGTACAGTGAACCTGACTGGTCAACAGACTCAGACTCGATCCAGTCCAGTAGTTGGCAGTAACACCTATAAACTGATTTACCAACCGTCAATACAACCCGAAGAAAAAGACCAACAATAACAACAACAACAACAAGTCATTGAGGGTTGGATAAAACGCAAAAAATATTCTGAGATATTTATATCTCTTGTCTTAAATAACGTAGACAACTCTTTGCTACTATCTACAGATCTGTTTACGTGTGGCTAATCTGCTACGTAGCTGCTAACGCTAGCTAACGTTACTAGCGTGCTGTTTCCGCAATTCCTTATATGGTTTTCTCCAACATGTCACCAAAAATTCATCCACAATGAAGCTCCATAAAGAAGTCTTGAAAAGCAACCATTCATTCATACACAGTGTTGCGTGCGGCTAACCGCTTGCTAGCTTATTAACGTAGCATGCTAACGATACACAAACACTTGTAAATTATCTACACAAGCACAGCTAAATTAAACAACAACAAAGTCGAGGAGACCTGCGTTTTAGATACACGAATAACAGAAATATCATAATAATAATTTGACATACCCTTATTTGTCCCATTCCAAGATGGCGACCATCCTGACGACCCAACACCCTCTTCTTCTTCTTCTTCTTCTTCGTCAGTGACGTTAATCGGCAGCTGCCATCCAAGTGGTTGTATTACTCCCATCTTCCGAAATTACTCGGTGATTAAGCACCTTCTGCCGTGTTTTACCTGGCAGGTGCAACCGACGCGCGAGCGTGATTGAGCGTTCTTCTTCTTCGCCTTCTGAATTTCCGGCAGACCGGACGCCTTCCGGAACATTGCTGCCTCCCACAGGTTGGGATCAGAACTGCTGTAGCGCTACTGTGATTTACATAACACCACAATCACCACCAAAATTTAAATACAGTGAATAAAATCAATAAAAAATAATAATTGAAATTCGTTTTTCCAGATGTGAACGAGTCATGTTAGATATATTTCTGGGAAGAAAAATCTAAATTTCTTTGGGTAGCTAGCATCTCTAGGCAAAATCCTGTATAATTATGCTTCCATTTGCAGTCGGCTGTTTGCTTTTTACCTGATGTTGATACCCAGTTCACAGAGTGTGGGAGGAACGAGGGGTCAATAAGGACCTACTGCTGATTTTTGCCCTGGGGCCTTCTCACAGGGTAATCTGGCCTTGAGCGCAGTTACCACTGTTCATAGTTAGAGTTTCCAATTTGCTTTTATCTCAGACACTTTACTGTTGTTCTGTTGTCCTAAGGTTCAACCAGTGCTGATAAAGTTCAACCAAACTCACCGAGGACGTTTGTTAAAGCAGCGAAGCACAGCAGTCTCCCTGATAAACACACTGGACCTCAGGTGGGTGATGGCTGAATTGGATTTCCTACTGAAGTGCGATGCAAAACAACATTTATTCACTTCCATATACATTGTACTCATAAACCTCAATAGATTTTTGTTCTCATTTTTCCTCTTTAGCTCTCAGGGCATAAAAACATTTACTGATTTATACAATTCAATCTGCAGCGCAGACACCACAAACATTTGATTTCTGGTGAATTAATCACTTCACTATCATAACACATTAAATATAAAACCCATAAACACATTCCTCCCCTCAGGTCTCAGCACACATGTTAAAGCTTCACATCAGCCCACTGTTATGTGGGCAGGTGTTCACTTTGAGAACATAATCATGCTTTATTATTCTGTTTCTCAGTCAGCTAATTGAGGTCATCATAATTACCTTGACATACATTGCTGTGGTTTAGCAGCGGCTTTACTGCACTCAGCTGTAGTGAAGAGTTTTAAAGTGTTGTCTAATAAATGGAGGCTTGATTGATGCCTGTGTTTAAACGGTCTGAGAAGTGGGAGGAGAGAAGTGAACACAATGCTGCTCACTGATGCATTAAAACATCAAAATGTTTGATTCACTTATCAGAATTTTTGTCTTTACTTTGTGTATCAGTCCTTCAGTCCACCACTTTGGTCCAGACTGGAGGTTTAGTGTTGCAACTGGACTTCTTTTGGGTTTCTTGAAGATGTTTCGCCTCCTATTCGAAAGGCTTCATCAGTTCTAAAGGCCAGTTGGGGAGTCTGAGGTCTTTCAACCTCTTGGGTTGTTAAAAGTAAGCCATCCATGTCTGATCATCGTTGAACAGAGGTTGTGGCCTACAACACCATCAGCCACCTGTAACGCAGTCTTGAGATCCTTACCCAGACAGTTTATGGTGCGTTCCAGTTGTACTCATAAGTCGGAATTTCTGAGTTCCTGGAAGGTTGGAAGTTTCAACTGGAACGCCCACTGAAGCCGGATTTCTTTCAAATGAGAAGCGAAACGTCTTCAAGAAACCTAAAAGAAGTCCAGTTGCCTCAAGCCCGGATGATCGAGAACCTACTCGGACAAATAATCCTGAGAGGGCGAATCCTGGTGACTTTGGCGAACCCATGATTTTTCAGAGCAAAGTTGGACCACAGTCTTTCTGGGAACCTATTTTTCACTGAATGCTCACCCTAACCTTACTGTGACCCAAACCAACTGGGTGGCACTGCTGTGAAAAACTAGGATCCTAGAAATATGGTCCCAATTGGACAGAGGTCGTGAACCTGCAGCCTCCTCTGGTCATGTCAAAATGGCTTCAACTGAGCTCCTTCTTCATCTTGGGGAAGAGGTAGTGGCCTGACGGGCCAGATCAGGTGAACAGGGCAGGTGTTGGACGAGTTCAATTCAACTTTCAGTGGATGTTGACCTGAAAGAGAAAAATCACAAAAGTTATTAACTTCAAACTTTCTGCAGAATCACTCAGAGTTGGACTGTTAGTGCAGGTAAGAGAGATCTTCTACCTCAGGACACCAATTTATCAGCCACCCCTTGTAATATTTATGTTAACTAATAAAGTATTTATGTAAGACAAAAAGAAAAATAAAATTATCCTCTGCCTGTTGTTTTTAAGGATGGTGTCTCCTCTGACCAGAAACTGTGGACACTGGACGACTCACCGGCTGTTCGACACTTCAGATACACCTCTTCCACCCAGAGGTCAGAAAATAATAATAATAATGATAATAATGAGGCTCACTTCCCACATCATTCGTTATGTACAGTCCACACACAGCGTCATCTTGCTTTGAGGGTTATTGAGAGTGAGTGGGTTCGATTTCGTGCTCCACTGATGTCGTCAGGGAGCAGTTTGTCCTCTTGTTGTGTTAATTGCTGCTCAATGAAATCATGCAGATGAACTGTAGCTTTGTTTAAAGCCTGAGGGAGGAATAAAGCTCCCCAGATAATAAGCTGTCTAGTGTACTTTGTGCAAACGAAGGGGGCTATTTAAGAATTCAAATTAAAGCAAATAACCTTTGGGAATCACGTTAATCAATTACACTCAAGGCGCTTGGCTCAGAGATGTTTAATGGACAGAGCTCCCTGTTCATTTTGTGCAGGAGTTATGAGGAAGTAGGCTGGGATATAAAGCTACCACGGCGCTTGAAGGCACCAGAGACGACCCTGGAGAAAATGGCAGACCCGGTGTGTGAGCGCCCCTCATCCAGGCGCTACCACAGCCAACCCCAACTGTGGCAGGTGAGCTTTGGAGAACAACAGGTGACGAACACAGTCGAGGTTTAAACTCAATCACACAATCGACTGGAGGAAATTAGACACTCGTTAGCAACCGCCTTTTTTAAGACACATAAAAGCTTCAAACATCAGGAGTGGGGGATTTACTGACAGATTTTATGTTGGAGAATCAAACCTGAAAATGTCTTGAGCTTGTGTTAAAACCACAGACCTTATTTCAGACATTTAACCAGAAACACACTGACTTTGGGATGAGAGAACAGGAAGTGCTAACATGCTAACTTACAGTTATCAGTTTATCAGATTTCTCACCACTTCCTCTGCTGCCACAAATGACTTTATTCAGACTCTGATGTGTTAAACTGGTGAGGTTTCCCTTTTATCCAATGCAGCAGCAGCAGCTTTCACCTGCTGGGAACACAAAAAAGTCAGTATAGGGGCCAGAGTTTAATACTGAACTCACAACATTTCTTCTAGACCGGTAAGAAAACAGCTGTTAACACACCTTTAATGTTATCCAGTCAATGTGGTAAAAGTGTCCTGAACACTGTCACAGGTCTGTACGTGTTGCAGGACAAGACAAAATCAGGCTGTTTCTTAATGCAGAAGCCTGATTAATTCTACTGTTGCTTTCCTTTCCAAGTCTATTGGATCTGAGTGGAAGAGGCAGCAGCTTCGATCGAGGAATGATGCCAAGAAACCAATATCTTTGTAAGTTTCTAACGATCAGTGAAAACTCCACTTCAGTCTAACTAGATAAACCTTTAATGCTGAGTGACCTGCAGTGACCTTACCTCCTCCTCAGCTGCAGTGGATGTCCAAGGTCGGGTCAAATCCCTCTGTACACGTGAGTCCTTGAGAGGTCGCCACAGGTGTTTTACATCCATGTTAGCACGAGTTCATGAATTCAATCAACACCTGTCTGTACATGTCTTTGCAGAGGGACGATCGGCTCTGAGAACATGGACGACATCGACAACATGGATGAAGCCTTCCGCCCTCTGACCCTGAAGAGGAGCGTTGTGCCCCCGTACACGCCAACATCACGGTCAGACACACCTGTGAAATGTGTTTGATTATACTAGACAGATTCTGAAAGAGCTGCCACCTCTGAACCTCCATCCTCCTCCTCCTCCAGTCGAACCACCATCCCTGGTTACACAGGCAAAGCTGCCTACGCAAACCCTGGTGCTGATGCTGCAGTCTCTGTCCCGGCTATCTCCACTCCTGCACGCTCCTCTGGGTGAGAAACTTTTTATGAAACCACTTAGGCAGCAAAATAAATCATTACCTCAAGTTTGCTGCTTTGTAGGCCAGTCTCTCAAGTCTCATCAGTCAAAGCAAAGACTATTTTCTTCATAACTATTTAATAAATCTGTCATCGTCTTCATTTCTTTTTGTTTCCTGTTAATATTCTGTTGTATCCACTGAGCTTTCCCTCTCTCACCACTGCTCATATCTTCACACATTATGTTTTTTAAGGGTTAGGACGGAGTTATCACAAATGTCCACTGGGGGGCGATCTAATGCACTCCACTGACATCAAGCCTCAAGTTGCATTCTCTCTCCACCGTACAGATGTGCTTATATTTTAGATTAATCATCATTAATACTGACATTACAGAGGGTTATATGCAGTAAATGAATAATTTAGTATGTTTTGTTTATTTTGAGGCTGTATTTAATAATTTAATCATCTTTAAAATGGTGTTTTAAAACTAGATATAGGCTGAATAGACCTGATCTGCAGAATAAAATCATAATGAACAGGGCAGAAATCAAAACAGCGCAAGGGTTTGTTCCTTCACTCTTTTCATATAGTTTAACCTCATGAATAAAGACTAGAATCACACTATACTCCTACACATCTCCATTCGTTACTTCTTGAGAAATTAACGAATGTATCTATAAATGCTCGCAACCTTGTTATGTTAAGGAAAATTTTACTCATTAGACCAAAATTAAATGAGTTCCTCCCTGGCCTGTGCCTCATCCCTCCACCAAGTTTGGTGCAAATCGCTTTGGTACTTCTTCTGTAAACAAACCAAAAAACAAAACCTCCTCAGTAGTGTAAACTACAAGCACAAATTTATCTTTTAGCTGATAAATCCTTTTGCTACAAGTCATAAGAAGAAGGACTGAGGTGCACAGAGGCACAGAGGAGGGAATAAATTACAAATATTAATGCAGATGTAATTTAAACTCTAGATATCTGTGTATTTCAAGGGAAATACAAGAGAATTAAAATGAGTCAAGTAAGAAATGACTCCAATGATCATGTGAGATTACAGCAGTTGAATAAAACGTCTTTCTGATGTATTTTATCTTGATTTCTTTCTCTCATCCTTCTTTTCTTTTATTCCTGTACATATCTGAGTGGCTTTATTATTTTTTGGATGCAGCTGGTCACAGTAATTAGAAATGTTAAGACAGAGGCTTCAAAAAACAAAACAAACAATGCATGTTTGTTCCTGAGGAGAGACAGGAGGAAAATTGGAAATCTTGGAAAAAGGCAAGGTTAATTTGAGGAGGATATTTCTACTTTTTAAAATGGTATCTAAAGATTTAAAACCCTAAAACAGTCAGCTGAAGAGTTCAGTGATAAGCACTTAAACACATCTCAGTATGTAGAGCAAACGTCCCTGTGCTCTGGGAGTGTTGGCATGTCTGTTAGGGAGGCGTAAACCTGTTTCCTAGTTGGGCCTCAGTTGAGCGAACTTTACCGGCTTTTGGAGCAGGCATCTCCAGATGGCTGAATCCAGAGCAGCTCGTGGTAATCGTGGTTTTTCACAACCCAGATCCATTTTCCTGGTGCCCGACACCCCCAGTGAGATCTGTTTCCTCTGCTGATTAGGCTTGGCCTCCCATATTTTTTCCCCAGAACAGAGAAAAAGACAAGCACTTGGATTGATTAACTGTCTGCTGCAACGGTCAGACGTCCTCGGGATCTTTGCCCAGGGTGCTTATGGGTATTTTTTAAAGCCTCGGCCCATGGTCGCCTCAGTTATTTGGTCTTTCACTACATTTACTTCATCCTAAGTGATTTAGAAATTAATATCTCATAAAGATACCTGCATATTTTCACAGGATAATCGAAGAGGCAGGGTGTCGGTCTGTTTTCGGGTATGCGGCGCCCCTGTCCAGGATGGTGACCACCGTGACCCCCTGTAACCCGTCCCTGAGACCTGCACTTCCTGCCTCGCACGCCAAAAAAACAACAACACACACACACACGAAGAGACATTAGACAAAAGCAGATGAGAAAGTTTTGAAGGTGTCAGCTTCCTCTGTATGCCATCCAATCTGTTTATATGAATACGTCTATAATGATGTGATGTCAGTGACTGATTCGGAGTGAGTTGGAGAATAATGAGATGCCCCCATTATCATAATTTCCCTGATTTAGATGAGTGGTTTTCTAACTCTGGGTAGTGAGCGCCTGCATTGTCCTCTTAAACATTCACTCTCTCACTCACTCACTCACTTTGTGTGTGCGTTTGTGTATTTCAGCCCACACACTGTGTTTCTATCATGAAAGGCAAAGAGAGGGGGACAAAACAGAGGAAACACTGAAGGGAAATGAGGAATTTCTAAACTTAATGTTACATATTTAACAGTATAAACTATAGTGGGTATATTAGCTCCATTATAAGCAATGTTCTGGTGTTAACTCGGGCCAATTTGCTCAGGAAACATATTAAATACAGACTGTACTCTACACTGACTGCACACATCACACAGAGGTGTTAGATTTCTGTAGCTGTGACTCCAATGCAAATCAACATTATTAAGTGTCTGCCAGCTTATAGCTTTATGTCTGTGGTTTGTGCAGCTTCACGCTTAGACAGGAAATAGGGATGAGCTGGTTTTCCTGTTTCTCTTCATTTATATTTTTGTTTAGATTTACATTTCGCAAGGATTTGTACTTCAACACACTGCTGATTTTTTTTTGCGAGGAGTTAAGATTATTTCACATTTATCTCCGTTAAAGGGACAGTTTGATGATTTTAGTGTTGGGACTCATAAGAGAAAGAGTGGTCATGCTTAACAAAGCAGAGGCTAAAACACCCTGAGTTTTAGTTTTTAATATCCAGAAATGTTGGTCCTACATTTCCCATTATGCAACTCTTACCAGAGATCATCAGGGGATTTTAGAAAGCTCAACTCAGAGCTGCACAAGACACGATACACCTGCTTTCACAGGCTGTATTTTTCATTAAGAAGTACTCCACAGCAAAAGTAATCAGTTACATTACTCCCTCAGAGCTCCAGCTCCATCAAAACTCAAAATCCTCCAAACCTCTACTTCAAATATTCTCTAGAAAGTAGAAAATGAGACATTATTTAAGTGTGTGTATTTATTGACTGACAACAGCGAGATTAGCCCAAGCAACTGCACACATGTCGGCTATGAACACACAACATTTAAATACGACAACTTTGGAGTTACTAGGAGTTGTATTTCTCCTCTGTTGGTGGACGCTAACCACAGAAACTAAACTGTTATCAGCTCTCCATCAGACTCCTGGTATGACTCGACTCCTAAATTGTCAGAGTAATGGAGTATTGTACAGTACTCTATTGAGACGATCTGGGTTTTTAAAATGCAAAGAAAAGACTTTTCTGTTAATTGCAAAACTGTTGTGTAAAGCAAGATCACATCATGCACATCAATCATTAATCATTGCTATGCTAGCTGCTCAATGTATACACATGCTGTTTTTTCTTTTTAATGCTTTAAACAATGAATAAAGACCCACTCTGCTCTACAGGAACAGTGTTGATTTCATGGGTGATCTGTAGCTTTAGCTTCTATCTTTATCTTTCTATCATGTTTTCGCTGCTTTTTCCCACGTTTGAATAAAAGTTTTGAATAAATCTGACAACGCTAAGCTTACTGCCCTTTGACTGTTCTACTTCTTCCTAGTCTTTATGTTAAGCTAAGGTAAACATCTCCTGACTATTTGCATCTCTTCCCAATCTTTATGCCACGCAAAGCTAAGCTAACCATCTCCTGACTGTTTCCCCCTCTTCCCAGTCTTCATGCTAAGCTAAGCTAAGCATCTCTGGATTGTTTCCCCTCTTCCCAGTCTTAATGCCCAGTTAAGCTAAGCTAACATCTCCTGACTATTCCCCCCTCTTCCAAGTCTTTATGCTAAGCTGAGCTAACCATTTCCTAGCTCTAGCTTCATATGTAGTTCACAGACATGACAGTGGTATCAATCTTCTCGTCTAACTCTCGGCAAGAAAACAAGGAAACACGTTCCCCTGAAATGTTAGCCTTCTTATAAACAGGTATTGTACTCAGGCTGTTGTATTTAAAGCCAATAAAACTGAGCAACCCTCCTCACAGCAATCATAACTCTATTTGCTAAGAAAAAAACCCGCCCCACCACCACCACCACCACCTCCCTCCTCCTCCTCAGATTTTCCAGCCTGTGGTCTGAATCTCATCACCGACTCCTTTTCAAAACAGGCTCACAAACATCGTGATTGATTCAGCCACTATCCTCCAGGATCTCTCAATGCCTGCCTGGGCTGGAGATTAATTTCCTTTTCCTCATCTTAATTTTTACTCATCGCCTCTCTATAAAAAGGCTAAATGTCAAGCATGCCTGACTCCTTCTAGTGACACGTCTATTCCAGCAGATAATTACCATAAGGAAATTGATGCTTTAGTGTGCAGAGGGGAATTTAATTTACTCTGACATCCTCACAGCATAATGCATTCCTAAAGAAAGAGAGTTTTTCAGTTTGCAATTGACTTTTTAGATAAATTGGACTATTTAATGTGATTATCAGTCTTGAACGTCTTTGACTTATTAAGGTGTTGAAACCAATTAAGGGTTACATGCTGGCTCGTGCTTCCAAATGTGAAACAGTGAATACTGCTTAAAGATCCATGAAATAAGAACCAGCCGGAGCCTATTGTTCAGCGGCCGAGCGGCCGCGTTGCCTGATGATGTTTTGAGACTTGCCAGGTAATGATATTAATTACAGCAACACGGGTTTGCTGCAGGTTAACCTCAGGGAGCAGGGGGTTATGTTTAGCTTGATTTGTGGCTGAGGATTTGCAGCCTGTACACGATGTTTATGGTGCGTTCCAGTTGTACTCAGAAGTCAGACTTTCTGAGCTCCTGGAACTGGAACTGGAACGCCCCCTGAAATCAGGATTCCAACTTGGAAAGTTGGAGCAACGTAAGAATTCATTTGGTGCGTTCCACACTTCAGTTGTTAACATTAGATTTTAATGCAAATGCTTCAGAACGTTCTTAAAAGGCCTTTTAATTTAACTGTTTGAGAAAAAAACAAAACGTCAGCAGAGTGTTCACAACTATTGATGTGAGGAGCAGCCATCTTGAATTCTTGTGTCAGGGATTGGTGGGGTTGCTCCGATTTTCCGAGCTGGAAATCCGACTTTGGGGATTGTTTTATTGGAAAATTCCGACTAGGAACTCGGAAATTCCGACTTCTGAGTGCAACTGGAACACAACGCTAGTCAGAAGTTTCGACTAGAACCCCCCCTGAAGTTGGACTTCCAGCTCTTGAACAGTTAAATCTGAACGGCTTTTTAAGAACGTTCTAAAGTGTTTGCATTAAAATCAACTCCCGACCTCCGGTGTAAACGGAACGCAGCATGAATCTGAAACGCTGCAGAGTTAAGTAACTCCTCTGCAGAAACCTGCGTCCGTAGATGTTCGGATGATTATCAGGGTCGATCCTACTTATCTAAACTTCTCTAAAAAGCTTGCCTGAATCATTGTCCTGACAGTGCGTCGGCTCTCAGCGGCTGAAGCTGCTGTGTCACCCATGGAGGGGGGAGGGTGGAGGGGGGGCGGTATCTCTAGGTCCTGGAAGACCCCAGTCATGACTGGACGCCCCTGTTTGTTCGCTGATAGCACCGAGTCACATTCAAGTCCCAGCATTCCCTCTGCGTGGCCTCAACCGGGAGTCACCCCCTCCTCCCTCCATCCGTCCTGCAAACTTTTTACTTCTCTACCTGCAGGAATCAGACAGCCGCAGGGTGTCTGACCTCGTCAGGCGAAGCATCGAGGCCTGCGAGGCTTTGAGGAAGTCGGCGAGCGTTGCTGCAATCCATACTACAGCCGTGAAGACAGCAACTCCTGCCCCCAGAGTTCCTCCTTTTGCAACCAACTGCCTGAATGCTGTGCTTCTCAGGAGATAAGAAGGAAACCTCCCACGAAAGGTGACTCAGCAATCCAGCACACGGCCTCTCCTGAGATAAGGGGGTGCTGCTGTGGTGGAGGGGGGAGCCTGGGGATACTGGGAAGAAACAGAAAACAGTGGAGTGTAAGCCCCAGTTAGCACATACAAGTTAAATACAGTAATTACAACACAGATCCACTCTAGCAGATAGATAATAATCATATCTGAAAATGAGGGGCAAGTTATTTTAGCCAAACCAGAGGTGTAACTCATTATTTATTTAGAATTTCCATCAATATTAATCCACATTTTATATTTCTTTTAATAATTTCAGAGCAGAAATCATTCTCTGGACTCGGCTACACAACTGCACACAAGAGATGGGCCTTAGAATAAAATTGGAAAAGTAGGTATTAAACAGCTTGAACAGGTACTGCTGCTGCTGCTGCTGGTTTACTGATGTCAGGGCACCTGAAACTAAAATATCTCTGCGGGAGGCGGTGGCACAGAGTTTGGTTTGTTTAGAAAGAAAGAAAAAAAAAGAAAGACAGAGGGAAAACCACATTTCAAGAGAAAAAGACAAAATAAAGCACAGATGCAGGAGGATGCACTGAGTTAAAAACAATTTGCTCAGGGTTCAGGTGTGATCCAGAGTGTGGACACCTGGTGATGTGATGAGGTGGGACAGGAGGCTGCGACACTGCAGATTATTAAGAGAGAAAAAACCTCATTATGTGGGATAGAAAACAGTAGTGTTAATTTCATGGACTGCTTGAACAGGTGACAGAAGGGGAGCTGTCCAATATGCAAGTGAGAGTGAGGACCCCCGCCCTCCACCACCACCACCACCCTGCACCTCCAACACAGTGAGAATGAAATAAATAAACAATGAATGGTCCACTCTCCTCGCGCGCCTCATCCCATCTCATGCATGGCTGCCAGTAATGGTCTACTGGGTGTCAGCTTTTATTGGCACGGCACAAAGCAAGTGCCAAGGGCTCGGTGGCTCGACTCCCCACTGCCGCAGACTCGGCCCGTGGATAAAAGCGAGCAAAATGCCTCAGCCGAGCTCAGAGACATAGTCATGTTGGGCTGGAACGAGGAAGTGCAGTGGAGAGGGGAGGGACTCAGGGCGCAGCTCCATGGGGCCGCCGCGGCGCTGCGACCTTCTGCACATGGAGCCGGGGAGAGTTGGAAGAACTTCATACTGCAAACTCAAGGAATAGCAGGTAAAGTGACCTCCACCGCGCTTTTTCAGCTCCGCACTCCGCTCTCACACTCGCTCGGGATCTCTAAACTCTGTTAGTTTGTTGAGGAGGTTTTGTTTTTTAGGAGACATTTTGCACCTGACTGGAAAAAGAGACACACACCAGCTCTCCTTGAAGAGTTTCGGTGCAGGTGCGCCGCAGCATCAGATCCCGTTTGCTGCGCGTAAATTCTCCGCTGGTGCGGGACATTATCAAACCTCACAACTTTTTAGAATTAAATACTTTAATTCACACGTAATCTGCCGCTTTATTTCTGCCGTTACAGGCGGTATTTTCAGGGGAAACAGAGGAATGTTCCCCATTTTCCATGTGTCTTCTTCTTTTGGGAACATATGGATAAATTATTTCACATCGACTTATATTTATACAAAAATACTGATTTATTTTCTAACACCTCCTCCTAATTATCTGCGTCTTTTCTTATATTTTGAACCTGTTTAACACATTTTTACCTCCTGTTCTGGCACCTGTTGCAACAGATGTGCGCACACACAAACTTCAGATGTTCCCTCTGCGTCTGGACTTTATTCAATATTTTAAAACATTTTTTTTTTACAGGAATAAAACTTTTAATTATGATTGAAAAATGTGTCGAGGGTCAAAAAACTAAACCGAATGTGAAAACACTTTACGCTGCTTAAACAGGAAATCAGTCCGCACCGACTAACGCTGCATCTAACACCTCAAATAAATTAATAATCGATAAATCTGATCATTTCCCATACCGTTAAAGCTTTGTATTCACATGTTCGACCCACAGTCTCTGTTGTTAAACGTCTGTGTGTGTGTGAAGGGAAGAAGAAAGAAAAGAGAAGAAAAAAAGGCGCACACATGTAGGCAGGACTGATGAAAGTTTTTACACTGCTGACACTGAGGTGGAAAGTTGTTCATCAACGCCCAGACGAGAAAAACTGAGAGATTCACTGTCAAACTGTGGAGGAAATTATCTGTTTTAACGCGCTGCATAACCTTAACATGCTGCCTGTGGAGGTTAGGCTGCTGTAGGAAATATTTCAGGTTTAAATGTGAAAAAATTCAGATTAAATTCAGCTTTTTTAAATTGTAAAACTGTGAGGCAGCATCTTCATTTCATCTCATCTGTATTTTTTAGCATTTAAAGCTCAACTTTAAGTAAAACAATGTGTGTTTGATGAGTTTTAAACACGTCAGAGGAGTGTGTTCCCTCAGTAAAATCAGATTTAAACGCAAACACTCGACAGAAACCGACACTCGGCTCAGAGTCACAGAGAAATACGTTTGATTTCAGATGTCAAAACTTCAGTACCTGCACAAATGGGACTTTTTCACAGAGCCAAGTTGGAAAGAGAAGTGTTGAAAGTGCTGCAAAATCTGTCTGCAGATACATTATCTTTCTTGTCAGTAGAAACAGAAGTAGGAGGGAGGAGGGTGGTGGTGGTGGAGGGGTTTGCAGAGGAAGACAGACAGTTATTAAAATGATTGTACTGTCTGAATAGCAGAGTAGTGAAGTGTGTCAGATGCAAATGAAGGAAACTTCTCTTCAAGCGCACCTCTATACTCTCCCCTCCACCCTCCCAGAACACATCCGCTAAACGCTATCTACCCACTTACACCCATACATTTCATGAATTACTGATGAGAATCTCCATGTGCATGTGAACAAAGGTGACCCGTGTTACCACACTGCTCATTCAGTGCCAGGACAAATCTAAATCTGCTTTTCCCTTAATAAGTTGATAAGACAAGAGAAGGAGCACCCACGGCCTCGTTACTTCTCATGAAACTCTAAATTATAGCTGATTAATTCTGATATTTTCATTAATCATCAGTGAGTCTAATGTGGAAACTTTTACTGGAGTCGATCTTTCTGTCTGTGCTGATGTATTTAGAAGCTTTAAGGTGTTTTACTGCAGCAGAAACATCTAAAAATATTTAAAACGCACCTCCTTGCTCTGAAATCACACTTTTATTTTGACATTTAACCACTAATCAACTCATTATTTATCAAATCCTGCCACAAAGTGTGAATATTATATTAATATTATCACAGTTTTTACAAACTGTTTTAAATAAACTTTATTTATTTGGAGCTAAAACACTGAAGGAATTTATTTTTTGTGTTTTTATTTGTTAATTTTAAGTGTGTGTTCACTGGTGTGGTCCTCAGTATCTGTTAACGGTTTCGTTGTTTCTCATCTCCACCCTGCTCCCTGGTGTAGCTTTTGCACCTCACCCCCCTCCCCCCTTTTCTCTCTCTCTACCACCAACACCATCCACCAAACACACACACACACACACCACACCACACACACACACACACAGGAGGAGGACCGAGAATTCTGTCAACCCACAACCCTCTTCCTGCCTCTCCTCACTTGACACACTCAGACCAAACTTTTCCAGTCCTCACCCTCAACCTCCCCCCCCTCCATCACGCACCCATCCTCTCTCTTTGTGTGTCACAAGCCTTTTCTGGCTTAAAAATTCCACCTGCCCCCAGTTTGTGCACCAACACAACCAGGACGTGAGGGGAGGGGGGTAAAAATCCTAAAGATCGAGGTGCGACTAAAACAAAAGGAGTTTTATTTAAAGGTGTAGAAATAGAATCACTTTCTCGCGTAAAACAGCTACTTCCTGATTCTTCTCCGTGCCCCTTACTTTCCACATGCCTACGCAAAAGTGGGTTGAATGTAGGAACTCTCTCTTTTTTTAATTTCAGTCGAAGCCCCCCCACCCACCCGCCAACACATCCGTGTTTCCCCTCGTGCCATCTGCCCAGAAAAAAAAAGGGCACCCGAGAATATACCGTATACCTCCCCCGACCTCCAAAACTCCAGATGCTGAAGAAGCTCGGTGCAGCAACACGCAACACCTCCCCGTGTTGAGCTCGACAAATCATCTGCACCAGTGACCTTTGCCCTCCCTCCCCTCCTCACACTTGCATCCTGGGCGTCTGCAGGCCGCCGAGCTCCTGACTTGACGTTGCGACAGAGCGAGCGCTTCCCACTATTTGTTCCAAATGTGTGGAGCCATCTGTCAGTAAAACAGGAAGGCCTAGGTTCCCCTTCTCCCCCTGGGCTCGTTTCGCTATTTTCGGGAGCTTCACTTCTCCCTGTGTGGCTGCTTGGACTGGGCAGCGGCCCCGTCGAGGGCTTCTTGAAGTGGCGGAGCTCGGAGGGGGGAGGCTGTCGGGCCCATCTGCTGCAGGCTTGAGGACCATCCATTATTAATGGGGCCACGAGCACTGGTGACTCCTCAGATATTCAGCCCTGGCCGGAGGATTGCTTCTGGACTCGGCTGCCTCGTCTTACTGGGAAAATTAATAAATAAAGAGAACTTCTCTGCTCTGTCCTTTGCCCTGCTTTTCTGTCTCTTTCCTGTTGCATTCACTCCTCTCGCCTCTTTTTCTTCTTCTTCTTCACTTTCTCCCCCCCCCCCCCGCCACCAAACGTCTTTGTTTCTGATTGCGGCTCTCCCCCTCGCGCTGCATCCGAGCTCAGGTCCGCGGGCTCAGCGATGCATGCTCAGTAAATTAGAGAGAACACGAGCGACGATCAGCTGGGCACGGCGAAACGCCCGCATCCTCGGTGACCCCGGGGCCAGTTAATTTTCTGCTTAATTTTGCGGCAAGTCAGTTTGCATTTTTGGATGATTACGTGGCAGGAAATTAACAATAAATAACAAATGTGGTCTGAAAGCTCATTCCCAAGCAAAGTCAACCCCCCCCTCCCAAACTCCTCCACCACCTCCACCCTCCATCAGCTGCTCTCTCCAAGCTCAGTCTCTCTGTCAAGACTTGTAATGAAAATGTCTGTAATTCTTTGTAATGTAATGTTGGAGGGATCTCGCCGAGGTGACGGAGTCGTGCCGAGACGCCGACCTTTTACTCCACTCTGGGTTTTTATAATGTTGTTTCCTCGGCCTGCGCTTGATTAAACTTACACAAATGCATCTCCGTCTGTCTCCCATTAGAGTACCTGCACCGCATGGAGACAGAGGAGGCCCAGGAAATGGCCCAGATGCCAGGTAAAACACCACCTACACTGCATGATTGAGTGCAGAGAAAGTAGACACAATAGCTGCACAAACACACTCCAGAGGAGGTAATTTCCTCCTGAATGAAACCCGTTTTGAGGGGGGTGAGTGATGGGTGTTTTGCCGGTGTGTCTCTGTGTTGTCCCCCACTTCCCTCCTCCCCCCAGGCAGGGACAGCCCACCCGCCAACGAAGCGTCCGAGGAGGCCGAGGAGCCCATGGCCGTCCCCGAGGACCTGTCAGCCAACTCCGCCCACCAGCAGAACAACAACAGAGGCGACAAAGGTACGACACCTCACGACAAAACGCACAAAACCCACAGTCAGTTCAGAAACAACACGTGTGCAAATTAGTCGCGAGTTTCATCCCATGAAGCAGCAATAAAACAAGTCCAAACCGCAGCAGCACCTTTTCCCCAAAGCATCCAAATCAGAGTAAAACGCTTACATGAAACTGATGTCAAAATCAAAAGCATAATATATATATTTATAAAGAAGGCATAAGATGTTTTTATAACTTAATCCTGTGCAACATCCAGCGGGAGAAATTTACAAATCCCTTGGAAAAATGAATTTAAAGCTGCAAAGAGACACATTTAGGTCATTGGCAGGAAAGGTGAAAAAAATAAAAAAAGAGGCTTTGATCCATTGCATGTCATTAATAAGCCGAATCTTAAGGAATAGCTAATGTGGCCTTGATTTGAGTTTGTGAACATCAAGCCAGGGAATATCATGGTGAAATAAGGATGGAGCGTGCGAGGCGTGGTGTATATTTATCTCCAGTTTTCTGACGTGGGTGGTCACTGAAGTCGAGTCAGTTTGACACGGCAGGAAGATGCATCAGACGCAACATATTCAGGAAAAATTAGCATTATTTGCTATTGTTTGCTCGTGAAATTTGTAGTTTTAAATGCATTAATACGTCCACACGAGAGGAAAATCGGATTAATTAATAAATAGGCTGTGAAAGATGTGAAATGTGCAGCTCAGGGTGACAAAAGGCAAGCGTGACAGCTCAAATTTGACCATCCTATCAGTGTTTTTCCACTTATCCAGATAACGGCGAAGATTAGCAGCAGCAGAGTCAAAAATAAAATATGAGAGGAAACTGAAATAGGATGTGTAAGAGTTTCCTAAGAACAACTTGCCATCAGACAGTTTCAACACTCCTGGAGATAAAGAGTTCAGGAACAGGGCCAAGATCAGTGCACCACATAGGTCACACACCTGCACACTCAAACACACACTTACTCACAAAATGCTCTCTGTTTGACTTTACAACTGTTGAGTTGTCATGCGGGAATCTGTGAACAACCTGTCTGAGTGATTATGCCGCGGTGAGGCGAGGCAGGCGGCGCGTTTTTTATTGACCAGCGTTTATCTGGATTAAAAAAATAAACAAGAAATGGCATTAGAAGATGATTTATATGTTATTATTTTATATTATTTGTAAAGCACAGCTGACTTTACTCTCTGTTCAATCCCTGCTCAGTAATCGCATGAGTGTCTGTCTATACAGGGACAGTAAAAACGAGCCCAAAGAGAGAAAGAAGGGAAGTGCAAGTATCTGGTACATCTATGCATCACTGCTTCTGTGATAAAAGCCCGAATGAGTTATAATTATCACCCAGGATCATGTGCTGCTCAGTTCTCTGTATCGAAAAAAAAAAAAAAAGGGCAAAAGAAGCAAAAAGGGGACTAAATGTGGGACATGGGACCTCAAAGTATCGAAAGCTTCAAAACCTCAAAACCCAGGTTGCTTCCTGTTGCAAATAAGTCTTCACAGCCTGGGATCGTCATTTCTGCTGCTGCTGTGCAAGTGTTGCAATCCAACACGTACTCGACTCCAAGCATAACGCAGGTTTATACGTCCAAATTAACACCCCAACCTCCCCGTTTTGTTGTGAGAATTTGCGTGGCCACGACTGGAATAAATAACCGTGGAGAGCGTGTTCGGTTCAGGTCACAACATCCCGGTTAAAAATGATTTCTCTTTCACTTTCAGTGATTCAGACAGAACCTTTTGCTATTTCAGAGACATGAGACTGAGAGGGAGACTGAGCTGTCTAGTTCCCGAAAACATGGAGGCGAGTTTTTTTTTTTTTTTTTTTGAATTAAAAAAAGTGTGAGGGGAAAAGCAGGCTGTTTTTGGTGTTCCTGCAAGTCGCGTTTAGTGTGTTGCTGGCGTGGTTTGACACATGTGGTTCCACTACCTTGCACACAGGGTTATTTTCAGGCAGTGAGAGCAGCACAAACTCAGTAACAGGAACCTCCAGCAGGCTCCCTGTGTGTTTCCACACTGCAGAACTAACACACTTGTTAACTTGCTTAGTATCTGCTATCGATCTCTGCCAATGCAGCTTGATTATTTCCTCTTTTTAAGCCCAGATATGCTTCTTTTCACTCATGCTATAGCTTTTAAAAACATACATTTGTCATGTCTTCACTACAGTATTTGTCATTGTTTTATTTTTCTCTGCTACAGCCTGTGTTACCCTCCCGTTACCCTCCCGGTTAGAACGATTTTATTGCGACCTGTTCTGTTTGTCTTACTACGTGATCTGACAGTTGCTTCCCAAAAAGGAGCAAATCAGGATGTGTGACCGTGACAAGCATGATATAAAGTAAAAAGCCTTCTTCCTACTCCCAATTTAGTCATAACTTCCCCATATCCATGAGAAGCGGGTGGCAGCCCAGAGTTCATGGTTCCCTTCTGTCTGCTTTGGCCAGCTGATAACCTGAGAGCCTCGCTGGTGTATTAGATGTTTCAGGAACTGACAACTGCAGATAAGCATAAAGGCTGTTTCAGTGCATTGTTCTAATCATTCCTTCTCCCTAAACCTGTGAGAATATAATCTGTGGTGTGCATCTGCTTTTGACTTTAAATTGTCCTTAAATTAAGTGTTTCCTGGATCAGTGGCTACAGTTCCATGTAATACCGAGACTGATTGATTTACATAATTTTACAACTCCCCATTGACATTGAAAAGTGTGTAAGTTTTCCAGAAAATTGTGGTGTTGTGGCTAAACCATGAATTAAATTAAATGGGTTGAAGTGGTGTAGCCACCTATTGAGTTTTGCTTTCGAGCTCTGTGATATGCAAAATAGAATGAACTTTATCACTTGCCCTAAAAAGAAAAAAAAAATCCCTCCGGTTTAATTTTTTCTGACACTTACATCACTATTAAAGTGCTTACGCCTGACTGCAAAACCTTGGTGGTTGAAGTGAGAAATTCATACGCATGTTTTGCAACGTGTGCAACGTAAAATCTACAAAAATGATGACTAGCTGCTCGGTGCAAGGGTAATTCTCTTTCACCTCTGCAAAGATAACGAGTAAGACGTGCACAACTTGACTTCACTTGACAAAATGTCTCAGAAAATGTAAATATGTCAGTGAGTCTCAATTAGGGGTATTTGTACCCCAGTGGAGTACTTCTAAACTTATTTAAAAATAAGTTAATGACATTTTGAACAGAAAAAAAATCATATGAGTCACCTGAACACTACTTGTTCAGAGTAGGTGTAAACTAGTTAAAGAGCAAGCAGAGAAGTTCAAACCATTAGCTAAAAATAACAGTTAAAGTCGCTGGCTAAAGCAATGGACAGATGCTTAAAATAGATAATGTCAGCTAACAGTAACAGATCAATAGTCAAAACAGATAATAATAGATAAACAGGTCATATAGTTAGCTGAAAGTAATAGGTACATGGCTAGAACAGATAACGTTAGCTGAAAGTGGTGAATAAATGGTTAAAATAGATAACGTCATCTGAAAGGGTTACAACATACAGCGTTAGCTAAACTTAATAACACATGATACACAGCTTGTATAGTTAGATGAAAATAGTGGATAAATTATTAAAATAGATACCGTACTGGGTAAATGGCCAGAACAAATAACGTTAGCTAAGAGTAGTGGATATATGGTTAAGCTATAACATTAGCTAAATGTAAGAGGTAAATAGCTAAGACAGATAATATTAGCTAAAAGTAATGAATAAGTGGTTAAATAAATAAAAGTAGTGGCTATACAGTTTGTGTAGTTAGCTAAAAGCAGTGGATCAATGATTAAAATATACAACGTTAGCTAAAAGTTAGCTAGAACAGATAACGTTAGCTAAAAGTAGTGGATATCTGGTTAAAATATATAACGTTAGCTTAATGTAAGAGGTAAATAGAACAGATAATATTAGCTAAAAATAAGGGATAAATTGTTAAAATAGAGAAAAGTTGTAGATAAATTATTAAAATAGATAATATTAGCTAAAAGTAATGGATAAATTGTTAAAATAGTAAGCTAAAAGTAAAGGATTAAGCTAATATAACAGACAAATAGTGAAGTATTTTCAAGTAATGGATAAATGGTTGAACTAAAGGTAAAGGACAGCCAGTTAAAGTGGATAGTTGAGGTCACTAAAATTAATGTAAAAAGGTTAAAATAAGGTGTAGGTGATATAGGTGAAGGGGCAGTAGAGCTCGTGTGACAAGGCTAGGGAGGCACAACGGCTAAAAATAGCTGCTAACCACTGTCTAAAGTTATACCTGTTAATGCTTATAAAGCCAGAAACCTCTTAAGTGAAACTAAAAGCACGGTGGTGGAAGAGTTTTGTGTTAATATAGAGTAGATTTCTGATTAGCTGTGGTGTAATTACATTTTGGATGTTCGGTAACTCATCGTCATTTGTTGCAGCATTTTGCTTTTACACAGGGAAGCTTTTCCTTCTCTTTGCGTGCGGAGCCTGTGTTCGGTCTTATCTTATCTGCTCTCCAAAATGACATGAGAGGTTGTCCAAAAACAGTTTCAACAGTCGAACAGATGAGGAGATCGTTGTGTGTAGACAGATGATCGGATTATGCGATCAAAAACATCCCATGATCCTTTGCCGTTGAGTTTCTCTCAGTGAGGAAAAAAAAGAACAAACAAACAAACAAAAAAAAACCCTGTTTCAGTTACAGGGTTGTTTTACAATTCCTTTCCCGAGCTTCCCTTTCTGTCACTTCTCCATAATTCTTGGTATTTCAGTTAGACAGGCCCTCTTTCTGAAGCTTCCCCTTTTCCATAGATTCCTATATTTCATGATTTCCACTTCTTCCTCTTCGGTTGTACAAACAAGAGGTAAGAGGCGTGGGGAAATCAGGCTGCCACCATGACATGCAAACCACAGTCTGGTAGTTGTGGGACTTGCAAGATCCGTCAGTTCTCTTAAACGTTTCTAAAGCTGTCTGGTGGGAAAAGAAGGAGTTTAACAGACGACACTTCCCCTTTCTGATCAGCTTGGGAACACCAGACACCATCGTTTACTTTCTGTCTGCTAAAAAGCTGGAAATGCCCAGAACTAGGACACAACGAGACCCCTGTGAGCGAACAAGATGGCTGCATGTGTCTTGTGTCTTTGTGTGTGTTCATCGCACGCTGTTGCTCTGATGCACACCGCTGTCGTCCCTAGTTTCGCACTGCTTCCTGTGTCTCTGTTTCCTGTTTATCTTGCTGTCATTTGTTTCACCCAAGAAAAAAAAAGTGTGATGGTGTGAGATGATCTGTGCGTTTCTTCATCTCATCACTCAAACATCCTCAAACTGCTCTCTCCACCTGTGTTGTTGTTATATCCTTATGAAATCTACTACTATACTACCACGCTGCTGCTGCTGCTGCTGCTTTGAAAGAAATAAGCGGTGCAGAGTTTGTACAGTTTAAACATGTAGGGTCGATCGTTATCTCGACGGCTGTTGACTGAATACACAAAAATGCCTCCTGAAATAGGAAGTTTTTGATGTTTTGATGCAGCATCCTGGTCATTACGAAGCCCCAGAAACAGATATAATAGCGCAGATGCAGGAAAGAGAGGTGTACTGAATTAATCCAAAATAAAGCCAGGCTGTGTTTTATCACAATAAAGCTGCAAATTAGTGTTAAAGTCGTGCAAAAGCAAAAATAATGAGCAAAAACTAAACAAAATAATAAGAGAAAGAAATATAACAAATTAAGGAGATTTACATTCACATGCTTTTTTTTTTAGTTTATTCTCATGTCACAGTATCAATATCACACTAACAAACTGCCCATCTTATTAGCATATAACATCATGCTCGTATTCTAAACCGTGGCCCCCCCTTGCCCTCTTTTTTCAGCCTGTAACATTAAAGTTGAGGCTCGCAGTGATGAGGAGAATGGGCTGGCCTGTGACATGAATGGCGTGGAGGAGGAGGAGTGTGCGGAAGACTTGCGCGTGATCGATGCCTCGGGGGCCAAGGTGAACGGCTCACAGCCGAGCCCCGAAGCCAAGGCCTTCTCCTCGGCCGGCGGTATCCGGCTGCCCAACGGGAAGCTCAAGTGCGATATCTGTGGGATAGTTTGCATTGGCCCCAATGTGTTGATGGTGCACAAGCGAAGCCACACTGGTAAGCCACCTGCAATACTTCTACCCCTTCCTTTGCACCCACTGTTCACTGTCAGTTTGAGACTTTAAATGGCGAAAATTAACATTTAACACAAGCAGCATCTGTGTGTTTAATCCTGTAGCTTTGTGTCTTCTTTGCCTGCACATAACAATTAGAAATAAGCTGTTCTTATGTTTTCAGACACCCTTATAACTCAGCTGTAGCCTGCATTCAGCTGCACACATGTACACCCCTCCTATCGTGCGTGAAATAGACTCTGAGCATCCCATTATTGTTCACCTAAATGACTCTGAATTACCACATGACAAGCAACAGTAACTGATCAAATTATGGTGCGATAAAGTAGAGTAGAGACGAACTTGGTCCTTAAAAAAAAATAAAAAATAAAAAAATAAAACAGGATATCTGCTGCAATTAAATGGAATCTCCGCTAGAGTGACAATTATCTGGCTATTAAAAGTTTTTCAAATTTCAAAATTGATATTCTATTGTAATGAAGCCAAACCAGTGGTGGGGAACATTTTTGAAAAAGGCACTTAACTGTCAAGCTTTAGAAACTAATGAAACTCAAAAAATGGAAGAAAGGAACACTAGACTAATGTAAATGCAGAAGAAAGTACAATAAAGGACATAATGAAGTGCCTCCTATTTAAATAGAAAATATTCTGTGGTGAGTCTTTGCTCCTGAAATGCATTTTTAATGAATTTCCTTTTTTATATATTTTTGCTGCTTCACTGGTGACTCTTATTTTATGGGGGGCCTTTGAAAAAAAAAAAAAAAACAGCCATATTAAAACGTCCTCACAGAATGCCACAACACTCGGAGAGGCTGGATATTGGTTTATTCCAGAGGCGCTGATCAGGAAGACTGGCTCTCAACACAAAGTGTTTCCTCCGCTTTATTCAAATGAGGCTGAATTTGCATTGTGATGTGCCGCTCTTATTTTAGAGACGAAGAAGAGTAAAAAATGAGATTTTCAGATCAAATTGACCTAGGCAATGGTGCATTACGGAACTGGCAGGCTGAGTCTGAAAGGCTCTTGTTCGATCAGAGCGCCAGAAGTCGGTGGGGTAGGAGGGTGGAGGGTGGAAGAGGGGGGTGTAGGCATGGAGAGATGGAGTGTCACTCTGCTGTGAAACCCTCCCACAGGCTGCTGGATCGCTCTCTGCCCCGGAGACGCTCCATCATCCGGCTTGTTCTGGCTGCTCGGGATGCTTGTAGAGCAGTGACCTCGCAGCAGCAGCAGACGACGCCGTTTGCTTTTCCAGCTCATAGAGCCCGTTGTTGTCGTCAGTGGAGGGATCAAACATGGCGAGATTAGGGAGAGCAGTGCAGTCAAGAAAAGCCTCCAGAGTCATGAAACGGGTGCAAGTCGTTCCTGTTTTCCTCCTCTTGTTCACCCTGTGTGTGTCTGTTGTGTTCTCGTCCTCAGGTGAACGTCCCTTCCAGTGCAGCCAGTGCGGCGCCTCCTTCACCCAGAAGGGCAACCTGCTGCGCCACATCAAGCTCCACTCGGGGGAGAAACCCTTCAAGTGTCACCTGTGCAGCTACGCCTGCCGCAGGAGGGACGCCCTCACCGGCCATTTACGCACCCACTCGGGTGAGTACGCAAAAAGGTCACCCTCCCTCCTCCTCCTCCCACCATCACCATCGCGCTGCAAACTTCTGCAGTCGTGGTAATTCTAGGAACGCTGAGTGGAAGCCTTTACAAAGAGCATACAGCGAGAGCTCGGGGCTATATAAGGGGAAGTTGACAGGGTGCAGATATGGTGTCACTTTTTTTTTTTTTTTTTTTTGCAAATGCTTTGCAGAAGTATGTGTTAATGAAATTTTTTGGGTGTAAACAGTCCACTTACAAAGCCCGCTCTGAGAAGAGTAACTGAAAAGTTAAAGGTTAAACTCAATATTTAAACTTAAATACACAGATTTTGCTGCATATTTTATCTCTCTGTGTGTATATGCACAAACTACTGAACTGAATTCATACGTTTTATTAAAATTAAAATACTATTACCCACCCAAACCAAAAGTCCGTCCCTCGATACTTTTGACTTCCCTCCCCTGTCTTTGGCGCTCCGCCCTGAACCCAGAGTTTCCTCCTATGTGATCTTTAAAAACAGGTCACAAAAGTACAGTTTCATTTTAAGGGGGGAAAAAAACAAAAAAAAGAAAAAAAAAGAAAAGATCAGTCATTTCCTCAACCATCTGGGTGCTGTAGTTTTTAACAGCTGTTACTCAAACAAGAGTGAATGGTGCGTTTGTCTGGGACTATTTTCAGCTGTGGATGAATACATACAGGAGATAATGTAGGTGGAATCGATTAAAAAGAAATTAAAGTGGCTTTTTAAATATTTTTTGAGAGATATTAAGTTGTGGAATAACTGTCACCTGAATTTCTTTTAGTTTTTTCAACTGTTAATTTATATTTCCTGTCTCTACAAGACCCTGAAAACAGTCAATCTCTCATTCATTCAATTGTTTAGTTGGCATAAAAGTAGTTAAATCTAAACTACACTGGGACTAGTTTATAAAATACCCACCAGAGATGAAAAATCCCCCTTGTGTTGCTTCCCAAAATTCCCCCAAAAAACACAGAGGAAGACATAACCTCAGTGCTTGTGTCATCCCAGGAAATATAAAAGTCTACTTGTGAAGTTTTTGCACTGGACTTCCCAAATATCGTCTGTGGGCGCAGTGTGGGGGCGGCTCTGTCGGGGCAACTCCTCGGGTCTCCTGTAGGTGGAGCTCTTTTCTTTGTCTGGTTAAATATCCAACTTCTGTTTGATTAAAACTGCTTTTAAATGAAAGACTGATGAGAGAAGATAAACCAGCAGCTATATGTTGAATCATGATTGTGCAACAAAACCAAACTGTATTTATTTAAATAATTATCACTTCAGTATCAGTCTCTGCAGAGAATAGTGCTCTACAGTGATGATAACATGATATATATATATTTTTTTCTGCAGTTGGAAAACCCCACAAGTGTGCTTACTGTGGAAGGAGCTACAAGCAGCGCAGCTCCCTGGAGGAGCACAAGGAGAGGTGTCACAACTACCTGCAGTGCATGGGGCTGCAGAACAGCATCTACACAGGTTGGTGTGCGCTCACACGCCCGCTTCGCCCAGATCTAATGACCTACTTTAACCCCCACCCACCCCACACCGAGCGCAGGACTCACAGTGTACCCTGCTGACAAAATGCTGCAGCTACTAAAACTGATGTCATTTTCATTCTAATGTAGAAGCTCTGTCTTCAAAATAACCGCAGAGCTAATTAAGTCGGCACAGAGTTCCTTATTTGTCCACATGTCCTCTGAATTAAATGAATGTGCAGTCCACACTTGACCTGTGAGCATGAACAAACACTGTTTTTACAGACCGAGCGCTTCACTTGTGTCAGAACAGTCCGCTCCGTGCTCTGTGTCTCCAGGCACTAGTTCATCGCTTTAATAAAACGGGACAAACTCAAACTACTTTGACTCTGAAATCTACTTCTCTGTCTTGCTTTCCAGTAGTAAAGGAAGAAAGCAACCAGAATGAGCAGAGGGAAGACTTAAGCCAGACGGGATCTGACAGAGCCTTGGTGCTAGACAGACTAGCTAATAATGTAGCTAAACGTAAGAGCACTATGCCACAGAAGTTTGTGGGTAAGGGCTGAAATCTGCTTCCTTTGTGTGAATATTATGTTGCTAAGAAGTTTAACTGCTGCACCTATGAGAGCTGCATAGGTGTGTTTTTGTGTTAACTACCTGAGCATTTTTCTTTGTTAACCTTGGCTCTGCAGAATGCATGCAGTGTAAACAGAGGAAAAGTCTTATTTTTGCAGTTCAGCCTGATCAGGAGTAATTTGTTTAATTGATTTGACTTTGTTTTTAATGTTTCCTGGATATTAGTTTTGCATTAAAATGATGTTAAGGGAGGAGATAAAATATTAAAAGGCAGAGGATCAGACTAGAAATACCAATAGGAGACCATGAGACCAGGAGAAACAATAACAAACTCAGCTAGAGAGGAGCTCAGTGATAGAGAAATCAGAGGATGTAGGTGAAAGTGTGTTGGTAAAGATTTACCTTCACATCGCTGCTCTGTCTCCCTCAGGCGACAAACGTCTGTCAGACCTCTCCTACGACGGAGGAGCAGGCGAGCTGATTCAGCCCCACGTCATCGACCAGGCCATCAACAGCGCCATCAGCTACCTGGGTGCCGAGTCTCTCCGGCCCCTGGTCCAGACCTCCCCGGCCTCCTCCTCCGACGTGGCCCTCGGCTCCATGTACCCCCTCCACAAGCAGGCGCAGGAGGGCCACGCGGGGTCGGGCCACGGCCTGTCCGCCAAAGACAGCGCGGCGGAGAACCTGCTGCTGCTCTCCAACTCCAAGTCCGCCTCCAGCGAGAAGGACGGCTCGCCCAGCCACAGCGGCCAGGACTCCACCGACACCGAGAGCAACAACGAGGAGCGTCCGGGCGGGGCGGCGCCGGGCCTCATCTACCTGACCAACCACATCACCTCCGGGGTGAGGAACGGCGTGCTCCCCCTGGTGAAGGAGGAGCAGCAGAGGCAGTACGAGGCCATCCGGGCCAGCATGGAGATGGCCTCTGAGGGCTTCAAGGTGGTGGCGGCGGACGGGGAGCAGGTGAGGGCGTACCGGTGCGAACACTGCCGCGTCCTCTTCCTGGACCACGTCATGTACACCATTCACATGGGCTGCCACGGCTTCAGAGACCCCTTCGAGTGCAACCTCTGTGGTCACCGGAGTCAAGACCGATACGAGTTCTCCTCTCACATAACACGAGGGGAGCATCGCTTCTGAACCCCCACACACACAGAACACACACTTTCACACAGACAAAGAGGTGTATATACGGAAAATAAGGCCACACACACACTCCCCTCATAGACACACACCTGAAACTAAACAGAAAAACAAAATGTAAAATACACTGTTAACGTCTGAAAGTTGTGTTTTTATACTAAAGTATGCATGTTTGTTGACCACAGATAAATGTATACAGTTATTAAAAATCCATTTATTTTCATTTCAAATACTGAAAAAAGAAAACCTAATTATTTCATGTCACATCGTCCGGTGAAGACGACACAGCTAAGCTGTGCCACTTCATACATACGTTTAAAAATCATTTATTTACAGTTGCCACGTGTATAAAATGTATAAACTTTTCTTTTAGAAAAACCAGGCAGCAACTTTTTTTTATTCTAGTTTTAAAATAGAAAAGATTTCCGACCTTTAATTTCCACATCTTTGTAGTGACGTGTCTGAAATGTCAGTAGAGGATTAAATGCAATCAGTAAAAACTTAACAATCAATGTAAATAACCTCACATTTCCCTGCAAAAGTCTCAACCTGTTCTTTTATTTGTAACAACCTACATATTATTTATATCACATTTACACTCCTGTTTATGTATTTATTATATTGATTGTCGTTCGTCTGTAGGGTTGTTTAAAAGAATAAAGTTGCATCTTTTTTTTGTTCAACTGTACTTAATGTATTTGAGGTGAAAACATGACTGCTGCTGGAAGCTTCTTTTTTTTTTAAATAAATGTTATCCTAGCCTTTTTTGTTTTTATACCTGATGGCTATGAATTGTTTGACAAAATGAAAGTCAGCCATTTGAAGGAGCTTTATGCTTGCAAAAATATCAATAAAGGATATTTTATATATGCACAAAGAGCGTTATGTTTTTGTCTGTGAGCAGAAATAAGAAGCAGCAGCTTCCACTTGATGGAAACTTTTACTGCATCGTTTTGACTTCTTAAGAAATATGGAGATCAGATTTCACACTCTCGAACCCTCTGAAATAATTAACTTTAGATGTCATTCAAGCCGCGGCTCAGTCCTGCCTGTCAAGGAAGAACCAGGAAAGAGTGAATGACTGGCATTTGTTTTTGTACAAAATATATATATATATATATATAAAAAGAAGATGCTGAGAGAAATTTACAGTTAGAGCAGAATAAATAAACAATTAGCACAGATGAGGCTGCAAAATGCTAAAATATGAATCTTTTCTTCATCGTTTTTTTTTGGATATAAAACTTAAGTTCCATCGTTTCCAGCTAAAAACATATTATTCTATGATTTACTAACGATGGCAAAGAGGCAGCACACACACAAAAGAGTGTGTATGAGAGTAAAGACCCTCCATGCCAACGTCCGCATGTGTCCAGGACCTGAAGAGTCCGGCTGGTCCTCTGAGGACTGACAGGATCAGCCACTGGAGCAGAAGGCCAGGCCCCCCCCCCAACAAACGTCGGGCCTCGGCTCGGCAGTGGTGTCGTCGTCGTGCGGCGACAGCCTCGTCCAGATGGCTGCTGTGTGATTTAGCAGAAACGGGAAGCAGCTGTGGCCAGCGCTGAGTCCCCCCACGCTTGACTGGGACCCAACGAGGGAGGGAGGGGGTCGAAGGGAGGGGGGAGGGCATTTGCATGAGAGGGATAATCTGGCCAAGCGACTCCAGCCCTGCCAGAATCCCAAATCTCACTTCCCCTTTCAGCCAGCTGACTGAAATAGTCCTTTAAGAATCAGACTCAACCAAATCCAACAAGAAGTCAGCGCTCAGGATTTCTCTTTCTCTTTACATGACTCTGTCCCATTTATCAACGGCCATATTTAAATATTCAATATCATCTTTGTGACTTTGGTGTCTCTACCAGCGTTTCTAAACATGTGGGGGTCATCTTGATTAACTGTTAAAGGCCCAAACATTTGACAAAAACACAAAGATTTGATAAAAGCAGAACTTTGTCTTTCCTCTTTTTCCTGCCCATAATGATCTCACAGCACCTCATATTTACAGTGGGACCCACAGATGTACTGTAAGGTAGTTTAGCTTTTTGTTTCACACTGATGCATCAACGGCCTAATAATAGACCTTTGTATTAAAGAGTAAGATCATTTTATTCAACAGAAACATCACTATATATATCACTACCAGACTCCATTGACAAAAACACTAATTTTACAGAGCAGAACACAGGAGCTGCTCTAATACCACTACTGCCATCTGTTAGTTAGTTTGTGTTATTGTGTGACTTTCAGTGGTGGAAGAAGTAATCAGATACTTTATATGAGTACAAGTATGACAAAACAACACAATTAAAACAACACAAGGTATTCCAGCAGCTCCTGTGTTCAGATTAGTAAAATTGCTATTTTTGTCAATGGAGTCTGGTATTGATATTTAGTGATGTTTCTGGTTGAACAAAATGGATCTTACTCTTTAATAAAAAGCTCTATCTCCTATCCAGAATGTTGTCAGACACTTTTACAAGTACTTTAGTGGATGTACTTTGATGTGGACAGTTGCCCATTGGATTACATTGCAGCAGCTGTTTGTGGTGGCCAGATTTTTGTCCTTATCGATCATTTACACCCAAAAAAAACATGGGAAAATAAGCTCAAGGTTCTTTAAGTGAAGGCTCTGAGTTCTTCTTCCACCTGATCTCTGGGAATAACACACAATATTTAACAAAGGTGACAAAAAACAGTCGATGTCCAGGTCACCCTGAGTCTCATATGATTTATTTGATAAAAATTTGAATAACGAGCCTATAAGCAGTGACTTTGTTTTTTGTTTTTTTTATGAATTCACTGAGAAATGTGTGTGTCTGTGACCACACAACCCCACATGTAACCACTGCTGCACAGCCACAGTCAAATTGAGCTACAAGCCTGCACCATATGGCACAGTTTTCAGTCCATACTCTACGGACTCTATGGATCCCGCCTGCACCAGAGGAATTCTGTGCATCTGTCCCGGTCCAGCTGCGGGTCGAGGGGGTGGTGGGTTGTTGTGCGACTACTTTCACTGCTGGCTAATTGAACAAACTTTCATCACAGTGGCCAACCACGACACGTCTGAAATATTTATCAGCGACTTGACAAAAAGATGAAAAATGAATGACAGTCTTTTTTCATGCTCTTCCAGATCTTCAAAAGATCATTTCATGAAATTTGCATGAGAATTTCATTTCATGTGTGCACAATCTATAATGGTCCTCTGCGGTAATAGGGGAGTGTGCGACCACTGAGGCTCGAAAAACGGCAACACAGTCAGAAATCTGTTGACCGCTCTGCGACAGAATAACCTGGACAGTCAAACATCAAACATGAACCCCCGTGGATCAGAGTCAGTATCAAACTGAAGGAGCTTGTTGTCTAACAAAAGGGATGTATTGCAGTAACAGATTTTCCTGTTGAGTCCACTGCTGTCTTAATCACTAACAGGAAAGGGAGGCAGGGCAAAAGTAAGGTTTTCCGGTTTCTTTAAAGCACAAGACCCAGGATATTCTCTCTTTGTGTGTGTGCGAGTGTGTGTGAGTGAGTTACCCAACTTCCACGGACATGATTGGCACATCCAGCCTCAGGAAGATTTCAGGACAAGACCTAAAACGTTAAGAGACAGAGAGAGACGTGTTAGAGTGATCACACCGCCCTCTGTGGATTAGATGGGAGCAGGAGCAAGTGTGGAAATAAAATCCGCTTTGAGACGAACAAACTCTGCTACATTTTATTAATTCAGAAAAAAGAGGATGTTGTAAACAAACTAAAGCAAAGACATGGGTGGGAGTGAATCTAACTTTATCCTAAAAGCACAAAACAACAACATTAGTATCTGAGCAAAACTTCTGAGAGTAATTTGAATGCATAATGTAAACTGCTGGGAACAATCTGCGGAGGAATTTCTCCACACAGAAACTGTCTTTCATTCTCTCGCCACAAATATTACTGTGAGTGAGGATAACTGTAAAAAGTTTATGGCTTTAATTTTCTATTTAATGCAGCTGAAGGCAGAAAACTATCACCGTCCACACCCTCCGTGTGCACAGCGGAAAATATTCAACATTTTTTCTCGGCTCAGTTTCCAAAATAACGTCCATAACTTTAACAGAGGGGGAGGAACTTCAGTTTTCAGCGGCCACATCCAAAAGTCTTATTCCACTCCATGTACAGGTCCAGGTCTTTAGACGAGACGCTGGGTCGGACAGTCCTCAGGGCCTCCAGGAAGTCGGCGTAGAGGATCGGTCGCACCTGCTCTGCGGTGATAGTGGCGATGTCGCTGAGGTGGATGCTGCGTACAGGACCCAGCGCTGCCTCTCGACACAGGTGAGTCATGTCTGCACCAGAGAAGCCCTCTGTGGCCGTTACCACGCTCTCCAGCTCCTCCTCTTTCAGCTGGTTCTTCTCTCGAGCCATGAGGTTCGTCACAATCTGCCGACGGGCGGCCGCTTCAGGCAGGGGGATGTACAACCTCTTCACCAGGCGTCGACGGGCTGCCTCGTCTAAATCCTGAGGCCGGTTGGTGGCGCCAACCACCAGGACGCGGTCCTCGGCGGATGTGGTGGCCCCGTCCAGCTGAACCAAGAACTCTGTTTTTATCCTGCGGGACGAGTCGTGCTCCCCGTCCGTCCGCTGGGACAACAGCGAGTCAATCTCGTCGATGAAGACGACGGCGGGCTGGTGGCAGCGGGCGATGGTGAACAGGGCTCGCACCATCTTTTCCCCTTCACCCACCCACTTGGAGGTGAGCGATGAAGCGCTGATGCTAAAAAACATGGCACCTGATTGACTAGCGATACATTTTCCTATCAGAGTCTTTCCAGTTCCTGGGGGTCCAAAGAGAAGGATGCCTTTGGGGGGACCGCGAAGGCCGGTAAAGATGTCAGGACGCAGCATGGGCCAAACCACAATCTCCTTTATGGTGGTCTTGGCGAACTCCAGTCCTGCTATGTCATCCCAGGCCACAGGAGGCCCGTGGTCCATGATCTCACTCATAATCAGCTCAATTATCTTTGGCTCAAAGTTCTTCAGACGCTCGTCCAGGATCTGAGGCTCCTGGTTAGAGTTACGGCTCGTCACAGCTTCCTCTTCCTCCTGACGTGGCAGAGGCGACACAAATTTAGAAAATGCGCCTCTGGGCCTGTGAGCACCCAGGGATTTTTTCACAGGCGCTTCCATCCCAGGGGTTGCGCCTCTCTGGGGCTGATGGGAATGTTTTTTCTGTTGGTCGACGATGAACTGCTCGCGAGCCGATTTGAAGGCGCCTCCAGGTCTTGGGTCAGTGGCTGCTTGACCTCCTCCGTCTGGGGTGTAAAAATTCTTCCGCTTAGATGGATTGGAGGTGGGGAAGGAGCAGGGCTGGTGATTTTGTGTGGCACCTGCAGGGCCAGGGTTCCCCTGTGGAGGGACTGACGAAGGGTGACTAAAGAGGGGCTGTGGTCGGGGTGGAGCTCGGGGGAATGGATTAGTTGAGATCCCCTCAGAGCCTCTTGGATTACTAGCACTGTTGTTAACCTCTGTTTTCGGCTGTGGTGGTCCTACAGCCTCTGACCTGACTCTGGTAAAGGGGACAGACAGGGAGCTGCCTCTGCTCTCTTGTCCCACAGATATGTTAACATCTGCTGGTGCCACAGGGGACCCTCCTCCCTTGGTCCCCGCCTGAATCATCCTCTGCACGCAGGGCAGCTCCAGCACACTCTCCACGGTCAGGGACGACTCCCATTTGTCGCTGTGGTTCCTCTGACTGCGGGCCAAATGCAGCGCGCTCTCTGCATAGTTGTTGAGCCCCGTGCGGGAGTCGTCCGAGTCCAGCACCGCGGCGTAGCGCTCCGAGTAGGTCCTGAGCAGGCTGGCCGCGCCGGCCTGAGAGAGCTGGGAGGTTGCCCATGCATACTGAATGGAGAGGATGTGGGCCCGGTAGGCATCGGCCGTCTGTTCAGGTGTACAGCTGCCAGATGAAATGTCAAAGGACCTCCTCTGCCATTCGTCCAGGTGTGCTCCACTCATGCCTGGCCTGCTCCAGCCTGGTGCAGGAGAGGGGACGAAGGTTATTAAAAATACATGACCTCAGTAAAAGCCAAGGCACACAGCACATCACCCCTGACCCCCCCACACACACACAGAAAAGTTATAGCTTAGAACACTACATTCTTGGAAGCTGTAGAGCTGTTTCCAGAAGATGAGTAATTCTCCCTATGACTAATAAAGTGAATATGAGGTGGAACATGGCGGATCCTTCTTCACCTACATGAAACTAGGCTACAAGTTAAATATCACATTTAGTGGATATGCAGCTGCACTGGGGGAAAAGCTGCTGCAGTGTCCTTTAACTTTGTATTATCATTAATTCTACCTAACCCGGCCTCAATTACATGTTGTGATAAACAGCGATAAACAAACACCCCGCACCACAAAACACTGAGGATGAGGGACGTCACTTACTATTAGTGATATCTTCTTAATTTCTTGATATTATAACAAAACTAAATCGGTGCTGCGCCACAAACACCGCTTTCACTGGTTGTTTATGTTGACAAAGTTGCAGCACTCCAACTCGCGGTTTTAGCTGTTCCCGCCACCTGCCTCTTCCTCATCAGTACGACTTCCTGTCACGTTCCAACTCGTTCTTCGAAAACCTAAAACGTAGTCTCTCCGCACCGCTTTCGCCAAATGTAGACACACGGACAAAACTGATCTAACTCCATCCTTATTTAAATGATAACTCTAGACTTAAGATAAAAAAGACAAGAAAAGTAAAGGACACAGAGAAAGCGACTAGCTTATTTGAACATATCGGAACGGGACCCATAACTTGTCACAACTAGGGAGTGTTCCATTTATCCCCCAGGGTCTCCCAGAAACCCTTCATGTCCGTTAATATGTTATTAAACCGCTTTATATCCGACGTAAAGTTTATTGATTATTTCTATTTAACTTAGAAAATTAAGTCGGAGTCTTGCCCGGAGTAAGCACCTCTCTCTTGGGTTTAAAACTTATTTTCAACACCGCTCCGGTCCTGGCTGCTGACTCGTAGTGAGGTCTTCGACGCCATCTTGTGGTAGCGACGCGCCAAACCACTGCAATGATTAAAAGGACGCTTGACGCGTTGCATTCCGGGGAATGTAGTGTGTACATTCTTGAAATTCAGTAGGAGACTAAATTTCGACATAAGTTCATTTTTAAAGTACGTGTACGTGCACGTAAACTGTATCAAAAGATGTGTTTATCTACTTTTGTTGTAAGTAAGAAGCGGTTAAATACCAACTACCCGTGATTTTAGCGTAAGGGAAACTACACTAACCATAACCGGGGAGGTTTGTGTTTGTGCCGTCAACAGTGGATGACAGCGGCCGCTGAGCTTCAAAGAATAAAGCACACGCCGCCTGTTGGAAAATAGGCTGCGTTTGTTATATTGTGTAGCCACATAGCTAGTTAGTTAACATCTCCTGTTATTTCCTTTTAAAGTATTTATCTTTAAAGAGGGATACCGGAAAAGTTTCCCCCGGGTAGCTGCCCTTAGCGGTCGCAGTCCGTTAGCTACAGCTAAACCGGAGACGGGATGTAAATTAATCCAGACGGGACCAGCCCCAGGAGCCGGTAGCAGCAGTCAGTCACACCCTTGTCTGGGGGACACTGAGGGGAACACTGTCTGCCGAACAACATGAGACTGCTATGTTATGCTCTTTTATGCAAGTACACGTTAGCCCGGAGCTGCTGAACTGGAGATCGGGAGCACCAGTGTGAGTTAACTGGGAAGTGTGGACTGGATATGACTGACTCATCATCATGGCACGAACAGAGGAGATAACCCTGAACCGTCTCTGTGCTGCAGTGCCAACCAGGCAGCCTCACAACTAGCTAGGACAGTTATCTACACATTCAGTCGTTTATTATTGTTACTATTTGTATTATTAAGTGGCATCATGAATGCCCTCATGTACACCTTTGTCACCCGTGACGACAACAGCACTGTTTATGCAGAAGTTTCCAAAATCCTCCTCTCCACTGGAAAATGGAAGAGGCTGAAAAGAGACAATCCCAGATTCAACTTAATGCTTGGTGAGCGGAACAGACTGCCCTTTGGACGTCTAGGTAAATTGAGTTTTCTCCCCCCTTATTTAATATGATGCTTACAGCAGACAAAAGAGTCTGTATGTGTGCTATATTTGGTGTCCACCCACTCAGGATGAGACAGCTGCTGTGACTGTGCAGGGACGCTAGCTCCAACGTCCTCTGGAAATACAGTGTCTTGTATTTTATTTACAGGCCCTAAGTGCACGCATCTGGGTATATGAAGAGATTTTAAAATGACCTCATTTGGACTTTACAGGTCATGAACCGGGGCTGGTGCAGCTGGTGAATTACTACAGAGGAGCAGACAAGCTCTGCAGAAAGGCGTCCTTGGTCAAGTGTGTGTCTAGCTTGTTAACAGAAAAATCTATACTTTTTACTAATGCACTTAAGTAAATTATTCAAACCGGAGGGGGGGTTACATTAGCTGACCATTTCCCTTCTCCACTGCTAGGCTAATAAAGACCAGCCCGGAGCTGTCCGACTCCTGCAACTGGTTCCCAGAATCCTACATCATCTATCCCACTAACCTCAACACCCCCGTTGCTCCAGCTACAAATGGCATTAGCCATCTAAAGAACAATCCCAAGACAGATGAGCGGGAAGTTTTCTTGGCCTCTTATCACTCTAAAAAGGAAAGTGGGGAGGGTACGGTGTGGATAGCCAAGTCCTCAGCTGGAGCTAAAGGTAAAGGTTTAAATCCAAGATGCAAATAAGCTTTAGTCAGACATTTTCTGAGCTGCTGAAGCAACAATCTCCCCTTGATAAACCCACTTTTAATGCTTTTATTGTATAGTTTAAAGTTGAGAATGAGCTGGATGCCATTAGTGGCTGCTTAATATAACTATTTTAATTGCAACAGGTGCTGGTATTTTGATATCCCATGATGCTAATCAGCTGCTGGAGTACATTGATAATCAGGGACAGGTTCATGTCATTCAGAAGTACCTGGAGAAACCTTTACTTCTGGAGCCGGGACATCGGAAATTTGACATCAGGTAAGTTTTATTATCTTTAACACAAACCCCACAAACAAAGTGCAAGTCTGCCTGGACTTTGTAGCTGATGCTCCTGTTGTTTACGTCGTGCTATCGCTAGGAGCTGGGTGCTAGTGGACCATCAGTACAACATCTACTTGTACCGGGAGGGTGTGCTGCGGACGTCCTCTGAGCCCTACAACAGCTCCGACCTCCAGGACATGACGAGCCACCTGACCAACCACTGCATCCAGAAGGAGCACTCGCAGAACTACGGACGATACGAGGAGGGGAACGAGATGTTCTTTGACGAGTTCAGGCTGTACCTGCTGAACACTCACAACGTCGCCCTGGAGACCGCCATATTACCTCAGATCAAGCAGATCATCAAGTAGGTCCCTCTTGTTTTGCTAAAAGCAGCTTAGTCATCATTTACTTGCAGGAGAGGACTCGGACTAGCTGCTGCCGTCAGAGTCCGTTCATCTGTGATTTTAAAGACGCTCGTTAACACTTGTGGGAGATTTTCTTTTGCTTAATGTAACAAGTTTTCAGCCTGTCTGAAGAGACACAGCCGACAACTGACAACAAAACACAACAAACTCTCACACTGAGCTGAAATTCAAGTGAAATCTGCCCTTCTTGACAGTGACCGCTAACAGCTAACGGCTAACAGCACGGCTCTACTGTGTCGCTCTGACCCAGGCAGAAATATCAATAACCATACGATGGATTAGTGTGATGTATAATACAGACATTCATGGTCCTCAGAGGATGAATCCTGTTTGAGTTTGATGATCAACTCACCTTTCCTCCAGCGCCACCATGAGGTTGAAATGTGTGGTTCAGAGTCCCTACTGGATTAATTCTTACTTTGGTTTATGACATTTCCATCAACAACATGCTAGCACTATCATCACAATATGAGTGAGAATAACTTGTGTTTTAGCTACTAAAGCTGCAGGTGCTGCTGATCTGTCATTAGCGTAGCTGCATTTTAAGGTTTAGCACTGGTTTAAACCTGTGCTGCCTGGTTTCTGTGTCCTGTAGGAATCACCTGTAGAGGTAACTGTATCTGAGGTTTAACTTAAACCTGCTTCAGTATTAAATATTCAGAACGTTACTTTGTCATTATAATTCATTATCAGTGTTGCAGCGTGTCATCAGATTACTGACAAGCTCAATAATCATGAACACAGCATCACCTGCAGCGTAATCACTCATATTAATTAACAGAAACACTGCAGAACACAACAACACGGGTCAGGTTATGTTAACAATGACAGAGGTGCATGCTGGGAAGCCTTATTGTGCGTTTCCGTTCAGACAGCGGTAAAGGTCAGCGATTAATCAAAGCCTGAAATGTTTATCACGTGTCAGACGGTTGGAAATGACGCTGCTGTCTGTCTCTCACAGGAGCTGCCTGACGTGTATTGAACCGGCAATCAGCACCAAGCACCTGTCCTACCAGAGCTTCCAGCTCTTCGGATTCGATTTCATGGTGGATGAGAGCTTCAAAGTGTGGCTCATTGAGATCAATGGAGCTCCAGCTTGTGCACAGTCAGTGACATTCAGATGATTATTTTGTGTTAAAAACGTTTTATATTTAGAAATGTTACAGCTTTCTACTCTGTCTCCTCCTGTTCTTGTGAACACAATAGCTCAGTAACGCCTCGAGGGAATTTCTTTAAATTTGGTACAAACATTCACTGTGACTCAGAGATTAAGTGTGTAGATTTTGGTGGGCAAAGGTCAAAGGTCAACGTCACTGCGACCTCACAAAATACACTTTTGGCCTTGTAAATGCAGTATCTCAATAACACCTTGAGGGAATTTAATCAAATTTGGTACAAACCTTCACTTCTTGGACTCAGAGATGAACTGATTAGGTTTTAGTGGTCAAAAGTCAAAGTCAGTGTGACCTCATAAACCTGTGCTTCGGCCTCTTGAACATGACAAATAAAGCCTTTCTTTAGGGATTTTTTTTCGCAAATTTGGTACAAATGTTCACTTGGACTCGAGGTTGAACTGATTAGATTTTGGTGGTCAAAGGTGAAAGGTAGCTATGCTCTCTTTTGTTCATTATATTTATGTTTATTGTACTTAAAGTGTAGTGTTTCAGTATTGTTCCTCACAAATTTGTATTTTTTGTTTCTTTAATGAACTTTACTGTGCTGGATTTTGACCTAAACTAATACGTCTATCATCCACTTCCTCCTCCTGCAGGAAACTGTATCCAGAGCTATGTCAAGGTATCGTGGACGTGGCTATTTCCAGTGTCTTCACCCTGAACAACAGCAGTGACTCCTCATCCGCTTCCTCCTCTCCTTACTCCTCCTCCCCATCCTCCACCTTCACCACCAACTCCTGCTCCTCTCCCAAACTGAGAGGCCCTCTCCACGTGGGGCCTTTCACCCGACTGTAAGCTCACGCAGTAACACCCCGCCTCCTCACCTCCTCCCCAAACTAGAAGCTTCCTCGTGCTCTGTCCTCACTCCTAAACTCACCACCGGAGAAGTAGCACATGCCAGCAAGCCGAGCCTTCTGTCACACCTGGAGGGGCGGGGAGGTCGTCCTGATCTCTTCTCTCCTGATTATGCATATTATGAATGTGAGGATGCTGATGATCAACAGACTTTGTGGGAGTTTCTGACTGAGGACAGACGCCCTTCCATCTCTGTTCCACCACCACTGCCGCCGCCGCCGCCACCGCCACCAGTTTCTCCCCCAAGCAGATTAATGGAGGTCTGACGGATACAGATGAAGTGAGACTGTAGTGCCTTACATTTCCAACCACGCTACCCTTAAAAAGACTGCCAGTTAGCTTGCTCTGTTACCGTGACTTGTACTTGTTCTATAAGCCTTTGCACTGTTGCTAAATAAACTCAACGCGGTCATGATCCGTCCACAAGAGTTAGCATAAAACAGATTCCTCGAGATCGGAGATCTAAGTGAATTTTCTCATCAGACACTTTTTGCATTTTTTTAAAATCACTTTTTTAAAGCTTAGCTGCAGTGTCTGTATCCAGAATGAGGGATGCTAACAAGAAGCTACGGGGATTGATGTGATTTGAAGTGCTATGTGTATATTTCTGCTATCGCTACGTAGCTAACATTAGCATCAACAGGTGTTTACTCACCTGTCTAGAGGAGATGATGCAAGCTCTGTATCAAACTTCCTTGCTTTACTCACCAAGAGCTGCCTCCATCTGTGGAAAGAAATGCTAGTGTTAGCGTTTGTTTTGCGTCTATTTCTGTCACCTCTTCTACTGAAATTAGCATGCTAACCAGCTAGCCCTGGCCCATCCCGTTTCATCCGCTTGTTAAGTTGTGACGTCACAACCGACAAAAATACTTTTTCGGGTCCACCTTCACTGAGACTCTCTTGTTTTCAAGATGCTGCAGTGCTGTGTCCAGTGTTGTTCGAACAGATCTGAGACCAAAAAAATATTCAGTGTCATTGTACTGCTTTCCTTGTTACGAGAAAGAAAAGAAGAAAATGGCTGCAGTTGATAAGTTACATTTTTTTAAACAAATGAAGAAAAACAAAGTTTGATGCCACTGGGTGCTAACGTTAGCTGGCTAATCTTGCTAACATAAGCAGTGGTTACCTCTGATATTGGCCATGGGTTTTACAGGGTGTTTCTTGCTATGAGCCCACATCTTTGTGTTTTGGTCGTCAGTCCTTTTCTGTGCTGCCCAGCTAGCTACCTTAGCTAGCTATCTTCACTCAGCTTCAAAATAGTTGATTATAGCTAACTATTTTTGCTATTTTTGGGGAGCACGGAAAAAAAACTGACAACTGAAACACAAAGATGTGGGCTCATAGCAAGAAACACCCTGTGAAGCCAATTGCTAATATCAGGGTTACCTGCTTTTACCAGTGGATGCTAACCATTGCTCACATTAGCGAGGTTAGCTGGCTAACGTTAGCACCCGCTGACATCAAACTTTGTTTTTCCCATTAACTGCAGCCATTCCTCTTCTCTTTCTTGTCACAGGAAAGCAGGAGAATGACAATGGCTAGTTTTTGGACTCAGATCTGTTCAGACAGCACGAGACACAGCACCGCGGCATGTTGAAAACTGGAGAGCCTCTGCAAAGTTTGACACGGGAACAGTATTTTTTTGGCAGATAATACCACTCTGCGACAGTGAGTTACTGTAGCGTCCAGTCTAAGATGAGAGGATGTATGCTAAACTTGGTGAGCAAACAGCTATTACTGCTAACGTTGGCCATGTAGCGATAGCAAAAATTTACATACAGCACCTTTAAACTTGAGACTCCCTTATATTCTATTATATTAGCTTATATACTAACTGAACAACAACAACAACATTCCTCTAACTTGATCATGTAGACGCTACATATTATTTACACTGAGGGCAGCAGGGAGACGTCGTTTAGCCCAAAAACCCAGGTTTACATCTGAGTCCCTGACCTCTGACCTCTCTATGGCAGAGAAGAAAAAAAGAAAACTACCCCCTTAATGGGATCAGTGATGTTATTCTGTTCTCCCTCAAAGTTTTATTTTATCATTTGAGGAGAGAGCATGTTTGTGTGATGGCATGTAAGTAGTGCGCATCCTCATTAATGGCACCTTTTTGCCCCCAGTTTGTGAGGAGCTGCCCTCATGTCCCCGCGTTCTGTTTCTGATTTACAAAACGATAGACCGTAACTGTAAAGTGTAAACTGTCGACAAGTGTGTGGATTATGTTTCTGAGCTGTTGAACGTAGAGTAGATTGTACAGAGTGTGTTATTGATTATGTAAGACCCCATGAAATAAAACTTGACACAGTAAATGTTTGTTTATAAGAGAAGCAGATGGAGACCAGAAACAGACAACTTTACTTTATGGTTTTTCACTCTGGTCTTGTGAACACACACTGTGTCAAATGACCAAAGAAAAGTGACAGTATACAGACGTTTAGTCGTTGTCTGACTCCCTTTCTACACTAATTTTGTTTGAGTTTGATTTAATGTATTTTTTGTTTCATGGGGTCATTAAAAGTTCTTTACCTTTATTTTAACGAAATCTCTTTGTGAATATCTGAGGTGTAACTGTCCACGATGGCCTGTGTCCGATCTATTTTATGTTTCTGTTTGGTAGAAAAGAGTTCAAATTTTGTGACCGCTGCATGCTGGGTAGTTGAGTTTTGAAACTGTGTTTCCAGGGGCTCATTTTAAAGAAGTCATTGGTCTTTCATGTTGTTTGAATCCCTACTGTTCTCTTCTTCTAACCTCAGCTTTGCTTCCTGCGCTTTGAGTTAACAGAAGTTAAGGGACATTTAAGTTTTTTAATCACTGTGTATTTGTGTTTACAAGATGACTCTGAAGAATGAAGGATATGTAAGTGGCTGAAGGAAGATTGGATAGTTACAGGGCAGGTTAAAGAAACCTCAGTAACCACGACAGGTGGTTGTTAAGTTGGTGTCCTCAGATAGAAGGAGACGAGTTAAACAGCTCTTGTTAAATACAGCTACAGTTCAACTCTTTGAGTGTTTCTGCAGAAAGTTTGAAGTTAATAACTCGCCCTGTTCACCTGATCTGGCCCCTCAGACTACTACAGATGAAGAAGGAGCTCAGCAGCTGCCATTTTGACAGTTGATGCCACTGCGACCATTTTCTCAGATGGAGCTGACTTTCAGTTTTCAACGACCCGAAACAGAAAAACCACAAAAGTTATTAACTTCAAATTTTCTGCAGAATCACTCAGAGAGCTGAACTGTACCTGGATTTAACAACAAGCTGTTTAACTCATCTTCTTCTACCTGAGGACACCAACTTATCAACCAACAATTGATCCATTACTGAGCCCTGCTGAAGCTGAATTAATATCAGTTTTGGAAAGATTTTAATGTAAGTAGGTTATGATTGTGTTGGTAAAAGGGTTACAAGTGAAATTTCAAAAGCAAATTATCAGTATTTTTTAAATTTGTTGGGAAATGTGTTTCCATCAAAGGGACGGGTGCCTTAGAGGGAATTGCATATTGACTTAAAAAAAAAAAAAAAGAAGCAGCAGCAATGGACCTCCAGCATTTAAACGCACCTTCATTTGTTTGTTTGTACTGAAGCGATTTTTGCTTTGTTCGTTTTGAATTCAATGATGTCATTTCCTCTTACTCGGAGTTTCTTTGCACATCTGACTCAGTTTATCATGTTTTTTTTTCTCGTTTTGTATATTTTTTCCTCTCATCTTTACCAAAGATCAAACTCCTGCTGTTTTTTCAGTGTCAGATAATGTTTTGTAGTTAAATATAATCTGGACATTCTCACATCAACCGGCCGACGAGGATCTAAACGCGAATATCATATTCAGAGGGATGTCTGTGCTGTGCATTTGTTTAGGTGACGTTTTATTCAAGATCTTGCATGAACATTTGTCTTTATCAGAAACAATATTGCTAGAATAAAAAATACTACAATTATCAAGCTGATGTCGTTTGTCATTTCCTTAACGAGAACAAAAGTTTTGACTTTTAACAAATAAAGAAATGTTTATTTTGTTTAAATATCTTTAGATCGACACATTAAAGGAAACATAATATTTAAAAACCACTGACATAGGTGGTTATTTAACCTTTCCTCATCAACAGTAACTCACGGTTTCTGATTCTCTGACCTGACACGATTTGTCCTGCAGCGCCCTCAGGTGGTGGAGGACTGCTACAACACCCTAAAGAAATGCAGCATCTGTAAACACAGGTCTGAACTGTCAAAGGGAAAGAGACGTTCTGGAGTGATTGAAAGTTCACCTCCACCTGAAAATCGAGGCAGACAGCTGCAGCTATAACCTCCACTTTCACCTCTCACCTCCACCTGCAGGTTTTGGCAGAAAGCTGCACCCACAATCTCCACCTTTAGCATCTGCCAGAAACCTGCAACTGTCAGCTAAACCTTCAGATTGAGGCAGCCTGCTGCAGCTGTCACCTCCACCAGCTAGAAGATGAAATAAAAATCTTACAGGAGAAACATTTAACTACATAACTGTTACCACAAGATGGCAGCAGCCCAACAACAACTACAACTAAAGAAGAAGAAGTAGAGGGATGTACTTCCTGTGTCACCATACACATGTGGTAAACAAGCATATGAGTCCCTGTGGGTGCAAGCATGGATTTCTCAGCAAAGTGGAGTAATTTACCTAAAGCTCCCAGTCTGAAGAACCTGACACAGGGAGGGTTTGGAGTCCTGAAGGAGACTCAACATGCCGCCGTTCAGGATTTAACCAAAGCTCACATCGAGTCGTTTGACCAGGCTGTCACTGACGGACTCAGCCGCGTTGTACAGGTCGGTTCAATAAAGTCATTAAAGATAAAACACATGCGTCTGAGAAATACAAGAAATCCTGTATCAGTTAAGCTTTTATAAAGATGAAAACCCCAGTCTTTAAAGCTGTTCACTGAAATAGCTAGCTAAATTACACCTAGCTAAATTTACTGTAAAATAACATTAGTCACTTAAACCTAACGTGGGAAGAAACAAGTGTGTTTGAAAAGCTGAAACACACGAATCACTTACAGTTAAACAGCTTGTCTATGACTCTCAAAAGTCTAACTCCTGTAGAGTTTAAAATTAAACGCTAGTTTTGCTAGGCTAACGTCACTAGCTTGGAGCTAGTAGCTTGGAAGCTAACATGCTAACAGCAGATACAGAGACAAAAAAGTGGGGAAAATGGTTTCCTGCCTTAATTGGTTTTAAAATGTGATCTGATCTTTATCTAAATCACAAGCACAGACAAACACAATGTTCTCAAGCTAACAACACACAAATAATTATAATATTTCATGTCATTTCTTGTCTTTCAAAGTGGGAAAAGTAAGTGAACCCCTGGATTAAAAGAATAGTTTTAAGTATTAAGTAGCAAATATTTTCTATAGCTGTACATCAGACATGCACAATGTTCAAGAGGAAGTTTTCACAGCTTCTGTTCACTCACCTGTTGATTTGTTTGGTCAGTAACGGGCGCGTGGCTCAGGTGTAGTTGGTGTACGTCCATTATTTTCCACCAAAACTTCTCAAAAAAATAAAAAGACAAAACTTAAGGTGTGATAAGCCTAAACATTTCTATTATACAAAACTAATCTTCCAGAGAAAAAGAAAACGCATCATCTCAGTCACTCACGATCCACACTGTGCTCCACACCTGCATCAATTAGTGCTACACCTGAGTGGACTGTCATGGCTGCCCACAGCGCCACCCAGTGGCTGCGTGTTAGTAGCTGTTATTGTAACTTAGATGAAGATGTGACCACATCTTAAGACAATTTTATAAATAAATTCAGGTCATTTCAAACGGTTAACTTGCTTTTTCTGCCCCAAAACTTTTCCCCTGTCTTTGTTTCTTAGAAGTTTGTTGCTTCGTGTAACTTCCTGTTTGTATTTCTTCTGCAAACGGTTTCTGTTCTGGAGGTTCATCCTCAATATTTTCCTGATGTGACGTGTCTTGCTCAGGCCATCCCTCCCTTGGAGTTCATGGTAAAAAATGACAGGATCAGCCTTTCGTTCGTCGAAGCCACGATCTACAACCCGGTGGTCAGCAAAGGCAGCATCTGCAGGGAGATGAGGGTGTTTCCGGCAGAGTGCAGGGGAAGAAGATGCTCGTACAAAGGAAAACTGGTGGTAAGACTCTGAGTCACGCACAAAAACGAAGCCACAAGGAAGCCAACAACTGCTCCACAGATCTATAATTCGTTGTGTTTTATCATTTCAGGCAGACGTGAGCTGGTCGGTCAACGGCGTCCCTAAAGGCATCATCAAACAGTCCCTGGGTCAGGTGCCGATCATGGTGAAGTCCAAGCTGTGTAACCTCCACGGTATGTCGCCGAAGGAGCTCGTCGAACACCGTGAAGAAGCAGAGGTGAGACGCACATTTGTCACAAACAGAAACCCTTTGTATCTGTTAAGAAAAGTTAAACTCACTGGTAAATATGAACAGGAAATGGGAGGTTATTTCATCGTGAACGGAATCGAGAAGGTTATCCGAATGCTGATCATGCCGAGGAGGAACTACCCCATCGCCATGTCCAGACCTAAGTGGAAGAGCAGAGGCCAGGGATACACTCAATATGGTGAATATAAGCTCTCAGATAAAGTGCAAAAACCTTCAGAAAGTGGCTGCATCTTTTTTTAAAAATGGTCGTCATCTTTCTCCTCACAGGTATTTCTATGCATTGTGTGAGGGAGGAACACACAGCCATCAACATGAACCTGCATTACCTGGAAAACGGGACCGTGATGCTGAACTTTATCTACCAGAAAGAACTCTTCTTCCTCCCACTAGGCTTTGCCCTCAAGGTAGGCAAAAAAAAACACAGAATATTTTAGAGAAATATAATGTAATATGAGGTATAACCGGTCTGTTGTGTCGTCCAGGCTTTAGTGGACTTCACAGACTTCCAGATATACCAGGAGCTGATAAAAGGCCGCGAGGACAACTCCTTCTACAAGAGCTGTGCGTCGGAGATGCTGCGTATTGTCTCGGAGGAGGGCTGCACCACCCGCAGCAAGGTGCTCAACTACCTGGGAGAGCGCTTCAGGGTTAAAATGAACCTTCCTGAGTGGTACACGAACGAGCAGTGTGCCAACTTTCTGATGGAGTAAGTCTGGATGGATGTCACGTTTCAACCTGAAACAGACACAAGTGTGGTTGTTCTAACATGAGTTGTGTGTCTGTTTTGATCAGCGAGTGCATCTGCATCCACCTGAAGTCAGATGTGGAGAAGTTCTACCTGCTCTGTCTCATGACGAGGAAGCTTTTCACGTTCGCCAAGCAGGAGTGCATGGAGGAGAACCCTGACAGCATCATGTGTCAGGAGGTGCTCACTCCCGGTCAGCTCTACCTCATGTTTTTGAAGGCAAGTTCTAAGATCATTTTTTGAATCAGAAACATCACTTTATATCAATACCAGACTCCATAGACAAAAACAGGAATTTTACCGAGCAGAAAACAGGAGCTGCTGGAATACTGCTAGTGGCTTGTTTGTGTTATTGTGTGGTACTTTTACTTAAATAAAGGATTGGAATACTTCTTCCACCAATGAAAGTCACACGATAACACAAACAGACTAAAAAAATAAAGGCAGTGGTATTACAGCAGCTCCCGTTTTCAGCCTGGTAAAATTCCTGTTTTTGTCTATGCAGTCTGGTACAGACAAACGACTATGTTTCTCATAAAACAAAAAGGATCTTACTCTTTAATAAAAAGGATGTATAGAACTTTAAGCAACCAAACAATAAATGAGCATTGCCACTGATCAGTTTTACATAATTTTTTTACACTGCAAGCCTTTCTTTAGCAAGAACTTGAATCTTGGTGGAAAAATAAAACAAATTTCCATTCAAACAACTGAAATCTCAAGTTATTTGTGATTTAACCCCTAAAATATCTTCACACAGGAGAGACTGGCTGCCTGGTTGGTGTCTGTGAAGCTGTCCTTTGACAAGAGAGGCAGCAGACTGAGTGCAGGACTGAGCCCTGAAAACATGATGAAGATATTCAACATGGGCAGTGATGTGACCAAATCCTTTGAATACCTCCTGGCCACGGGGAACCTCAACTCCAAGACAGGTACAGCCACATGAGCTGAGCACAATTCCTTAGTCGTATAAAAGTGCTGTTCATGTGTTAAACTAATAATGTTTCCTCCAGGTCTGGGCATGCTGCAGAACACTGGCCTGTGTGTTGTAGCCGACAAGCTCAACTTCATCCGCTACCTCTCCCACTTCCGCTGCGTGCACAGAGGAGCGGCGTTCGCCAAGATGAGGACCACGTCTGTTCGTAAGCTGCTGCCCGAGTCCTGGGGCTTCCTGTGTCCCGTCCACACCCCAGACGGAGAGCCCTGCGGCCTCATGAACCACATGACGGCCAGCTGCGAGATTGTGGCACCAACGCTGCCCACCACATCCCTGCCTGCTCTGCTCTGCTCGCTTGGTGAGCACTGACGTCAAACGACGACTTCCTCTCACGCAAATTTTACAAGCTAATTTTAAAGCTTCTCTGTCTCTGGTGTCTCAGGTGTTACTCCTGTGGATGGATCTCCTGGTCAGCCCTTCTCAGACTGCTACCCCGTTGTCCTCGATGGGGCTTTTGTTGGCTGGTTGGAGGCTGAATTAGCCCCAGGCGTGGTGGATTCACTGCGCAGGTTCAAGGTGGGATACTAGAACCTCAAACAGCTGCACTGTGCTTTTTTCCTGTGCAGGAAACTGACATGTAAATCATCCATCTGCAGGTGCTCAGAGAGAAGAAGATCCCCCCTTGGACTGAGATCGTTCTGGTTCCCAAAACCGGGAAGGCCAGCTTGTACCCGGGCCTGTTCCTCTTCACGACACCCTGCCGTATGATGCGGCCCGTACGCAACTTAGCTCTCGGAAAGCAGGAGTTGATTGGTACTTTTGAACAAGTACGTTTAAACTATAATAAAAAAAATCTAAATATAAGAAGCAAACAACTGAGATGTTTATTTAATCATCTTTTTTAATCCTGCTCCAGCTTTACATCAACGTCGGCATCCTGGAGGACGAGATCGAGCCGGGAGTGACCACACACCAGGAGCTCTTCCCTCACAGCATGCTGAGCGTGGTGGCGAACTTCATCCCCTACTCCGACCACAACCAGAGTCCCAGGAACATGTACCAGTGTCAGATGGGTAAGTCTGGCTACGTAGATCCAGATATTCTGGGTCTTTAATCGGAGATTAAACTCACTGTCTTTGCAGGTAAACAGACGATGGGTTTCCCCCTGCACTCGTTCATGGATCGCTCCGATAACAAGCTGTACCGGCTCCAGACCCCACAGAGCCCGCTGGTCAGGCCCTACATGTACGACCACTACAACCTGGACAACTACCCCAGCGGCACAAACGCCATTGTGGCTGTCATATCCTACACAGGCTACGACATGGAAGATGCTATGGTGAGTAAAACAGACAGACTAGTCGATGCATCAGTCGGGAAGTCCCTGAAATGCCTGGTTAGAAAAACAACTTTTTTCCATTGAACAGAATCTATTTTATTATTTATATTAATTACTCTGTTTTAGTTTATTATTGCTCCTTCTTATTTGATTTACTGCTTTTTTTTCTATTTATATACGGCACTGAAGTGTGCTTACCGACTGCTGGCACATGTGGAACACTTTTGTTTTGAAGTGGAGCATAAAAATGACACATTTATTGAATGTTAAGGTAAAATATATATTTTTTAAAATAAATGCAGTCCCTTAAGTGAGCATAAACCTGCAGCTTAGCAATCTCACAACATAAATGAATTCTTTTCTGAAAAAACTAAACAAAAACATCTTTTGACAAGTCATTTTAACGTGACCGTGTCAGCAGCCCGGCAGGAGAAACACGTCCTGGTGCGGTAGGATTTCATAACTGAGCAATTACGACTCTGCAGAGGGCTTTTAATTTGAAACGACAGTCACAGGAAGTGGAGACCGTGGTAATACTCAGTTGAGATGAGAGAAAGACAGAGAAAGGTAGATTTTACTCGCTACCGTTAGATTTGTAGTAACAATTGATCCTCACTCTCCTGGGACAAACCCCAAACCCAGTAAATAAAAATAAAACACTCTCTTCTTAGATCGTGAACAAGTCGTCGTGGGAGAGAGGCTTCGCCCACGGGAGTATCTATAAGACTGAGCTGGTGGATCTGGGGGAGAAGGTGAGGGGAGATGACAGCGTGGTGTTTGGGTTCAAACCAGGTGACCCCAAAGTGAACGGCAAGCTGGACGCCGATGGACTGCCTCACATCGGGTCAACGCTTCAGTACGGAGACCCGTTCTACAGCTACATCAACCTCAACACCGGCCAGACCTTCATCAACTACTACAAGTATGTGGCAACATCCGAGTGGTGATTTTTATTTCTACATCAGGTCACTAAATTATTATCGTGTTTCTTCACCAGGAGCCAAGAGGCCTGTGTAGTCGACAACGTAAAGATCTGCAGCAACGACACCGGCTCAGGCCGCTTTAAACGAGTCTGCATCACCATACGAATTCCACGAAACCCCACCATTGGAGACAAGTTCGCCAGTCGCCACGGTCAGAAGGGAATCCTGAGCCGCCTGTGGCCGACCGAGGACATGCCCTTCACGGAGAGCGGCATGACTCCGGACATCCTCTTCAACCCGCACGGCTTCCCCTCCCGCATGACCATCGGGATGCTGATCGAGAGCATGGCCGGCAAGTCGGGTGCCCTGCACGGCCTGAGCCACGACGCCACGCCCTTCACCTTCTCCGAGGAGAACTCCGCACTGGAGTACTTCGGCGAGATGCTCCGGGTCGGTGGCTACAACTACTACGGCACGGAGCGCCTCTACAGTGGGCTGAGTGGCCAGGAGCTGGAGGCCGACATCTTCATCGGAGTCGTCTACTACCAGCGGCTGCGTCACATGGTCTCCGACAAGTTCCAGGTGAGGACCACAGGAGTGCGAGACAAGGTGACCAACCAGCCGGTGGGAGGGAGGAACGTCCAGGGAGGCATCCGTTTTGGGGAGATGGAGCGAGACGCGCTGCTGGCTCACGGATCCTCCTTCCTCCTCCACGATCGACTCTTCAACTGCTCGGACCGGTCGGTAGCTCAGGTGTGCGTCGACTGCGGCAGCCTCCTCTCACCTCTGTTGGAGAAGCCGCCGCCGTACTGGTCGGCCATGCGCCACCGGAAGACTGTGTGCACCCTGTGCGGCAAAAGTGACTCTATCGACTCCGTGTCTGTTCCTTATGTCTTCCGTTATTTTGTCGCCGAGCTCGCAGCGATGAACATCAAAGTCAAATTAGACGTTAAGTGAATTTTGCCTTTAAATATGACAAGGTACAAATCAGGAATCTGATGAGTGAAAAGTCTGAAAAGTGTTTTATTATCTAAGACTTTGAGGAAATGACTGAAAAGGATGGAATGAATGTATTGACGTGTTCTGTGGAGGTGTGTAAAAATAACCCAAAGGCCTTTTTTGTACAGTCATTCTTAGTGTTGAATAAAAATTATGTTCTGTACCACTGTTCTCATGCTGATTCTTATGTGTGAACAGTTGTGAAAAAAGTATTCTGATCCATTATTTAAGAGAAGTACTCCATATTCCATTACAAGTAAAAGTTCTGCTTTAAAATCCCAAGTAAAATGACTTAAGTGCTTAAACTACCAAAACAGTCTATTGTATTTTTTAAGCTGACAGGTTCAGACTGATATTAGTGTAGTAGTAGTAGTAGTATTAATAGTGCCTGACAACCTCATGGATAGGAATACTACAGAGACAGAGCTTTTAATTAAAGAGTAAGATCCTTTTTGTTTAACCAGAAACGTCACTAAATATCAATACCAGACTCCATTGACAAAAACACTGATTTTTACCAAGCAGAACACAAGAGCTGCTGGAATACCACTGCCTCTATCTGTTAGTTTGTTTGTGTTATTGTGTGACTTTCAGTGATGGAAGAAGTATTCAGATACTTTATGTAAGTAAAGCTACAACACAATAAAGCAAACAAACTACCTGTGGTATTCCAGCAGCTCCTGTGTTCTGCACAGTAAAATTCATGCTTTTGTCAATGGAGTCTGGTAGTGATATATAGTGTTTCTGGTTAAACAAAAAAGATCTTCCTCTTCAATAAAAAGGTCTACACAAAATTATATTTAAGTACAGTAACATGAGTAAATGTAGTGTGTTACTCTGCACCACTGTGTGAATAAATAGTTGATACCTGAGTGCCCCACACCTGCCCCACACCTGCCCCACACCTGTCCCACACCTCCATGTGACATTCATCTTTAAACGTACCCAGAGTTAAACATGTCCACATGGTTTCAGTCACCAGTTGTCCTTATTTCAGCTGCTCCAGAACCTGTGGGAGGTCCAGCACAGTGGGGATGGTGTAGTCTGGTTTCACTGAACCGTCCGGCACAGCACCTCCTGCACCGCTGATCCAAACCGTGGCCCGCACTCTGGCGTTAAACCCCCCCTGGATATCTGTGTCCAGAGAGTCTCCGACCATGATGCAGTCCTGGGCCTCCACCTCCAGCTTCTGGAAACACAATGTGAAGATGGAGATGTATGGTTTCTGCTCTGGATGCTCTCCCCCGATCACGACGGCGTCAAAGAACTCCTCACATCCGACGGCGTCAACCTTCTCTCTCTGGGTCTGAGCCTCCCCGTTGGTCAGCAGCAGCAGCTTGTATCGGCGGTGCAGGTTTTTCAGGAGGTCGCAGATCTGAGGGGACAGGCTGAGGAGCTCCAGGCGGCTGCTTTTCCACAGGGTGTAGCACTGAGCTGCCAGAGATGGAGTCGAACTACCGCCCAGAGTCTCCTGGATGCTCTCCTCCCAGTGACCCACTCGGACATCGTCTATGGATCTGCCTGCAGCTGGGTCAAAACTCTCATGGAAAAGCTTGTGCTTGAACTTGTCACAAATGCTGCTGGTGGTTTTATCATCAAGGCCTAATGTGGTCTTCAAAAGTTCACTGGTCTGCAAGTCAAAAAACAACACATGAAAAAGAAAATGGTCAAAAATGAAATAAAAAAAATTAATAAACAAAGTATAATATCCATCAGCTTGTTAATATTGTCTTCATATATCTGCTTGCATGTTCAAGTTGGGCAGAGCTCCACTAGGAATCATATGAGACCACTAAACTCCATGTATTATAATGTGACTGAATGCTATACCAGACTCCATTGACAAAATCAGCAATTTTACCGAGCAGAAAACAGGAGCTGCTGGAAAACGACTGCCTCCGCCTGTTAGTTAGATTGTGTAAATGTATGACTTTCGGTGGTGGAAGAAGTATTCAGATACTTTCCTGAAGTAAAAGTACCACACAATAACACAAACAAACTAACCGCGGTGTTCCAGCAGTTCCTGTGTTCTGCTCGGTAAAAATGCTGATTTTGTCAATGGAGTCTGGTACTGATAACAGCGATTTTTCTGGTTGAATTAAAAGGATGTTATTCTTCAGGGTCTATCTCTGTAGGACTCCAACTCATAATGATGTCTGCCAGTTATTTTAAAATTCACACACAAAAAAGTTATTTTAAATCAGAACAGTGATGTATTTTTTCCCTCCCTCTTGCCTTACTTGACGCTACGCTGACGTTACAAACATGGACGCCAACTTTCGAACACCACAAGAGGAATATTCATATTTATCACCTTTTGTATCGCCACTGCTCCTGCCCGACTCGTTTCAATGAGTGTGTTGTCCAGGTCAAATAATATCGCCTTCACAGTTTTCTCCTCCATTGCTGTCATTCCACGACTACACGCGGAAGCTGCCGGGTGAACTGCATCCTGGGGGTTGTAGTTCTGGCAAGCGATCAGCGACTGCAGGTTTAATCCTGTAGAGGGCGCCAGAAAACAATAAAATACAGTTAAATAAGATTCCCTGCGAGCTCTCCACACTGATTTCAGCTGATACAGTTAAAATGAATAAATAGAATAAATAGATTTTATGTGTCAAAACGACAAAACTACAAAAAAGTTGGCAAAAGATGCTACAAATGTGCAAATACTACTGTTTGATATACTCAAACTGTAGAGTCACTACAGCACGTTATTTATTTATTTTATGGGTTATATTTAAATAAATGACTGTAAAAGTACAAAAAATAATCTGAAATTGAAAAATGTAAATAAATATGAGCATGAAAGGCCGTAGGAATATTATATAATTAGTTAAATGGGCAGAAATGGGCAAGTTGGACGTATTTGACTGTGTTTTAGACCTCATGCACCATTTCCATTTGTTGGTGACTCAACTGGCTTCTAAAATTATTTTCATGAAGGTGAGGATAATCAAAAGGAGCGGGAAACAATCAGTGTCATGATTCGTGTAATTAAAATGCTCTACGTGACTCTTGACCGCGGATATTGCCAATTTAAACACATATTCCGTGACACGCACTCTTTCAAAATCAAAACATACCTCAATTATTATGCAACCTGTCCTTTTGCTCGGCTCTCATTGGCAACGGGCCAGAGGTTCACACGCAACAGCAGTGTGCAGGGCCTGTTGCACTGCTGCTGCACCAAAACCCCAATCACAAATCACAACAAACCTCTCAGATTACCTGAGAGGATACTGATTCCAGATCAGGTGTTTGGGTCTGACCTAATTATCTCAATTACCTTGGACAAAAAAAAAAAAGATAAACTATAAATCAAGACATGGTGTGAGAGGACAAACCTGCTATTACCTGTGAGAACAAACAACACCTGCTGCTCGCATGCAAAGGAAGATGTTTGTTTAAATGAGAGAGCGAATGAACTTCATCTTTAAAAAAGAGGAAGAGAAACATAAACGGAGACTGAGAGAAGTGTGAGGATGGAATTTCCCCCCCCCCGTGATGTGGAGGAAAAGAAAGAAAAAACAAGACTTCCCCCGGCCGTCCAGGACCAGCGGAGGCATCTGAAGGACCGGAGAGGTGAGGCCTCGGCGTCTTTGTCTGCACGACACCGTTCCTCTTTTATCTGCGTGGGTGGCCAGGGCTGCACACAGTCACACGCTATCTCTCTCTGCTGGGCACGAATCACCACCACCGCCCTGCAGAGGCCAAATCATTAAGGGTGTCGATGCAGCAAACACCTCAGCCTCTTTACAGCAGGGAGATAACCCGTCTGAGCTGACTTTTTCCATTAGTTAAAACACTGAGGTGGGACAGGTGTAAGGCAGAGGGACAGGTGAGTCTTTAGGCCGTCAGAGGAGGCCGTCATCCTCCGTTTACTGACTGACAGAGAGAGATATCTAACAAAATCCTCTGGTCAGCTATGATCATATAAATCTAATCTTCTCCTGTGGAACACAACAAGAAAAAGGGAAACAGGAAACTGCAGTAAAATACATTAAAACACAGAAAACGTACCTGACAAAATCCTCCAGCCAGATGTGCATGTTAGCACGTTTTTGTCATTTACATTAAGTTTTAAACTAGCGAGTAAGCTAACAGCCCTGATAACAGAGAAGCTAACAGGCAGAAACTCAGAAACTTGGTTCATTTACAGACGTAACTTCTGTAGTTTTAGAAAAAAACTGAGACATTGGGTTTATTTTACTGTGTAATAGAATAAAGTCATCACGGTATAAAACTGTTTTATTTCACTGTGCAAAAACAAAACACAACTCGTCTAAAAGCCTCATGATTGTTCAATGTTTTCTAACTCTATAAATGTTCCTTCCTCCAGACTCTAAACTAGGACAGAGTCACAGCTGTTGACCTGTGTGGATTTCATAACAGGCTGTGAACTGAAATGATGAATAATCATCCAGAGAGCTGAGGAATCAGATGTGAATGGTGACGTCCTGTTGTCACATCAAACAACCAACGTTACTGAGCAGAATGTCGAGGACTCGAGGTCACTATTTTTCAGTTAAAAAAATATGAAAATGTGAATGGGAACGTCTTCAAAGACGCACAGTCAAATGAGATCACACTGCAGCCAAACTACAGCTGCAAGGAGACAATTCTACTTTATCTCTATTTGTTGGTGATGCATTTCAGATACAGTTGGTAGGACTCATAAAGAAAGTAGAAGAATCAGCAGATTGTGTGAAGATTTCTACTTTCTCTTTGAGCTGATTCATCATCAGAGATTTGTAGTAAATCAAACTGAATGTGCGTACGTCTTCAGACAGAGAACCGGGTCGCTCCTGGGTTTTAATTATCGTCAGGTAAAGCTGAAGGGAATGCAGCCCTCGGTTTATTTGCAGGTTGTGAGCTGTTCGTGACACTGGACGTGAGCAGGTCCCTCCCAAAATCAAGATATGAGGATTCCCTCACACGGCTGCAGCTCATCCGTGTCGCTGTCGACCGGGTGACACCAAAAATCCTTTATCTCCGATCATTAAAGCTGCTTTTAAATATCAAACATTTTTCAGATCTGAGAGATACAGATCAAATATACCCAGGATGCCGAGAGCGGGAACTCAGTCGCCCTTTTCTTTGTCAAGGTGCTCCCATCAAGCTTGGCTCCTGATACAAACCCCAGCCACACACACACACATAGATGTGAGATTTTATCGAAGCGTGGGGAATGTATGAACTACGGTCTAAAGAGAGAAACACTGGTGTGCCTAATGGCACTTGTCACGGTAACAGGGGGGAGTCTGGCAACCTGCACGTACACACAAACAAAAACAACACGATCTGGGGCAGGACGGTGCCTCTTCAGGAGGTTACGCAACGCTCTCTATGATCACGGAGCGATATGCACTTCTGCAGAGCTTATGTAAATCGTGCATTCGGGAACTTCGGTGACCTCGCAGACATCAGCGTCTGCATGCGCTAACACTTCTCAGTTTGTGCGTGAGCGTTGTGCATCGTCTGGTGTGTGAGTGCCGAGAGACTGGACCTCCCATTGTGGTCTGGTGGGTTGCCAGAGCTTCCTGTGTGCTGATACACCTGAGTTCTCCTGACCGGCCGCTGAACCACTGCAGCAGCAGCAGCAGCAGGAGGAGGTGAAGCATGTGTGGTCACTGGAGGAAAGCCCTGAGAGCCCAGACCCTGGAGGATCATCCTGTCCCAGTCTAGTCCTAACTGGTCTGGGAGTGCTCACACTGCGGAGAAAAAAATCCGCTCATACTGTCACATTGTGGGGACGAAAACTTCAGGGCTGAAGGTGCAGTAAACATTTTGGGGCTGTCCATCTTGTGAGGGCGATATCTCCGTACCTCCATGAGGGAATTTCTTCAAATTTGGCTCAAATGTTCATTGGAACCGAAGGATGCACCGGTTAAAATTTGGTGCACAAAGGTCAAAGGTCAAGGTCACTGTGACCTCACAAAACACACTTGTAGCCTTGTGAACGCAATAACGCTTCGAGGGAATGTCTTCACATTTAGCTCAAATGTTCACATGGACTCAGAGATGAATTGTTTAGATCCAAGGCACTACTTTGTTTAAAAGTTAAAAGGCCTTTATTCATGATGAAATTCATAACATCATGGGCACATACATGAATGTCAGCATGAAACAGCCTCCTGAATAAAGACCTTTTAACTTTTTTGCAGGAAGAGCGCCTTGGATTTTCTATTGGGAACTTTTATGTTCTCTCACTATTCTTTGAATTTAAGATTGTAGATTTTCATGTTCAAAGGTCAAAAGTCAAAGGTCACTGTGACCACACAAAGCACATTTTTGGCTATACACTCTACATTTGTATGCACATTAACTGCAACTGGCAGCTAGGTCTTGTGAAATTACGAGTAAAATAACACACCAGGTCTTTTTGCAGGTTGTTTCTACGTATTTTTGTCTTTTCACATGTAATTTCATGCCAGGTATTTTGAACTCTGACCCTAACTTTAACCAAAAAGGTGTAAAATGACATGAAAAGCTGAAAATAAAAAGAAATGACACACAAAAAGTCTTGAAAGTGGCGTTGTATTTGTACGCCATCGAATGAGATCACGCTGTAGCTGGACTACAACCACGAGGCAATAATTCTACTTGATTGATTTGTGACATACTTCAGATAGAGTTTGAGATGATGAAGTGGTAGGACTCGTAAAGAAAGAGAGGAATCAGCAGACTGTGTGAGGATTTCTACTTTCTCTTTGAGCTGACTCATCTTCAGGGATCTGGAGTAAATCGAATTGAATGTGCGTACGTGAGCGAGTGATGGAGCTCCTCTAACCCGGAGGAGCTACACTACAGATCCTACATCACGTCACTGTATCCCAAAGGGGCAATTTTCAGGCTGACTGGACGAGCTCGAGATGGGACAGGCCGAGACAGGTGACTGGAGGAGGTGTACCTGAGGCTTTGATGCTTCCCCCTGACACACGCGAGGCAAACCACAACACAGACACAACTCGCTGTTACCATGTTGGCAAAACTGTCGACCTAGAAAAGCAATGTAATCTCTTATCAAAACATATTACATGTCAGGTTTTTTGTAGTTAAAGGAAGGGTCCTGGTTTTAAGCAACACAAATGATGGATTAAACTACAAAAACACTGTAAGACTTACAACATCCTGTAGTTTGGACCGAAGGTGAAAGAAAAAGACTAAAATCACGAGACACGATTTCAATTCTGTGCCAGGAACACAGTCGATTTTGCAGCCAACAATCCCTCATCTGAATTTTGTAAATGATCTGAAGCTCCCACTTCCCCGTGTGATTTTGAAACTCTGACATCATGGGGGTTTGCACACAACATTCACCTCGGAAAATCCCTGGAGGGACATTTAGAAAGTTGAGACGTTTCAAATCGAGTGACAGCATCAAGTGTCAGATGATTACTCATGCAAAGGGCTGCAGTCTGAGAGCACACGCACACACACACCCACACACACCTCTACTTTCAACTTGTCTGAAAACAGAATCTCACAAAAATGCAACAGATTGAAGAATTATGCTGTAGATCGGTGGTTTCCAAAACTGGCGGGTCAGGACGAATAATTAATATACCTCTTGTCCTTTGAGAGTCATATTGAATATGTTCTGCTACAAAACAAACTTCTGGCTTTTTATATCTTTATATTTACTGTTAATTTTTACTTTTAACTCTTTCAAGCCTGTAAAAGTCACAAACTCCTTATTTTATACATTATTTCACAGTAATTTCTTTTTCATATTAATCACAGGGAAAATGGAGACCAATTTCTGGCTGTTATTTTACTTTAGTTAGTTGTGTTAAGTTTAAACCAAAGTAAATATTTATTCTTTTGTAATCTAAATTAAAATCTTTATGCAACAAAGCATATAGCAGCTACAGAGCAATATATCCACTGCCGTGTTGGTAAACCTGTAATTATTAAGTGCTGTAGATGTTCAATTATCTAAAAATCTTTTTTTTAAGAAAAGCAAAAAAGAATTGTTTAATGAAAGACTGCACAGAAGCTAGTAGAATAGCAGCTAGCTTTAGAGTGCTTCGTTAGCTTGTCCATAAAAGTGATAAGCAAAAAACAGTGTTTTCTGTACAGTTACACTGTCCCCTAAGTAGTCAGAAAAATTATTTATAATTGCTTTAAATGAAGGCAAGTGAATGTTAAAGTCATGAAAGTAAATAAATAGTACATGAATTAGCTGACGTTAGCATAGCTCGCTAACTGTGACATTTCATTGTCCTTGACAGTTGATGCCACTAGTACCTCCACTTTATTTCTGTGTTTAGAAAATTAACACAAAACATTTCTGACTTTGTTTAGTTTAATCTTGAAAGTAAATAAATAGCAATAACAGTACATCAGATGAATTATTAGCTAATGTTAGCATAGCTTGCTAACTGTGACATTTCATTGTCCTTCACAGGCACCAGTACCTCCACTTTAATTTTGAGTTTAGAAAATGTACACAAAACATTTTTTTTTTGTGTGACTTAGTTTAGTTTTCTCATGAAAATAAATAAATAGTAATAACGGTTCTTCAAGTGAATATAGCTAGTGTTAGCATAGCTCGCTAACCGTGACATGTCATTGTTCTTCACAGCTGATGGCAACAACATCTTTTTGATCATATTTTGAATTGTTCACTTGATTGTATAGGATTTTCTTTGTTTGATTGTTCAGTTTAAAAAAATTGTTTATTCTAGCTAAGAAATTTTTAAAACTTTTTATACCCGTCTGCCCGTGGTTTACTCTGGATATTTCTGCAGGTTTCTGCTCAAGGATGAGAAAACAAACCCAATCAAGTCGCCCCCTGTTTTCCCTGCACTCGCTGATTGGATCATGATGCTAAAATTCAGGGAGTGGAGGGAACAGATGGCGTGTAGCTGCCGGACCGACTGACTGACACTTTCCATTTGAAGGTTTGTTTTCCCCCCTCTTCATCATGGAGGGGTGTTGATGACATGACATGCCCCGTGTCAATTGCAGAGGTTTAAAAAGAGGCTTCCAGATGGAGGGTCTGGCATTGACGTGGAGGAGACATGACTCCATATGGATGCTGTGTCACTCCTGCCTGTCCTTGTGTATGGGTTCACTCTGAGATCATCCTCCAACATACGACTTTGGCAAGAAGAAGAAGAAGACAACTTTTTTTCTCTTTCCATACACTGCAGACATTTACAGGAATACTCTGCTTCAGTTTTTGCTTCAGTTTCTTCTTAACATTCACTGCTTTCCAAAGAAATTGAAACGATTTTTATCTGGAAAAAAAACAACTGTGTCTCTGCTGTTATGACCATATTTAGTTAGATAAATCTCTGCAGCCGGTGATACAGATTTACAGTAGTTCCCATGCTGATACACTTCCTGCATCTAATGAACGGGTCAGAAACTGACTGACAAAACTGGTTTGATAATTTTCTTAGAACTCCTATAAACAGAACATCATGACCTTACACCCACACAGTGTAATTTCTCTGTGAAACAACACTGGAAAGAGCGATAATCTCTTGCAAAAACACGTCTATCTAAACAAACAACATTTAAAGACACATGCATGCTAGAACATGAATTTCTCTCTGTTCTGTGTCGTGATGTTAAGATTTTTGGGCTCGTAAAGTTGTATACAAATGACACAATGGCACAACTTATGAACGTCACGCCCAAAATAGAGGTTGTGGTACTTTGTCGTGCATCCTTCCCCTCAGGGGGAGTTGGAAAACTCTGCAAAGATTTCTCCTCTTAGCAGTGACTATATAGCTTATGTCATTACATAATTGGATCAAGTGGATTTTGTTTCCACAGCGATGGAGGCAAGCATGCTCCAAACTCTGCTAACGCTCCGTAGGGTATCAGAGAATATATAATAAAGGGAAGAGAAATAAACATTTACTGCACTTTAAGGATACTTTTACATCCCATGGCTCTATGGTAATGGAGTGCCAGTGGATTACATTCCACATTGAACATCCTGGGGTCTTTTCTCAAGGCTTCATGAGAGATGAGGCAGGATCCCAGGTGCTGATAAGGGATGGTGACAGACAGCCACCAGGGAGACTGATAGCCAGACTCGTCTTTTATCTCACCTGGCTGGGAGGAACGGGACCTCTGACCTGGCCTGCAGAGGCTCAAGGGAACCTTTGTTGTCGGCGTGGCACGGCACCACCGACGGACAACAAAGAGGCCCTCTCTGCCGGGCAGCGTTAACCTGTGCTCTCAGGACAGGTACACCTGTGTTTCTGCACAGTCTGTCCATGATGAGGGTAGAGCTGCAGTGTTTATCTGCTGTTATATGGCTCAGGGAGATCAAATGATCAGCCCCGCTATGGCCCACTGAGTTTGCACATCACAATATGGTAATAATAACAAACTTACAGCATGTGGTCCTCAAGCAGAGTGTGCAAAAAGTCTAATGGGATGGAGTAAAGTAGCGACTAGGTGAGGGTGGAAACAGAATAATTTAGTTTAGTCCTCTAGATAGTCATTAAAGCATGAATTATTTATATTTTTTATTAAAAATGGATCAAATGACTGTGTGGAACATGAAAGGATTCACTCATAGTGAGCAGTGCTACTGAACACCACCTGGCAGACAGAAAAAGTTAGCGACGAAGCTTATAGTAGCTACAGATGAACATATTTGCTGCTATGTTAGTAAACTTAAAATGATTAAGTGCTGTAGTAGATGTTCAATTATTTAAGTGTAAGGAAACACATTACATTTTTTTAGAAAGGCAACCCAAAGAATTGCTTAATGGAAGATTGCACAGAAGCTAGCAGAACAGAAGCTAGCTCCAGGAGACTTCATTAGCTTGTCTCTGCTTAAAAGCTAATAAACAGTTTTCTGTACAGTTCCACTGCCCTCAATTGAGCAGAAAAGTCATTATTACAGCTTCAAATGAAGGAAAGACTGGTGTATCTTAAAGTCATGAAAGTAAATTAATAACAGTTCATCAAATGAATTAGCTAATTTTAGCATAGCACGCTAACTGTCATCATGCCTTCAGCTAACACCAGCACCTGCACTTTATTTCTGAGTTTAGAAATTTCTGGAAAACATTTTTACTTAGGTGACTTTGTTAAGTTTTCTAATGAAAATAAATAAATAGCAATCACAGTGCATCAGGTGAATTAGCTAGTGTTAGCATAGCTCCCTAAATTTGACATTTCATCATCCTTATCCAGTACCTCTGCTTTATTTTTAAGTTTAGAACATTTCTATAAAACATTTTCCCATAATGTGACTTAGTTTAATTTTATCAGGAAAGTAAAATAAGTAGGTAGTAAGTATAACAACATTATATCAAATCAATTAGCTAATGTTAACATGGCTTGCTAATTGTGGCATTTTATTGTGCTTGACAGCAAACACCAGCACCTCTGCTTTATTTTTGAGTTTATATAAAACTTTTTTTTTTCACTGTGTGACTGTTTATTTTTTTTATCAGCATTAGCAACTACTGTAATTTAGGAGAAGTTCTGCCTCTGTTGCTGTGAATAGTGTAACCTGAGGGCACATAAAGTATGTGTTAAAATGATTTTAGGCCTTAGATCATTTTCCATGACTAAGGAACAGTGAGTAAGCAGGTGATGATTTGTTGGGACTTGGGGTTTGTAAAGACATGGTGTGCTAGTAAGCTAATGACGACCCAGACTATGGTTACATTCCTGGAATAATGTTGGTGACTCAAGCTGCCTTGTACAGCTTGGAGAGCAGATAATTGTTGGGTCTTATTGCCTAATCCTGCCACTGGATTATCCTTCTCATGACATGTGCTTGTGTGTTATACAACAAATATGTATGTTAATGTATCAGGTTGAATCACCTGTAGTCTTATGAATGAAAAGACAGTTTCAACACACCCAAAAAAGGCAATGTGGGTTCATACTTAACCTGTTTATACCTTATTTGTGGACGCAATTTTATCCAGAAGAGGCTACAGGTGATCTCTTTTTATTTGTTGTGACCTAAGCTGAAGTAGCTAATTAGATTTAGCATCTTTCAGGACCAGTTACAGTCCTTTAATAACATCTAATAAACATGGACGAACACACATTCCCTTGGTGCAGCAGAAGTGGAAATTATCTGAAAAGTAGGTTAGAAGGTAGGTTTTCTTCCCATCCTCCCCCCTCCTTAAAATCCAAAACCAGGAAGCTGCAAATGGTTTGATAAAAAGAGACAGACAAAATGGCACCACAGTGTTGTTTACTGTACCTGTCCTGACGGTTATTTTCCAGCAGAACATCAAAGCGACAAAAACCGAGCCAACTGTGCAAAACACAATGGCAGCCACCAGCGAATACATCAGCGTTTAAAAATAGAAATGTGGCAATATCACGTACTGTATAGGTAGACAATCATTTTTAGGAAACATGACGACTGGTGAATAGGGGGTGGGCGGCACTGGATCTTATTTTATCAGCATTTACCCGGGAGGTTTCTCCTCAGTCTTTCACACCAGGTTCTGGTTGAGGTGCATTGCTTTAATTCCCAGGGTGGGTCACAGATTGCTTTAATACACCTAAATGCTTGTAAAAGCATACTATCCATTGTGATGACATTGCTGCATGAAAGTAGAGTCACGTCATTCTTAAGTGAGCTCCATTCAGATTGAGATAGTTGAGGTTTGCATTAAAAATAATGTGCATTTAACACATGTAAAAGCTTATATTTAATGATTAATTAAATCTTGATGATCTTTGATGATGTGTTGCACATCCATGTGGTCGTACAAGGAGGAAAAAAAAAGCAGCAGATGTTGACATCAATTAGCAACGAGTAAACATACGTAAACAAAGGTCTGTCACTAAGATCTGTGGAAAGTGTTAAATTCAGCACACTCATGTCAACACCGAGAAGCACTGGCAGAGCTTACACAACACAATGGGAAGCTGTCAGTGCCACCATCAGCAGTCCTGGTAATTACCGAACGCTTAGCTTCAGCCGTGCTGTAAGAGGGAGGCCAGGGGCTCGAGTGTCAGTGCAAAGGCCTCGATCAAAGAGATTACACAAGTGGTGACTTTCAATGAAGCAGCACAAATCTCCGCGTTTGGAAATGAAATGAGGCCGGATTATGGTTAACTGTGGTGTAAACCCAGCAGAGAAACAACAAGAATCGACAAATATTTTTCCCAGGAAAACTAGTAACAGCAGGCACTTACTGGGACTGCAAAATGAAACAAAATGGGAATTATCATTGACAAAATACACCTTGTAATGGTGGATATGTGTGTGGTTTCCATTCAAGGATTTCTTTCTGGGGGAGTTTTCCCTCTTAAATCTGTACATATTATGATTTTGGGCCGTTTATAGAAAACTACCTTGACTTTTAATGGAAAGTAGCGCATTTACTCAAGTACTTGATGATCTTGTATCTCGTTACAACACAGTTCTGCTAAGGAAACCTCGGGTCCTTCATTCATCTGGATGTTACTTAGACACGTACCACCCACCTAAACATTGTCATAGACCAAGCATACCCACTTTTAACAACCGCACTCCCCAAAGGCAGGGGCCTCCTGCTCAGATCCCAAACTCCCCAGATCCCAAACTGATCCAGCATCAGACTGGGATCTTACTTGTAACACTATTTTTCCACAATATTTAACTAAACGTAACCACAATCCTACCCTAACCAGAACTGTAACATTTGTTGTGCAAAGTTATTGTAGAAAACAGTGACTGTAAAAGACGTAGAAGCGTCTTTTCTGGTGAAATGTTTGGTTCGTATCATGTTGTAAATGGTAAATAACTAACCTAACTACAAACCCTGTAATTAATGGATGACCTGCCACGAGTCTTTTGAGGTAAACCATCAAACTATCCTGCACAAACCCTCATAAAACACCTTATACGAATCTCTGTAAAGTATGTTCAAGCTAATAAATGTAGAATGTAAATGTAGAAGGAGGATAGTGCTTTGTGTTGTATCTGCCATCTAACAGACAACAGACAGGATATAAATGTGGGGTTTAAATTTGTGATTCAGGAGAGTTTGAGCAGCCTAATGTACAATCCTCACACTCAGTGTTTCAGTGCCTGGAGGGCTTCCAAAAAAAAGTTTAAAATACCTGTTTGATTTTAATACTGAGCAGCTGGAGGTGTGTTCAGACTGTCAAGAATATCTGAAAGGAATCAGTCAGCAAAAAGATCTTTACAATCGTCTGTTATTAAGTGATCTGTTGCCTCGTTAGACCTGTGAGTGACATAATCTGTGCACAAGAGTCTTTTAAATAAACGTGGTATTTAGCAAATGTACTCCTCATCATTTCAACACTGATTCAGCTCTGTTGCATTCACTGACTCAGTGAAACATTCGTCTCATTTTTCTGTTGTGCTGTCACCCTCCTCGCCCCCAGCTCTGAGCCCTTCCAGGACTTGCAGCAAAAAATCTTGATATCCACACAAGCTCATCGTTTATCTGATGTAGCAGACTCTAATAGCTACTTCTGAGAGATTCTTCATTAGATATCGCACCGGCGCTGCAAATTCTCCCCTCCCTCGCTCTATCTTTTCGTGAGAAGACGGTGCAGCAGAGGAGTTGTCAGGGCAGAGCCGCCACACGTGATGGTTGCCCTGTAACAATAACTCGTCGACAGCTCATCTTACCACTGAACACCCTCATCTGCTTCCATCTTACCGAGCAGCCAAGTCCTGCTACACATGGGCATTTGGAAGCTGAGCAGGCAGCTGATGATTTTATTAAAAAAATGAATGCAACAGAAATGCATTTGGATTTTTGATCTTTAAAAGGAAACTCTTGGTGCTTCTTTCTGAGGCAGCTGCAGACTGATTCTCCCAGCAGGTGTGTTTACGTGCATATATACATGGAGTCAGTAGATTACAGAGCATCGCGTGTTTCTGCCGCTACAACCTTGTTGGTCCAGTTTGGTGTGTTCCATTCAGACTGACACACACACGCTATTATCTGGTGACAAACAGGAATGTAAACTACAAAGAATGTAATGTAAAAAAGAGGCTCAGACACGCAGGGCAGAACACAGACTTTTATGAATGGAAAAAGTCTTTCTCACATACCATTCATAAATCCACCTGCATGTACTGTACATGCATTGTGTGCCTGAACAAACTGAGCTGCAGAGAGGAAGTAAACCAACATTTAAGTGGCTTAAAATGGCTTTTTGCAGCTTTCAAGACCTGCACAGCTCACACATATATAAGCTTAAGTTGCAACAGCTATTAAAGCTGCATGCCGGCTGAATCCGTGTCCCGTCCATGGGAGCCAATCCAAACACAAGAGAGGAAGCATATGTTCCTCAAGCTTGTAAAAGTTATCTGTGGCTGTCAGTGCACATCAAAGCCCTGCTGAGACAGAAGTAATCCAGAGTGACAGGCCAGCCTCTCACCTCTCTGCCAGAGTACCTAAGCCATGACAGCACTTCTTTTTTTTTCCAATCTTAACTCAGAGGAACAAAACAATCCCACGCGATCCTAGCAGTGCTTTGTACACCTTGTTAGCGCCGTGGTAACCGTGGCGGCGGCGGCAGCGGCAGGGGAAAGCTGCAGATGACTCCTAAAAAGATGGAGTGGTTTGTGAATTCCTGATCACAATGGAGGTTTGCCAACATGTTTGAAGGCCTCAGACGGACCATGATGCATCAGGGCTCGTGAGATTTTATTGTATCAACAGCGAGCAGTTGGAGGTCCTTCTGTCGACCCAGACAAGAGGGAGGGACTCCAGATGAAGACCTCCCAACGCTAGGATCTAATTAGAGTTCAGTCTGAGTTATTAGAGCATGTCGACCGTGGGACACACCCAAACAGAGGCCGAGGACGGGCACCTACAAACGTCTGACCGCAATTAGACCTGTCAACGTTTGTATTATGGGTTCGCCTACGCCACAATGACCATCGTACGCAATTAGCCAAAGATGTAAACATGGTTTTTAAGAGGAGAGGATTCAGAATTCAGGCTGATTTCATTGAAATCTAAATGGGACCATTCTGTTTCTAGGTTACAAAAAGAAAAACACAATTGGAAGACTGTATTTGTACAGTTAATTCAAAACCCACATCAACACATTTCCATTTCGCCTTATAAAGTTGTTATTTTTGTACTTATCTTCAAGTTTTACACGTCGTAGAATCAGCACAACTTCGGCTAATTATCTACGCTGCACAATAAAGAAAAACTTTCTCCATCTGCTGTTTTGCGTGAAACCTTTTCGCTAAAAAAACAGTGCAGATGAGAGCTGTGAGAGTCAATCAAAATAGTATATCTGTGGTTCAGTGTGCTGAAACAGTTTGTACACTGCACGTGATCAATTATTAAAGTCAAAAATACTTTGAAGCACAGTTCAAAGTTAAATTATGGAATTTCTCTTCTTTATTTCAAATTTTAAAAGTCTGGAAGACTCTCTGAGGCGACCGTTGTTGCCCCACACCCCTAAATGGTTCACTGCTCCTTCTCCAAAATCCCGTTTACCGCCTTTCAGATTGATTGTCCGAGTGTGCCCGGACGTTCCGCTGTCACCTCCATCCTGCGACATGTTGTGGAGCTGTGACATTCTGACAATGTTGTGGCAACATGATGAGAACGTCATGCTTGAGAGATCTGCCGCCACCGGTCTCACAGTCAGTTTGGAGTCCTGTGTGAGAGCGTTTCCTCCCCAACACAACGGGGGACCTCCACGCTTTATGGGTTATTTACCCGGCGACCGTTTCTTTTGTGGTACTGGGGCCGAATCACCAGCTATTCTTTAACTCCCACAGCCATCTGGGGCCTGCAGAGTCTGAGTTTGCTGGTAATTAAATCTGCTTGGTTTCCTCTTCCGTGACAATTCATGCCTTTAAATGTCAACCGGCATCTAAAGATAACCACAACCGGACCAACACACGTCTGACGAGTTTAAAAGCTGCACCTATACTTCACTGTTCATGAGAGAAAGTCTGAGATCCAAAGAAAACATTGCGTGTCTTCTCCTAATGCTGCGATAAAAATAAGGACAGTTGCTTCACACTGGTCTATTAAGGAAAACCAGCACACACCCTCCAACAAGTGATCTGATTAATTTTAATGGTATTTAATGAGGAATATAATTAATTACATTTAAACAACACAGTCCGTTTAATGTTTAATAATTAATCTTTTCTCTGCAGCAGCTGTGTAATATTTTAAAAATCAAATGAAACCAATAAAACCAGAGGCCTCGGAGTCTCTGCAGTTCAGATGATAAGGTATGTTTTGCTGTGTTGCTCTTTCTGTATTCCTCCACCCTTCCTTCTCTCAATAGAATCAGATCCGCTGGGACTCTATTTTATTTCTGTCAGGGGTTTTTAGTCACTGGTGGAGGGGGGATGTGGGTGGAGAGGAAGTAGTTTGTTTCCACTGTAGCTCATAGAAACATATTACTCAGTGGTATTTATTTCTCTTGGTAGGTTTTTAGAATAAAGGACCACCCACATCTCTCTGTCTGCTCTCTGTAATAATTAAGAAATTATTCCACTCTCTCTAAATTCTACAGGCATTAATTAAATACCACAACATATAAGATTAGAAAAACCTACAGGTATCGGTTTAAATAAAAGATGCAGGTTGAGATGTACAAAATTAAACTTTAAATCCTTTTAATTAGGGATTTAATAAATGTTCCAGCAGCTGCACATCTATTCATAATTCAAATTAATAAATAAAAAGGTGATATAGAACGTTATGCTTTGCAAAGAGAAGAGGTGATAAAATCAAGTTAAAACTAATCTTATTCACTTAATTTAACCATTTAACCATAATATTTTTGATCAAATAGTAAAAATAAATGACCATATTAAATTTCTACATATAAACATACAACTCACAGAATAATTATTTTATCCATATGAAGGTAACTCCTGCTATATGATCTGATGATGAAAAGCTCCAATATTTCTTTTCCAAATTATTTAGAAATCAAAGTTTGAGACTGAAAAGGTCTGGGTTTAATCTGCTTTTTACCTTTTTTCTAATCTGTTTTCTTGCTTTTCTTTTTCTTTTTTATTTAACATTTAAGTAAAAAAAACATAATTATGTGCAGGGAAAACAAACAGAAGCATTTCTATTCCTTAATCATGTAATAATAATAATAATAATTTAAAATGAAGCATTCTAAAATATAATTTCCATGCATTTCTGTTATCCTTCTCCACTGGAGAGCAGTTTCCCACAGTCGATCACGTCTTTCTGAGCCAATAACAAATCAATACAGCAGATAAATGAAATAAAATGATGCTGAAAATGCCAGTAAAACAGAAACCTCACTTTCTGCCTCCATATGACACTATCTGATAGACAGTAAATGTCGTGTCAGCAGCAGCCACAGGCCCAGAGGAAATACCAACCCCCCAGTGAAACAATAAGCTAAGAACATACAGTTCAGAATAGACTCTCATATGGGACTATAGGGGAGGGATCTCATGTGGCTTCCTCCTGCAAGACCCACGATGCCCTCCATGAACTGCACACAACTGCATTTTGCATTAGTTGATTAAATACTGACCCGACAGTGCACTGCTCTGTGAGCCATGGCTGGTTTGTTTTTGATTTTCGGATGGTTTCCAATAATTTCTATATGAAAATCTACTGCAGCAACAGCATGTATTTAAAAATTCTAAACAAAGTAAAGTGCTTGTTTTTAGAGAGTAAGATCCTTTTTGTTGAACTGGAAACATATGGCTACATATCAATACCAGACTCCATTGACAAAAACAGTAATTTTACCGAGCAGAACACAGGAGCTGGAATACTGCTGCTGCTGTGTGGTATATTTATTTATGTAAAGTATCTGATTACTTCTTCCACCACTGAAAGTCACACAATAACACAAACAAACAAGGCAGTGGTATTCCAGCAGCTCCTGTGTTCTGCTCTGTAAAACGAGTGTTTTTGTTAATGGAGTCTGGTACTGATAAATGGAGATGTTTTCGGTTTTAAAAAAAAGGATCGTACTCTTTAATAAATCGGTTTATCTTTGTAGGAATCCTACTATTCCACAGCTTTTTGTTCCTATCAATCATTTAGGCTCAGGTTCAGAAATAACAGCAAGAAGCACATTTATTAATAAAAATCTCGCAGCCCAGAGTTGAACAAATGTAGTAAATCCAGTCTTACGTCCAACAGACAAGCCAACACACTCGAGATGAGGTGGAAGAACCATCACAAAGAAACGTCAGGTGAGTGTAAACAGTCCAGAAGGTCCAGATCCTTCCTCTTTAAACACAATCCAACACAGCATCCCTGTTTCCATGACGATGAGATCCAGCATCAAACGTTAAAGAATTAAAAAATATTATACATCCGTATAGTCATCTCCACTGAAAATACAAACGCACTCCCTGCGACATTCATCGCACGTTCTTGGACGCCCGAATCAGATCACCCCACGGTTGTTGTAGCTCCAGTTTTATACACCCTTTGTTTTCACATGACTGGAAAAATAAGTCACAGTTTAATGCTTCAGAGGACTGATGCTGGATTTGTTTGGGCTTTTCCAGCCATGAAGACACAAACATAAGACAACAATTTGTAATGTGATACAAAGACTGACCGAGCTTCTGAATAACTGGGTCAATTTCAGGCTTTTATGTTTGTACTTGCTGCCGAACTGTAGATCAGTTAAAAAGACTTAGAAGATGAACCAGCGTTCATCTCTGACATCCAGCCAGGAAACTTTGAAAATATCAAGAATTATAAACAGAGTTTGGTGCGTTTGTTACAGCGACAGCACTTCCTGCTCCAGAGGAAGAAGGGGATCATGGGTAATATACACAGTTTGAGCTTTATTTCCCATGTTTTTGGTGTAAATAATTTATCCAAGATCCTTATGTTTAACCAGAAACATTGCTAAATATTGTCACCAGACTCCATTGATAAAAACGCTAATTTTACTGAGCAGAACACAGGAGTTTCTTTTATACTCTGACCCTCAATCTGTTTGTTTGTTTTCATTATCGTGTTGTGCTCTTACTTTTAAGTATCTGATTACTTCTTCCACTGAAAATCACACAATAACACAAACAAACTAACAGATGGAGGCAGTGCTATTCCAGCAGCTCCTGTGCTCTGCTTGGTAAAATTAGTGTTTTTGTCAATGGAGTCTGGTATTGATATGTAGAAATGTTTCTGGTTAAACAAAAAGGAACTTACTCTTAAATATAAAGGTTTATCTCTGTAGGAATCCTGTCATTTACACCCACAAACATGAGGAAATCAGGCCCAGGTTCATTTCAAAGCTCCTGAGCTCTCCACTGGGCTAATTACAGATCATTACAGGTCTCTACTTTCTGCTCCTTCAAACGCAGCTGCTTCGGTTTTTGCAGCAAGATAGGATGAAGACGCGACACCTCGCGTGACTTCCACCTCCACGGGCCGCAGCCTATCGTGCATGACTGTCCGTCATCATTACTTTCTTGTAAAAACACCAAAGACAGGTCCGGGGAGGGGGTCGCCGAGGAGAGGCTTAGCTTCCCTTTGAGCGCTGCTTCACCTTTGACCTCTCACAGGAGGAAAGAGATAAACACAAGGGGGGAGACGACTAAGCTTCAGTGACTTTTAATGACAGACCTGGTTTGGGTTAGAATAGCAACACTGCCATCATGCAGAGACTGGATAAGATTAGGCCTCATCAGGCAGAGGAAGGAGAAGTGGCAGCCTCTTCCTCTGTATTTACATTTAGACACAAAATGTGCTCATATAAGGTCATTTGTCTCACAGTTTCCTGCAGGAAAAGGCCATTTATCAGCACACCACTGCTCAGACAAAACCCACAAGGACTAAAAATGTGTCCTCACCAATTTCTAGATCTGAGTTCCTGATCAAACTTGTCATCGCCAGTCATTTTCACATAATCCTCGCTTCATTCCTTTCACACAGTAATCCACAAAAACAAAACACCTCCGCCTTCATTAAAAGCTATTCACTCCTATTCTATTCACTGGTTATTTTCCACGGGGCTCCTCGTCAGTCTCTTCAATTAGGCCAATAAAAACAATGACTGACGACAACAGTTGCAAAGATGGAAGAGGGCAAGGCTTTTTTAGCTGGCGTGGATTTGAAAAGCGCAGTCATGCGGCGGAACACGTAATAAGCCTCCCATTCTTTTCCCCCAAAGAAGTAACCAACAGTTCAACTGGACTCGGCAGACCCCTGAAAAGGTTTTTCCTCCAGTAAGACAAAAAAAAATCCCGACACGCAAGCCGATTCAGAATTCAGGGGGAAAATGCCCTTTTAGTGTGAGAATGGAGGGGAGACGCCTTCACGGGCTGCTGACTACGCTTTGGCAAGGGCCTCTGTAGCACTTGGCCGGACAAAAAAAGGCCGTACAGATAGAGGTACCTCAATGAGCGCTCAGTTCGTCTGCAAGGTCATTAGGATACTTGAAACACTCATTAGCATCATTCTCATGAACAGAGATGGCGTCGGTAAAGAAAAGGGGGAAAAACACAGGATTTGTGGACTTCTGGGAAATATCGGAGTGGGGGGGGGGGCGGGGGGGTTGTTGTGGGACAGTTTGACATTTGGAGTCACTGGGGTCATTCAGTCGTAATGAGGCGCTCGCGGTCAGACCAAAGTAAAAAGGGGTTTGCCCCGGCGCTCAACTCTCCGCTGACTCGTCGCCAAGCCAGATGACAGTTTGGTTTGGTGGTAGTTGGACCAATCACACGGCGGCAAGGTCGATTCATCTCTAATGGAAAGTAATTAACAAGATGGGGCCATACCGACAGTCCTGATGTGTGTGTGTGTGTGTGTCGGCATTAGTGTGTGTGCACTTGTCTGTGAGAACATGGGTTTTTGTGACTCTTACATGTTGCAGATTGTTAAATTGGACAAGCAATAGAATCTGTGAATGATGGCAACAGTGGAGGGTCATATTAGCTTGAATACACAGCAACAGCATTTGTTAGCTCATTATAAACATGTAGCACTCTTGTCATGTTTTGTGTTTCTTTTTTGCTAAGGTTTGCTGTCATTAAAGCAGCAGTGACTGATTTAGTAAGCTATGCTAACATCTGCTAGTATTTCTGAGTTGTACTATTGTTTTTTTTTTGGCCACTTGGGCAGCAGATCAAGAAAGTGCTCGTGCCTTTAGCTGTTTAAATCCCAGTTAGCAAGCTATGCTAACACATGCTAGCACTTTAAAGCAACACTACTGTTTTTTTTTTTTTGGTCACTTGGGGGCAGCAGAACAAAAAATGGCTTCTGCCATTAGCTGTTTAAGTCCCAGTTAGCAAGTTATGCTAACATCTGCTAGTGTTTTTGAGCTGTACTATTGTTTTTTTTTTTGGCCACTTGGGGGCAGCAGAACAGAGAAGTGTTTGTGCTATTAGCTGTTTAAGTCTCAGTTAGCAAGCTATGCTAACATACTAGCAGTTTAAAGCAACACTACTGATTTTTGTGGTCACTTAGAGGCAACAGAACAAAGACGTGCTCGTGCTATTAGCTGTTAACATCCCAGTTAGCAAGCTATGCTGACATTTGCTAGCACTTTAAAGAAACAATAACTTTTTTGGCCCCTAAACACAACACTGACATATTTTCGTCATGTAAAGTCATTCTGTCGAACATGCTAGCAAAAATGTCACATATCCAGCAGTCATGAAGCAACATTAACATTCATTTGCAGTGTTTTTCTGGCCACCCAACAAAAGTAAATCCAATATTCAGTTTCTTTCAGTTCTTATTTGATCTCCACCAACTCTTTAGGGGAAATATTTGCAGCTAAATGCTCCATTATGTTGACCAGCTAGATGCTAACTCCAGGGGTGCGGTGTTGGTGTAAAACCAAAACAAACAGAGCAGAAAGATGCTAAAACGATTATTGATTAGTGCAACTTTAAATTATTGAATTATCATTAAATTATTGTGCATTTGTTTTGAAGTATGGCTCAACAGTTTAGCACTTTTTGAGCCCTTACAGTTGATTTTTGTTCCTGTGAAAACTCAACAAAGCTTTGACTGTTGTATATCTTTTGTAGCTGATCAGATCCCTATTATTTCCCTGTTGTACAATTATTCATTATTTCAGTGCCCAGATCTCCAGTGAGCTGTAAGTTAATACGTGGTAAGTAACAAATGAAGGAAGTTCAGATTAATATCTGATTTTGTTTGCTCTCTATAGGGAAGAAAGAAGCTGGTTTTATCAGACAAAGCAGCATCTTCCTTATTTAATGTTTAACAATAAATCATTTATATTTTCAGGTGGATTAAACTGCTCTTTCACTGGACTCAACATATTAAACTAACAGAGGCTCATATTCATTCTAAAATCAAAGTTAAAGGTTTTGTATTTTTTTCCTCAAATTGTGTTTTTTGCTCGTACCTAAAAAAATTCACCCGGATCTGAGTGTTAGCAGCTCTGTTCTGTGCCGAGCACAGAGGGCAGACCTGTGTTTTAGTGAAGTCGTCAGAGGTTTTCCCTTCAGTTGTCACCCCCCCCTCCACCCCCACATGATGAAGCACATGTGCGTGACTGCTCCGCACCTTTAGAATAGCCTTGGGCAGTCCCCTCTTTTCTTTTCCTCTGTTTTCCCCCCAGAAGTTCACAGCATTGATCCACAGAGTAAGATAAGCCCTGTAAGTGCAGCAGAAGGCGCGCAGCTCTTTTCCGAGGTCCTGTGCACGCTGCCACTAATTACAGGCATAAATCAAAGTAATGGCCCGTTTCGTGTATCACTCCTGTTTGCAGGTGACGTCACTTCCTGATACAGCTTCTTGTGATTTCCCCCCGTCTGAAACTATGCTCTGAATGTGAGAAATGTGGCCGGGATCGGACGTGATCGTTCGCCCTGCCAGGCTGAAACCTCACAGTGTAACTGTACCTCCGCTGTCTGAGCAAATCATCACCTGCACACACCTTTCCCGAGCTCCTCCCTGACCTCCATGCTCACTCACACGCGATGAGCAATTGAGCTGTCAGTCACGCAGGAAGGGAAACTGTGAGTTGAAACTGAACATGCACGCAGCCGAGGAGGCTCCGGGGGGCCCCGTGCAAGGCCGAGGGGGGGGGGTTCATCCACCCTGCAGGTGGCTCTGTCACCTCGCTGCACCTTGGAGGGGGATTACCTCAAAGGTTCAGCATCCAAACACAAATAAATGAAGAGTTTAAGGAGCTAAATTTAGGAGTTTACACAGAAACAGAGCTTATGTCAGTGCATGAAACTCCACTGACATCTACACGTTATATTCATATTTGCATTCAAGCAAAGATGAATTTTAATGCAAAAATAAGCAATCCTGCCAACAGTGGTGTGATGGTTTATCTCCCACGGAACAGCTGACAAACAGAAGAAGAAAAAACTGGAAAAAGAGGATTTGAATGGGCAGATTTCTTCCTACAAATGGAGTTGAGGTAAATATTTGATTTTCTTTGGAAAGAAAGAAGCAGAAAGGTCCCTGTTTTATCTTTCAACCATTAAAGAGAAATTAATGTTTTAGGATGTTGATTAATAAAATGAATAAAAATATTGTATTTATAATTTCCCATCAGCTAAAGATCATATCAGTTTGAATAATTACTGCTGCACAAATATTAATTTATCAGAGCAGATCAGAGGATCTGGAAAACTGCTGCAGGATTTTTTGTTTTTTTGTTTTTTGTGTGTGCGGACTAAAAGAGAAGTGGGTCTGGTCTAATAACTGGGTCTCTTGCCAGTAAAGGAGGCCAGTTGTTCATTCACCAGCTTTTGTCTCCACCCTCATTGATCCATTCACACACACACACACACACACACACACACACATATATATACACTGTCACCTTGTTGGAGGTTCATCGAGGGGGAGGACGACTCCAGGACCAGGACTCTGTGAGTATCTTTCATTCATCTAAGGAAACGGAGGAATTCTTTCTGAAAATGTTGGAATACACAGGTTTTATTTAGATTTATTATAAATTATACGACTGTTTTTAAACATAATAATGAAGCAGGAGAGTCTAACACAGACTTACAAAACATGAGTATTATTATTTTTTCACCCTGTACTCTGCAAACCACCTGGACTATATCAGAACTTTATTATAACCTGTTTCAAAATATCATAAACAGATTTAAAGCTCAGAATTTCCTGGAGGTTGTGATGGTTTGAGGGAAATTCAGATCTTGTAAGGAGCAGTAAAGTCTGTGTTTCTGTGAATATGTATATGTATATATATATATAAAAAACACAAGTGGAGATAAATCCGTTAGTTTCTGGAGGAGCAGCTGCGGGTCAGAGGGCATCATCCCCGGGTTCATCTGAGCCGCTGTCCGCGGTGCTGAAGCTGGAGCCCCCGGTCCGCATCACAGCCAAACCGGACCGGACCGAAGCTACGGGACCCGAGCAGAGGACTGGGATCCACATATGATTTAATCAAACACACGTCCGAACAACTGAACGGTTTAAAAGGCGCTTTTTCTAAAAGGATGAGGCCGAGCTGGAGCCGCGATTCAGGCTCTGAGGGTCAAACCTGCAGCGCACAGACGAACAGGTATTATATTAACAATGATTATTATGACGTCCTGACCAGGAGCTTCAGAGATAATAAACAGGTGAGGGTCAGAGGAGCCTCGGATGTTCGTTAATTAAGGGGAATTAATGAACCAGACCGCGGGGTTCGCCTCCTCCTGGTGGCTCGACGGGAAAGCGCACCTTCAGTTTCTAATTCAATCCAAATACCCTCAGAGGAAATCACGGCAGAGAGCAGGTGAATTCAAATCTGCAAAGAATCAAACTAAATAAATAAAATACAGGTGTGTACAGGTGTGTACAGGAGGAGGCTGTGTTTACAATTACAGCTAAGAGTTTTATTTCCACCACTGCAGCGTGCGCACATTTCACACCTTCATCCAGGCTACTCAGAAATAAAAAGGAGAATTATGCCTTTACATTTACAGCTTGATAATGACATAGCCTATAGCTTGTTTTTTTTATTGTAAAGAGAGACGTCAGATCTGCGTCAGAGCAGCAATTACACCTGGATGTTTACACGAGATATCATTTATTTTAAAGGGTCTGAACTCTGCTGACTCTGTTGTCGGGTATTACCTCCCCTCAGGCGGCGACACACGTTGTTACAAGCTCCATAAAAAGAATGACAACAATCTCCAGGCTGATACAGCGCAGAAGAAGTCAATTCAATTATTATTGTTATTATTATTATTGTTATTTGTTACTGTTTTAACAGCATGCGCATGAGCTGATAATCCATAATAATTAATATTCTATTTATAATGTATAAAGTGAATTTTAATAATCAGGACTGAATCTGTTTTTCTGTTTATTATAAAACATCTGAAGTGGTTTAAAGTTTATTTAAAAACTTTAAATAAACTTTACGCGCTGCCGTTTACAATAACGCCTGTTGCCTGTAAATAGGCTGAGGGAGGGAGGAGGGAGGGAGGAGATGGGGGGAGTGTGGGGGTGACACCCTTTGCAACAAACCTGCCCACTGTTAACCGAGCACTGATGCTGCGCCTGTTCAGGAGGGGGAGGAGGAGGATCGTCTTGTGGATGCACGACAGGCTGCAGGTTTCCTCGATGGAGGATCTGCTGTTGAGGGAGGATTTCTTCAGACTGATGATCTGACCCCCCCTCCCCTCCCCTCCCTCACAGCTTATTAAAGATGTAGTCTGTGCGTTCAGATCACCGGCATCCCGCCTCACACCTCATATTTTTGGATGAACTGTGAAAAGTTGTGTTCTTTTCCAGGCGAACGAAGAGGCATGAGTAGGTCGGGTGTTTAATCCCCTCCTCATTCTGCTTTCTTTTCTAGATTTTTATCATTTATTTCACAAGCTGACACCTCCTTTAATAATCTGTGCAGGACCCCCATCATGGATGCGACCCTGGAGAGGACCAACCAAGCGACTCCCAGAGCTCTGTTACTGGCATGTGTGACCCTGCTGTTCTCCCTCCACCTGTGGCGGTGGCTCCGGCAGAGGTCGGTCCCCTCCCCGCCCGGTCCCCTCGCCTGGCCGGTCATCGGGAACGCGGCGCAGCTCGGCAGCGCACCGCACTTGTACTTTGCGCGCATGGCGAAGAAATACGGCAACGTGTTCCAGATCAAACTGGGCTGCCGGACCGTGGTGGTGCTGAACGGGGACTCCATCAGGCAGGCGCTGATCAAGCAGGGACCGGAGTTCGCCGGGAGACCGGACTTCACCTCCTTCCAGTACATCTCCAACGGGGACAGCCTCGCGTTTGGCACCGCGACGGAGTGGTGGAAGGTGCACCGCAGGGTGGCCCACTCCACCGTGCGCATGTTCTCCACCGGGAACCCGCAAACCAAAAAGACCTTTGAGCATCACGTCCTGAGCGAGGTCAAGGAGCTGCTGCAGCTGTGCGTGCGCAAAACGAAGGAGCACAGGTATTTCCAGCCCATGACTTATCTGGTGGTGTCCACGGCGAACATAATGAGCGCGGTGTGCTTCGGGAAGAGGTACTCGTACGAGGACGAGGAGTTCCGGCAGGTGGTGGGCAGGAACGACCAGTTCACCCAGACGGTCGGGGCAGGGAGCATAGTGGACGTGATGCCCTGGCTCCAGTACTTCCCCAACCCCATCAACACCCTGTTTGACAACTTCAAGAGGCTCAACCTGGAGTTTGGTATGTTCATCCGAGATAAAGTGATCGAGCACAGGAAAACCATCCAGTCCAGCACCATCCGGGACATGACTGATGCTTTTATAGTGGCGCTGGACCAACTGAGGGACAAGACAGGGGTTTCAGAGGGGAAAGACTATGTGACCCCCACTGTTGGGGACATATTTGGAGCAAGTCAAGACACATTATCGACCGCGCTGCAGTGGATCATCCTCATACTGGTCAAGTAAGTGACTTTTCCTGTTATTTTCTGCAGATAACTTTAATATTCTGACTTTTGGGGTGTAAGAATAAAAGCTCCAGACTTGAGGGAGTTCATAGTGTTTGTGTTATGTAACAGCCTGGTGGTGGAGCAGAGGCACAGGCATAATGTAATTCAGCATAAAACCAGTGTAAGAGAATCTGGTGCTCAGTCAGCATTTCACCGCACAAGTAGCAGTTCATTTTCTAACCTTGTTTGTTTAATCCCATCAGTGCAGCTGTAATACGACACCCTGAGCTGCCAGATTAAACAGATAAGAGAAGTGTTAAATAAGAAAAGTGCTCGCTTACATCTGAGATTAGAGAGAAATGAATGTAACTTGGATTCACCTGAAACACTCACCTGGTGACGCAGGTATCCTGAGATGCAGATGCGCCTCCAGCAGGAGGTGGACAAGGTGGTGGACCGCAGTCGACTCCCCTCCATCGAGGACCAGCCTCAGCTGCCCTACGTCATGGCTTTCATCTACGAGGTGATGCGGTTCACAAGCTTCGTCCCTCTCACCATCCCCCACTCCACCACCACCGACACCTCCATCATGGGCTACACCGTACCAAAGAACACCGTCATCTTCATCAACCAGTGGTCCATCAACCACGACCCGGCCACGTGGTCCCAGCCGGAGACCTTCAACCCCCTGCGTTTCCTGGACCAGACCGGAGCTCTGAACAAAGACCTGACCAGCCGCGTGCTCATCTTCTCGCTGGGGAAGCGGCGCTGCATCGGCGAGGAGCTGTCCAAGCTCCAGCTCTTCCTGTTCACGGCCCTCATCGCGCACCAGTGCAACGTCACCGCCGACCCGGCCCGGCTGACCAAGCTGGACTACGACTACGGTCTGACCCTGAAACCTCACGCCTTCTCCATCGCCGTGTCCCTGCGTGAAGACATGACGCTGCTGGAGGCGGCTACGAGGCCGGTCCTGGATGAGGAGGTCCGGGACGAACCCTCATCAGACTCACAAACAAACACTGAATAAAACATAAACTATGACACGCAGAAAAATGAAGGCAAAAACACAAAAGACTCACGAACTACAGCTCATGTTTGTGGGCTAAAAACTATATTTATAAGCTGAAATCTCAGGCTAAATTCTTCTCTTTTACACGCTGTTTTAATTCTTAACACGATTAAACAGTTGTGATGACTGGTTGCTGACTTATTTTTAAGTATTAAAGTCCAGACAGAAAAAAAGACATGGCACCAGCAGTTCACCTGGGGTGAATCATCAAGGTGGAGGACTGCGCTGCACATCACCGGCCTCAAACAGACCTCAGCACAGGCGACGCTGTGGTTACAGGAGTTACAGTCCTAAATAGCTGCTGTAATACAACCTTGTTATGTCAGTGAGAAACTGCAGAAGAATTTATTACGTATGTTATGTTGTTTTCTATCAACATTTTTGCTGTTTAAACAAAAAAACTAAACAAAAACAATCTGTTACACATCAGCAAGAAATCAGAAATCCCTCTAATTTACCACCATTTTATCTTTTTTTTTTTCCTAATAAGGGTCCAAGCTCCTTTTGATGTCGTACAAAACTTCTCAAAACGTTCAGAAATAATGTGATATTTGAAGGTAAACAATCAAAACTGGAGTTACAAAACATAATGTGCCAATAGTTTGCATGAACAGTTGAATAAGCTCATGGAGTTCTTCAGCATTTAAAGGATAACAGTATTTTTTTTTAACCTGGGTCTAATTTTCTCATGTTTCTGGATGTAGATGATGGATAAGGGCCAGAAATCTTCCATCCATGTTAATGTACGTCCACTAAAGTTCTTGTTTTTGCCACAGACAGGCTCAGATTGTTATTATAAGTGTCTGACAACATTATGAACAGGATTCCTACAGAGACAGAGCTTTTTATTTTCTTTAACCAGAAACATCACTAAATATCAATACCAGACTCCATTGACAAAAACACTAATTTTACCGAGCAGAACACAGGAGCTGCTGGAATACCACTGCCTCCATCTGTTAGTTTGGTTGTGTTATTGTGTGACTTTCAGTGGTGGAAGAAGTAATCAGATACTTTACAAAAGTAAAATTACCAAACAATAACACAAACAAACAAACAGATCTAGGCTGCGGTGTTCCAACAGCTCCTTATCTTCTGCTTGGTAAAATTACTATTTTTGTCAATGGAGTCTGGTAGTGATGTGTCTTGAGCTTAACTCAAGCCCTTACATCAGTGTTGTTTGTTTGTGTTATTGTGTGGTACTTTAACTTATGTAAAGGATTTGAATACAGAAACATGGGAAAACAAAAGCCAGGATCAAAAATACTGTAGTTATCTTTTGAGCCTAATGCCTACTAACATACAATGTTTAGTTTTTGATTTATAGAATAAAAGTATAGTGACTCAGGAATAAGGCCTACAAAATTCCAAATACTAGTTTAACTGGAATGCCTTTTAAATTCACCTAATATATTATAAAACCTACTGTAGATGCTGTTTGAGAAGACAAAGCAAAGGAGTGTAAAGGGTCAACACGTTCTCACGGCACTTCGTGAAATGTGAACAAAATTTATCTATTTGTGTACACGGACATGAAGTTTCAATTTTTTTAATTTTTTAAAAAACTTTAAAAACTTTTAGAAATTTTTTGAATGAGGTGCTGTGTCTGTTGTTTAGGCCACAAATTTAAAGTTAGTAGAAGACGGTGGTTTTGGTTAATTAAACGTATTTTGTCTGGAGTCATCGTGAAATTCATCTGTATTAAACCAGACCACTGCAAGAGTAAAAACCTTACCATAAATAAGTTTAATATTGCTGTAGTGACCAAACGTCACAAATAAACCGTATAAATACATTAAATAATTTACTGTATTTATCTGCAATACTAAAATATTTCACTGTTACAAATAAACACGAAAAAAATTGTTAAATTAATACAATAATTTTATATATGTATTTGTAATAATAAAATATAATATCTTACTGTTACAAATAAACAGGAACAAACACCTTAAGCTAATACGATAGTTTAGTGACGCAGTATTTTGTTGTCATGAATCAACACAAATAAATACATTAAATCAATACAATAATTTAACGTATGTTCGAAACAATAAAATACGATATCTTACTGTCACAGATAAACACGAATAATTACATTAATGTCAGAATTTAAGGTATTATTTTGTAACAACAAATATGATTTCTTAGTTTTATGAAAAAACATTAATAAATACATAAAATTTCTTTGCTATTTTGCGAACTGCTGTTACCCTGGGTTTCCACATGCATTTGAAAGTTGTGTTGGGTGCCACGGGAAAAAAACAGCAAATTCAGAATTCGTGTCCGTGTACGTGAACTCAACATATTTTGTTACGATTTCACGAACTTTCGTGAAGGTGGCTTGAAAAGGTACACCACACCTGCTGCGAGTACTGTTTGTGTCTGTGAACTGCTGCACATGAAAAGTTTAATATTAGATCAGTGTTATTTTGTTTTCTATTATTTTAATTTTTTAGTTTCTCACAGAGGTTTTGTTTAAGTATGAACGTTGTCGGATGGAGCTCTACAGAAAAACATTTTAACCCATCATTTAATTTCTATGCTCGAGATGCCAGTGACCAAATTACTTCTTTTTCATGTTGTTTTATTTACAGAAATATTTAGGCATTTGGGACATTTTTATTTTTTGTAGACTCATCTAATTGCTGTCTCAGCATGGGAGACTAAAGTAAAGTCTTTGAATTGAGCATTTGTTGGCTTGCTGTTGAAGTAATATGGAAGGGTAATCTTCAAAATAGCAAGACTTTATTTGTACATTTTGGGACCCACTTAACATTTAAAAACACCTTTAGGGGTTTGTCCTGATGTAATAAATATAACTATTGGCATACCATAATATATCCATTGATAGAGTCCAATGAACCTATGAATCAAGTGACAAAATGTTAATTTCCATTCACTGGTTTTGAATAGAAATTGAAATTACAGCTTGCGGAACAGAAGAAATAAAATACTGTGACTGAAAACTCTAAAAATGTAATTTAGGATTAATAAATCCAACATAATGGGGGTCAATATATACCCAAAATCCAAACCGTGCTCAAATCTTTACCTCAAAAATGCTTCTTTTAAAGAACTACACAACATAGATAAGTGAAACAAAAGTGGCTACCTAACATGTATTACTGCTCATTCTATTAGTACTTTAAGCTTTTTTAATTGCAGCTGTGATGAATATTTTCCTCAAACTCTGCTTGCCTGACAGTTGTTTTAAATATTGTACCGTACATAATAAACAGACACTTTAACTATTCCTATTTGTCACTGATGCAGTTTCCTGTCTTTAACTGGTTAAAGGTGGAAAAAATAAAACTCAACTAACATGTAAAATTGTTAAGAAAAAGTAGGATCCAGTGTAAAGTGAATAATATATTTTTTAATTTGACCAACATGTATTTATGCTGTTTTATTCAAAAGATTTGACACCATTGTGACTCCGTATTTGTCGCCGATCAGGCAGAACTGATTAACACAGCGTTTCATTTGACACGCAGTCTCGCTATGAACTCTTAAAAAGAAATGAAACAAACTCTTGGCACCTGTCCAGGTCAGGTGGGAACAAAAAGGAAGTGTTTGGGAGATCCCTTTCCCTGAGCAGTGTTTTATCTCACCCTGCCAGAACATCCTGTACTTGATCAGCGAGAGGTTTGCAGCCAGCCGGCCAGACAACTTTTTAGAAGTGCGTGACAAATTCAGATAAAACTACAGTAGATGATTACTGATACCGCTCTATCTCCACGCTCCCTTTCTCCCTCCCCCCCTTTTTTTTCTTTCACAAATACGAAATTAAAACTGGAGACTAAATAGTGCCAGTGAAGTCATGTGTGGCAACACTCCAAAGGCAATCTCCGTGAACGGGAAGGAAAACAAGAAGATTGCTTATACGGAGTCAAGACTGAGCTGACAGATCATCAAACACAAACGCAAAAAAGCTGACAATGTCACGGTCCATATGCATGTTTCAGACAAGACGAGTTATAGTTGCAGACAATATCAACCTTCAGACGGTTATCGCTTTTGTTGCATTACAGGAAGCTGCAGAAGGAAGCAGATATTTCTAATATACAGTGGTTTATTTCCACCAAATCAAGGCCAATAAAACACGTAAAAATTAATGTGGCAGGCGAAGTAAAGCAGGTGCATTATATGAGCTTGGTGGACGCAAACTATACGAAGGGGCTGTGGAATAAGCCCGCTGAGAAAGATGAAATATTGCACAAAGAGGTGGTAAGACACATCCTATGTCATTACAGCTTAGACCTGTCAAGACTGCATTAACAAGATTAGTACGAATCTCCCTATTTAAGCTCATATCCTGCATTGGCTGAGGATAAAACATGTACGCATATGCACAACGGGAGCCTTCCTTCTGCTGCCCGAGTGCGAGTTGTGTAACTGAAGACATAGCTGAGCTTAGACCGTGAGTGGAGGGGGGGGGGTTATGCGGAGATCTGAATGAATGTTTGCAAGATTGTGCAGATATTCGGAGAGGAGGTTGCTGGCTGTTGAGGCCGACTGGTAGGAGAGTTTAGGAATGAAAGAACAATAGCTCTAAAATGTCAGTGCAGGGCTTCAAGTCATCACTATCTCAGCTGGATTCTAAGTAACGTCAAGGCCAGTCAGAGTCAAGACAACACTGACAAAAGCAGATTGAGTAATGGAGGTGAAGACATGAACAGAAAGCTGCACATTAACCTCTTCTGTCTGTGTAATTAATTTAAAACAAAGCAGGAAACTGTCCTATAGCTCTAATTTTCTGTGTGGCTCTTTGCGTCATATCAATTGAGAAAAGCAGCAATTTTACAGGAGCTGCTGCAGTACCACTGCCTCCATCTGTTAGTCACACAATTCAGCAACTCCTGATTTCAGCTCAGTTAAATTCCTGTTTTTGTCAATGGAGTCTGGTACTGATATACGGCAATATTTCTGCTCAACAAAAAGGGATAAAAAAGGTCTTTCTCTGTAAAATCCATAATGTTGTATGAGCATCTACCTGTTGGTTTATCAAGCTGCAGCCTTTAAATTCTCATGCAACCTGGGGTCCATGCCTGCATGTACAGACATCAAGATTAGATGCAATCGCACAGAGACATACTATATGATGCATGTGAATAAATAGAAAAACACCAGATATTTAAGTAAAAAGCAGCTCTGATTTCTGCAGCTGTGTCAACTGAGGTTTCTGATTAAAGTGAGCAGGAGGGTAATAAAATCATGTGGAGAGGTGAAGTTTGCACGACTGTATAAACAAACACCTGTGCTCATTTGGGAGGCACTTATTTAGAGTGCTTCTACCGCGGGAAAAAAATGCTGAAACATGACTAGACTGGCCAGACATTGGCCTGAATCTGATCCAGTAACTAATTCCCAATTGGCCTGGAACAAAATGTACAGTCTCGGGGGGGAGCAAAGGGATGTCTTAAAACTCCACAGTCATTTACACTCATGCAGGAGCCTGCTTGTTACATTTTCTTTGTTGATTTTGGATCAACATTCATTTAGTTTATAAGAAAAATCACGTAAAACTTAATTAGAAGTTACAGATTACATAATGTATTCCTCATGAACAGCAATAAATCACAACGAGCGCACAAACACACTTTCAAACTTTAACAAGACAAAGGACAAACTGACAGTTCCTATCAGAATTGCACAGATTTAATTATAGTCTCCAGTACCATTAATCATTCAGTGCACACGGCCTATGATACTGTACAGTATAATCTCTATGTAGTGTGTTAGATTTGATGAATATTTTTTTCTTGATTTGGGATTTGAAAAAAAAAAAAAAAATCAAATACATTCATAATGCTGGTAGAAAAATCTGTAAAGTGACAAATAAAAACAATTATCACAATGCAGGTGGTCGGTTAACCGGACTGTAAATTGATAAAATCTGCAGAGTAAACAAAACTAAAGTTTTCACACGATACACATCACACTTAAAAAGACTGAGGACAAACATTCACATAACAATAAGGAATGCCTAAATAATTATTAAATATTCAACCATTTCTTCACGTTTTAGTGGCATTATCTGACCTGGAATGGAATCAAATGCACGACCACGTCGGCCTCCGCTGCTTTATTCATTAATTTTACTAGAACTAAAAGTAGACTGCAAAAAAAAAAAAAACACAACTTTCCCTTTGTGTCGTCTCATTGACTTGATTTACATAATGAAGCCTGATCATTATATTTTGTTGATTCAGGTATGAGAAATTGTTCACCATGTAGGTGTTTTCTACATTAATTGAAACTCGAGTAAAACCCTAATTGAGGCTAAACCAGGATAATTAGCAGCTGTATATATAAAGTGTAACTGGAGCCTTCTATAAACATTTAACTCATTAACTTTTTTTTAACTTGCTTTATCCAGTTTGAGTGGTTCAAGTTCAAGCTTCTTTTTTTTGACATTGGTAAAGTTTATATTAAAACAGATGTCTCAATAAAAGATTTACAAATGATAAAATAAAATATTAAGGGAGTCAGAGCTCCGAGAAGGAACGTGGAAAATCCAAAACCTTCCTGAAAGTTTCCAACGAAACAAAAACACCTGTGCGTGCTGTGATATATTAGTTTCTCTTAAACAGATTTGTGTGATATTGTCATTAATAAAACCCTTGATTACGCCGCCTTTGCTTCTTTACACTGAACCATGTGAAACAACGTCCCCGCCCCGTGTTGCGATTTTAGATCATGTGATAGCATCGCAGAATCACGAACTGGCGACATATCCCATGCAACACAACGCCTCAATCATCGTAGGTCAATAATCTACCACGCTCTACCAAACTCGACTTTAGTTATCTTCCACTGCCGGCTTTGAGGTCTTTTCACGTACAGTGCGACACGAATAAAGAATGTGAAAGTGCTAAATACTCGCCTGCAAATATACGGGACCTGAGGTTTTGCTGGGGGTGCGAACGCTGCATCTGAGGATGCAGACGACGAAAGACTTCAACCTCCTTCCGAAAAAATAAAAATTTACTCGCTATCGCTTTTTTCATGTTGTGTGTGAGAATTAATCACATGAGAAAACGTGATCAGGAAGAACAACGCCTCTAAATTCCAACTTTGTAGCTTTTTTACAGAATGACGAGCCGGAATAATCGCGCAAAATTCCCACCTTGAACAGGCTGTATACTGATGTGCGAAAAGTCGCACTAACAGTTGAGAGTAAATGGTAAAAAGTCACAGGAGCTGAGTGCATTAGAGCTCATGAAAGAGAAGATGAAAGTGTTTACAGCCTGATTAAAGTCGGCATGTAAACGAAGCTGGCGAGCATTAACTCCGGTCTGAGGGCAAGAGGTCGTCCGGTGGTCACGGCATTCCAAGATCTTTGTTTGGGTGTGCGCCATTGTCTGACACGCTTTTGTTATTGCCGTTTTGGATGTGTGGTGGGAGACACAACAAAAAACAGGACGGAAGAGGAAGGAACAGCCAGTCCCGTGTGGGTCACTTTCCCAAAAAGTGACAGGTCTTTGTTGTCGGGAAAACTCGGAGCGATCGGGTTTCGGAGAGAACATTTGCTACGCTCTGCTGCGCAGACAGGAACAGATATAGATACACTAACAATCACACTTAACTTACTATAATTTACTACTCATTTGAGAGAAGGAAGACAAACCATCTCACTGATTTAGTACAACCAGGTACGAGAAGTCTGTTTTCCACTGTTAAAAATTAGAATAAAAGTCTGATTTAAAAGCACAGAGGATGGCTCTGACAGCGGCAGCCTGTTGCTCCCATTGGTGATACAATGCCACATCACACCTCCCTCCACTCACAGAGTGAATTATTATCCCAGTACACACTATATATCCACACACACTCACTCACACACACTCACAGCACATGGAAAAATACATTTCTGGACCACGGTGCTACCGTGCTGTGTCGTCACACTCCGAGCGCTGGGAAGAGCACGTCCAGCTCCTTTTGTGCCTCTTCATCCTGAGGAAAAAGTAGAATTTAAACATAATAAAACAAAATCATATGAATTGATTAAGCAGCCTCCTAAGCGACTGCTGCATTCGCGCTAAGATTCCTGATTTATAAATGCATGTTGCATCGCAGGACGGTGATGGAGTCTACCTCTTTGGAGACGGCGTTCATGGAACAAGCAGCTTCACACATCATCTTGGCTTTTTCCCTCTGCCCCAGGTCTTTGTAGCACTGCAAGAGAAGACTGTCAATGTGTTGTTTAGTCCCACACAGTAAACATATTCTAGAGTTTCTGGCACTAACCTTAGCTAGAAACACATAGTTGAGTTTAGAGTACGCCGGCTGGATCTCCTCAACCTGAATAAAAACAGATTTAAAAGGTTTTGGTTCATTCTCCTCTCTGTTTTATCTGTATCGTTATAAAGGCCGAGAGCAAGAGTCATCCCGGCTCTTATGTCTTTGTGACACCTCAGTTAGTTGAGTACAGATAACCACAGGTTAGGAGCTGGGGGAATCTGTTATAACCTCGCAGGATGTATTTGTTAAAAGCTCGACAGTCTCTCCGGAGGCTCTCCTCCAGTGTCACGAGCGACGTGTCGTAACAGGACCACTTAAATCAAATTGATGAGTGAAATACACAAGACGTGAGGAGGCGGCGAGCACAGGAATATTGGCCAGGAGCAAAATTCATTTCTCTACTATATAAACATGCGAAATGTGGGAACGCACAGATTAAGTCTCTTTCTAAACACGGACGGTCTGGGGCTTTGAAAACTGGGAACAGGAGGAACCTGGAGGCGAACGGCAAGTATACGCTGGACAAACGGGACTTAAAGACTTAAATATACTTTAAATGAGTTGCAGTGGTGGTAGATGTTACGGAGTGATGCCCACTGATACTACAATCTTTTTTAAGTTTATTTTTTATACACCTAAACCCAGCTGGATCATTTTTGTATAATCAGCACCCACAGTTAAAATATAAAAACCTCTCATTTGCAGAATACTAGCTTGGTTTATTCGTCTGTGTAGGATCGACATGGAGCTTTTGCCATGAGCATTATCGCTAGAGGGCGATAGTGTTCTACTTCACATTGGAGCTTGATCTAATAAATGTTACTTTTACTGAAGTTATCACGATGCATAAAAGAGAGAAGATGTCGGAGGAGATGGTGTGTGACCACTGAACTGATGGAGTTTTCTCTGCTCGTCCGGAAACTTAGAGACAAATACGAACCGACTGAACGGACCAATCACAGCTGTTGCGGATTACAACGCTGTGACGTCCTTCAGAAGTCGAGCGTCCTCTGGCTGATTTAAAAAAATACCTTGAGAAAATTCCTCAGTGCATCTTCAACTGTGGCGCTCGGAGGTTCTCCAAATAACGTGGCTGCGACTTTCCTCTCGATCCACGATAACTGAGCCACCTGAGAAACAAACACAGCAAGGTCACGGGGTGAGGGTGGATGAACACCAGGGTAAAACAGTGTTTCACTGCCCTCTCTGGTTTGACGCTTTGAAGCCTGTGTTAAACGCTGAGTACACCTGTAGTTTAATGCAGCAAGGCCACAAGTTAAACCTCCAGAGGCCAGCAAAAACAAGATTTTCGACAGGTACAAGTCCTAAAAACGTCTAAATAAAAGCAACAATCTCTCAGCTCTTGCCCAGGCACTTTGCTGCTGTTGCTTTTCTTATATCTGAAAAGTTAATTATTTCTCTGAGCAACCGACCATAAAATTAAGTGCTCCAGCAGAAACAGAGTTAATGAATTTTGTGGGGATCTGTTTATGGGAACAAAATTTCCAACCAGGATCAGTTACATATCATTTTTCTAAACTGTTCCCGGCTGGAAAAACGCCTTTTCCAGACTGTGACTTCTCCAGTATTTCCATGAGCACCGGTACCATGTGCGTTTTTTTCTGACACTTTTTTTTGCAGATGATAATGGCCAGGAGAAGCCTGGGTCCAATATGTAATGTTCCTGCCTCACACCATTCATCGTGAGCGTTGTCTAATTGCAGGTGTAGCGTTGCTCTGGCGTCATCATGGGATCGTTCAAACAGAACCGCTGGCTGAATACAAACAGTAGATCTTTGTTGAACATGAACGCACCACAGACAGCCCCATAAAACTCAATCCCTGAAAAATATCAGGTGTTACTGCTCCACTAAATTTGCACAGTAACTCTGGTACCAACAGTAAAAGGTGAGGATTATTTAATTTTATCAGAGCGATCTCTGTAAAAACTTCCTTCCTTTATGGCTCATGAAACAACAGGAGAATAGCTGTAAATCTTTATATCACATCACACGGTGAAGGTGATTAACCAGCCACCTACGCTGGATAGAAACAGGCTGAAAATAAGAAATAAACAGTGGGAGAGAGGAGAGAGGTCACGCTGACACGTCGGCCTCAATAAATACACCGTGTGTTGGTCACATACAGCGTAGCACCAGCGGCCCAACAGGTAGTAGGACATGGGGTCTTGCGGCTTCAGCTCGATGGCTTTATCCAGGTGATCCTGTGGAGGAGAGGCAGGCAGACGGGGAGAAGATTTTCACTGTTGATTCATGAACGCGGCTGCTGTTTCACTGCTGCCTTCTGTTCTGACCTGATCTGTCCTGCTTCACCAACCCACAAGTATTTCACAAACACCTCACACACACGCGATCTCACAGAGCGACCACACACTCCGGGTTGTCACGCACCCTCCCTCATTCTTTTCCATTCTCTCTGACTCAGTTTTTTTTTTTTTTTTTCATATCTTCCCTCTTCAGTGCTCTATCTCTCTCTCTCTTTCACCTGTCAAAGAGTTTGCAGGTACACAGTGTTTTGGGGGGAGGCTGCTGACAGAAGATAAAATGCTACGTGCCGTTGTTCCACGCTGCCGTCTTATGCAACTGAACGGCTAAAGGAGTGGCTTAAGGGATATGAGCCACAGCCATTCCCCTCTGCTGTAAGTGCAGGGAGAAGCAGTGTCCGACATTCAGTCCCAGACGACTAGAGTCCAGTCTACGACAGTGGACTTTATCTTAGCGTATTTTTGATAGATTCAGACGTCGCAGTTGTCATTTTCCCGTCCCATCTGAGCACCTACAGCTGGGTCCTAAAATGAAAGCTCATTATAAACATTGTAATGTTGGTGATAACTATTTTGTTTTGTGTCTAAAAGACTCTCAGTTGTGTTTCTAACGAGCGCTGTAGCTTTGGTTTGTTAATTTGACTATAATTTCTTCTTGAAATGAAGATTTCATTGAGGAAAAATACACTTTCTTTAGTAGCCTATTTTCTGCCAAAGGCATGTTCAGTATAAAAATAATGATTAATTAATAATTTATCGATAATTTTCCCAATGATCGTGCCTTAGTTGGTGGTCTTTATAACTGCGAGCACACCTGGCTTTTAAAGGGAACAGGAGATGGTACTCTGATTGGTTTATTACACCCTAGAACACACCTATAATTATTTAAAAGACTAAAGTACTGTCTCTCCCGACAGTAACTCACCTTAAAGATGTATCCGTTCTTTATCTTGTTCTGCACCGTATCATATTCAGCCATGATCCCGCACATGATGGCGTACCTGTGCAGAGGACACAGTGTTAATATCAGTCTGCAGCTCAGTGTTTGCAGTTTATGCAGGTTTTCACATCAAAAAAATACAAATGCAGATTTATTAAAAGAGTTTTTTCCACAGATTTTATGTCCCATTTCCTGATGCAAGGAAGGATGCATTAAAAACTAAAGTATGGAGGCACTTTGGCTTCTAGGATGTTGAAGGGACAAAGAACAAGCAAGTGATGTCAAAAATTCCACCCAACTCAGAAAAGGTTTCAGCAAATTACGAACTCTATCGCAACTTTTATCACCATGGATTTGCGGCCGTATTTGGGAATCAGGGCTTTAGTGCTATGTTGCACACAGAGATACGTCGTCGTCTTCTCAGCCCTCTGAATCGTAATCGAATCGTGAGGAGCCTGGAGATTCCCACCCTCAATGAAAAGTCTAAGTTGCAGAGAAAAGTTGCAAAAGAAAGGATTTATTCACGTCACCAAAGAATCTTGTTATTCTAAGTTGATAAAGGAAGTCGTTTTTAGTCGCTCAGTCCTGACAACAGTACAGAGGTGAAGCGGTGAAGTTCTGCGTTGGTGGGAGGACTGAGTTCAGTCACACCACCTTTTCTCTGGGTCACTAACGATGAGTCAACCAAAGGGGCGCTGCAAAAACCCCCCCACAACATCCAACGTTCCTCATTAGACAACAGAGATAAGCTGCTTCACCTTCACTCCACCCCAAGACACTAATTAATGCACTGACTTGGACCAGCGTGCAGGTGGAGGAGGGAAAACGAGGAGCGATTTCAGCTTGGGGATGTGTAAGTCAGCATGACGCTGAGGGTTTGGAGAGGAGAGGAGGGAGCTGATCAAAGTCTTTTCACCGCTAAGGCTGCTTTAATCCTGCTGGTACTCTGTCAAACAGCAGCCAGTGACATAAACACCTTTTTATTTGAAGGATCAGCGTGTACAAAGGTCATCTGACAGTGTCGTCTGACATGGTGGTGCTGATGGTAGATGGAATCTGCAACTGAGCGTGTGCGTACTGAGGTGTCTGGTATGTGTGAATGGATTTTTTTTTTTTTTAAACGGCTACTGTTCTCTGTAGTCAATCTCGTTCTTTCTGTCAGCATACTGACACAAACTAAAAAAAGAGAGTGAATTATAGCAAATGATATTGATGAAATGTTAGATAAAGTTATACTCTATTCTGGCAGTGATTTGACGTCAGTGTGAACAAAATATACAAGAAAAATAAGACTGTAATGGGGCGAAACATCATGCAAACATTAATCTTCGTGCTAACCACCATTACTGTGGGCAGTGAGGAAAATTAAGTGATAAGACAAGTACTAACCACATCACTTCTGAAGTGCCCTAAATATCCTCTGCAAAGCAAACAAAGGCAGATGAATTGTGTGCAACTGTAACTAAAAAGATCAGTGTTTATTTTCTTAAGGTAGCGCAGGGCGCGGCCACTCCGCCGCTTGTTGGCGCTCGATGAGTGGAGAGCTCCACAACATCACAGGAGCAGAGATGCTATCTGTCTGCGAGCTGTGCTGCCTGGCTTCCAATCATAACAGACTGCTGGATGTAAAGGCTTTGAGCAAATCCATCACCGGTGACTAAATATCTGCCGCCAGGAAACGGAGCCAGGACACAGTTCGTTTGCACTTGGCCGATACATTTAAGAGTATCCAGAGAGGAAATCAAAGCAACAGAGAGAGGAGTGAATTATCATTTGGAGCTGATGCATTGGAACATAATTTAACAAAAATACACTTTACAGCTTTTAGCCACATTTAGCAGTGATGGTCAGTCCGCCATTTTGGTCCAAACTGAAATATCTCAACAGCTACAGGAGGGATTGTCATGAAAGTTTGTTCAAATATTCACAGGATGGAAACTATTCACTGACTTTTCCCCCAGTGCCACCATGAGGTTTAACATTTGTGGTTTTGAGTGAAATGTATCAACAAAAACTGGATGTTTTACCACAACATTTAAAAGAGATATTCAAGCCCCCACCTCAGAATACAGTTTAAAAACTGTCACTTTCCATAGAGCACCATCATCAGGTCAGCACTTGTTTTATAGCCAAATACCTGCAAAACTAAAGACATTCAGTCTCAGCTCGACCGTACGTTTAGTGCAAACTAGCTAAGGTTAGCATGCTAACATGCTAAACTAAAGCCACTTTGATTGATTTTGTCGATCACATGGAATTTATTTTACTCCCTCAGCTCGGTGCATTTTGGATTTGTACAAATTACATTTTGAGGAAACTGTCTGCACAAAGTAACTTCTCAGTTGTGTTTATGTCGAGTGTCGTAGATTTGGTTTGTTAATTTGTTCGGTTTGAATGGGGCTGCAGATCTTTGTTGTTTCACTTCCTGTTAGTTCAACTTTAACGGCTTTGTTTAAGAGGGTTCATTGAGCAAAACCACACTTTCTTTAGTCGCCTATTTTCTTCTTCTCAGTATAAAAGATAACGATTAATCAGTAATTCATCGTTAATTTTCCCGTTGGCCAATTAAGGACATTTCTTCAAATGCCCATTCCTTGTTTCCAGAGCACCGCTGGAGACTCGTTAACACTTGTCATCAATCAACTGTTAATTGTTTATAAATCAATAAAGCAGAAACTCACTTCACTTTTAAGTTAACGAACAATCGAGAAAATCAATCTGCAAATGACCTGCTGATAGAAATGATCTTTAGCTGCAGCAAAATAAACTTTTCGTGAGCACTTTCTAACCTGTTAAGTCATTCTTGTCTTTCTATCAACTTCCTGTTTAATGCTGATTAAATCCAATAAATCTCAGCGGTGGTGAAGATGAGGAAAGCAACCAAGAGGAGCATACCACAGAGGAATAGTAATCATAATTGAGACTGCCCAGGTGAGGGCTGCGGGGGAGAGATTGCTTAACATCCAGGCTACCGCGAGACATATTTTTACATCCCTCTGATTGGCTAAGCTGTTACATTATTCAGCATGTGGCAATTCTGGCAGTGTTTACAGAGAAGAGTGTGAACCTGTGAGTGCCAGTGGCAGAGCTGCTCCTGATTGGATGTAATTGCTCATCTCAGCACCTGGACGACTGGGGGGAGGTCACATCAAAGTACATCTTCATCCTGTGTCTCTGTAATCTATGTGAATTTTTCTGCAGGAGATGGAGTTGTTGTTTCTGGTCTTATGCAACACGTCTATTGTGAGTGTGTGAAACAGCATCGGGCCGGTCGTCAGGAGTCGAGGGGGGTGGGGAGAGGAAAGGGGAGGGAGCGAATGAGGAGACGGGATGCTAAGGTGTAGAGAGGTGTGTCGGTGCCCTCGGCGGGGCGGGGGCCTACCCGCTGTTGTTAATCCTTCCCTTTCTTCTCTGAGTTGAAATACTATCCTTTGACTGTCTAAGGCAAAAAAAGGGAAATATCAAGAGGAGGCGGAAAGGTGGGCGGCGGCAAAACATGACAAGGACGGACAGAACGCTTAATTGCGCAAGTTTAGTCGATGTCTTTTTTTTTTACTGCGGCTCAGTGAAATCCCCCACTCTACTGGGCAAAAACAAAAGGGCCTAAGTGTCAGCTGCTTGGCGGAAACAGCAGATTGATTTCAAGCCTTCAAATCCAAACATAGAGAGCTCATTCAAAGACAGGGCAAGACTCCAGCTAAAACTTGTACAGAAACAGAGGGAGGAACTTGAGGAATTCTCGTGGACGAGCTGTGGAGGTGATAGTGTTTTTCTTTTTTGCGTTGGGGGGGTGGGATTTGAGTACAGCGAGGTCTGAACGCACAGAGGGTTCCCACAGCTACTGGGAACAGAGCACAATGCTGCCACGGTGACACTAACGATGACCGCGGCAAACAGAGGCACGTGTTTGAAATTAAAGTTGTCTGCTGTAGAGGTCAAAGTGACCCCGTTCTCCCCTCCCTCGCCCTCCTCCTCCTCCCCCCTCTTCTGACTGGCACTGCCACAGGCTCCCTGCTTAATCCACAGGCCTTTGTACCATCAGAGAGGCCCTATAGTCGGGGATTTACACGGGCTGAATTCACACGGAGGGATCACCGAAAATGCACCTACAAACAAAGCCGGCGATGCAAGAATGCAATCGCATCTCCCGGCCGTCAGCCTGTCGAGATTAGACAAATAGGCCTCGCACTCGCTGTCACGGAAGCACCTCATGTAACCCGACACATGTATATCTTCCTCACCCACAGGCAAAAAAACACCTTACGCCAACAGTGTGTCCCACTTTCGACGCTCTGCGGTCGCTACACGTTCACTGCCAAGCTTACGGAGCATGAGACCTACTTCAAAGGACTCCCCTTCCACCTCACCTGGGGAAAAGTACAAAGATCGGGTGCATGACAGAGTGGGAAAGTATGCGTAATCTCTTGTGAAGTGATGACTGTTAAGCGGACTTCATCATCGCTTCAGGTCTTCAAACGGCCCAGAGAGGACGCCGTGTGTTTTTATAGCTGAGTAAGGTTCACGAAAGTCACATCAACAGGTTTCAGGAGGTAAAAGCTTCTGTTTTTTTAACTGTAATCCCTGGTTCGATGATAAAGTCTGACTCGGCGCTACATGAATAAATACCAACCCACAGAATGAGCGTCACTTTCTTTTAAAATCACACACGACGCCAAATAAGAGATTTCACGGTTTGGTTCTGATACAACACAGCTACACCACACACTAACAGATCCACCACCAACAACCAGAGTCTGGACTCTCACAACTTCAAATCCAGTGCAGTCAAATGTGACTTTCCGGTTTTCAGTCAGCTCGCTTCCTGATTGGCTATCGTTCTATACCACATGATGATCCACAGAGAGCGTGCCCAGCTCTCCTCTGTGTTCCCCCCACACAACAGGATTTCTGATCGTAAATATTGAGCATGTTTAATATTTATCGGGGAGGGTAAAATCACTCTGAACACACCTCACACCACAGGAGAATCTGATAAGATAATCTTTACAACCATCAGATAATCAGATCTTTGCTGACTTTGATGGGAAAACTAGAAACCAGAATCACTACTTTCACCACTCAGTCCAGCTGCAGTTAATTTCAGTGTGAAATTCTTAAGTCAACATTAAGTAAATGTTTGCACCAAATTTCAAGAATTAATGTTGAGGTTATTGTGTTTACGAGAGAGGGATGGACGAATGTTTGGACATCCAGATGGATGGACAACTTGAAAACACAATGTCTGCTAATTCAACAATTTAAAAGTGGAGACTGTTTTTTACACATATGCTTTACATGAAACATACTTTTCACTCACTGCGATATTAGCCTTAGTGGCTTTCAGTCCTGTAAATTCCTCCATCTTGACTGTACTAATTTAGTCAAAATGTAACAGGGAAGCTAAAATCTTCAAAAAACAATTTAATTGATGTTCTGTGATGATAAATCTACTTCTGCATCAGATAATAAATTAAACCTCTTCCAACACGTCTAACAACCTAACTACCTCCTGCTCTGCACTTTCCCTGCACTTCTTTAATTGATCTTCCTCCACTTTGTCTTAAAGAACAAAGCGTGTGATCAATCACAGGTTATTACAGCTCACTGTATAGTAGCATGTGGCGGCTGTGTGTAATGAATGAAGTTGTGTCTCAGTTCAGATGGTCCTCCAGATGACCTGTAGGCCGGACTGAACCTGCTCCTCCTCCTAAGACAACCTGACACTCGAGTCCTGAGCTGAATTTATAACCTGGGACTGTGGATTCTGACACCGCTGCAGTGATTGTACCTTTCACACTAACATCTGTAACCTGCCCTGCGAGAAACAGAACGGGTTTGTCGAGGCCGTTCTCCTCACGCTACCAGCCGAGCTGTCACTCAGAGATCTGAGTGGAAATGCAGGAGGTCACCAGAGTTTGTGAGGCGATACCGTCTCTCTACACACCTGCCTTTGTGCTGCCGTACCACGAAGACTACAAGTAGTTATCGTAACACTGTGTAGAATTAACACATGACAACAATAACTTAACTAACTAACTCGGATCTGATGACTTCCTGTCCTGCTTAACTCGCTTAACTTTTGTTTACAGTTGCACTAATTAACTGTTTATATGTTGGCGAACTAGCGTGCACGTTCTGCCTTCTTACATTTTTATTTGTGCGTGTTGCAACTCAACATCCATTTGAACGCGTTCCAAGAGTTAAATTAGGGTAAATGGAAATGGAAAGGTTCAAAAAGCCATTCATTCACTGAGGCTATGTAAAGAAGTCTCTATAAGTAGTTTCAGTGGCGGAGCAGGAACTGGTTGGCAGCACGTCTAAACAACATCTGCCAAATTGTGACGAGCTGGGCGGCATTCAGGAAAACAGGTGACAAGTTTTCTCACGGCATCGGTACGCTAAGTAAACAGTTACCTCAGACATAAACTTCCTTGCAACACTGCCTGGCACCGTCCCCAGTCCCTGCCTCCTCCCTTCTGTGAGGCTTTACCTACTTTGCCCCTGTCCATTCAACTTAGACGGCGTTTCTGCTCCGGTTTAAGGATCTTATAAATTCCATTAGTGGATATAGGATTAAGCATTAAGCTTTTTTAAAGCTGTAGCTTTTAATTAACTAAACAAACACGGCCTTCTACTTCACTTGACGTCTCGAGTGCTGTGGTATGTGCATGAGCTAATGCTAATTATTCCCTAACGAACAGAGTGTGCACAGGGCCGCTGGCTCGAGGAGGAGGCTCGGGTCTGTTTTCTAGCAGAAATCCTCACACGTATGTAAACAGAGAGTAACCACACGATCTCAATTACACAGGACACTAATGCAGGGAATGTAATTAACAGCAACAAGTACGCACACTTTGGAAAATATTAGAATTATATAAACAAGCAAACACACTACACGGCTTAACGTTTGCAGTTCATACATCTGGATGATAAAGCTAAATGAAAAGCAGCTTTGTGTCATTTCATTGCTGCTGCTGATTTTGCAGCTGCATCTGGTGCAATTTTTATCTCTCTATTCCAGCCAGGGATTCCATGTACGATCAAGAGTCAAGTTTTGACATGAGCAGTGTTTCAGGAGGGGAATGCACTACCACTGGGGCCTGCACAAATACTCACAGGATTCATGCCATCAGCCCCACTCTGCACAACTAATTAAAAGCAAATGGGGTTTTTTCCCTGAGTCACAGAGCAACCAGGGAGGTGTAGGAGGGGACAAGAGGTTCTCCTGATTCCCGTTAATTTGTCACTGAATGTCAGCTTGACCTGCAGTGTTGTTTGGTATGAAAATGGAAAATTCTTGACGTCCTGTCTGCCCTACAGCATCACTGATTTGTCACATTAAACTGTTTTACTCTGTGTTTTTTAAATGGATTTTATCACATGGTCTGTTTGTTTTGGAGAGGAGACCTCTGAGGGTAATTCGGCTCCTGGTAAAAACCTCCTGAACAATGAACACAGAGGGAATCTTAACCTACAAACACCACACGGATGGGGCTGTTTGTCAGTTTAGCAGTGGTTTCACCTGCTAGCTTAGCATCCTGTTGTTTTATTGAGAGCACAGTAGAAAAGGCAGAGATAATGAAAACGATGAGTTTATATGACTGTTGGGCTGTAAAGTTAAAGAAAATAATGATGTGTTTTGGTGTTTTGAGGGAGCGGACATGAGTGTGAATTAATTCGAACGAAACTGCGGGTTGTTTCAAAATCGCTGGAGCTTGATGTTTTGAAAAAGCGACAGCCCTGTTGCACATGTAAGTCGCTCTGTCATCTACTCCTGTGGGCTCTCCGAGGGTTTCCTCTTGATTCCTTCAAGTTACATTTGCTAAACTGGACCTCAAGAAATGCCTGAGTCAAACATCCAGTCAATCACAGAGGAACAGCTGCCTCAGGCGAACACTTCCACCACCCCCAACCCCAACCACCCACAACACTTCTCATGTGGGGAAAGTACCTGCTTTATGCTTTCACTCTGTCTAATTCAACCATTCCTGTAACGGGGCTCAATGACAGCTAGTCACATGCCATCAAACTGTATTTTCAAGTACGCTTGATTGATTTGCTTTTGAAATGGCAGCTGGAAAAACTTTATTGAGAAGAACAAAAAGCAGCTGTTGAATGATGAAAGTTGTGGGAAGGGAAACAAGTCAAACCTACCACTGGTGACTTTCAGCACATGTGGGGTTCAGGCTCACCGCCACCTCGCCGACTTTCTTCCCTACGAGGAAAAGGAAAGATAAGAAAGACAGATTACGATGCCGCCTGCCCCCCCCTGCTGAAACACAAATGCAACACACTCCAGTTCGCCCCGTACACTCGTCATTGTTCACATGACAAAAGAGGAGAGCGTGGATTAGAGGAGTCAAGGGGTGTGTTGTCTGAGAAAACAAAACAGGATATACATAAATCAAGAAACAGATTAAAGCAATAAAAACACAGGTGATGTGAAATGCACTCCAGGAAGAGAGCTCACATTTAAATCCTTCATCACTCAGTGGAAAGTGTCTCATTCCATCTGGTCTATTAATATCTAAATGAATGTTAAATATGAAGCCCCCTGTTGCTTTAAAAACCCAACTCTGTCCTGTCAAACGCTTTGACAAAGGTGTCTTTGCAGGAGGCACCTGGCCAGGTGGTGGAGGTGCACTGATGAGGAAGCATCACAGAGAAACAGGTCAGTCCAGTCTGAACTTCAGAACTGCAGAGTCACTGGGGGGGGGGGCATTACAGTCTACTGTACAGAGTCCTGGAGTGTAACACAAGACGAGCACAGAAAGTCATTGTATCCTGCTTTTAAAGGGCCTGTGGGAGAAACATGTTTTGTCATCGTGAAGTTGCCTTTAAGACTCTGCAGCGTCCTCTTTGTTGACACTGAGTGTTCAGGGTGCAGCGGATTAACAAGAAACTTACATCCCATTTACATCAGGTATTAAAATACAATCCGTATCCTGATAGATCGGCAGCTGCCAAGTTGTAGCTTGTAAATTCCGCAGTGTTTCTCTTACTCATTAATTTAATATTTAGTGTGGATTGTTGAGTTTAAGAGATGAGATAATCATTTATTAGCCACACAGTGGGGAAATTAGCATTGTTACAGCAGCAGTAAATATTGGTAAATAAAAAACAACATAAAAACAAGAGAATACATGAAGACTATGAACAATATAGACAATATAAACACAGTAACAAATTGGATTGAATACTGATACTGCACAGTTTCAAATAATAACCCCTGAGTGAAGTAATATTGCACAGTATAAGCGATCTATAATGAATCCCTTAATTGTTTTCCTATTTAACTAATGAAAAGTGTGTGATAAAATCATGTGATATATTAGCAGCTATTCAGACCTTCAGATCACACTTTCAGTTAATCCTATCTGATCCACTGTAGACTGTCACCACAGGCAATTTATAAGTTTGCCAAACATTGTTTCTGCCAATTCATCGTGGGCTTCAGACCAACAGACTGAGGTCACCGCAGGAATACAGAATTGCATGGATTTGGGTTTTCCAGATGAGACACTGACATTTGCGGTTTATCTGGTGGTTATGACGTGACAGCGTCTCACATCCAGACTGGGATGTTTGGCAAATGAGGCATAGAACATGGTTTGGTAAATTACCAGCTTCTGCGTGGGTCTTCTTCTCCTCCAGAGTGAAGCTGACGTCATGGACATCGCAGTAAGCTCGGATCAGCCGCCAAAGAAACGGCGAGTTCTGTCCAAACTGAAGGAGTAAATCAAAGTGTTGAGACGTGAACATCTACAAACTGAGTCTGTGAAGGTTCTCAGTCATCCAGGTCATGGTTGTCTTAAGTGGTAGAGTTTAAGGCAACTGGACTTAAACTCTCATCCGAAAGGGTTCCTCAGTTCTAGAGGCTGGTCGAGGAGTTCCTGGTATTTTGGTCGTCAAGAAACCTAGAAGACGTCCAGTTGCCTTCATCTCTAGCACCGAAGCTCTACAAACTGAATATGTTCTGAATTAAAAACCTGTTTAACTCACCTCCTCTCGCTGCTCCAACAGGATGTTGAGACTTTCCCTTTTGTCAGATTCGGTGCCCTGATGCAGGCCGTCGATCCTCTCAAGCAGGACGGATAACCTGTCCACCGGTTGTTCTTCATCCCTCTGTTCAGCATCACTTCGCTCCTCTTCTTCCTCAGAGTCTGTCAGTGCAGTCATGTACCTGAAAGCAAAAAAAAAAAAAAAGTGTAGTTGTAGTTTTAATTTGCAGGTCTCAATAAATAACCCAGATTCCCTGAATTAAATGTTGGCCTGCGTCCTGATAACTCAAATTAGTCTTCTGCTCCCGAGGTGGAATGAAAACACCTCAGATGAGGAATTTTTCAGATCAATCAACCCCTCCCCTCCCCACCGTCTTAACGAGCATTTTTACAAGCCGTTTTCTGCCAGGTGCTGATTATAAAGGGATCAATCGTCGCTGCCTGTTTACACACAAATGGCAGCAGGTTTATTTACAAAAGTGGGTCTCCTTAATTGTTTATAAACGCTAGATGTTAAGAAACTGTTGACGTCTTAATGTGGATACCTGAAGGCTTTTACATGAACACAGGGAGGCTTGTTTGTCAGGGTGAGGCACGCAACGCTCGCATTAGATGTTTTACGGTACCCTTTCAACTGCTGTAATTGTATGAACTAACACCTTAAGCTAACACTTAAAAAGCAGTAGTAAAAAAAAGTATATTAACAGCACAGGTAGAAATGAAAAGGCATAGACAAGGTGAAAATATGAAAAGCTTCTATCGAGTGTTGGCAGCGGCTACATGTGCGTCATTGGTGGTTAAGGGAATATTTTGGGCTGCGAGCCATGGTTCTGGAGGGATGTGTCAGAGCGGGCCACAGACAGAAACACCATAGACTCAACAGGTGCCTCGTGCTGGAGGCTGCTTCCTGACTCCACCCCACAACACACACACACCTTCAACCCTGGAGTGGTGTGATTACAGGAGTAATGTGAGGGCATCTGAGCTGCAGAGGTTTCCTTCAGTCAAAAAAGAAAAACAACAGTCATGAGCTGTAGATATGTTTGCTTTTAACTACGCGTCACTCTCACTAACTTTCTAAGAAGAAAGGCTTTTGTAGAAGAGCTCAGAGCTAAATGAAATGACCAGTTGGAAGCTTAGTGGTGGAGACGTTGACGTCATGTGACCGTGGTGGAGTTGGTTTATAGCCTAACATTAGCTTCTTACTTCAAACATCAGAACAGTGGTGTTCATCTGTGAAGATGATCTGATCAACTCAACTTTAATTATTTTCTGGAATAATCCAAAACACAATGAAAAAATCCCATTGGCTTTTTGTGGAGGGAACCAGGGTGAGGCTAACTTCAGGGCTGGACTACAAAAATACATCGTCGCTGCACCACTCTATGGTGGAAAGTTTTGAAGACAAGCTAACAAACCAAGTCTGCAATCATCTGCATCTGTACAGTGTGATTTAGGGGCCTTACGTACAATCTACGACTGCACTGCCTTCACTTTTTCTGCCATGATATCTCTCTCTCTCTCTAGTCTGCCCTCTAGAGGTGTCCTCCAGTAACACATGTAACTTGACTTGACACGTGAACGATTTCGATGCAGCCGGTCGTCTGCGCAAACGTGTGATTAAAAACAAAAAGTACAACTTCCAGCGAGAACTCTGTGACCTATTGGACTTAACAGGAAACAGAGCATCACCAGAACTGTACGAGAAACCAGACTTTACAGTGTCTTTATGTTAATCTCCATCTGTTTTTATACCATCATTTTGGGATAGCGCTCCAAAGCCTTTCTACAATCTCGCGCTCTGCTCTAACTCCTGACTAAACCCTGAAACCTGCAGGCAGGGCTCAAACCGTTTATTGGCCAATACACCCCAGCTTAAAAAATCTGCATGGGTGTGCTTTTGTGTTTAATCTGACTGTTGTGGTCTTCCTTTTTTGTCTGGCCCGCACCATATTAGCCAGAGCACTACCGTGTAATAAACAGGCCGTGCACTTTAACTGTAGCAAGACTTGTGTCATTCATTCATCCCTAATTCATTCATCCTTTTGTTCTGTTATTCATTCAGCAGTCCGTTTTTTCCCTCCCTCCCTGAAGTTATTTACTCAGTGGAGCTGGAGAGACAGGCAGCACAGTACTGAGTGATCAGCGCATTCCTGTCACGCCATTCCACGGCTCATGAATCACTTGAGTTGAAAGAAAAAAGAAGCTAAGGATCTATTTGTATTACCTTGTGTGTTTATGTAATGTATATGAGTTTGTGCAGGAACCATTATTATCCTTGCAGCGTTGTTAGCAGTGCACAGCTCTGAAAGAACACGTCTAAATATTGTCATCTTTATTTCAACACCGTCTAGGTGCATAATATACCAGCAGGCCCTCCTATGACTCACACATGACAAGAAATCAAATTATTTTCTGCAGGCAAATTCAAGGGCAGGGCAGAAAAAACACATTTAATACCTGCTCTTGCACGCAAAAATAAAAAAAATTACACAAACTTTCACAAGATGACAACTTTTGGTTACTGATGGATGCTCATGCTGCAGATTTAAAGGTGCTCTATGTGGGTTTTTCCCATTGCTACACAGCTAACGTTAGCATTTACAGCTGTTTACTCACCAAAAGCTTCAGCTGTCATTGTGTTTACAAGACAAGATATGAGAACATGTTGTCTGAGCAGCGCTACTTCTTCATCTTTTAATGTTGGACTGAAGGCAGACTGGATTCTCAAGAGACTTAGAGACTATCACTAGGAGGTATTACAAGAGTGGGCTAGCTGGTTAGCATGCTAACTTCAGCAGAAGAAAAGAAGTGATAGAAATAGAAGCAAAACAAGAGTTAACCACTGGAGACAGTTCTTGGTGAGAAAAGGATTGAAGCTGAATTCACAATGTTTCTTCTAATTTGCTAACAGCAGCTAATGCTAACATTAGCGATGTAGCAAAAGCTAAAACGTACATATAGCACCTTTAATGGAAGAAGTTGTCAATGACGTGGCATTTGACACTTTCAGCCTATTCGACCATAAACTTTGTAGTATTTTAAGGAGTGATCAAACCATTTGTTAGCTCACTGACAGCCAATCTGACAATTCTGATAATTAATAAACTAATATAAGATGCATTTGCAATAATTTTCTCTATTTTATATCACTATAAATGAAATACATTTGGGTTTTTTTCACTGCTGATCAAACAAAATAAGTTCTAACAACTATTTTCATTATTGAATAATTATTTTTTCAACTTATTTCATAAAAATGTCAGAAGTTTATGGAAAATGCATATCAACATTTCCAGAGTCCAATTAACGTCTTTAAATTGATAGTTTTTTGCTTTACAAAAACAGAGCAAAGAACGAAGTCAGTGCCAGACTCAGTAAGTAGGTTTTATCTTCCAGTTTGTGTTCAGGGAAAAGAAACAGAAGAAAACCATCTGCCCAGGCTGTCCAACCTCCTAACACTCTCTGTACTATGTAAAGTTAAAGACTGTAAAGCCTTAACTTTCGTTTTTATCGGGCTGTGCTCTCACCAAGTGAGATCAGCCTTCCAGTATAAAGACCCCAAGGGGCAATGAAGGGATCTCTCAATAGGGCTTAGCAATGGTAGTCACCACGGTTACACTGTTCAAAACAAACCGGAGTTACCATCCCAACATCACTGGGCTTTGGAATATGCAGCTTATTCAGCATGTGTAGCTGTGGTGACGGGGGCTGATGAAAGCCTGCTCTGCAACAATGGCCGACTGACTGGAGAGAGTCCAGTTATTTAGTCTCTCCCCCCCTCAAAGGCTGGACAGGGAACGACTCTTTAGTCTTTAACTTTCACTTCCCCACTGATCAGCTGCTGACAACATGACCGGGTTTCTAACTATGCCCTCCTCTGTTGTGGTGAGGTGGATAATGAATACTGGATGAAAAATAACCTGTCTTGCATTTCTCACAGGCACATGATAACATTACAAGCCAATAATGAATGCAACAATTCACCTTGTGTGCTCATGCAACCATGCGTAGCACTTCTGTTGGGATGTTGAAACCCTTTGTTCTTAAAATAGCAGGAGGAAGAAACAAGTTTGGAAACAGGGGTTTGTACACAGTTGTATACAAATGATGTGTTGGCTTGTTGTTTTGACAAAAGGCAAACTAGGAAGAAATAAATCTGAACAGAAGGCGGAACAACACCGACACACACACAGAGTGAAACTCAAGAAATGAGTAAAAAACTGAAAAGAAATGTGAAAGAAAGAGTTGTATTATTCATGCTGCTGCCTCCTGCAGGTGACGTGACACTGAGAGAGCAGAGAGCGTGAACCAAAACAGACCAGAAAACCAAAACAATGAGCTCATAGATGCTAAAACGCTTTCAAGGAACTGTAGAGTCAGGTTAATCAGATTGACTCATCGACTCCCTTTACATGCATGTAGTCATGTAATCTATTGTTAATATAAAAGAATATATCAGCTCAGCATCGCTATATATCATTACCAGACTCCATTGACAAAAAGAGGAATGTTACCGAGCAGAACACAGGAGCTGCTGGAATACACTGCCTTGATTTTTTTAGTTTGTTTGTGTTGTGTAACTTTCCGTGGTGAAAGAAGTATTGAGATACTTTACATAAGTAAAACACAATACAAACAAACTAACAGATAGAGACAGTGGTATTCCAGCAGCTCCTGTGTTCTGCTCTGTAAAATTCCTCTTTTTGTCAATGGAGTCTGGCAGTGATGAAACGGCTGTTCCTGGTGAAACAAAAAGGATCTTCCTGTTGAATAAAACAGTCTATCTCTGTCTATTTTTGTCCCTGCTAATCATTTACACCCAAAAACATGGGAGAATAAGGCCCAAGTTAAAAAATAACCTTTATGAATGGGAGATGTGGGTGGTCAGAGTCGAACTCCACAGATGTAGGTCAGAGAACGGCCGGGTTGACTGAGGACACACTGTTTACACTGTCCGGTTAAAATCCAGTTCAATACATATGGTTGTGTGGCTAAAAGCCTTTCACTGAGGTATGAATCTGAGGATATAAATGAGAATGTCTTGGATACGAACAGCTGCGGAGCAATGCGTACCATGACGTCACAGGAGAAGATAGACTAAAGCTTTTAATCTCAAAGCAGACAATGAGCTCCTTTTTCTCTTTCTAAACATTTCTGTGTGTGTTGATCAGGCTTGCCCATCACTAAACAGAACGGCTGCTTAAATCTGCTTAAATCAACAACTATCCAGTGTCATAAATGCTATTTTTTTGGAAAAGGAAAAAAGAAAAGAGGTAATGTCCTTGAGCTACAGCGACGTGGTTTGAATAATAAACTCAGTGGGAACTGTTCAGGGAATTACAAGTTCCTACAAGACAATTTTAAATGAGGCCTCTGACAGCTTGGCACACAGACAGGGTGATTGATGGGTCTCCTTACCTGCAGAGAGGTAGCTCTGAGGAAGCTGTCGTGACACATGAGGGGTGAATGGAGTAAACAGATGGAACTTTCAACCTTTTGGTGGCTGGGTTTACACGTTCCCCCGTGCTGATCGACACCATCCTGCTCCATAATTGTGACGTTATGTCACACTAATTGTTGTGTTCCTGGTGAACATTTCTGCATTAGCACAGTAATGCCTGTATTACAGAGGCTCAGGCTGGAGCTAGACTCAATTATCAGACAATTTGCCAGCGCTGGTCACACTTGAAATATCTCTGTATACAAACAAGACAAAATCTGATCTAAAAAGATTTAGAAAAATACTCAAGCTACAATTATGCAGCTAAAAAAACACATCAACACACTATCACTCTCCACTGTCTCTATCAAAGAAAGGCGGAAAATGCCCAAAAAAAGCCGTCCTGAGGGTCTGAGCGCGGCTCAGGTTGGGAGGTCTCTGCAACGACTAAGCCACCCTACAATGCATGTTTTCTACCCTTACAAACAAATCTGAATACCCAATAACTGCATTATTTATTTATATATTTTGTCTTTTTCATAAAAGAAAAGAAAGTGGAGGAAGAGTGAAGAAAATCATCTTTTTTTCTCTACTTTTTCTTTCTTGTTTATGAATTTAAAACTATAATGTGGAAATAGGACTCTCAGTTGTTTTGTCCTGTGTTTTGTCTGCGTATGTAAAATCACTTTTTATACATGCAGCATGTATCTTCCTTCACAAATAATAAAAAAAAGAAAAGCATTAAGCTCACAGAAGCAATAAGGTTGTGAAAACAGGTATTCACAGACTCCTGATGTGCATCTCTCATGTCCTGCAGCACAGAGGATTTAGACAAGGCTCTGTTCACACTTGTATGACGCCCCCTGTTGGAAATCTGCTGCCCCACTAATAACAATATCTACATTAATTTAATGCAATTAAACAATTTCTTTCTTTAAATTATTGCAACTAAAATTCACCTGTTTCTGAGGCGGAGCTGAGAAGTTTGTAAACTTAAACAAGGATGTAGAGCTCAACAAATACACCCAGCCCTTCGCATCACGGCTCGTACAGGGAGATTTTTTGAAGGTATTCAACTGTAAACTCCTCCAAACAAACTGCACAGACACTAAGAGCCCTTGAAATTGAGGATTGGGGGTGTAACTGGCTCCTCTGGAGGAGGGGGGGAATACTCATTCCCTCAGGAGCTGGAATTTCTTCACTGCCCCCTGCACACACCCTCTGCTCTTACAAATAACAGAGCGGCAGGAAAGGCTCTTTAATTATGGCAGGTGATGTGATTTCTTTTAAAGCATAATAACCCGAGCTGTAATTACGAGCATCTGATGCAGCCAACGACTGTCACTCAAAACCCGCGGACTTCATCTGCTGGAGCTGCCATCGTCTTTACGCCTCCATCTGCTCCTCCGGCCAACAACAACGAGGAGGAGGAGGAGTGGAGGTGTTAGTATAGGTAGGGCTGGACCTGAAATGTTTATCCATCATGAAAGAAGATTCGTGTGATACGGTGTTATTACCTGTCTGTGAGCTGTCTCACCTCCAGCGCCAATAAAACGTACACGACCTGAAACAGTTTCAGGGTTATGTTTATGTCTGCATTCATCTGAATTATCTCAAAAATCTTAAACATGACGGCGGTTTCTTCTCTGGAAAAAAAAACATTAACAAACACAAACTTTGCGTGGAATGTGATTCTCAGACGGTAAATCACAACACTGATTAATTACCCAGGGTGCATTGGCCCTGCTTTATGTTGTTGTAGTTGTAAAAAGTCGCTCCGAGGCAATTGATTAATCATCGCGAGGACAGTAACAGAGGTGGGGAGGAGCCGTGCAGCTCTGATCTGAGGCTAAAAACTGTGTGGTTAGGATGAGAGAGCAGCTGCTCTTCTTGTTTTGAAGATGGCAGTTCTCACGCTCTACCGCCTACACAAACGAAGAAGCGGTCAATCCAGGTTAAGTACTTGAATCTTCATCGGGGTTCAGATTTATTCCCCCAGATCTGATAAATATTCAGAGTTGCGTGTTGAGAATAATAACAAAGTCTGCCCTCCTGCTGAAAACATTAAACCCTCGGCTTAATCATCATCATTTAACTGCTGATATTTGTTTTTATAAGGTGAGACTTTTTTTGAAATGGTAGTCCATTCAAAAGGAACACATCTGTTGTTTATGTTATCTAGTGGCTGGCACCAGTTCAAGGCATTTGGCTCAGGGTGGAGGTGGATGACTGGGCACATGGAGCTTGATTAGTCTGCAGCACCTGAGGCAAAGGTACACACTGTCATGACTGTAATTTACTGCATGAAATGGGCAGGTGAGTCTAATGTGTAAAGTGGGAGGGGGGGGGTTTTGATCCACATTCTGATCGATAGATAAATGGAAATTAAATAACAGTTTGCCACCGTTTGAGATATTTGTTTATCTGCTGAGGTGATTTACATTAAGAAATGACGAGAGTCTGATGAAAGTTTATATAGTTTGATATACACACGTCATCCACTACCCACTACCCAGTGAATTCAGTGTAGAGGACGAGACACTGAGCTCATCAGTAAAGATAAAACACTTATTCTGTATCCTTACTGTACAAATGTGGATTTAAACACATCCAAAAGTCCTATGAGAGGCAGCTACTGCGGTTAAAAACAACCTAACGATATCGCAGCAGGACACAAGAACAGCACATTGTGCTGTAATCAAAAAGGTCACATGACCCTTTGGGATCTATTTTCCTGAGCATCCCAGACATTCAGTGGTTCATTCATGGGCTGTCAGTGGCTCAGGCAGAGAGAGACCGTGGTGCATTATGGGATTTCTAGCAGAAGGAATGGATCAAGACGCTTGGATTCAGATTCAATAATACGTCCATGTGCTGCACAGAGCAGTGTGTGATCAGTGTACAGACAGATGACCTGGCAGATTAATAATTGTCAAAAGAGCAGCCATCCAGATTATTACCTCAGATCAAAGGTTTAAGTCTTTGGTGTATAAAAACCCTGATTTAGAGTTTTTAAACTACTCACCCCCCCTCGCTCTCTGCCTCCTCTGAGCTCCGGCCTCCAGCTCTGGTGGCGGTGACGCTGCCTGCGGTTCTTTTCCTCCGTGTCGGCGTGGTCCTGTGCAGAGGGCTGGCTCGCCGTGCTTCGTCGCGTCCCCTCAGCTCCTCCCTGACCTGGTCCTGCAGCGTCGGCAGAGCGTTCTTCAGCGCCTTCATCTCGTCCTTCAGCTCCGACACGCACTGGATCAGGGCCTCGAGGCGATCCAGCACCTCGGCCTGACCCACGGGCAGACCCGGACCGTCCACCAGCATGAGGCCAGGGCTGTGTTCGTTAGTGCGGCTGAGGTAGAACCCGGGACATGAGGCTCTTCGTCTCGACCTGAATTCCCGGTAACACACCACAGCCAGACTGATCCCAGCCACTCCAGCCAGTGCTCCCAGAACCAGCACCTTGCTGTCTGACTGGGCCATCCTGCAGGTCTGCAGAAATAAAATGTTTTCAGTCACAGACATCATAAACATTTGGCATTAACGTGTTAACATTTTGTGGTAGTATAATCATGTGGTAGTCATATATGCTAGGTAGCTTAGCATTAAAACAGCAGAGCCCTCTGCAGCCAGTCTGAGTGGTCAGGTGGTTTTCATGACCAGAAAACAAAGCCTAACATTCGCTTCACCAGAGCTCTGACTCCACTTCTGAGCAGGAAGTGCTGTCGCTGTACCAAACACACCAAACTCTGTTTCTAATTCTTGATATTTTCAAAGTTTCCTGCCTGGATATCAGAGGTGAACACATCTATGCCATAGCTGTGGCGGCAGTTCAACTCTATAAATCAAGCTATAGAAGCAGAAACCTCGAGCAGAGCCAGGCTCAGGGTGGGCAGCTGTCTGCCTCGACTGCGACCCATCAAACGATCCTGAAGCTGTTATTTCTCAGACAGTGACCTTTCACCTTTAACACAGAGCAGGGTGATGATCCCCAATGGCTTAATAATAACTGAGGGAGACGCACAGGGACACAGCAACATGTAGAAATTGTGTGTGTCCTTACCCTTTAACAACATTCACCATTTTACCTTCGGAGTTTTGAGTCCTTGTTGCTTAAGCTAACAGAGTTTATTTACCTGTAGCAAACAGTTTACAATGAGCTACGTTTAGTCCACTAGCGCAGATAATTGGATCAACACACAATCACTAAGAAGACGCGTTAGCCAACAGTCAAACATCAGCTTTTTACAGCCTCAACACAATGAAGAGTTTAATGTCTGACTGGGACTCAGCCGTGCCTAAACCTGTACGTAATGATTAATGATTAGCGAACTGTATTGATTAGCTGCTAGTGATAAAGTCCTGCTGCTAGCTAAGAGTAGCCACTTCCCAAACGTTCTTGCTAACGCTCAAAAATAAACTTTCCCGCCAAAGTTACACAATTAAAACGCTTTAAACCGCATTTACACGAGCGTGTTGTTTTTAAACGCCGATAAAAGTGACAATATTAAAAGACCTTACTGTCCAGGTGAGGAAGGAGGCACTTCTGTTACCTTTCAGCTCTCCCGTGTAACCATCAAAACATTCCGTGTGTGCTCATGCGCCACGGTGAAGAGTTCCGGGCTTAATAATAATAATAAAAGAAGAAGTAGAAGAAGACTCTACCGTGTTAACTTTGTTTAGAAATTATATTTGGTTTAGAATTCATTATTATTATTTCTGCCACATCGTTTAATTTTGTTTACCATGGGAGGAAGTGGGTGGATGTATCTTCCTCATGGACTTTGTAACTTCAGCTGCTTTTCTGAATTAACTGTTTAGTTATTAATGTCACTGCAGTGTTTAGTTTTTTCACCATGTGTAGCAACTAAAATAAATCCTGGCTTATTATTAGAATAGAAATTGCATTAAGTTGCAAAGTTTTCCTCAAAGCACATAATAATTATAAGCAGGGTTAAAGCATTTTATTTTTGCACATATTAATATTTAACCTTGTTGCCTGACATTGAGCAACTTCATGTTGCTGTTTTTACATTTTAATAATAGAGATATGGGTGAAATCTAGCAGCACTTTTAACTCTTTTTAGATCTGCAGCATAAGAATTGAGAAACTCTCCTTCATCCACCTTATCACCACGACACGTGAGGGAATAATGAGCGGCCAAAGTTTAATATAGAGCTACCACAGTGCAAGAAGTGTGTCCTTTAAAACCAGCTATTTGATCAGGAAATAATAACGCGTCACTTATTATAAATTCTTTTATAAACTTAATTTCAGGTGGAATGTTTCTAATCTTATTCCCATTTTTTGCACCTAAACCTGCTTCTGTCTAGAATATATCATGCATGTTGTAAACTAGAAATTCCCACGATCTTTTTTCCACAGTAAGCAGCTCAGACAGTGACTCACCTCTGTGATTTCCTCGTCTCACCACCGTGTCCCTGCAGTGAACTTTGGCAGAACGTGCAGCGGGATTTAAAACATTACTGAACACACAGATTATCACTTCAACCTTGGACCTGCAGTCAGTGGACGTGAACGTGGAGCTGCCCTCGCTGGTTTTAATCAAGTTTAGGAGCGTTATACATCAGTAGATTTCTGTCAGGTGCGTAGGTTTTATCTTGTTCATCTGCACACAGAAACAGTTTTAGAAATTTTCCATCCTAAAAAAGTAAATAAATAAATAACAGCAGTGACCTTGATGACCTTGAGAGTTAGCTTGTTACATAACTGGTCTCTTTTTGTGGGACGATCGTGTTTATTTGACTTGGCAGACGTTCTAAATGAAAGGTACTTGCTTGGAAACAGGGGTAGCAGGGAGTTCCCTTGCATAATATGATGTGGGGGATCGCTACGTGCAGTTTCTTCCCTGCTCTCTGAACACGGTATTGTTCCTCAGCCCACAGCCTGCATTCTGCCTGCACAGAGAACAAAAAGCCCACCTGAGACCTGGAAGCATAGCCATGTAAAAAAAAGAAAAAAGAAGAAGTTTGGCCAGCAGCTCTGGGTTGGCCCCCGCAGACACAGATGATGTGGCGATAAGGGAGACGCATCCAGCCGTGGCCTTGCTCCCATCAGGTCAAAGCCAGAAGATAAGACGATATTGTCAACACTGTCGCTTTATCCACCCACCACACATCTGCCCGAGCTCTCATGCCACAGGGGGAGAAATAAAAGCAGCCCCAGATTTGCCTTTGTGCCCGTTACAGGTGTCAAACAAAACACGAGAGGAGAATCAGGGCGAAATAAGGCATCACTATCAGCGACTCCGCTGACAGACCACAGAGTGTGAAGCACAATTGTTCCCTGTCAGTTTTGTGGGAGTGTTTTCTGAGACGCCAGGAGGAAAAACTTCAGTAACTTCTGTATCAGTTGCACTCCGTGTTTACAGATAGTTTAAGGACTCATTCAGCCATAAAGATGTGGCGAGTGTTGTGTAACAGGACGCACAATATCACTCAGCTATAGTGTTTCTGTGGGGAGCTGGGGAAGTCCAACACATGGGCCTACACTTGCTCTGTTGATGTCTATCTCAGCTGCAGGCACTCGCTCTTCTTATCCTCAGGCCGATGAGGAAACTCAGCTACTGTATCGAGTTAAATCGATCTATTGAACAAACGGGGGCTCACAGAAACTGCCCTCTGCCACAAACCACTTTTATTGGATTAGATTAGCTAGGCCTGATCCTAGGCCAGTTTTTCAGGATTTAACCTGTGTTACCAGCGTCTGAGTGAACTGAAACCTGTCAACTAGTTAAGTTGGAGTTTATGGAAATTCTTCCCAAAGGATCACTGTTGGATTTACTGTCGTCTGCCACAGTGGATCTTTGAAACTTTCTCTGCAACACTCTCCCTTTAAAGCTGAAAAATGTCACACCATCCACACCTAAATATTTATAATAACATTACTGAGGAAGCTAGTGATAAATTCTAACCACCTAAAAAAAACACTGAAAAAGAGGCTGAACGAGAGCCAGACCGTGAGAATACAGCTCATTAACATGTAGACAATGCTCTCTCTCTCAGTGTGTACACATCCACCTGACCTACCTTATTAAAATCCTGTTCCCCCTGTCTGACAGTCACTGCACCCTGCTGTGGAGGAAAAAGAAAGATACTGTAAATCCTGAAACACCAGTGCTTACAGAAACTACACAAATCATTTCTCCACTTTCACATTATAACATGTTGATGTTTTCAGCTCAGATATTAAAATATGTTTGCACGTGTGTGCACAGAGAGATGTTACCTCCTTTGGTTCTGTGTATTTTGTTTCTTTGCATTGTCGTGACTGTGCAACTCATTATTAGAATACCTGCTGTGTAAGCAGCATAAATAAATGACCTATTATTAAAAAAAAAAAAAAAAATCAGTGTCCTTAACTGGTTATGTCACTTACAGTAGCAGTCACTTGGGAACCTGTGCCACACCCGGGTTGTTGTTTTAAAACCTCGATGGATCATAAATCTGAGCATTGACTTTATAATTAATGCACATCTGTGCAGTTTTTGCTTCATTAATGTATCAAATGTGACAAAATAAAACACAACAAGCACAAGAAATCAAAGAGGGGACAGTGGTGCATTGCAGGTCTTTAAAAACAGGTGATATGCTGCACAAGAAATGACACCCAGAACCAGTTTCAGGTGAACTCGTTTTAAATGTGCAGACACTACACTGACCATTTAGAAACGAGGTAGAGCTCAAAAGTTCAGGGCCCATAAAAGAGATCAAATGAAACTGTCCTCGTAATTCATCAAATATACCAAACTCAATGTGAAAAACCTGCACAGCTGTTCTGTGCTTTTTTATTTAAAGATATGAGTGTTCCCCTCAATATGTCAGACTGTTTGATAAAACTAAAAACACACAGTTTGCTCAGACAAAGACGTGTTGTTCTAAACATTTCAAGTGTGAAGAAGAAACAGAAGTATGAAAACATCTGTGGCGGTGTGTTCAGGTGTATGGGGGAAAGTTAGATGTGGAATACCTGCTCATTTATCTCTGTTTTATTAAGAACTGGAGACGTGAGAATAAAAAACTAAAAGAGGTGAAATATGAAGAATTAAAAATATGATTTATAAAGACATTACTTCTACAGTAACAAAGGAGATAACTAATCAGAAGTTGACATAAATATACACTAACAAAGCATCCAGATAAACTTAAATCTAATGAAAATACATTAAACATCTAAACTAACTAAACAGCCTTGATTGCCACCTCCTGTTTTTTGGCCCACTACTTCCTGGACTTCACGCAGTGTCTCCAGCAGCTGAACCGAGGAAACTACAGTTTGCCGGTGCCCGGGTTTTACCAACTTCTCGTTAGCTAACGGAGTGATTAAGGTGACAACTGATGCATGCTGGGAAATTCTAAGGCTGGGCAGATTACATCAGGGACCTCTCTGTGACTTCTGACTTCCCCTCCCTTTGATTTCTTCCTTCCTGTCTGTCCTCCTCTGCATGTGTAATTAGTGTTGCCATCAGATTCCTCCAAGAAGCAGATACACATCACTCACACAACTTTGTCTCATAAGGTTTTTTTTTTTCTGGGAACAGTTGGTTCTCCCTGACAAAACATTCAAAAAGAACACCAACACATTCCTGGTCTTGAACTTTGGTCAACCCTCCCTGTCCTCTCCCACCACTGAGCAAACACATCAGCTTTTATCTCCACTAACAGACTTGTAGCAGTAGCAGGACACAACCAGCAGGTGGCGCCTAGAGAATTAGTATTGAGCTCCTCCTGTGGGGGTGAGGAGCTCAGGTGAGATAAACCAAACCAGGAGTTTCATCACCTGTCTCTGAGACACAACAACTCCCTGTGGTTCAGGGTGGAATAAACCAAAAAGATCAAGATAATATGCTTCTTAAACATCAGTCGCGTCGGCGGCTCCACACTCATTACCCAGACTGCATTGCTGTGTGCGTGTGAAGGTGAGGAAATGCCTGAGTCACGTCTGTTTGGGTGGTTACATGATGTCTGCTCCCCTCAGGTTGACCAGAACCTGATAATTAGGTAAACTCTGCTCATTATATGTGCAAAACATCAACACTCATGTGAGGTCTTTTGCAAAATCTGTTCATGTTTGAGTTATTTACGGGGTGGACAAAATAATAGAAACACCTGTCAGTTCCTCCAGAGCGTTTAAACAAAAACAGAACGTCATAACCTTCATGACGGTCGGATTAGACTGCGACTATGAACACATCTGCACATTTTTTAACTTCAAATCCTCCATTAATCCTGATTTAAACTTAACTTAGAGATGTAACACACAGGTGTGAGTCAATAAACCTGTATATGGAAGAGTTATGTTATTGTTTAGTCATATATACTGTAGATTTAGTGCTAGAGATGTTCAAGCTTTTTATAAAATGGTGGCAACATAAAATAAATTGATATATGAGGCTGCATTACATCACTGCAATACCATAAATCAGAGGGTGGGAACTAATATAGAGCTTCAGCAATTAAAAAACAACCATGGCAGATAAATAAGGAATATAATCCAGGTGTAAATAAAGGAGTAGGTAGAGCAAATGAGGAGAAATGAAACTGAATAAAACCAGCAACAGATTAAGATGCAGTAAAAAGAAAGCTTTTTCACAGTGGACACTTTTTCAGGTGTGAAGCTGACCTGAGTGACCTAAGGGCAGAAGATCAGTAATATATCATGGAGCTAAAATACTGAAAGATTTATAAACAAACAGTCAGATATTAAAATCAATTATCTGCCAGGACAGGACTGATGTGAATCCAGCAGCTGCATTTTAAATAAAAAAGAAAAATGACGATGAGTCTGCAGCTAGTGGCTTTGAGCTAAATGCTAACGTCGCTAATTAGCCCTTAACACCAAGTACAGCTAACACCGATAGAAATATCATTAGCTTTTTTATTTTACTTTGAATTTCTACATTTTTGGGAGAAATCTGACATGAAAACAGTGTCAGAGGAAAAACCCATGAAATTTATTTATTTTCTGGACCAAAATGGTGGAGCGACAGACCGACGCTGTCTCAGAACAATGTCTGATCAAAGTCTTGTTGTCTAGGTATTCTCAGAAACTGTTGTACCTCACAATGAATATGAAATAAAACACAGCGAGAGAGAAACCAGTAATCCAGCCTCAGGAGACTCGGCTGTAGAACATCCCTCAGCTTCAAAGAGAAGCAGAGTTTGTTTGGTTCCTTCTTCATTTTCTTTTGATCAATGTTTAATGATTTCTCAAAGGAGGTGAACAGAACGTGTACAGAAAATAAATGAGCGTGTATGACTGTTTTATTTTACAGCATGGCACAGAATTTGCTGCTTTTAATGCTCATCAGTCAGCTGCGAAATGTCAGTTAAGGGTAAGCAGAGCTGAAAAGCCTCTTTCATTCATAATAAAATGCGATTTCCTCATTCCACGTGGGCAGACAAGTGACCACGGCACATACCAGAGTTTCCGTTCTGTTATCAGGTTAAATCCTCGACAAATGTGGGGGAATTACATTATGTCACTTTGACTTGGGCACTGCTTGTTCTATTTTTACAACTCATTTTCACAGGTTTAGTCATCATTCCTGTCTGTTACATGTTGAGATGTGGGAATATGGTGTGAAAAACACAAGCAGTGATCATAAAGGTTTTTAACAAACCTCCATGTTAGTACAAACCTGGTTCAACTTCGTACACATACGATATTTAGTTACAGTTACAGTTTAAACAGGTAGTAATCAGAATACAGTTACATCTTTAAAATCAACAGATTCTTTTTTAAGTCTCCATTATTCACTCTGAAATTTAAAAGTAGTTGTAGCTAAAGTTAACGCTTGCTACCTAGCGAGCTATCTACTTAGCTAATTGAATATCAGCCTGTTAGCACAGCAGCTAGCTTGCTAAGCAGGTCTTGCTAACAAACAAACCACAGAGTGAGGACCAGTCACAACATGAAAGATGTTTACTGTATTGTATTTTTAGCCAAGTATTTCTATCCAGTAACATAAATATATCTACATAAATTGTCTGGGAACTTTTAAACAGCTTGTTTGAGAACTACAACTTTTTGGTAGCGAGCTAGCTTCCTTGCTCTGTGTAGCATTGCAGATTGTTGTTTAAAAGTAGACATATACAGATACATAGAATTAATATAGTACACATCATGTGTGTTTTTAAGCGGCTGGCTTTCATTTGTTTGTTTGTTAGCTAGACCTGGTTAGCAAGCTAGCTACTATGCTAACAGGCTAATCTGTGGTTAGCTTGCTAGGTAGCAAGTGTCCATCTAAACTACAACTACTTTTAAATTTCTGAGTGAATAATACAGACTTCAATCCCTATTTTGATTTTAATAAGAGTTATTCTAAATTGTTAGTATGTCCTGTTGTTGATGTAATCCATAGTATTTATTTATTTACATTTAAGGACATGTATTCTGTAATCTGCAGTGAAATATGTTTTAAAAGTGACCCTCCCAGCACTGTATATAGTTGTACATGAACACAATTTTCCACCACTGACATTTTGGGCGTGTATAAACTGTTGATTTAGTCACATCCTGTTTGATTATCTAACCGTGTATCTTGCCCTGTCAGACTTAATTGTTGTCATGTTGCCATCCCCCTGATCGTTGCAATTATTGTGGTGAGTGATGTTAGAAACGGCAACCAGAACAACAGCAACGGTAAAATCCAAGTTAGAATAAACTGGAATTATGCTTTAAACACGGGTGCTGGTGATGCTACAGCCAGCGTATTGTAAACTGCAGCCGGATGTCTTTGTTTTTGGCGACGCCGCAGTCCCCCGTAAATCAGCTAAGAAACCGTGTGATGGCGAGAGGTAATGAAAAAACAAGACAAACAGTAAACAATGCATCTCCTCCCCTTCTTCGCCCCCAAAGCTTCAATTTCTCATGTTTTTTTATCTCTCTCCTCTCCCTCTCAGGGCTTTATTTGTGCGGTTGCCGAGTGAAAGCCACCACAGTGGCAGAGAGAGGCCCAGAATAGCCGAGGGTGGGGAAGGCCAGCGGACTTGCATGTGGGCTGCTGAGCTGTAGTGTCTCTAAACCATCCGCCGGCCTGTGGAATGGAGGCTGCTTCCTCATGCATGCCAGTGGTCAGAGCCGGGCCTACACACCCTCAACTATTTCTGTCCTCCTCTCTTACTCTTTTTCATTTACTCTCTCACTCTTTCTTGTCCTCTTTTCTCTCCCTTTCTCACATACAGCTGCTTTTTAGAGTTTTGAACAGGAAGAAAATTGAGTTTGAGAGGGAAAATAGTTGGATTCTGCTCTAATTTCCTCTCTATAATGCTCCCGTCTGAACAAAAAATCTACTGCTGTATCCCTACTATTCTTATTCTATAATTTATTATGAGTTAAATAAATTTTTGGCGAAGGTATTTGACTTATTTGTTCCACATACAGCCTGTTTTGACCCATGCATGTTTTATTTTTGGCTGCTGCGCTGTAACACAATACTGGTGACACAAGAATATTGATCTATTTTTTCCCTCCTTGTCGTAAACTGCTGAGGGGAAGGAAACGCTCAAATGTAAATGGAAGAAATAATATATGCATTGACTTAAATGGACGATTGCTATTTCTGGATTTTAAAATGTAAGCAAGTACGGGAGGAAAAGGGGATAAACACACCCTGTGGTGCTGTTAATCACAGCGGGGCCCGGTCATCGGTGTGAAATGCACTTTTAACGATAACACTGACATTCCAGGGGCATTAACTGCTGCTGATCGCACAATTATGTGGAGATGATTAAGTCCAATTCAGTGACTAATGAATGTTTAGCTAGCTCGAGGCAGGGCCATATAATCTGAGAGAAATGTGAAACATTCCTTTTGTTCTGTATCTGAATGCGTCGGCGAAATGTGCCGCTGGGAAATATAAATTCAAAACAATGTAATGACGGGCTGTTGGGGAATTCTTCAGCCGTACAGAGAGGGGTATTGTTTCAGGAGAAGGCCTTAAGTTAACATTTGCTGCTCTCCAAGCTTTTCTTTGCTGACTTAAATGTGCAGCGTTCAGCAGCACAAAGGACCATATGAGTGAAATATTGCCTGTTTGTCCAGATGCATTCCTGGCACCTGGTGAAGCACAAACACACAGACACTCACTGTAGAAGAATGCATCCACAGAACACTGTATAAAACTTAAACCGCTGCTGTATCTCCCACTCAAACACCCTCACTCCCCCTCCTGTCTCCCCCACTGGAAACCTGCCAGCTACTGTATTCCTCACTGTGTATGACACACAGCAGAGGTCTGGTCTTTATACTTTAAATTGCCCACGCTGTCAAACCCGACACATTTCAACCTGGAGATGTAAAGAAATCCAATCGCCTTCCACCCCACCCTGACCCATAATGCACCCCGGTTTTGTCTTCACGTCTGTATCAGCAGCCGACGGCTCTGACTGACGGCTGGCCTTGGCTCCACGTAGTAAGAGATAAGCAGGCCCAGATGGGACAGGTCGGATATGTCTGCCCACATGATTTAGCCCTGAGTCAGGGACAGTGGAAGGGGAAGCTGCCCCCCCCATACACCCCCCCGCCCCCTCACCCTCACCCATGTCAAATACAAACCACATGGGAGAGGTGTAGATCACCGTTTGATCTGCCCTATGGGGGGAGTCAGGAGATCCAGATGGGGCTGGGTGGCGTGTTTCTGTCCTCCAGCCTCGGTGCGACCCAGCTACCAGTTCACTCTGCAGTGGATCAAATATACGGCTGCTTTTCCTGCTTTTCCTCTGACCCTCCTGACTGAAACATGATGACTGAAGATGAGTGATGACCCGGTAACGGTGGCAGATAGTATCACGCAAGAATAAGTGCTTCAGTCTGACCTGGCTGAATGAAAGGTTAGGAGATTCTAGCCATTATTTTGTAGTAAAATATGATGGATAAGAAGTCTGTGTCAGTGTTGACCCAGACAGAAAACAAGACGGCTGAGTCATTACTGCACCGTTACGTAAATATATTACACAAGCCTTAAAGATAAGACACATTATTGAGCCAAACTATAGGTATAATCTTCATATCTCTGTAATAGCTCAGAAGCATTTACTCCTCCAGCATCTTTCACCTTAACTGACGTCTAAGAATCATGGTTTACAGTGATATATGCTTTTTTTAGCCTGTGAGTTCCTTACAGGTACGAGGAGGACCAAGTACAGCTTCTTACCAAAGCTGCTTCTGCCTTCTTGGATAAATTTATAGCTCTGAGTTGTAACTTTTATTCTATTTGTTTTACTGCGTTTTCACTTTCTAATTTCTTAACTCCTTAATAACTAGATGTAACTGTACTTGAATGTCTGTTTGTGTGTGTGTTTTACACTTTGTCTTAATGCTTTTCAATTGTGCTGCACAAATAAACTTGCCTTGAGGCCATTTGACTCTCTCTCCTCGTGTCTGTCTGCCATTTTTCGCCGTGCATGATGGGATATATTGCTTGGTTAGTGCATTATGGGACACCATGAGTCCACTGTATACATTCAGACAGCACTACAAAATGGCAAACTCACTATACAGTGAGTATAGTGAGTGAGAATGAACGGTCATGTGAGCAGCTCTGTGTGCTAATATACAGCAGCGCTTTGAGCTAAATGCTAACATGCTGATGTTTAGCAGGTATAATGTCAAAAGAGCTAGCGTGCTGAGCTGTACATCAGTTAAAAAGACTTAAATCATTAAAAACCAGCGTTCATCTCTGACATCCAGCCAGGAAACTTTTTTAAACACAGTTTGTTGCAGCCACAGCACTTCCTGCTTTAGACAGAGAAGAGGATCATGGGTATTGTGAATCTAGGGGCTCAGAATCTCCCATTAACTCAACTTTTAATCCAGAATATAAGATGCTTACAGGCAACATTAAATCATAACCGTCTGACAGCCTCTGTGATGATGCTTCACACCAAGCGTGGTGTCCCGGTACCTCGGTGGCTCGCACACGCTCAGTTCCACCGCACACGCTCGGTGTCTCAAAACGTCTGCACACGCTCACTGGCTCTGAATACAATAAAGGTTGCGGTATCCCTGGTATTTGCCGAGCCCCCGCAGCAGCTCCCTGCGCCTTTGACACATGCTAGAGTTTCTGAGGAACAGGCCGTTATTACAGGGCCTCCGCGCGATCCTTTCTGAGATAATTTCTGTGTTTGAGCTGAGAAATGCAGAGTATGATACCGTGCGTGGCCATGTATCGACGTTACGTAAAGTGAAGGGTCATTTTGTGAGGTTGAACAGAGGCAGAGAGGAATGTCAGGGTCGCTGGACTTCATTTAAGGCAGACAGAGTAACTGAGGAGGTGTCGAGTTAAAATACCTGCAGTGTTTTTCCCTCCTGTTGACAGGTTTGGACAGGTCGCCACCGTGTTACCGCTGTCAGCTTTTTGAAACTTCAGGGTCAGCTTTATGTAACTGTTGAGAAATTGCTTTTATGCACCTTTGCCTAGCCATCAGCCTCTAAATGAACACTGTTTGGATTTATTTTCATGTTTCTTAATGACTGGTTTAACCAGAAACGTCACTATATAACACTACCAGACTCCACTGATAAAAACAGGAATTTTAGCAAGCAGGACACAGGCTTTGCAGGAATACCACTGCCTCCATCTGTTAGTTTGTTTGTGATATTGTGAAACTTTCAGTGGTGGAAGAAGTATTCAGATACTTTACATAAATAAAAGTGCCACACAATAACACAAACAAACTAGCAGTTGTATTCCAGCAGCTCCTATGTTCTGCTCGGTAAAAAGCCTGTTTTTGTTGATGGAGTCTGGTAGTGATATATTGTGATGGTTCTGGTTAATAAAAAAGGATAGCAGCCATCTTGAATTCTTATGTTTGACTTTCTGAGTTGGAAATCTGATTTCAGTGGGCGTTCCAGCTGAAACCTCCAACTAGGAAGTCAGTCTACTTCCTGTTTGCATCGGCACGCACATGCCCAGTGTACGGGAATGGTCGTAACCTAAGATAATCTCATTATTCAACACCTTTAAACTAAATGCTGCAGCCACGGGTCTGTCTGATTCCACTTAATAAATTAGGTTTCGTTCAGCATCCTCTGGAAAAAAGAAAACCATGAGACAGAGATTAATCGGATCCATTTAGGAGAGGCAGGAGTTGCACGCCGAGTTACATTCACTGTTTAAAGAATGAAATTCTCAAATTAAAACTGTTGAGATAAAAAGTGGAGCAGATGGCGTCTGGGTATCTTTAAAACTCCTGGCTCAGATCCTCCCATGCCTTTCTGCCTTTCCGTGCTCAGCTCTGTTTTGGAACCAATCATATGCTTTACTGTGGGATGCATGCCATACGTGGAGCTGCCACTAAAATGAGCAACAATGGCAGAGAAATCCTCAAGAATGTGTTTCTTATTTCAAATAACACAATTAAGCAATTTTATAAGAAGTATGAATGCAATCAACTTAATCAAAGTGTTTCAAAGTCGGCAGCTGGAAACCTCCAACGCTTCTAATGAACTGAGCTTTTGGAGATAATCTCTCCAGATGTTTCAGAGTACATTGCTGTTGCTGGAAACAAAACCACACATACTTGTATCTAAAGTTGATGAAAAGCAGCCAATACACACTCGCTGTGATAATGTACAGTGCTGCAAAACACTCCCAGAGATCGTAAATACTCTTTATTATTATTGGCATTATCAGTTCTGCTAAATGAAATCAAAGGCACGGCTTTTTGATTTAACACTCCTCTCTCTTCTGCTGATGTGTCCAGTAGCAACAAAGAAAATTTAAAGAGTCAGCTACAAACAGAAACTTCACTCGTGGAATGTTATTTACTGAACAAACAGATAAGACTCTCATAAACCAAACCCCAACGACACATGGATTCCCAGCGGACGTCTGAGTGGGCATGAAGACAAACAGGAAGTAATCATTCGATCTGATTGGAGGTAACCTGACAACAATAATAAACTCCAGCTTCAAAAACACATTCAGAAGGAATCCTGAATATTTCTCCTCTTCCCCTCCTGACCCGTGAGAGACACGGCTGAAAACGTCTGGGCCATTGCTTGATAATTGCATCCAAACATCAGTTTACTCACATTATCTCCTCAAAGCCATTACATAACCACCGCTCTGTACATACTCCAAATTCCAACATGGCGGAACATGTTCCAGAGCCTGAAACACATTTCTAATGAGGAACAGATTCTGCCAGGGGCTGTAGGATAAATCAAAGAGGTGCTAAGGACACTGTACGTACAGCACACACTGTCCCTCGAGCTATCTGAAGATCTCCACCAGCTCAATATTAAGCACTTTGTTGTGACTGATCCTGATCCATGACCAGCGTTGGTGGTGATGTCCTCCTCCCAGCCAGCTCAGGTTCAGGCCTCCAGCTGAACTCGGCTTGACTCCGGCTGGTATCCTGCTCCGCTAAACCCATCTCTGATGATATGGGCGCGGGCAGGCTGCCAATTCTCATGGACATAATAGCGCTTTTGGTTGTGGACGGAGCAGGATGTAGGCTGGTGGAAATGGACGACCGCAAGCTGATTGCAAGAGGGTGGCCTGTGGCACAGCTACTGGAATTCCAGTGGGAAGACTCACTCCTTAAACCAAGTGATGTATCACTTGCTCTCTTTCCAAGGATGTGAGCCAGACATCGACACACTAGCGTGGATGTGGTCAGATAGTCTAATTGTAGAAGAGAGGGTTCGTCTCTGCAAAGGTTGAGGAAAAATCTCCCTGTGGATTCTCGTACACTATCATCAGTCTGAGATGTTTAAGGCATTCCAGGAGTTATTTTGTGATGAAGTGTTACATTAAGTAAAATTTACTTGCTGCATATTTTCCCTCAAACTCTGTCCTGTTTCCATCTCCCGCCTCAATTTGCTGCAATCAGTTGTGGTTTTTTTACGCGGACATCACGTCAGTGTACAGATGCATAACGGTAATAATAGGAGGTAATAACATTAATGAGTGAGTGTTGGCAAGTTTTTTGTTTCCATTAACAAAATGAAAGAGTCGAGCCCCTTACTACAAATGCAGCATGACTGTGGCTGGTGAGTTCTCCTAGTTTGACTGTATGGATTTTTGGTGGGCACAAAACTGACCTTTTATAGATGCTAAAAACACACAGAGCAACATTAGCATCAGTTTGGAGACACGTTTCTGGTCGCCTGATGAATGTGCGATATTCGTTCTCTATTTACCTTTGGTCTTCACCAGCTCGGAAAAACATGGATGCTCACGGAGACTTTACAGTTGCTCTCGTTAACGTTAGATTTTAATGCAAACACTTCAAAATGTTCCTAAAAAGCCGGTCAAATTTAACTGTTTGAGAAAAACATGTAAAATTAAACCTGAAAGTGAACCGATTCAAATGTACGGTTATTAATGCAAGTAGCAGCCATTTTGAATTCTTATGTTGGGGTTGGTGAAGTTGCTCCGACTTTCCAAGTTGGAAATCCAACCTCAGGGGGCGTTCTAGTTGAAATTTATGACTAGGAACTCGGAAATTCCGATTTCCGAGTACAGCTGGAACACACCATTTGTTCACCAGCTGGTTGCTAATGTTTTCAACGTGCGTTCTTCCACAAAACATAAAAGCTACGAGCTGTAAAAGCAAAGCAATGAGCTGAAGCTCTGTAGAGCTGAGTGATAATTTCAGGTTAAAATCTAGTATATCGTTTGACTGTGTATGAGCATGTGAAGTGTCTTTCCTGCCAGGCTGCTGACAGTGTTGTCAGCCACTGCTAACTCACCATAACACCTGTAGTTTCTGCTTTAACTGCAAACACCTGACACTGGAGCTGAACAGGCAAACAAAAACAAGTTGCCCTCGCTGATGTGGTGGACAGAGCGACAGCCAATGAGAAAAGTCCAAGAGCTGAAACAACAAGCCAAAAATACTGACTGCAGCTTTAAATTGGCAAAAACAGAAATGTCATCCAGGAAGAAGCTCTTGCCCTTTGATTTCTAAGAATTGTAAACCAAACCGTTGTTGCTGGAAATACTATATTGTCATCAACATTTGGCCAGTTGCACATAAAAACAGCTGTTTCTTATCATTATTTTAGTGTTTTACTGCTTTTAATTTTTCCTTTAAAGGTTTAAATCTCACTGGAAGTTAATATACAAACTTCATATAAAAATAAAACACAGGTAGGCCACAGAGAAGAGGTTAGTGAACGCAAAAATACCATAATTTTAAATCTTGACCTCTCTCTGTCCTCACTCTTGAACTCCACCTTTCACCTTTCGCCAAGTTTGTCCCGCTGCTAAAATAGACACAAAGAGCAGAGGTGCTACCTCTGGTGTGTGTGGTCTGCTGTAATTCAGAATGGCGCATCGCCCACGCACGCACACAGAAAAACATTTTGGGCTACGGCCACAGAGCAAGACGGTGTTTAGACTACCCACAATCCACCCCCCCCTCCGAACATCTCCCGCACTCAGAACATTGGCCAGTGCCCTCAGCGTCGGGTCCCTCCCTGTGTGCTGCCTGTAGGGCCGAGAACATTGTGAAATGTTTACTGTCAGGATGAAAATAAATGTGCACACGAGAAACCTACGGCGAAACAGTGAAACCCAGAGAGAAAGCTGCGATAAGAATATAAATGGAGGCTGTCAACACGCACAGTCAAGTCTCTATGTGTGCTGAACATTTTGTTCAATATAGTGTTATTACAAGCTGTGAAAAATGTCAACAAATGCCACTGACATCCTCTACAGGGAGTCGCAGGGAGGAATGTTGTTGCTACACCTACATACATCTTTATTATTTCAGACTTGTTCCCTTTGGAAACTGACCTCTCCTCAGATTTAAACATAAAAAGGCAACTTGTCTATTAAAAAACAGATGATACATGTGAAAAAGGAAGGTCTTACAATTGGGTAAACACAACCTCAGATGAACAATAACAAGGGATATTACACCATGTCATTACTTATTTGACAAAAACTAGGCCAAAATGCAGAAGCAGTGTGTGAAGAATGAAGTACTGGTGCTGTTGATCAAATGCCCTTGATTAACTGATCGTCAACAAATGTGACCACCTCTATAAAAGCAGAAGTTTTGACTCAATACTAAGGAGGAAAGACATCAGCAGCGATCTTAGAGAAGCCAATCAACCAGAGAGGTCACATAAGGTCATTTCAAAGCAATTTGAAGTCCATCATTCTACAGTGAGAAAGATTATTCACAGGTGGAAAACATTCAAGACAGGTGTCAATCTTCCCAGGACTGGACGTCCCAGCGAATTCACAACAATGATCCCAAACACACCAGCAAATGTACGAGAAAATGACAAAGAAAAGAGTCAAGGTGTTGTGTCCTGAACTGAAGCACTGTTAGAAAGAAGAGTGGAACAGAATTCCTCCTGGTAAAGACCAGAGGATTTTTTATTTATTTTCTGTCATATCCTCTCTCCATCCTTTCTGTGTTGGTCACATTATAGATGGATTATACAACATAAAGACCAAGCAAACTCAAATAACCGCACTGACAAGCCAAAAGCAGGAGCCTCTTAAAAGACAATCTATAGCAGCGCTCTGTGTTGATGCTTCATGTTCCTCACCTCGGCCTCCTCCAGACACAGAGTGATAATGATGTAGCTTACTTTGTAATGGGTGTGAACATGTATGTGTCGTAGCAGCTGGAGGAGGACGGGTGGAGTCGGTTAATGAGTCAACTGAGCGAGGTGTTAACATGAGATTAAAGTGGAAATCTGTGAGACGGGAGGAAGTCATCAGCCACACTTACTGTAGACGTATGTTACACCTCGTGAATTGCTTTTTATTAAAGGGGAAGATCCTTTTTGTTTGACTAGAAAAATCACCTTATATCACTACCAGACTCCATTTACAAAAACGGCAATTTTACCGAGTAAGAACACAGGTGTTGCTGGAACGCCGCTGCCTCCATCTGTTAGTTTGTTTGTGTTGTTGTGTGGTAGTTTTACTTAAGTAAAGGATCTGAATACTTCCTCCAATACAGAAAGTCGCACAATAACACAAACACATTAACAGATGGAGGCAGTGGTATTCCAGCAGCTCTTGTGTTCTTGCCGGTAAAATTGACGTTTTTGTCAATGGAGTCTGGACTCTGCACCGACTGCAAAGATTTACACCCAAAAACACGAAGAAGACTAAAAAATACCAGAGTTATCTTTAAAGAGGTGAGTATACCTCTTTATTTCCTGTTTTTTTTTCCTTCAGTTGATTTACTTCAGGCTTGTTTACCTGACCGGAGATCAGTGTGTGGTGTGTGAGTTGGAGAAAAGTGACCTCAGTGGAACAGTTCAGACAGGACACCTAAACACTTTAGAGAAACCTCACTTAGAAAGCTCTCCTTGTGTACAGGGCAAAGACGTGGGCCAAAGCAGACCAAGACAAATTAGTCCTGAACTGGAATTTTTGAAGAAAAAAAGAAGACGACGACTAATTCCTCCCAAAACACAACTCGTGACGGAAAACAAAAACAGGATGACAAGAATAATCCTGGCAAACACTGCGTGTTCAACAGTATAGGTTTATGCTGCTGCTTCGGGTTTGGTGACAGAATATTTGAGAATAGAGGAGAGGAAAAACACAGAGACTGAAAAACTTTCTTGCTATTTTGATGTTTTATAACGATTTTTATTAACATTTTATCAAGATTAATAAAATAGTTGTTCATGTTTTACTGTACGTCTTCCTGTTTTACACGCTGCATAGATGTTCCTGTTGCTCTGGATCTTAAGATATAAGAAGAACCAAAAGAGGAAAAGTCAAAAGAACAGGAGGAAAATCCAACAAATTAAAGTCCATGAGAGGAGGACCAGGGACACAGGATCACTGACTGAACACCACATCACAGAGGGTGAAGACTACATAGAGGGACTGATGAACGAATGGGACACAGGTGAGACAGAAAACAAAACAGGAAGTAGGCAGAACACAAGGGAGCAGAATACCAAAGTAAGACAAGAACTGAAAACACAAACGACACCAGGAGGATAATAAAACAGGAACAAAAGTCACAGGAAACACAAGATCATTTCCACAGAAAACCAAAAACCAGAGTCACAAGTAAACCATCTGATCTTTCCTTTGTGTTTACACCTGATGTTTTAAATGTGTTTTTCTCCCTGAGATCAGATCTGTGTCCTCTGGAGCAAAACCTGCAAAACCATCTGGTTTCCTGAAGCTCCAGGGACGTGAAACTTTTTCTACCAGCCACTGTAACTGTTAGAGGCTTTTTTCCTTTATATTTTCATCAGTTTACCTTCTACACAGATCACATTTTAATGCCAGGTACCAACTAGAAACTGAGCTTTTCCTGCTGTGATGAGCCAAAAAGTCTGCTGTGAAAAAGGCCCAGTAGTTTGTCTTGCAGCTGGTAAACAGTGGCACATTTACAATCTCAATCTCATGATATCGTGACAACAGAAGTGTCTCGATACCATCGTGAACCTGGACACTCTTCAAATCTACAGTGAAGCCAGAGGACGCCGGTGTTGGAGGCGAGGGGCGAACTCTTTGAAACTGTGGATGCTCCAGCGTCTTTTAGATCTGACGTGTGGAAGCGTTTGAGTTTTTTGCAGTAAATATCGTCTTGTTATCGAGGTATTATCCTATCATGAGATTTTACTATCATTCCTGGCTCATTAATGTGCTTTAAAATAAACTGAACGATTTATTTGCCATTTATAAAGTCATTATCTACAATTTATGAACCTTTAAACTCGTTAGGCCTCGTCGGAACATGGCGCCAAATTCTCCACAGACGATATCACTGACTGGATTTCCCATCTCTCATCCACTCGGTAATTTATCTTGTATGGGGGGGAATTACTAACAGTTTCCTTTTAGAGCAGAAGCTCTGGATTTTCCAGGGTTTAATGGTCGTTTTAAATGAGAAGACAGTGTTAGCGTTGTGTGTTCCACTTACAGATCATGTGCCGGCCACATGGACGCCGCGATGACATCACCGCGGGGCGACACCACACTTAAAAAGGGCTTCATTCACAACTGCTGTTTAACTGGTGCTAAATAACGCCTGTGTGAGTTAAATAGAAGGTGGCTCAGCGACTGTCCACAAACAGACACAACCCCTGCTTTCAGCTCAGTGTTAGGACTTTGCAAAGCGTTATGTACGGGTAGTTATTACGGCGGAGCATCCATCACACAGAAATACAAAAAGTGGGGAGAAGTGGATTAAGGAGAGTGAGCTCGCCAGGCCAGATTTACCACGAGAAGAAGAGGAGGAGGAGGAGGGAGAATTTGTGGTGTTTGCAGAAGGATGTGCTGCTTCATGCACCGGACAAGGCAGGATTATTGTTAAAGTACGACTCCGGCTTGTGAGGACATGCATTCACTCCTTCTCTAACCGCAGACGCACTGATTGAGCCACAAGCGCCCCTCCCCCCTACATTTATCTTCTTCTTCTTCACCCCCCCCCGCCCAACCTTTTGTAATTCACTGTATGAGCAGAAACACACACCTCTCCACCTACATCACCTCTGAGCTGCACCCGTTACCAAGGTGATGGGATTTTTTTTTTCCTTTCTATACAAGAATAGAAGCAGAAAAAAAAGAGACAGGCGAGGTTTGTCACGTCCTTGACTCGAGGGCATCGGGTTAGAGCCCTCACACACTGTCCCCTGTCTCTGTCTGAGCTTTTAAAATCATTACAGACAGACAAAGACTCACAGTGAGGAAGTCTATTTCGGCTGCAGCAGCAGCTCATGTGCTGTCTATTATCTGGAAAAGTCCCCTGCATGTGCTGCAGTGCCGCAGTGCTCTGCAGTAATTAGTCTGGTCGCACAGCCTGAAAAAATACAGGACTGAGTGCAAGATAAGCAAGAATTCGACAGCGTATGAAGTGAGTTACAGTTTGGGAAAATAATGGGAGGGTATGGGCGTGCATGTGTGATAGACAGATAAGAGGAGAGACGCAGGGAGAGTCCAGTCAAGTGTCTGCCGGCTGCCGGCTGCATTTACAGAATAGCTCTTATCAGATGTCAAAGTCAGACAGGGGAGGGAAAGACCAACACACACACACACACACACACACACACACACACACACACACTGTGCGTATCATGAGGGATTGTTTTAGAGAGGAGAGTCAGCCAGACATCCCATGAGGCATCTGCCTTTCTCTGCACAGCGCTAATTTTCTCGGGCTGCCTGAGCCCGGAGCTTGTGATCGCTCGTCACCGCAGCTCCACCGAGGGAACAGGAAGCGAGGAGGGATCCTCAAACGCCACAAAAAGAGAGAGGATAGACATGCACAGGTGCTGCTAGAGAGAGAGAGAGAGAGAGAGAGAGAGAAAGAGAGAGAGAGGGAAGGGAGAGAGAGAGGAAGAAGAGGGGGGAGTGAGGGGAGGAGGAGGAGGAGACTTGCTTCACAGGGGGAATAGGAGCCGGAGAGCAATTCCAAAACAGCTGTCCGGCAGACGTCCCAGTCGACAGAAGTGCAGCCCCGAGGCAGAGACAGGAGGCAGGGCAGTGTCAACAAGCCACAGGAGCAGCACAGCAGCCACTGAACGCCGCACATATACAGACACACACATCCACACAACCTGGGGGCTGCAGCTTTTCAGGACGGTTACCTGGGAAGGAACGAGCTCTCCGCATCGGAGGTGAGTCGGTCTGTTTCGGTGCAGGAATCTGAGTGAGTAGATGCTGCTGCTGTCATGTTACGTGTGGAGGATTTTCATTTGTCGGGAGCAGATTTCTTGGTCATAGTGAGCGTTTGTCCGGCTCTCATACATGTAACACAAGAGCTGAAGTGTTAGGAGCAACATGATCTCCTCCCTGCTTTCCAAGAGAGACATTTTTAGTCTTAGTCTTCACGCTCAAGGCATGTTCCTCTGAAAATGCAGATTCTTCGGAGGCTCTTGTGGGTGAAACTGGGAGGAAAAGGACTATTTCTTTTTTACCCGTGTGTGTGTGTGTTGACATTCCCTTCATGTTTCATACGCTTTGATTCGGCTTCCTGCTCATCTCTGCCAAGGATAACTCTGGCAAGTGCCGGCCATGCTTGCGGGTGGCACAAGGGGAGCAAGAAAGGAAGACAGAATAAATACTCCACCCTGCTATTCGCCACCAGGCCCCCGAGAGTCAGGCCTCCGCCTGTAATTGAGGTTTTTTTTTTTTTTTTTTAACGTAACAAAAAGCTTGGTCTATTCTTTAAGGCTGCCATTACCCTCTGTGGTATGTTGCTTTTTATAACAGCCCCAAATAGAGGGGTCTCTCTGCGATTCAGAGAGTCTAAGGAAACTTCAAACTTGTGTGAAGTTGCTTTGTAGACGCAGCCAGAGGAATCTGAGTTCATCTCCCACACGCTGATGATGTTACACTGACCACAGCTACTACACAAGTGCAGGGCGGCATGCTATTTTTCAACGGCACTGATGTGAAATGTCAGCGCGGTAATCCCATCATGGGAGGAATATTTAGGGGCTTTCTATTTTAAAGAAGGTGGTGAAGTCATATACAGGTCATATTTTGGACAGCTGCTCCCTCTGTGCATAACACACGGAGCTGTAAAGCATCAAACTGCAGCGTTTGTTTAGACTGCAGCAGGGTTACACGGCCTCTAAGTATACACTGACCCAGTTGTGTCGCACGTGACTCGTAGGTGTCCAGAAATACCCAGACAAATCACGAGCCGTTAGTTTAATTACCAGATACCAACCCCTCATTTATCTGCCCCCACACTCAGACTTTCATCACCTCGCTCCTTCTGCTGCCCCCCCCTCTTTAATAACCAACCCCTCTGAGCACGAGCTGATGAGGCAAAGCTCCATTTTTAAAGAGGCTGGAGCAGCTCCAGATCACTTCATGCCCAGACAGATAGCTGCTGCTGCCGCCGCTGACCCAATGACACACTGGCTTTATCCTGCAGCTCCTATTATGACTGGATGGCTGCTCAGATAAGGCATCATCAGATCCCCACTTCCCCAGAGGTGTAAATGAAACCTGTGGCAGCGGCGGTAAACATGTGCCACGCCTCCTCTGTTTCTGGAGCAGCTCCAAAAGGAGGGTGCAAATGCAGCCTTGGCTTTGAGACCCACCAGAATCCACCTGCTCAGACGCACATGGATTCATTGGGTCAGCAGGGTGCATCCTGGGAAATCCTGAGCTGTAATTGATTAATATCCTCTTGCTAGGACTCGAGAGATTCTCCACATGCACTCAAATCAATTTACTCAGTCATTAAATGCACAGTCTTCCTGGTTATGCAGTAAAAGTCGAACATGAGTTCACGGTTTTCCTCCTGCTTTCCTGGTGGCCTCTGGAATTCCAGTCATGTTTGCCACATGAGCCAAACTGAGCCACCGGCAGGACGGCTGACATGAAGGTCAGCGCTTCAGGCTTTCACCGTACCAGCTGACTTCTCCTGGGTGAGAGCAAGTGTTGACCTTGGGTAGGATGCACAGCAGATGTCCCCTCCTGCGAGAGTTGAAAGAGTTGGATCTGCTGCATAAGTTATGTCCACAGTATTGATTTCAACCAGTGTTTCCGTCTGCAGAGGGTCCGCGCAGACCGGCCAGACGTTATAATGTCATTAGGGCTAGCCAATAATCAATAAATATGTTTGATAGGTGGGGTTTGTGCAGCAGTGACCTTCTATTCTTGGGAGCAGTGAAGACAAAAGTTAGCACAGATATAGATATGAGCTCTCTAAGCCCACAGGAAGCAGCTTTTGGCTGGGAGGTGCGTTTGTTTCACTTCCTATCCAAGTCTGATCTCCCACTGCAGCGAGCATCAGCTGTCAAGGTCAGAGAGAGAGAGAGGACTGAGGAGCTAAAAACAGAAAAACAAGTGGGAGGAACAATAGAATAGAATAGAATAGAATAGAAAAGCTAAAGCTAAACCCTGCACCAGCCTTCACTGCAGCACCTCCCTCCTTCCCCTTTCTCTCTGGCACTATTAGCAAACAAACACGCTCTCCTTCGCACACATGGCGTGCATTCAAAACCGCTATCTCTCACGAGCGCAGTCAGGCACCTCGCGCTCACACCACCACTCTAACACACTCGCCAGTCAACACACTGGCACGTGTTTGTCATGCCTATATATAGCCCCCCCCATACATAGCACTTTGTGGGTGACAGATTGATTTGTGTTACCCCTGAAGTGCAGAAGATACTGATGCTGCGACACCTCTCCATGTTGAAAATGGGCGTCAGAGCAGCGGTTTGCAGTCGGATATTTGGATTCAAAATCCGCAGCAAGTGTCTGTCTCTCTGGCTCCACACTAATGTGCCTGCTGAATAAACATAGCCTACTTAAAGTGTCTCTGATAAGGCTGATGCAGTGTGTCTCTGTGGGGTCGGCTGCAGCAGGAATGTGGATGTTTTCTCAGTGAAACTTTTTTTTTTTTTTTTGGGGTGGGTGGATTTGACCGCCCAGGCACTTTTTGTGCAGCGGTGCACTCTGTCAGACGGTCACTGCTGACAGACCTCTCATAAGTAAATATGTCTATAAATGGGCAAGCTCTCTCTCCTCACTGGTGTTCTCCCCCACCCCATCACACACACACACACACACACACACACTGCCTCCACACAGTGTTTTTCCCCTTCTCCTCGGTTGCTATGTCATTTCTAACGGTCAAACCGATTCTTACATCCCACGTTAAACCGGCTGCCACCGTTCGGTTGCTCTGCTTTTTGAAAATAAAATCCAATACCTTAATAATGTTTACCCGCCCTGATGTGGTGGTATCTCAGCACTTATTAAACTTGGAAGCCAAATCAATTCACAATCTGCATCACCTTCTTTCTTGAGATCTCTAAGCCCTCGCTCTATCTCGCTCTCCCAAATCCCCCTTAAACCCCATTCCTCCCCTCTTCCTCCCCCCTCGGTCCATCTCCCTCTATCTCTGTGCGTGTCTGAGCAGTAGCTCGCCCCAAAACAGGCTGCCCTCCTCTGATCCGACTAAAGTCCCCCCCCCTTTTTTGCTTCTCCTGTCCCAATCTGCGGTCCAGCTGTTCCACATTAGCACATCCAGAGCTGCGGAGGCCAAAGGAGGCTCATGTGTGGAAATGTGAATAGAGCAGCAAAAAGCCTCAGACCCAGGCCCTCATCCTCCTCTGCTCTGGCATCTGAGCTCGCCAGATGCAAGAAAAAGGATGAGGATGTTTTTTTCCTTGCAGGAGTTTATTTCTGGGACTCGTGTTGGTGACCAGATTTCTTTGTCAGGACGGCAGAGCAGAGGAAGCCGTGAATGAGTCGATGTTTTAGATTAAATGCTGACATGTTCTCTGTTTGTCTCTGATTTCAGCCCCGCTTGGAATCCCGTTTCCTGATCGATGCCGCTATCGCTGAAATTATTTTTGGAGTCCTGTTCGACCTGCGTGTTCCTGAGAATGTAACTGGAGCTTCTTCTCCCTGGGGAACTGTAACGTCCAGAACTTATAGAGCCATTTCCGACTTTTCCACCCTGCACATCTGAGCTGTCTTCAGCGGTTGCAGCCATGCCGGCGAAAGCACCGATATACCTGAAACCCACCAATAATAAGAAGGGGAAAAAGTGTCGCCTCAGAGATATTCTGTCCCCGGATATGATCAGTCCGCCGCTCGGGGACTTTCGCCACACGATCCACATCGGCAGGGGCGGGGAGAGAGACGCCTTTGGAGACATGTCTTTCCTCCAGGGGAAGTACGAGCTCCTTCCAGGGAAGGGGGACGTCCACCCTCAGTACGGCATCCAGAGTGAGTTTCTGCGAGCCAACAGCACCGGTGATGCTTCCTTCGCTGAGACTCCCTCTCCGGTGCTCAAAAACGCCATCTCCCTCCCGACTATCGGCGGCTGCCAGGCCCTCACCCTTCCCCTTATCTCCTCCGCGGTGTTCTCCATGCCCCCTGAGCCGCTGGAGGACATCATGGGGCCTGCAGCTCCCATGAAACCCGACAACGCCGAGGAGGTGGAGATCCTGCAGATGGACGCTCTGCTGCGCTCGATGGACGTCTTCAGCAGCGAGCCTTCGTCTCCCTCCATGGATATCCAGTCGAAGCCTGACGTCCTCTTGGATCTGCTGGAAAACGCAGACAAGTCCACTTCCAAGGCGGTCGCCAAAGCCAACAAAATGAACAAGAGCGAGAGCAGATTTGAGAAGCCGGCGTCCTTTTATATCAGCGGCCACAGCAACAGCATCTACAAAGCTAACGGGAGCCTGAACAGCAACATAAGCAGCGACAGCTTTGACAGCTTTAGCGGCAAAGGGGACTTCCAGAGCAAGATCTGCAACGGCAGCCTTAACGGCAACGGCAACTGCAACGGCTACGGACACTTTAACAATGACATTACCCTGGGCTTCAAGCAGGAGCTCTCGAAGTGCAACGGGGAGTGGGTGGACAGGGACAGCGGGGTGGAGGAGGGCCGCATCTGTGATTTTGAGTTTGAGTTTTCCAAGGAGAAGAGCACGTCGCAGGATTCCCTCGCCCAGATCACGGGGTCGCTGCTCTCCCTCGAACTCGATCTGGGCCCATCCATCCTGGACGATGTGCTCAACATAATGGATAAACCCGCAGCGAAGAGCAGGCCTTGAGCTGCGCCGAGGATCCCAGGAGGAGAAAGGGAATTTTTAAAACTATAGCCATGGAGAGAGAGAGAGAGAAAAGACTCACAAAGCAATCAAAATGGTGTCTGGATATATCATTAAGATGAAAATGAGCTAAAATAGACGGAGCTGCTTATGTTTTTATTGTCAAAACATATAACTATTCTAGCTTCTATGGAGTGTTGATTCTTCTTCTCTTATTTTTTTGTTTGTTTGCCATGCCAGCCGCATGTTTAGGATGCATGTGATAGTGAGTTACAGCTAAAACACAGCCATCGTGCCTTTGATTTTAAACGCTACATGATAAATTTGTGTTATGTTGACTTCCACTGGTATGTACAAGATAACTTCGAGGTCCTTTGCTTTTTTTTTTACACTCTCAGACATGAACATATAGCATTTTGTGACTTTAAGCGTGTTAACAAAGCACTATTTTGTTTGTCACATGATTCATTTCAGAATGACAGAACACTATGCATATTTGTGTTTGGTTTTTTTTTAAGTTGTAACACAAATAAATTCATTTTTGTCCTATTCTGGCCAATTTCTTGCAGGGAATGTGTGCACACGCCAGGAACGGAGAGTTTAACTCCAAAAAAAGATTAAACGGGATAGATAAAGTCCCAGAGAAAGGCTGAAAATCAGAGCAGCGCTGGGGGTGGGGGGGAAAGGCTGAGGCACAAGAAAGGAAAAGAAAAACAAGGAGAGACAGAGCCACAGATTGACAGAGAGAAGGATAGAATGGATTTATTTTCTCGCCTCTGACATTCCTTACATTCTGCCCTGCAGTGGGAGCTCCGGTGGGCCTTCATCTGCCCCGACCGGGCGCCTGCTCCATTTGTTTGCATGTGGACAGGACAGGCAGAGGAGGAGGAGTGGAAGGGGAAGGGGAGGGGGGGTCTTTGAAATTCCCTGCATTCCAGCCATAGAGCACAAGTGTCCAGGACCAGACATAAATCAGCTGTTTCAAGAGAAGGAGGGGAGGGTGCCACACTATCCTTCAGCTAGCATGTACAGAGAGATGGTGGCTGTAAAACACATCCAGGCAAACTTTGGGTTCTGTCTGATTACAACAGAGCAGCGGCGGTTACCCATACATGCAGCCTCTTGAACTCAGCCACCCCCGACACCCTGTGGGCTAGATCATAACAAGGATCCTGTGGAGGTTTAGAGCAGGTCACCGGCTGCGTCTGCTAGCTAGCTAGCTAATTTCATATGCAAATAATTATCCGGGTTTTGATTCCACTTCTGTCGTCGAGCACGGGCCGGTGTGGCGAACCTCTCCGAATCCCTCAAAGGCCTCAGAATGTCCGTAAACAAACCAGCAACCAGCCCGGCCGAGGCATCTGAAGCCGCTGTAAAACCAGATGTTAGAGGAGACGTGAACACCCCCAAACCCATGTCATGGCAGATTGGAAAATCCCAGCATTAGCACTAAAGAGTTTGCATATGCTGAGCTGAAGCATGCAACCTCTAATGAAAACCTTCGCTGTCAAGGTAATTACTATCCTTATACCTGCGATGGTGCATCACTGACTCAATGACAGCCTTCGCTCTGGCAGGCATGGACCCCAAGCAAACTCCCTTTGGTTTACAGAAGAACTTGCAACCGCAGCACTGCAGCGTGTTGTGTAACATATTAAAAGTATTTCTGCAGAGATGCCAAAGCTGTCGGACACAGAATACCAGGAAATACCAGTGTTTTATGAAATCCAAAAGAAGTACAGGACACATGTTAGACCCCAAACTCTGAGATTTTTGTTTGTTTGATCGGAGAGTTTGGCTCGGGGCACTCGTTTTTATTAAGTTTCACCTTATGTAAGATTAATGTTTCTATTTTTTCAAGATGACAAATCGCTGCATCTGTGTTTGAGTTGCACAACTTGAACAGTGTGTTGGCTACCGGCAGACGCAGACTGTCTTGTCTTGTTTCTGGCTGCAGCCTTCTCCTGGAGCCTGAGGGCAGAAGAGACGGAAGGTAGAGCTGTTTCTCATTACCACGGGGCCAAGGTGGAAGTTTGACCTGAAGAAACCTCGACTCCAACTTGCCTTCTGATATTTCACGTTAAACACTGCACAGCACAAAGACGCGGCACAATCAGGCGTCTCATTGTGACACCCACAGACTCACAGAGAACAATATTCCTCTTGTTTTAGCAGAGAGTCACAGCATAGCGCTTTGTTTTTCAGTTTGCTTGATTCTCTCTTCAGATAAATTCAATGAAAAATCACTTGTTGAAATATTTTTGAGCAGTCAAACTGGTGTGTTACTAAAAACAGAGGGAGCAGCTGCCAAATTGGTGACGTTAGCCAAAGAGAGGGAGGTGACACGGGTGTTGCCTGCTACCTGCTGCCTTGTAATTTCCAAACCGAGTTGCTTTCTTGACAAAAACAGAAAAAAACCTAATTGCTGAACTCTGCCTGTGTGACTTTGATGTCGTGGTTTAGCAGGATGGTGAAAAACATGAGGGAAAAAAACAAGATATGCAAGTTTTCAAGCGTGTTTGCATGTTTTGGGCTATTTCCTTGAAACATTACAAGGTAAATCATTCAAGGACATTTCATGAGCGTTCTTCCAGGCCATCAGTGATCCGGAGGATCCAGCTCCTCAGTTTCCTGGGCTAAGGTGAAGCTGTCAGTTCACAGATGAATAAGCTTTGGCCCAGAGGCCACCGGTGCCAAAGAAAGCACAGCTCAGACCCAGCAAAATTTTCCACCCAACCTCCACAACAGAGCTGCATAATGTGCACACTGTCTCTCGTACGGAGGTGTCGGTGAAGGAGCCCCACGTAGCCGGACCCGAGCCGTGTCGGGCGGATGAGAGGGGGGAAACTTTAATAAGATGTTTCCCCCCTCGGCTCGCTGGTCCTAGATGGAGACAGCAGAGACGTGAGCGGCGAGGATAAAGCTCCTCTTGTCCTCACCTGCTGTAAATGTTCGACAGCGCTAAATGAGTCAGTTACTGTTACTTTTCCATCCAGCCAACAGCCTGGGCAGGAGGAAATATCTGAGGTATGAGGGCAGCTTTTCTCAGAAATGTTATTGTTAAATATTTCTCTTGCTTTCTGGAGAGATAACTGCATTGTGCTCCAAAGACTGAATGCCATGACTATGAAAATTGGGGCCTCGGTAGTGGAACATTTACTTTGGGATTCTGCGCATGAAGCTGAGACTCAAGTGTTCTGCAGATCTGCTGATTTAGCAGTGTAAGAGGCTGCGGCTCAACCTTTCAAAAGACAACACCAGGAGAGAGTAGAGGGAGCTTATTCTCAGGGGGGAATAAAACAAAGCCTGTGCAGGGGTTGATGCAGTGCAGATACAAGCGAGCTCACATGCAGTTTTTAGGTTTGGCAGGCGATGAATACCTCAGGTTCCCTGCACTGTTGACTGTTGTTTTGGCTGACAGTAACCATAGCGAGTTGAGTTTGTATCTCCAGCACGTGAAGGCTGAGCGGAAAGGAGGGCAGAGAGAGGAGAGCTAAACAGAGCGGCGTCACCTCAGAGGCACCAGAATACCTCTGTGACAAAACCCAGGCACAGCTAATGGTGGTGCACAACGAGAGCTACTGTACGCTTAATCATGCACTTCACTTATCTCTAATGTGCATCATAATTTTAGGGTTATTTGCACTGGGCAGGAATCAGCGTAATTCCCGTTCACATGCACAGTTACAGCTATTAAGTGTAATTTGAAAAGTTAATTACAATATTAGAAGCTGACTGTTTTTAATTTGTGTTCTTTATAAATTGGTATAATTTGGCATTAACCATCACACACAAGCGAGGGTTTGTCATTTTAAAAACAGTTTTAATACAGTAAAGTGTCTGTGAGTGGTGTTGCTGCGCAGGAATAAACACCAGGACATTTGTTGGTGTTAAAGTCGGGGCCTGAATGGTAAAAACTGACGTCTAAAACTAAAAATGTAAAGAGAAAGACCAGATTTAAAACAAGCAAGAGTAACTTTTAAAGAAGAAATAACACAGTCTTCTTGTTTCAAATGAAACTTGAGACTCTTTTAAAGCAAAAGATCCTTTTTCTTTAACCAGAAACATCGCTGTATATCACTACCAGCCTCCACTGACAAAAACAGGAATTTTACCGAGCAGGGAATGGGAGTTGCTTGAATACCGCAGCCTCAATCTGTTTGCTTGTTTGTGTTATTGTGTGTTTTATAGTGATGGAAGAAGTATTCAGATGCTTTAAATAAGTAAAAGTACCACTCAGTAACACAAACAAACAAACCGACTGAGGCAGCAGCTCCTGTGTTCTTGCTTGGTAAAATTGCTGTTTTTGTCAGTGGAGTCTGGTACTGCTATAACGTGATGTTTCTGGTTAAAGGAGAAGGATCCAGGTTAAAAAAAAAAAGCAGACTTTTCCGTTAATATTATTTTGTATTGGAGCTACAGCAGAAAATAATCTTAATCTGCTTCAATCTCATTTTATTGTTTCTCACCAAAACCATGTTAAAAATTAGGTGCAAGTAAATAAAGAAATAAATAAAACTAACTTTATATCGCACCTGTGTTTTACTGTGCTGACTGTAATTTACAGCCTATTGCCAGGTGCATTTTCCCCGACAGACACCAGATACTGTACATTACTGTATTAGGCTCAGTCTGCAGTAGGAGACATTCACTGTCCTCCTGTCAGCTTTATGATAAATACTGCGAGGGCGCTCTGAGACACAAACTCTGCGCTCGCCATTTTAATCGGCTTAATTTACAACAACCCCTACGCTGCAAACAAGCCATGAATTATTCATATTTGTTCATTTTTTATTCCAGCCAGGGAAGAATGGGACTGTGACTGAGCCTGATAGGATGGGGCTGGTGTTTGAAATGTATGCTGCCTGTATCTGAGCTCTCCTTCTAAGGCAGCACGAGGGAATGAAACCAAATTCAGCTAAGAACACCCTTGTCTATATTTTGTCTCTTTTCAAATGGCATGATCCCAACCGAGGGCAGCAACTGCCTCACCCGGGGTGCTCTGCTTCAGCCTCTATATTCACCCCATAGGAGGTATTTATATGTTGCTGCATTTCCTCCCTCTGAGGATTCCTCCGACGCCAGGCAGAGCAGGAGGGTAGAGGCTCGGGGGTATCTCCCCTTATAGATGAGGCTGACATCACTTGCCAGCTTTTCCCCCTCGCAGGTCAACAACATCTCTGTCGCCTGTGTGAGATGACTGTACCCAGTCACCTTCTGGGATCCAATAATGAGGGCAGGTCACTGAGTTGCCCTGGGAGTGGGTGCATACCACTCCTAAGAATAGTTTCAGCGTTGTTAATGAGCAAAATATTCTTTTTCTGTAGCATTATGTGAGTATATATAACTCCAGCTCTCCTCACCTGTTGTTTACAGAACACAGTTCAAACTAAAAATAGAAAAGTTTACCTGCTGATCTTATTTACATCTGAATGAGATGGTGCTACACAAAGAAATCTGACTCTGAATTTGAATGTGAATTTGAATATCACCTTCCCTGTGTTCGACAACTGCTGTCTTACATGTGTGTTAATGCTGCACTCATTCATGTCCACACACACAGACAAATACACACACACACACACGTACTACTGACGTGGTAAGATCCTTTTTATTTATCCAAAAACATCACTGTATATCAATACCAGACTCCATTGACAAAAACAGGAATTTTACCGAGCAGAACACAGGAGCTGATGGAATACCACTGCCTCTGTTGGTTAGTTAGTTCGTGTTACTGTGTGGTACTTTTACTTATGTAAAGGATCTGAATACTTCTTCCAATACTGAAAGTCACACAATAACACAAACAAACTAAAAAAATTAAGGCAGTGGTATTCCAGCAGCTCCTGTGTTCTGCTTGGTAAAATTCCTGTTTTTGTCAATGGAGTCTGGTAGTGATATATAGTGATGTTTCTGGTTAAATGACGAGGCTCTTCCTCCTTAATAAAAAGGTCTATCTCTGTAGGAATCCTATCCATAAAGCTGTCAGACACTTATAATAACAATCTGGGCCTGAGTTTTAAGTATTTGGAGCTTTTCTTTAAATGGAAGATGTGTCAGAAAGTCTTGATATTTCTGGCTCAGATTTGGCTGACGTTAATGTCCCATTCTGACTCAGCTGCTCAGTTCTTAATTATGATCTTTCAAAAATGTGACTTACAGAGATGAGAGTGATATTTATCTTCTCATTTCTCAGAGAGACAATAAGCATATTTTCCAGGATGTTAAACTATCGCTGTAAAAGTTAACATCCTTCAGCTGCTCTGCTGACAGTGAACAGGGAACTGTGTTGATTCATAGGCTGTTAGAGCCTGATGAGCATTATTTAGTGCTTTAGCTCTCTGAAGGCCTTTGTAAAGCTTCAAGCTCTGAGGAAGCTCAGCCATTCACACTGCCAGAAAACTACCTTGGCTCCAGGAAGTTATAGTCCTGTTCATTTTCAGTCGAGTTGCCTCTGGTCTCTTGATAACAAACTCTTATTTCAGCAAGAGGGATGACTCAATGCTGAACTGGTGGTAGCTTAAATGTAGAAGGAGTCTTTTCCTTTTTACCTGTCTAGAGTTACACAGTTATAGAAAGTGCAGTCTGTGAAACCAACAAGTGTTCAGGTCAGAGGATGACATTCCTGCCGTTATGACCGCCAGCCTTCAGGATTCTGCCTTTTAAGGTAAGACCCCACTCTGTTTCTCCTTATCCCCATGCAGGCTTGATCCCTGTGTGCCCTCTTTTTTTTTTTATAAGTTGTCACCAGCCAGTCATGCGATCACATCTGCAGGAAATTTCCGAGCAGGTTCTTTTTCCCCGCGACCCTTAAAAAGAAACAGCAGCTGGCAGCCATAGGGTTTTTTTTTACGCCTTGTTTGGAGGAGGTTTGTTTTAACACTTCAGGGTTTGCACAGTTGAGTTACGGGGCCTGGCAGTAAAGCAGAACAACACACAGCATCTCCAATCTGATGATATTCTCCTAGTGCCGTGACCTCTGTCCCGCTCTGAAGAGCTGCATTGTGCTTCCACCTGAAACACGCCACGCTACGTCTGCAAAATTCATCTCATTTCCATTCGACACCGCGGGGAGTAAAGCAATATAACAGCTTATACTTCAGCCACTTTCACTGGATTGTCAATCATCTGTGAGGGCTGAGGAGAGGCCTGGCTCTCTTCATAACCTCCGTCAGCAGTAAGAATGTCTTGGACCGGGGGCCCTGTATGCATCGGGATCGACGTTAAATGACCACCAAGAGTTTTAACAATGAACAATATGACGTGAGTCGACGTCTGGACGGATATCTCAGAGGACGTCTCAATAATTCAAAGCAGAACGTCATCATTTCTTAAACTGTAAAAACCTTTAAATGTCTCCTATCGATCCCAGTGAGCCCCCTACAGGCAGGTCCAGGCATAACACTGTTTATTATTTTTGAGCATTGACTTTCCCAGTTGCCTCAGGTTCTTTAACGTTGTTGCACAACAGCCTCATTAATCCCACACATCCCCTCTTACATAACTGACCTTTCCCAGGGATCACAGGTCACAGGGTCTTCTTCTTCTTGAGGGGGTGGTGACGGGGTGGATACCAGCGATGAAGTCTCCCAGATGCAAAGTTCATTTTTTCTTTTCGGGGTTTGAAGAACGTGAATATCCCGAACTGAAGATGGATCACCGGGGGTCAAAGTGAACGACCTCTGAGGACCTGGGTGCTCCCGGCCTGCGGCTGCTGCTCCACTGTCCAGTTTCTGAAAAATATCCACATGTCAGACTGATGAATTATTGATAATTAATCAGATAAGGAGCCCACACACAGAAACCGGGAGGTTGAAATCAGGTAGAAGCGTCCGGACGCTACTGGGACAGAGATACTATATAATTTTACAACCCTGGTCATCTGTGAGGGATTTATCATTGTTGTCATAAAGCAGTGGTTTTCTAGAACGATAAGAAAACATTTTTACTCCATGCAAGTTACTGATTTGATTATCCAATCACATTATGACGTCAGACGTGTTATGTTCACAGACCAGGCTTTATTCTTTACGTCTGAGTAAAGTCCTGAACATTTGTGCATCATGCTGGGACTGAAGATCAGGCTTCACATCCTGAATCCTGCATGTTCTGAGGTTTAGACAACAAAAGCATTATTTCTTTCATTGTTATTTTAGTCAGGAATATTTACTGTCATAAATAAGTGCTGGAAATTCAAGGGGCTGTGAGTATTTAACTGATTTGTGTGGGCAGAAATTACAGAACACAGAAAAATCATCCGAATGTTTGGACCAAGTTGGGCAAAAATGAAACAAAACTCCACAGTGGTTATAATAAATGGTGAGCAGCGCCCTCTGCTGTTGTAAAGTCCACCCAACCTGCTCATTAACAATCTGAAGCCTCATTTAACAAAAAGAGCTTTAACAATCACAGATTACATTTCATTAAGAGGATTTCTCCTTTTGTTGGCATGATCTCCAGACCACCCAGATCTGCCTTGACTGGAACATTCCTGGAGTGTGAAGGTGCTGAATTGTCCTCAGCTGTCCTGGGACCAAGATCTCCTTTGTGTAGTGAGATTAATCTGTGTCATGGTGGTTAAAAATGATCCCACACGGGGATCTATTTTACACTAAAACATCCATTTTCTGTGGCGTTTGTCTCGTCGTTAGACAGGTCAAACAGTTGTGACAATTGAGTGGAAGTGTTTGGGCGATCAAAGCTTGTAGATGACAACAGAGATCAACATTTCTCATAGATCTTAAGCTGATCAGTTGCACAACTTCCATCCTTCGTCTCAGGATCAGGTCAGAGGTCAGAGTGGATGTTTGGGTGGTTAAATGGCTGACGAAACAGGAAGATGAGACTGAAAAGCATCGCATAATGTTGAGTTTTAGATAATTTTTTTTACTGTAAATTAAATCAGATATGTGGACTGTTAGTTTTACTGACGACATTATCTGTGTTGGGACCCGAGGCAGCGAGACGAAGAATGAAAATGACTCGTCTATTTTGCGGTCTGGCCTGATCCCAAGTCCTTTGCATGCAACCTGCTAATTCGTCCGACCAGCTAACGACCCGCTTGCGTGCCAGTTGATCATTAGCGTCCCGTCAGACGCGGTCACCAAACATGTCACATGCCATGGGGGGCGTCCACGAGCAGCGGTGGCCCTGACACACACACTGCCGAGGAAAATTAAATGAATGAACAAATGTTTATACGATCGCTGTGTGGTTTTAACTGATTACACCACAGTAACAAATGTAGGTTGGACAGCTTGTTACTGAACATTAAATACACTTTAAAGGACTTTTTCCAAGTCTCCATCATTACCTGACTGCTTTTTTATAAGTGTTATAAAACTAAGCAGATTGCAAAATGTTTTTGTCTCTAAATATTAAAAGAAAACACACACTTACTGGTGTCTGACTTTGTCGGTATTCAACAGATTTTTAGAGCGTTGCAGCAGCAAAATTAGAAAAGGTAATATATACATATATATATATATATATATATATATATATATATATATATATATATATATATATATATATATATATATATATATATATAAACACTGAGAGTAAGAGCTGTTTTTATGACATTTTTAAATAAATATTCTGACGCTATTTTACTTTAAATAACAGCTTCAGAATCATTTCACACCTGTTCTTCCTCTTTGCAACTCGAGCAGGAAAGATCTCCCTCGAGAAGAGTGTAACACTTGCATTAACAGCGTAAAGCTTTACGTCACACACAGAGGAAGCTAGCTTGGTAACGCTTACTCTCATCTATCAACCCTTTATCCTTAACCACTTGGAGTCGAAACAGAAGAAAGGAAAAAGGAAGGTTGTGGTCTGAGTCTCTCCAAACAAAACACAATGTCAAAAGCCTATTTCTGATTTGCAGGAAGAGCAGAAATAAAGAGTCAGCTTTTGTTTTGGTCCATGAATTAACTCTGAAATCTAATTCTTACAGATACAGTATCTGTGTTGTGTGTTTTCTTGTAATGTATGGAACCACTGGGTGGCAGCCTGCCATCACTGACTATATTATCATCCCTGTGTGCTGGCATGAAATCACAGCTGTGAACTTTGTCTCCACATGGCACCAAACTCCAAAACACTGAGAGTTAATAAGTGTCTCAGCACAGGAGGATGATATGGACTCTTTCTGGGCCTTATTTTTTATTGCTCAGATCTCCACAAATGTTGTAAAATAGAAGCACTGTGGATAAAAGGCAGCACCAAAAGTCTATTTCCTATTCCTGACAGAAACATAACAGAAATACAGAACTGAAAAAGAAAGATTCCTCCTATTTTTCTTGATGGAAACTGATGTTAAAAGAGACAAAATATAAACATTAGACCACCATTCCTCAGATATTGAACATATCTAAGCATTAATGTTGATTATTTCATAGCGTTTAACAATTTTGGACAAAACAGCTCAAGTTCTGGACCCTGTGTTTGTATTAAGAAGGGCCCCTGGCTGGCACTAATACAGAAAATTATGAGGGAATATTCCAGCAGCTTAGCCCTTGCATGCTAACTGATCCATTAAAGCCCTAAAATGATCCGATCCAAGTCAGCTTTTCTAAATTACATAAACCTTATTAGAAGAGTTTAACTACTCAGAAAGTGGAGCAGTCACAATACAGCCGCCATATGACTGAGATCTCATCGGTGGACGCGGCTGAAATGATGTTGTTTTTGAAATCTCCTCTGTAATCACACATGAAAACCTATTGTTTCACATCTAAACCAATTGCGCTGACTTAGCAAGCCATGCGGAAAGTTTTTGTTTGGTCTTAAGCGGTCAGAGTTCACAGCTCGAGCCTGGCTACTGCAGCAAGTTTGTGTGTTTTTTAATGTGTGTCTATGTGTGCATTAATGCATTAAAGACACAGAGCTAACATTTGACGTATCTCATCCTTTTGACAGGTCTTCCTCTGTGACTGTGATGAAGCCATAATGTGCTTTCTGTCAGAAAATTTGGTCTCCAAAAAGAACAGACGAGTTAAGCTCCTTGTTTCGAGATGATGAGATCAAGGAAAGCTCTTCAAAGAAGACTGAGCTGTCAAACCGAGTTTTTCAGTGTTTGAAGTGTTGGTTGCCTTCAGCGTGTTAAGTTATATGAAGTTCTCCGACTTCAAAAAGTGGTCAAAAATTCAAAGGGAGTTAATGTATCACAGTGAGAAAACCTTCCTGGGAAATAGGCACGTTTATAAGGCTGCAGGATGGTGTTGATTATTTAACCTCATGCACCATCTAGTGGTCAAATCTGTGTAGTGCAGCACCACTGATCAGCTGCACATTAATTGATCATCTAAATATTTTGAATAATAACCTGTATTCAGCATACCACATGATCATAACAAGATATATCCTCTAGAAATGTGTGAATAATCCAAACTTTGCTTGTTTTTTCTTACTGCACAGTTTATTATGATGCCTTAACGAGCTTCTCAGGAGCACCTATGACCCAGTAATTAGTAATTCTATCTTTTATATGTGAACAAATTTATTTTTGATAGCTGTTGTTATCCACTAAAAAACAATTCCTTTAAAAGCCCACTCTCTATACTGAATATATTCCCTGATAACAGGATGGATAGAGATTTGATCTATTCATTGAGAATTCTGCTCAAAGAAAATTATAACTATTTCCTGGTTGAAGCTGAAGGCTCCTGATATAACGCAATGGTGAGATAAGGAAAAAAATAATAATAGTAATAAAAAAGATCTTTACCATGGAGAATCATTATTCTATTGCCTTTATCTTCATCTGTAGAAGCTACAATAGATAAAACTCTGTATTTTCTTTAATGATAACGTCACTTATCATTAACAGATGATAGAACTTTCATTCTCCTGTACCTTCCTTATTAAATCAACCCATAATAATTGTGGGTCAGCAATAAAACCTCCTCAACTGCTGCTGGTGTTTCAGTCCTTTGTGACTTTTCATGACGTCAGCATCTGCGCATGTAATCATGCTGATTGAGATTGAAGTCAGGTGTTCGGTGTCTGACTGTCTGTTGTGGCCTTGCATACAAATAACCATCGATCAATAACGACACAGCAAAGGTTACATGGGCAGGAAAAGTCACAAAGCAGTGTGGGAGTTTAGTTTGGACACAGGATCTTATCATTGTTACTGTAGAAGCGAAGCAAACCACCATGCAAGGACTAATACATCATATCCTGATAATCAGGAGAAACGGCTGCTCTGTTTAAGATTTTTATCACAGCTGACGGACTCATTTATAACCATAAAACAAGAGCGATAACAGAGCTAATAAGAATAAAAAGTATCGCTCTTGATGCCCGATTACAGCATCGTTCAGTAGTTTGCAGAGAAAAACCGGTAAAAACAGAAAACTTTTTCAGCTGATTGTGTTTTCTTCTTGTTTGAACCAACTTGGGCAACCTTTGCTATCCACCATTTATCATTCAGTGGTACTGTTCAGTGGTAGCTCATTTTTTCTTTTTCTCTGGACTCTTTTGAACATTTTTGAGTCTACAACCGTCATGAAATATCCACTGACCATCCAGATCAGCCTGATCCATCTGGGTATCTTTTTATTCTCAACATCCTGAAACCTTAATTTCTAATTTTCTGAGACTTGAACATTTGCAAAACCCCAGTTGAGAATAACCCTGACCTTCTGTGAGCGATGGGTGATCATAAATGCATTGAAGTGATTAAATGTTTCACTGTATGGCTTCACCCCATGCTAACTCAGAGAGCCGTAGGATATCATCATGGATTCCCTCTGCTCTGCTTTATAAAAGGTCATTTGCTATAGGACGAGGGGGAATGGCATTAACCACAGGGCTAAATTCAATTAACCGCTTTAAACTTAAAAGGGAGGGAGCATCACTCCAAGGTCGTCCATCAACCTGTGTATCCATAGCAACAATGAGACTGCAGTGGTTGGAGGTTACAAACTCCGGTTCAGCTACGACTCCCAGTTCCCGCCTTCCCAGCTGTCCCTCGATGACTCCGGTGTCATAAATCACCCAGCTTCCAGGATAATGTATCGTTACCCATCTTAGATTCTCTGATTGATGGTTTAATAAGTGAGGATTATTCCCCCTCTAAAGGGAAATTCAGATTATATTTTAAACCTGGGTCTTCTCATATTTATAGCCGCTCTGAATATGGGTCATGCCAACTTTACCCTCACAACCAGCGATGTAGAAATTCAGTAACCTGCCTCCTAAATCTGAGATAATTGTTCATTTCTGTAACTTTCCGAAACTGACGATACAACCTCCAGAGGTAAAAAGCTAATGTTAGGCTATAAACCAACTACACCACGGTCACATGACGTCAACGTCTCCACCACTAAGCTTCCAACTGGTCATTTCATTTAGCTCTGAGCTCTTCTACAAAAGCCTTTCTTCTTAGAAAGTTAGTGAGAGTTTGAAAGAGCGTGAGTAGAAACACAACGAGGCTGTAAAGGTGGACTGGTGAGGTTAACGTCCCCGACAACCTCTGTAGTCTCATTTAGACACTCGTTAGCAACCGCCTTTTTTAAGACACGTAAAAGCTTCAAACATCAGGAGTGGGGGATTTACTGACCCATTTTATGTCGGAGAATAAAACCTGAAAATGTCTTGAGCTTGTGTTAAAACCACAGACCTTATTTCAGACATTTAACCAGAAACACATTGACTTTGGAACGAGGGAACAGGAAGTGCTAACATGCTAACATGCTAACTTAGAAGGGCTTCTGATAAATTGTCTTTGCTTGCGGGAGTTATTTTTTGCATTGTTAAACAACTCATACAAGTCATTGCGTGTTGTTCAGGATTTTTTTACCAGGAGTCAAATTATCCTCAGTGGTCTCCTCCTCTCAAAAGCAAGTAGACCTCATGATTAAAACTGGAAAACACACTGAATAAAGCTTTTCTGCAGACAGAGGACGTCAGTCTGGGCTGCAGGCTGTTAGCTGAGCTCCTGCTAACATTAGCTTAGCTTGTTTCTAGATTATCAGCTTGTTTTTAAGTTGGGATTCCTTCAGTGTTCTACACTATCTACACTATCTTTGAGGAAAGACTGTCTGAGAATATGCACCATTATCATATTTTGTGTGGTAACCCAACAAGACATGATATCTGACAAGTTAGTAAAAGATTCAAATACAAAAACATGATTTCAGCATGACAGCGAGAAAACACAGCAAATACATTTCCCCCTGGATGCACATTTCAAGAATCATCCAGCATAGATGTTTATCATCGACAGGTGGAAGCAGGGGAATGTGGGTGGAATTACAGATATTTGTCTGCACCAGTGAATCTCTACTCTCAAAAAAAAGAAGTAATCAAAGGGACTTCGTCAGTGCTGGGTTGTTGCCAGGACGAAGGCCGAGCAGCTGAGAGTCTCTACAGCAGCGGCAGTGGCTGAGTCAAACAGAAGGAGGAGGGCAAATGAGGGGAGAGCTGTTTGAAGTTTGATTTGTATGAAAAGCCGTCAGCCTGAATCTGGCTTGGAAAGCACTGATCTTGAGTGAGACGATGAAAGAGCTGGACTGAACTGCCAACCTTTTGTTAGCAGATAACAGTTAGACACATTATCCTAACAGAGCCAGACGCTCGGATTTACCCTGAGATGACCTGAAAGGAAGATGTACAAAAAAAACTAGCGGATGATTAATTCAGTCTTTAACCCTCGTTAATCCTGAGACACGTAAATAGAAATGCAGCAGCTTTGTTGAATTCTAATCCAAGAGAAAATACCAATGTATGTTAACACAGATGCTCAGTTGCCTGTGAAATAGCTGCGGGGTTTCTTCAGATTTGACGCACTGTAATTTCATGATGAGCAGCCGCCTTGAGGCCCGAGCCCCTGCTGAGCGAGATTTGTATGTTTTACCAGTCAATTACTACTACTAATTACTACCCACATTAGGCCTGTTTTTGTTTGCTGAATTATGAATGCTTTGTTGAAACTTATCTCGCCTTTTCCATGTTTAGAAAGCGAGACAAAGGTGCAGCCTGAGTCTGGAGGGGTTTCATCCTCTCCTCTCTGGTATGATTCTCCTCACATGCTCTTTAAGAGGCAGAGTAGTGTGTAATGACGACAAGCATTTTCAAAGCGTTCTCATTTCTCTGGGAGAGCTGTCAGGGAGGGCTGCACCCGAGGGAGGCGATGACAAAAACACGGACAATCAATTATCTAAACTGCTTTTCAAACAACAAATCCTCGTCTATCCACCTGAGGTTCAGCTTCTACTTCTGCTCCAGCGTCGTGGCAGAAAGAGAAATGAGAGATGACAGATGGCACAACCCTCTGGGATGGTGTGCACGAGGTGAGGCGGCGAGATATCTCGAGCGTACGTCGCTATTCTGCAGAGCTATGACGCATTTAAGAGATGACCTCCTGAGCTCTGCGCAACCCAAATGGCTCGGTCACTTTAGGGTGATTTGCACACCTCGGATAAATTAAGGGATAGAAACATGTCTGCTGCCGGAGGTGCCGTCATCAGGCTGTCAGCTGAGCACTAAATCCAGCGCGGTGGACGGGATCTTATTGAGAAATACATGCAGTGAAACAGACAGGAAAAGTGGGATGTCAGAACACTTTATCTGGCAGTAACTTACACCATGTTTACACAGGACGCGAGCCGCTTCAGTCCTACATCTGTATCTGGACAGGATGCGTTCAGGCACCTGAGGCTGAACGCACACTCCAAGTCCCATTGGTTTCATGTGTATAGTAAAATACAAGCTGGTACACTGCCTATGTAGAGGCAGCATTGATTAAAATAGAAGACCAGCAACTGAAACACAAAGCTGAGACATATATGCATCATATAGACTCTTACATCAGCTCAGTTATTATTTCTGTCGCACCCTCCATCTCTGATTCCTGATTACTTAAGAACCAGACGCCCAATGACAAAAATCCTCTTAAGATTATAGTTTAAACGTTATTAAAAAAGTGATGGTGACGTGACTTGTGACAGCAAGAAAGTAGTGCAGCCTGCGCACCCTGTAAATGATGTTTTAATCTATCATTTGGACCCACAGCAGGCATCAGCCTGTGCCCTCATTAATCACCCCTGACAGGTGACACCAATCTCAACATTGGCCTGTCTTTAAAGGGCAAAGAACAGACACTCAGCCACTCAATCATAAATCTACAGTGAATCTGACGGGGAGTTTCACCTGAATATAATGACCTGCACATGTTTCCGCCCTTGTTTTCTTTATTGTTGGAGAAATCTGTTGGACATTTATTGCTTTATTGCTTTGGATCATGATTTAATCCATCAAATCAAACGCTATCATCTCCGTCAAACACACGAGATGGACGACTGAAACGTGTTCCATAGATTAACACTCCTCAGACTCTTTACCATCATTCTCTGACTTAACTGATCTTTAAACTGCCTTTGAATGCAACGTTTGCTAGAGCAAGTACCCCCTGGTTTACCTGCACCTACAAACTCCACACTCTGCTCTGATTTAAAATTAACTAACATTTTTAATGCAAAATGTGCAGAAAAAAAAAAAAACAGATGGTTGCCTCAAAGTAAACAGTACATTTTAAAGCTTTTCCTGTGCGTCATCAGGTTTTACTCTCATCATGTGACGTGTCATAAAAGCCCCCAAACTCTCAAGGTCCAGCTCTAATAAAACACACTTCACCTCCACTGCAATTACATGTCCAGTGCTTGTAAAAAACGACGTCCTCAACAAAAATGAACTTTGTCAAATCCCCTGAAAGGTTCAGAGTCGGGTGTGCTGACTCAGACTGTCATTATAAATCCCTGCCCAGGTCTGGACTTTGCAGCGATTGTCACACACCTCATTTAAATGCAACACGAGCGACCACCCGAGTGTGGCAGCTTCCATGCCAGATTTTAAAGCCAGAAAGAGGAAAGACGGGGCCTCAGATATGACAGGAATAAGAGGAGGTCTGGTGGCAGCTGCTTTTAATCACAGCTGCCTTTTGAACATTGTTAGGTTGCTTCAAAAAGCTGAGCTGGAGATGGCAATCAATTCTACTTTTTTTCTTTCTCTAAATCTCAGACTTTCACAGCAGGAAGAGCAAAAGAAGAAGTTGAAAAGTAGGACACAAACAAATTAAATGTCTGGCTCCCATGGTGACCACTACTTTAATTGTCCTTATTCTTTGTTTTTATTTTCAGACTTGGTCCATTCGCTGAAATGATTTTTACATTTTCACTGTTTGAATGTCAAAAGCTGTGAAGATGAAATATGAAATATAATATTTCATATGCCAGTGGAAATGTGAAATGAAATCACTGCACTGACACATACAAAAGACTGACTCGGGTTATCACAGCCTGTCATTTCCCTGTTATTATAAGTGTTATTTTCACCTGTCAATCTCCCTCCCACACATCCTACACACATACTGCAGCGCCACAATATTTCATCTGGGAAATACATTATTCACACGCATCACAACAGTTCAATCTGTGTTTTATGATGGCAAACTGTCCGTGCAATTAAAGCAAGAGGATAGAAAATAAACAGACGTTAACCCTTTGTGACTATGTGCTGCTTCTATTAAGCTGATGTCTCTTATTTGCAGGGAAGATGAAGAAATATTTCATGTGAGTTGTGGCGGCTGTGACTGATTTGGTTCCAAGCTTCTCTTGTGAATGTATTGAAGTGTTGGGCCCAGTGTCTTGAACTGAACCCTGCCTGTAAAAATTCATTTAATAAGATTGTGAAGGTGTCAAATATTATATCAGTTCTTTTTCAAACAGCAGTCTGCAAAATTTATAGTATATACAGTCATTTATGTAATGTAATTTGAAGAGGACAGGGTTGGAAAGAGATCAGCTGACAGAAGAAACCAAGGTGCAAGCACACCTGCCTTTTCACAGCTCACACTCTGATTGGTTTATTGCATATTACACACATGATTATAATGGATTGATAGATTTGAGCGAAGAGAAAAACAAGCAATGAATTTAAAATTTAATTGAATTTAAAATGACAATTGAAGCAAACATACTCAGTAGGAGTTTCCAGAGAACAGCTGAAACAAAAGCCTTCTAGAGGCATGAAAAAACACTTTGATGTATTACCTCTAAAGCAATTTCATGAAAGCGTGGTGGAAAAAATATCTCATCAAACCAAAGACTGGGTAGACTGTAATTAGGGTCATGTTAAATAGCTTGCTTTTGAACTGTGTCAACACTGTGGGCAATCATTCACTGGTATTCATGCTGACATTTTATTCTCAGAGCCTTTCACACATCAAAGGGAAGAATAATAATAAATGTTAAAGCGATGTGATTTTAAAGTGTTCTCCCAGTGGAGGGAGAGTTTTATCATTAAGATAGATGTTGTTCCCAGGCTCTGCTTCTTTTATCTTTTCTGTATGATTCAGTTTTGTGTGTGAGCATTTTCTACAATGGGTGAAAGTGGGTAAAGGTTTTTAAAACAACAGAGCAATGTTCCAGTCCACTTTAAAGCCTGGAACAACCTCTTTAGCGGTCTGTCAGCAGCACTGCCAAGAGAACCGCAGGAGGAGATAGGATCATTTAATTAGAGCCGGGCTGATTCCTCTCTGCTGGGGATTCAGCTGAACAGAGGTAATTCAGGAGTGATGGGTTCAACAGCAGCGGGTCAAAGGTTCACACAGAGGTGTGGGAGTGACTGACCGTTCAAGGGGAGATGCCATAAGGTCTTACAGCTGCACCTAACCACTCTCTGGAGAACAGATAGAGCATGGCACACTTCCCTAAAGTTATAAAGGTCAAAAAAGATTTAAAAAATAAAAGACACCAACTTTATGTCTGTGTGAAGAACAATCTTCACCTTGAGCAATCGAATCTGCTTCCAATGACAAAATTCTGGGCCAGAAACTTGAACATAAGTTCATAAAACGAACAAACAGCACCAGAGAAAACTGTGCATCTTCAGCGATCCTGCAGCAGAAACACTCACAGGTGGCGAGACACCAGTTGGTCAACAGTGTAAGTCATTATGAACGTTTCAGATGAGGCTGCAGCAGAGAGGCACAACATCCTGTGTGTAAACAGAGCTCTGGCTTGTCAGCTCAACACTTCTCAGGCGGGCTGCTGGTGGAGAGGCGTTCTGTTATCGATTTGCAGGCGCTGCAGGGATCAGCTGCCAGTGCCCTGCAGTGCAAACACAGGCTGGCACCTTCAGCAGCAACTCGCTCTGCTTACTGCCCATTTTCTGCCTCCTTCTCAGTCACTTGGTCCCAAAAATAGAAACCTTTATATCCACCTTGATCACCTGATCTACATCTAAAACAGATTAAACAGTCTCATGCATCGTCACATGCCTTCAGACGCAAAGCTGCTAAAAATAACCTCCCCTCACCTCACCATGGTTTCGACATCTTGCCTGTGCAGAGAGACTACGGTACAACGGGCAAAGGCACCATAAACAATCCTCTTCAGACAGGTGCAGTGTGTATGTGTGCGTCTGTGCTCATTAGAAGTGTGAAGGAGGCAGCTACAAGCAACAATTCCCCCTCATTTGTCTCAGTGGCGCCTTGCTCTGCTTGCGCCGATTACCACCTCCACTAGAGTGTGATGAAGGGTGAGGGATCATGGGAGGAGAGGGGAGGGAGAGGAGTGAGAGAAGGCTAGACTTCAGCTCACAGGCTGAGAAAAGGGGGAGTAATTAATGCAGATGAAAAATCTATCCAGCTGTCACTGACCGCAGTTCCCACCTACGGTGCTAAAAAATGGCACGTGAGGCTGAGCTGTCTCTTGCTTTGCTGCTAAAGGCTGTCGTAGCACCAGTATTGCACCCGGCGTGACATCTCAGGCCTCAGCGTGAGCCTGACGGCGGAATAACAGAGCTGTGGATAAATGTTTGTGTGCAGGACTCACACTTTCGCCTGTTCGATTTGTCTCTCTTGCTGTGCTCTCTCCTCTTCCTGCTGTGTCTTCCTCACTGACCTTGTCCTTAAGATACTGTACTCTCCTCACACACACAACCCAAACCTGTCCACCACTTCCACACTCACTAACATGTCTCCTTCAAATCAAGACAACTTGCAGAGGAAGATAATGGACACACACTGAAGACTATAGACCCATAGAGAGCTGCAGGAATGAGCCTAAAACCTGGAAGTAAGTTAGCATGTTAGCACTTCCTGTTCCCTCGTCCAAAAGTCAGTTCGTTTTTGGTTAAATGTCTGAAATAAGCTCAAGACATTTTCAGGTTTTATTCTCCGACATAAAATGGGTCAGTAAATCCCCCACTCCTGATGTTTGAAGCTTTTACGTGTCTTAAAAAAGGCGGTTGCTAACGAGTGTCTAAATGAGACTACAGAGGTTGTCGGGGACGTTAACATGAAAACCCATCTACTCACCAGTCCACCTTTACAGCCTCGTTGTGTTTCTACTCACACTCTTTTAAACTCTCACTAACTTTCTAAGAAGAAAGGCTTTTGTAGAAGAGCTCAGAGCTAAATGAAATGACCAGTTGGTCACCTTTTACCTCCATCTAAAGCCGACAAACTACACCATCGATCTGTGCTAAGGTAACGTTGTGAAGCCCTGACATCTTACTGGGACCTGATCTACGACGAGAGAAGATGCCGGAGCGATTAAAACACACCTGTCCACAGTCAAACACCTGTACAGCAAAGAGGAGAGCTAACATTGTTGTCGTTTTGCTTTAACACTGAGCACGTCATACATACATTAAAGGGTGTATATATACAGGAAGTCTGTTACATGATACATATTTAGAGTCGCAGGAGATTTATGACCATCCATTATCTCATGCTGCGGTGTAGCTGCTCATACAAGTGGATGCTTTGTTACACTGCGGGGCTTTAATGTAGCAGTAGCAGCGGCACAATCCTCAGATTACAACAGACAGTAAATGTTTTGCAGCCGGCCATCAGGATAATGAATGTGTTCCAATCAATAGCCTGTCTGCTCAGAACAAACCCTCACAGAGGAGACAGAGGCTCTTATTGATTATACATGAAACACGGCTAAGACATTAGCAGCAGTTATCATCATGCACCGCACGCTGCTTTTTCAAATGTCAAATCATTGATTATCTTGCATAAACAACATGATTGTGCAGCTGTGAGGCCACATGTCAACTCAGTTATATATCGACAATGAATGTCAGGATATAAATAGGAATTATCTTTAAAGACCTTCGTCTTTTGTGAGAGTTAGAGATGCAGCTTCAGAAAAACACACAAATTACACACAAACAGGAAGTGATCCATTCCTGTAGCTGTAGCTCACACACAGCTCTACAGACTGGGCTCATGATGCAGTATTATGGCAACATGTGAGTTATGCTTATTTGCTTTGTTGCTGAGAATTAGATTGATACCACTCTCACATCTGTGTTTGTAGCTGGAGCCAGGAGGCGATTAGCTTAGCATAAAGACTGGTTTTAAAATTTGTTAACCTTTGAGTTAATTGAGTTTTTTGCTTCTGGCCTTTATACTAAGCTCCTGGCTCTAAAAGCATGAGAGTGGTGTTGATTGTCTCATTTAATTCCCAGCAAGAAAATGCCAATATTTCCCAAAATGTTGAACTTTTCATTTAACTGACTGCATGAAATGTTGCAAGAAATATAGTCTGAATTAAATCTGGCCATAGTTTGGTTTTAAATGAATAAATACAGGTCCATATGCACATTCCTTTCAAGTGAGCCAGCGATAGATATAAGACGATATCATCTGCTGATTCAACACATCATATCATTTGACATTTTTATTCTTGAGCTCAACCACACATTTAGATGAAAAATAACACATACTGATCACCATAAAGTGATATATTAAAAGTGAGTCAATGAGGGTCGTGGCTAGCACAGAGAAAAAGTTTGGGTTTTTGTTTTATTGTAATTAAGCTGACGTCTCCACACTTCCTTGTGAGGGCCGTTACAATATGTGCGATGTCTGATCGATGCTATGGGCTCGCTGATCCTTGAATTGAGTCCTAACCCTGAAATAATTAACCTCTCTCCTTTTAAAAAAACTGGCTGAAGGAGAAGTCTCCAACCAAATCTTCTTATTTTCACCCACTTCCCTTTTTAAACATCCTCCTAATTCCAGACGCCTGTAATCTCCTGACTCCTCTGATCTGCACAGCAGCTGGACTCAACGCGTCAGTGGTTCCAGTTCACCGTTGATGGCATTTCCCTGTAAACCTTCCTGTGGAACAGATTGTGCTGCCTCACTTGGCCCATGGTGGCTGTTACTGACTGTTTGGTGTGAAGCAGTTGTGCTTGGTGAATTGGGGATTTGTAGCAGCACTTCACTAAAAATACCCCCAGTAGATGTTTGTACTTCCAGCTTTCCTTTATGTGAAGTGTATTTTTTTAAATTAGGGAGATTCTTTCAGAAGGATAAACCTTATTTTTATATTTTTTCCAAAAGATATAAAACACCTGTGTGTCTGTGAGTTATTCTGTCCTCGACATTTGCAGTCACACCCATCCCTCTGCAGCCATGACAGAGAGTGGAGCATGGCATCGATCTCGTCACATTTTCTGTGTCAATTGATATTTGCTTAGAATAATTTGCTTAAGCAGGCAGGCTGTCCGCCTCCGCCGTGTTTGAAACCAATGTGGGAGTCAAGCGTAACTGCTGGTGGCATTAAATAAAGCTCACATCATTTTGTGCACAGCCAGGGTGGAATGATGCTCCCCAGTTTTCCAATCACAGCAAATTCGTTTTTTCCAGTTGTGACAAACTGTGTGAGATTGTTTTGACGTATAAAAATATGGTATTGATGTGGATACAGGATCACATCATAAATATGCATAATGTCACATTTAAATTACACACCATTATCACATATTCTGCATCCACAGAGATGCACTGGTTCTCCCACACACACGGTCATCAGACATGATTAAACTGATGATGAAGCGATCACATCTGGGAGGTCAGACGCAGCTTTTACTGAAGTGATTCACAATAATTAGCTTCACAATAATAAGAGCAATAAATGGCTCTTTTCTGTTGAAGCTGTGATTTTAAATGATGTGGTATTTTATAATTGCACATCGAGGCAAAGGCTCATAGATTTGCCCACTGTTATCTATAATGGATGAAAGCATCACTGTTAAATAAAGAATGTAATTGTTGACACAGTTTGCAGGCAGGTAAGCAGGTTAACAAAAGTAGTAAGTCTTATCTGTATCATCCATAAAAAGATCAAGTGTTGACCTGAGAGAATCAGATCTTTAAACTTTTATCCAGAAGCAGACGAGACAACAGGGGAAACCTCAACTTTAGCCTTAATTATAGTGGGCATGTACTTAGCTTCACTCTAAGACTGGTACCTAAAACTGTCAACCTCACTGTGGAGCTAGACAACAAATCAAGAGTTCATTCTCTTTGGAACATGATGTCTGCACAAAAATTCAAAGCAATCCATCTAAAAAGTGTTGAGATACAAAGTGGTGGATAGCAACACAGACAGAGTGAATAAAACTGCTATAGAAAGAGTCACACTGCCAGCATGGCTAAAGAAAAGTCCAACACCATCACGCCAGCGTAAAACCTGACAAGTATATTTTCCAAAATATCAGCTTTAAAGACAGGGTGACCACAACTCTCGTACAGGAGGAGCACATGCTACGAGCATGGTACAGAGAAACACAATATAATGAGAGGCTTTCAAAGGTTAGGCACTAATGGTGTCTAAGATGACGAGCAAAAGGTCAAAACCAATATGAGGACTTGAGAAAGTTGTGAAGTTATAATAAGCTCGTTGGAGGTGCCTGCACATGTCCATCCCTCCAGCTCTTCTCTTTCCACAGTGTCAGTGAACTCATATAAATGAATGTTAATAAAGAGAGATCTGAATAAACCTATACTTGATCTGAATACAATTATCAAGATAGTGTTTTGCTAGCATATGTAGCATTTATAATTTAGTTGCTTCACACAGAATACATAACATGCAGTAAAAATCACGTTAAATATTGTTTATTGCCATGTCAAATATGTTTGTGAATGCAATTTAATTGCTGCGTGAACTATCTTTACAATCAGCTTTTACCAGTGCAGGGAGTGTTTCGTTTTTGATAGTGCTATAGCTAGCAGGTAGTTTAGCTAGCTTAGCCTAAAAAGCTTAAACAAGAAAAAGCTACCTCTGCCCAATTTGACAGTTAAATAACAAATGATGCCATAACCAATGTTTTTCTTTCGGTATACATGTCGATTCACACCCCAGTCACATTTCAGATGTTGTGCTAGCTGGTCTCTAGCATGTGAGTACCCGAGTAACAACTTTAAATATGGAGGACAAAAAAACAAGATGGCGACCTACCGTTTAAGAAGAGGCGTTGCGCAGTGCGTCGGTTGCAAATGATCCCCGTGCCTGTCCCCGGTTCCGTGTTCAGTTCACGGTCAGTATGAAAAATATCATGAGCTACTCTTCTTCCACGTCGGCCTCCAAACAACTCCGAACCTCGCCAACATAACAAACTCAACCCAGGTTTCTCTGTTTGTCTTGTTTGTCCACAAAGTTGTCAACTGCTCGGTACCGGAAGTAACTAAAACGGCGTCGGCCATTTTGGGCTTACATTTTTTTCTGTCAAAGATCTGTTATTAATTTGAACGGGAAGAGTGTTTACTCGTTTAGAAAATGCTGGCTAAATAACCAAAACCTACCGGAGATCTTTTATTCATTTGTTGGGAAGTTGGCTTACTCGTGAGGGAAAAAAATAAAGTTTACTTATTTATACTTTTTTTTTTTTTGAACGCTGGGCTCTTATATGTTTGATGAATATTCTTTTGTGTTTGCATTGACATTCTAATCACTTGGTTGATTGATTATTGCTCAGTTATTTGGTTGCGATCTTTCAAAACTTCTTTGCTGTTTTAAATTAGTAGTATGTGGACTGTATTTCTATAATTCATGTTGCCAAGAAGAAAGTGTGACTTTCTTTAAATAGAAACAGCTCATTTTATGAAACCTATATCTACAGTATAATGTATTATATATCCTAATATTACTAACCTGCACAGTGTTTACTGTACTCGCCAGCTTGATATAAAAACTATTTTATAAACTCCTTTTAAAAAAATCTTCTTTTCAGAGGTGTCTGCCAAAATTCATTCATAACTTTGAACTGGATGAACATCATTAATAAAGAATAAGCTGCCTACAGGTTCTACGGCTATATGAAGCCGTAAATAAAGCTGCTAATCAACATATGTTCAATTTATTTACTTAGACACTAGAAAACCTAATGTCTGCCATTGAGAAATGTGTATTTGCTCTCCAGGTTGCACCTGTCCAGGACACATCACTGACCTTGTCACCGCTGCAGAGGGAAATAACCTGAGGAAAGTTATATATTTGAGTCACGATGGGAGGATGGACGTGTGGTTGATCGTCAGCAGCAGAGAGGATCATTAAGGCGTCGCTTGCATCCCCTCAGGTAGCTCGAAGCCTGCTGACAGAACATGACAGACTGATGTGCTGCTGAGATTATCTTCTCCAACGTTTAAATTGATTCTGAATAGAAATCAAGCTCTGCAACATGTGCCATGATAATTACAGTGAAAGAAGTAATCCCTCCCACAGAAACTAAGACTCAGTTTGAAATGATGTACAGTCAGAGCAGCGTGAGGTGAATATCTAAGCAGGTTATAGGATGAAAAGAACTTGGAGGGAGGGGGGATTATTGTCAATGTCACTTTATTAAAACACAGGAGCAAGGACGGAAAGCAATAAACGTCTTTCCAAGGTCAAAGAAAACCTCTGTGATCGCTGCTATTAAACTCAGCATTTATCTTTAACATACAGCTGCACTGAATGGACCAGCAATTTCCTGCACAAACACTATTTAAAGAGGATATATTATCCCCTGGATCTCGGCTGTGAAGACTGTAAGCAGGGTGTAAAGTCTGTCCTGCACTCGCTCCAGCCCTGGACTATGTTTGACCTGCTGTTTAAACTGAACATGATCTTATGTGATTTTGTCAGGGGTTTTTTTTTTTGCAGATTTTGAAATTGTATTTGCAAACCTTTGCACCAGTTTTCTTGTCTTTGATGTTGTGTAAAGTTTTGTTGCTGCAGATTTTCTCAATTATTGAACAACTGTAGCCAAACTGAGGTGTGTTTTGATGGTGTGTTGACGGAGGATAAGACTCTTCCAGCTCCTGTACAATTAATAAAAATCTGTCACGTCCTCGTCGGGCCTCCTCTGTCTGATTGCTGGTTGCAAGAAATTGGCTGAAATGTCGGACAGCCAGCAGCGGGCTTTCAGTAGCTGTAATCACACAGATGAAAGAACCCCACATGGAAAAATCACTAAGTGGAGGAAAGAGGAAAAGCAGAGGGGAGTTAGGGTCAGGGCGATAAAACTGTCTCTGATTTGACAAAAGATTTTTATCTGTTGAGTTTCAGGAGCGAGGCTTTATATGTTATGTGCATGTCTTTCTGGGTTTCAGTCACAATGGACCATTCTGCTGGCAAGAAACACACAACCCCTTGATGCACACATCAAAGAATCATCCACACCTCCTCCTTTAGGCTCTTATACTCCTCACAGATGTGCAGACCGGATTTCCCATCAGCGAACGGATTCCTAATGAGGTTAGAGGACTTCAAACAAGGCTCTGACTCAGCCCTGCTCCCGCAAAGAAGAAGGCTGATGCATTAAAGATGAGCGGAGCTGATCGTCTTATACCTGCCTCCAACTTCCACTTGGCATTTCCAGATACTCCGCACTCGGCCCTTTGGCCCAGCTCTTTGTTTCATTGATAAGCCTCATCAGAGCCCTCAGCCACCTCTGTTTCCATCATTACATAACCAGGAGCAGACAAACATGACATGCTGTTGAACCAGTGAATCGAGGGGTTGGATTTCCTCCTTTACCAACAGAAATCTGCGTACATCTCCACCTCTGTGACTTCAGACGGTTAAATTAAAGACAGTCAGGTGTGACAGCAGGATTAGAGAAGATGCTCTGAGACTCACAGATTTTATGGGGAGACTGAAGTGGCTCAAAGTTTAAAGTGATAATCATTTACTCTTTATCTCAATAAATGTCAAAATTTGCCACTGAATTGTTGATTAAAGCCATTTTGTTCAGTTGCAGCTTGAGTTCCTGAAAGAGGAAGTCAGCTGGACAGAAATTAGATTTCTCTACACAGCCCATTATTCATTGTTTTAATCTATAATGCTCTGATTATCTCTTTAAAATCAAATAATGGTTTAAGACAAAACTCAAGGCACCGGCTGCATCACAGTCTACAGCAGCAGTGTTAGTTAGTCAAAGGACAAAACACATCCAAAAATACGAATGAATGAAAATATGCACCTTTAATAATGAAGCGGGCTCTTAAAAGAGGTCAAACAAGCAAAACATGAACTCTAGAAACATGAAGGAGACGAGACGAGAAACAAAAAGGAGAGAAAAGAAACTGTAAGCACAGAAATATCATTAATAAAGTGAGAACGAGGCGAAGAAGCAGCAGCTCTACTCTGAGCTCCTCACCCTGGAACCCGGGGTAGACCCAGACCTCGCTGGAGGGGATTATATGTCCCATCTGGTCTGGGAGCGCCTCAGGATCCCCCAGAAGGAGCTGGAAAACACTGCTGGGGAGAGGGAAGTCTGGAATATCTGAACTGAATCCCAGACCCTGTCAGCTCCCAGAAACGCTCCTGGTCATGGCTCAGATATATTTCTGGGACAGTAACAGACACCAGGACTGAACAAAAGAGAAACTCAGGACATAATGGTCCAGTTTTCTGACTTATAGTTAAAACTGTATGTTTGTATATGTATGTTAATTTAATTAATTTACTTTTGATTTATATCTCTAGCAATTAGACTACCAATAACACTAATACATTTTAGATGTAAGAGCAGCCGTCGAGCAGGATCGTGGGAGCAGCAGGAGGCATGACGTCCCAGATCAGCTTTTTTCCGGGACATTCTGACCAAAGGACACAGTTAACATCAAGCATCAAGTATTAAAGTTGTGGATCAGGTCCATAGATAAAGAACTGGTGACTGAACCTGCGAGGACTGGTGGAGGTTTTGGTTCCTGCTCCATAAGAAAACCTGTTGTGGGACTCTGCAGGTCGCTGTTCACCCGCCTTTCCTTCTGCGTGACACACTGATCCACTTCCACTGTTTATCATCATCACAACCCAAGAGCTGCAGGCATGTGGGTCACACTGACACATTAAGAGCAGGCTTCCTGAAAGAGCTCGAGTAAACACTTTGAAAACTTTGTGCCACGTCTGTCCCTCACGTCTTTCTGGCTCCACATTAAATAACTGCTGAATAATTCACCGGCAGCTGGAGTTATGGGGTCGGAGCGGGAATATAATTTTCCCAGGCGGATACCCGGACAAAGAGGAAACACAAGATTCCTACCCAGGACATAAATATTCATAAAGACTGGTATTCGTATCAGTAATCTGACCAATATTTGCCTTGTGATGGATCAAGGTTACTGGAGGTGTTAGGACGGAGCACGTTTCACTTAGCTTTTAAAAACACAGACTCAATCCTCCTGCAGGATGTGATAACACACAGATTCACTCATACAGCAGAGACTGTGTGACTGGCATCAAACCCCAACACCCGGCCAAGACACAGCTCCAGACTCTAACTCCTTGTATCTGACTTGGACGCATCTGTTCAGCTTCAAGACGACTCCAAACTGCAAAGGGTAGAAATCCATATGTATGGATTTGGAGCTTAGTCAGTTTCTATTAGTTCTGGGTCATGTTACCAGCATAAAACAGGTGCTCTGGTCTTTCTATACATGAGTCTGCTGCAGGAGATCTGAGCATGAAGAGCTCTGAAAGTGATCACCAGGTGAGGAAAAACACCTCCGGCCTTTAAATCTCACAAGCTAACAGGTTGGTGTGTGACTTTAAACGCCTCCAAAAAATGGCATTTCATAATAATTTACTACTAAGTGATGAAGTAAACTGTTACCTCCACCTGACCTCCGTCCACCTTACACCTAGCCAGGACGTGGCTGCAGGTGTGTTCCCTCCATGAGGAGATTAGCTGGATCAGGTGGCTCTGAACTGTCACCATCCTCTGACTATGTGATCTGGTTTCAGCCCCCCACAGGTCTATAAGTTTTCAGAGCCTGTGGGGTCTGCTGAATGGGGATGGAAGTCTGAAGCTTGAGCCCTTTTCATCAGCTTCACCACAGGAGGCAAGACTGGTGTCAGTCCCAGCTGTTTAATTTACTCACAGCAACCCCCTCATTCTGTTTATTTCTGCTGAAGTGATATCAGGTGATTTTTTTTACCTGTTTCTGGCTGTAAATGTTTGATAGGAATTACAGTACCAGACTCCATTGACAAAACCAGTAATTTTACCGAGCAGAACACAGGAGCTGCTGGAATACCACTGCCTCCATCTGTTAGTGTGTTTGTGTTATTGTGTGACTTTTTGTGTTGGAAGAAGTAATCAGATACTTTAAATAAGTAAAAGTACCACGCAGATAGAGGCAGTGGTATTCCAGAAACTCCTGTGTTCTGCTCAGTAAAATTCCTGTTTTTGTCAATGGAGTCTGGTGGTGATAAAACGGTTCTTACTCTTAAAAAAAAAAGAGTATAAAAAGGACTATCTCTGTAGGAATCCTATTCATAATGGTGACAGACTCTTATAGTGTGTATATGGTGCACACTTATAACATAAGATCAATACAAGTAATAAGATATTCTGTGAGCAGCGTCTGTGTCGATACCTGTGTGACATTTACCTGGCTGCAGAGTATCACTTCCATTTTCACTATCATTTCCAGTCGTCTGCCTCACTCTGGAGTTCTGGGTAAAAATAAAACGCAGACTTACTATATTGTCTGACACTAATCCTGGATTCTGCAGTCTCAGTCCTCTGCTGTGACCTTTCGTCTCATGATTCCTCAGCGCTGCGTCGACAGTATGATTCTCCTTTGAGAATAGCTCATAGATATGCAGTAAAGTCTGCTGGTACCTGAGATGTCTGATTACACCTTCCTCTACAGCGGCTGACACAAAGCACGCTCTGCAATTTGAGTAAAACTTAGAAATAGTGACTTTTAGTGCAATGAAAGGTTTGTGGATTCAGGTGTTCAGTGGACAAATGTTCATTCAATTTCATTTTCTTTTATTATTTCACACAAATCAGAATAAAAAACAAACAAAAATCATGCAAAACATAATAGGAACAGGTGAAAAACTAACCTGAAACCTTAAAAAACACCTTCCCCATCAATCCAAATGTTTCATTAGATGATCTCATCTTTTTAAGAATCTTATTTAAACAGATAATTAGTGATGTAAAGACTCTTCAGTGCTGATGAAATGGCTAACGAGCTGATTGAAGGTAGAAACTTTAACAAAGAGGGCACACCGCTGCCCTCCGTCTGTATCTGTGGAAGATGGAACAAAGCACCTGAGCCCAGAGGAAGATTAAGACCAACGATCCATCTGTGAGAAAGCCTCAGTCAGGGAGAGGAAGTGTTTGTCTCCTCAGTCTAATGTGGTTTGTCACAGCAGAGGCTGGAGCCGGAGGAGAAACAAGAAGGTTTTTAAGGTTGTGGAAGAAAGAAAACGAGCTGTTGATGAACGTTAGCCTCGTTTAAAATGATTAAAACACACTGTGCAGGTAGGAAGGAGTATTTCAGGATCACTTATTGACTTCCTGCTGCAAATTTTAGCTCAGCTTAGCTTAGCTTAGCCTGACTCTATCTAAAAGCTTACCAGCCCAGCTCTTAGACTGCAACGAAAATACTGAACAACCAGCTCATTTATTTACTATGAAATGAAGAATAAACACAAAGGAGCAGATGGGAGATACAGAGTCAGAGCCAGGAGTGAGAACTTCCTGTTTGTGAGGAGACAAAGACTGACTGACACACCTGGTGCAGGTGCGTCACATGCCACTGATTAGACTCCATCTCCTGTGTATACAGTCAGTGTAAAATGCATCAGCTACATTAAACTCAGGTGATAACAGTGGCTCTTTATAACCTGAATTCATGAGGATTTATTTGTCGCTGAGTCTGCACACCTTGAGCAGCTGCTGTTAAAGATGATGTGATCACCTGACCCGGAGCACAGGACGTTAACGATGCAAATTAAATTGTGAAACCACAATAAATTGGATTCAGTTTCTCAGAGGAGCCTCCTCCACACACACACCCCTGTCTCTCTGTGTGTGTGTGTGTGTTTTGAGGGCAGTTAGTGTGATGAAGACGAACACCCAGTTGTTTGTGAATCAGCGTCTCTCTCGGAGACAGCAGAGGACATTGAAGATGACGCTGAGGGCTGCTGCAGTGCATGTTTCCACAGAGAGGAGAGGGGAGAGCTGCTCGTTATATAAGGATGATGATACATATAAACACAGAGGAGACAGGAGTGACTGAGTGAGGCAGCTCACTCTGATGGTGGAGGCTCTGGATGACCTTAAAACCCATGGATGAAGTCGGTCATCGTCTGTTTGGTGCAGGAGGATGAGGAGGATGAGGAGGAGGAGGTGTGTGTGTCTGCAAACCTTTACCAGCCTTGTACAAAAAAAGCTCATGTCAGTCACATCAGAGACAAAAGACAAGAGACATTTGAGGAAGAGGAAAAAAGTCAGCGTTCAAAGGAGAGTTCAACAAAAAAAAGAGACTCGCACAAAAGGAAAAAGTGTCTGTGAAGAGATGTAGGTCAGGAGAGAGAGGAAAAAATATTCCATCTCTCAAAGCCGCTGAAAACACACAACAGCTCTGAACAGATACTGTACAGAAAGCAGTTACATAAACATGTGTTAACCAAGCTCCAGCATACTGTTCTGATCAGTTATCAATGGGTTATTGATCACTTTTACAACCCTGACATTCAGATGAATCTGTGTGTGAAGCTGCTTTTTATTGACTTTTCTTTTTCTTTTTACAGCATCATCACATATTATTTTATACAATATAACAGTTCCCTGTTATTATTATTATTATTAATTTATGCATACAACAGACAGAGCAATATTAGCATTAATCTGGAGTCGTATATCAGAGTTCAGTTTCAGTCTCCTGGGAAATATCTGGGTCATTATCTGCCGCTCGCTCTGTTGTGTTTATTTATTTATTTGTTTATTTATCACAGATCCATACAGATAAACACACAGATGAGCAGTGGGACAGATGTAATGTCCAGTATATAGGACATCTAGCTGGTCTGGCTTTTAACTTTAAAGATATAAAATCAGATCAGATGAAACCGGCTGTGAGGACACACAGTCCAATCAAATGGAAACAGCTTAAACATGAGCATCGAACTTGAGTTTCAGGTGCTAACGATGCTGATGAGAGCAGAGTCTCTGTGTGTTCATCATGACACATAATCATTCTGAATAGTTCAGCTTGAAATATTTAACAGCTCCTGACACTGGTCTGGCTCTGAAACACCAGACACGAGCCTGACAACAAAACCTTTTTGGATCCGAGCCTCCGCCGAGGAGAAACCTCCAGGGGGGGAACAGATCTGAAGTGTCCAAGAATACCTGCACAGTCTGAGCCTCAGAGAGCAGCAACGAGCTCTTCATGTGTCTCCAACTATTCCATGGAATGAAGAAAGACTTGGTTTACTCTAATGAATTATTCATAACTGAATAAAGATGCAGCACAAAGGTTAGCATGTTAATCTGGAGTCTGCTCCTCTGAATCCCTTTAAGAGATTACCTGACATCACTGAGCGCCATAATTAAGTTGCTTTTTGCGGGGGCAGAACTGGGCCAGCGATCTGTGCCTCCCTGTGATTAGACTTTAATTCTGGCCGACTTGTAGCTGCACACGTGAAAACATTAAAACAAACTGATTCAGTGAGTTTACAGAGGAGGGATTCCAGTCTAACAGAAACCAGACACTCAGCGATGACATAACTTGTTGCAGGTGATGTTTACATCTGTTTGCTCCTGTAATAAGACAGAGCAGCTCCTCAGGCAAAGACACTGCAGCGACAGCGAGGAGCAAAGATGAAAAATGTGAGTGACAGGTGCTCTCCTCCACCCTGAGAATGAAGGAAATATCACGGCTTACACCCTGAGCTGCCAGCCTGAAAACACACAGGCAGTTTAGCTGCTTCAAAACAGATGTGAAAAGCTGAACACACACTTCCTCTTAACTCATGCACACACTCCACACAGCATCATCCTCCCTGCTAATCCCTGTCAGACAGCAGCGATGATGTGACAGGCTCAGGCAGGTTTTTAGGCACATGCATTATTTCTACCTAACATTTCTTAAAAGGAAAAGAGCAGCAGCTGCTGTAGGAGTGGTCCAGATGTGAGTCAGGAGGCTTTTTCAGATGCTGTGACAGTCGGAGGGAAGTTTGTCAGGATCTGTCAATCAGCTCTTCATGGTCAGGACCAGCAGGGATCTGGTCTGGGTTATTATTGGGTGATTTCATGAGTAAAACCAGAGCAACAGCTGGGGAATACAAAGAAAATGAAGCTGTTTCCAGTCTTTATGCTAAGCTAGGCTAACCTCCTGCCTCATACTCAGCACAGACATGAGAGCAGCTCATTTTCTCTTTTAACTCAGGGAACAAGCATATCTCCCCAAATGTTGAACCACTTCTCTGTTGGTCTGTGTTTCCAGAAGCAGAAATCATTCACTCTCTTCTTCTGCAGCTTTTTTATTTTTTATCCTTCTGGTGCAGGACTTTTCATTTGAGATAAGGATTGTGTTTTTAATTAAAAAAGCAGAGAGTATAAATGAAGAAAGTCAACAAATGAACACCTTTGTTTTCAGCTGTGTGGTCACGCTGAAAATCACCTCCTCTCTGCTCCACATCAGACACACTGCAGCAGGATGTGGATGAAGGACTGTGGATGAGCGGGTGGTGGTGGTGGAGCTTCGTCACGTCTGATGTTTGTGACAGTGAAAAGCCACTTTATTATAAAACCAGTACGGAGCCAACACAGCAGAGGGAGGGGACGTCGGAGTAATTGCGTCTCAGGGGGGAAAGTGAAGATATTCTCTCAGATATTACCTTTAATAATGTTCTGTTGCTTTTTATTAAACCGAGAGAAAGACTGTGAGAAATGATTTGACCTTGTAGAAGCTGAGAGGAAACTCAGGTTCTGAGGGAGAGACTGGAGAGGTTGTGTAAGGAAACATGAGAGAGTGACGCCTCCACAGAACAGACTGCACCCAGGTTCTGTTCTACTGAACCATTTATCACATTAGATCCACAGAGAACACAAAGCTCTCTGTGCCTCTGTCAGTCTGACCAGCGGCGGCTTTACGTTTTGATTGGACCTGGAACCAGGAAGAGGTGAGAGCTGAGATGATCTCACAGGAAGAGGAGGTTCAGGTTCGTAAAGTCCTCCTCTGCCTCCTCCACAGTCGATCCCCATAAACTTTGATTTCAAATCTAAACGTGACGCAGTAAAGAATCACAGCAGCTCTGATCTGTGTTGGAGAGATGTGTAGCTGAGACACAGGATCTGGTTTCCAGCACGATGACTGACCTCAGAGCTTCTTCTCTAACGTCCTGGGGGTAAGAAGGAGAGCTAACTAAACCTGAATGGAAACCCCTCAGCGAGGCAGACCAACATTTCAACACATTTCATTTCTCTGTGGAGGAAAATGAGAGAGATGTTGAAACGTCAGGGAGGAGGAGAGGCTGCACCTGGTGTGTTTAATGTGGTTGAAAAACACCTGGTTTCCTGAAGCTTCTGTTTCTACCTGTCACTGTAACCTGCTGTCTCTGACCTTTGACCTCTGAGCTCTCCATGCATCAGAGGTCAAAGGTCAGAGCAGGAGCCATGCTGCCATGTTGCATAGACTGCATTTACACCTGGCTGAGAGCCAGACCAGCTTGGAGTTTAACACCAGGTGTGAGCAGGTTGAACAGGTGAAACTGTGCGTCTGATTGGCTGAGATGTGACCTGACCACCTCCAGGTGTTTCCATGCTAACACCTGGAATAAAAGCACTTACAGCAGGATGTCAGGTTCATCCATAAAGCTTAACAACATCTGTACAAAGAGACAGATGTTTCTGTTTTGTCAGCAGCCTGAACAGTTTCTGCTGCTCCTGAACACAGCGTCTCCATGTTTAGACACCAGTCCTGCTTTATTTAAACATTTCAAAACATTGTCTTTGTAAAGTCAGTGACACATATGATCAGTGTTGGTGCAGAGGTGTGAATGAATAAAACATAATCACAACAAATGACGCTTTTATTGAGGTGAAGCTTAAATCAATTCTCCCACAGTAAGAGGAGATTAGGAGGAGAGTCTGGTTTCAAAATAAAAGATTACAGTGTGTATACGGTTGAATACAGATGAAATGCTGAATCTTTTATTAATATATTGATTTATAATATCAGAGGACACTTTATAAACGTTGTTTTTGATGATTCCTGTGTGTGTTCTTTAAATAAACAGCTTTAAATCCGCTGGAACGAGGCTCGTGTTCGTCCGCAGAGATGTAGGTCAAACCCTGTTTTATTTTGAAACTCCCACCGGAAACACGCCGTGTATAACCCGTCCACCTTGGCGGTGGTACGCTGACCCAGTTTGGGCACACTCTCTCCGGCTCGGTTTGAATGAGCGGCGCGGGGAGCGCGTGGAGGAGGCGACGGTCGAGAAGCAGCGCGCGCTGGCTCCGACTCTGACCATACGCGCGCGCGCGTATGCAGCACCATGCTGGAAACCAAGTTTTCATCCGCGCAATGAATCCTGCCAACGAGACCAGGACCGAGAGGAGTCCCGAGCAGGACGCGTTCACCGTCGGAACTTACAAACTTCTCGCGTTCACCATCGGAACCATCGGAGTGTTCGGCTTCTGGAACAACGTGCTCGTCCTCATCCTCTACTGTAAATTCAAGCGGCTGCGGACTCCCACCAATCTGCTGCTGGTCAACATTAGTCTGAGCGACCTGCTGGTTTCTGTCATCGGGATCAACTTCACATTTGCTTCGTGCGTCAAAGGCGGATGGATCTGGAGCCAGGCGACGTGCGTCTGGGACGGATTCAGCAACAGCTTGTTCGGTGAGAGGAAAAAACTTTCTTTATCTGAGCGTGAGTTTGTAATTCTTTATTTATGGGAGAAATCCTCCTCTTTATTCTGAGAGAATCCACAATAACAGCTGTTTAATCATGTAAAAATCAGCGCGGTGAGTCGTTGGGAATCAATGTGCAGTAAAGTGTTAATGTGGCTTTTAAAAACAGTGAGGAGCTGCAGTGGAATCTAACCTTGAACAGATCTCAGGTCAGTTTTCTCTCCTCAGTCAGAACAGAGAGTTTGGATTTCACATTAAAAGCATCTTCTTTAATAAACAGTGGTGACATTGAGCAGGAAGGACACACACACACACACACACACACACACACACACACACACACACACCCTCCTCCCTGGGTGCAGAGCTGCAGATACACAATTTCCATTTCTGTCTGTGTGACACTTTTACACATGAAGACACAAGGTCGTACATGGTGGAGGCTGGTGACACACACACACACACACACACACACACACACACAGTCACACACACACACACACACACACACACACACTCACACACTGGGCTGCAGCAGAGCGTCCTGTCAGTGCTCGTCCTTGCTGCTGAAACCCAGGCTGAGGATCCGGAGCTCGGGCTCAGTCCCTGAACGTGGATCCTGCAGGATCAGTTGGACCTCCTCTGGTTGAGTCTTGGACCTGATGAGTATAAAACAAACCACACTTTTATCTTGATGTGTGAAGCGTCGGCTGACGAGGACTCGGGGTCTCGGGAGGTTAACGTGACTCTGGTTTGTGCTCTTCAGCTTTAACGCCACAGAAAACTGGTTAAATCAGACTGTAGGAAGGTGTGTGTGTGTGTGTGTGTGTGTGTGTGTGTGTGGGAGTGTGTGAAGTTCTCAGAGTTGTGTTTATCCAGAGGAGGATGAGTATCTACTGACCCAGATCCTGCAGCTCTGCATCACTCGCCTCTGTCTCTCTCCTGCTCTGCCAGGCATCGTCTCCATCATGACGCTGGCCGCCCTCGCCTACGAGCGCTACATCCGGGTGGTCCACGCCCAGGTGGTGGACTTCCCCTGGGCGTGGCGGGCCATCGCCCACATCTGGCTCTACTCCCTGGCCTGGACGGGGGCCCCTCTGCTGGGCTGGAACCGCTACACTCTGGAGATCCACCGGCTCGGCTGCTCTCTGGACTGGGCGTCTAAAGACCCCAACGACGCCTCCTTCATCCTCTTCTTCCTCCTCGCCTGCTTCTTCGTGCCCGTGGGCGTCATGATCTACTGCTACGGGAACATCCTCTACACGGTGCAGATGGTGAGACGCCTGTTTGTTTGCATGTTTAATGAATACTGAGTGTGAATGGAGGGATGCTGGTCAAAGAAAGTGATGATTCGTTTTAGGGTATTTTCCAGTGAATTTATGAATCTTTTATTCTTTAAAACGTCAAAAAAACCTGAAAAATATCCATAAAAGTTTCTTAGAGCCCAAAGATCTTCAGTCATTTCAATATAAAATGAGGAAAATCTGCATTTTTTTTACATTTTAAAGCCTAAAATCATCAAAAATATCGATTCCCAAAGTAGTTCCCACCTCAGCTGACTCATTTATCTCAGCACTTTGACTACAGCAGACTTTGGCTCAGTCCCAGTGTCCCCTCCTCCCTGAGCCTGAAGCTCTGAGCCCTCACTTAATGAATTAACTGACGTCACCTGGTGAGTGATGGAGCTTCACTTTACCTTCACCTCGTTCGTCTTTAAGGCCGGAGGTCTGATCTGAACCTGCAGCAAACACAGCGTCATTAACACAGGTTAAAAGATTCATGTGTTTTTCTGAATCACTGCTGAGTTTTCTGTTCATATTTACATGCAGATGGTTTGGTTTCTCTCCCTCACACACTCAGTGAGTGTGGACGTTTGGATCAGTCCTTCCAGCTCAGGTGATCACCTCCTCTCTGCTCCTCTGTTCAATCTTCAGCAGAGTCTGTGCACATGAAAAGAAACTTCTTGACCTTCACCGGCTGAGTGCTGCCTTTCACTCCTCTTTCATTACACACTCTGTTATCATAATATGCCTGGGACTCTCTTTGTTGGCCGTGCTGGTGCTGAGCCTCAGAGTCAGGGTGTTATCAGCCTGGTAATGAGGGACAGGTGAGGACCACGCTGGAGAGTTTCTTTGCCTGTGATGGAAATAAAGGAATGTGTTTGTCAGATGTGTGTCTGCGTCACAGTTGGGTGTCTTTGCTTCCTGTAGTTTGAGCTGCTTCTTCCTGCGGGGACTCGGCACACGTCACTGCATTCTGGGAGATGCTATGAAAATCTTCAAAGAGAAGCACTCAGAGGATTTCAGGCTGTGGATGGAAAAGAGAAGGAAAGATGCAGCACTCGGCCTCGTCTGAAAACCTCGACATCAGACAAACATTAACATGGAAGTAGATCGGAACATAAATAAAAACAGAGTAAAAATAGAAGCTCGCAGTGATTCAGTCAGCTGCTGTAGACTGTCCTGAGAGTCAGTTATCATCTCATCTCTGTAGCTGAAGGTTATAATCTAATCCAGTGTCAGTCACCCGCTCTGTTCCTGAGGTACTGCGACGTGGTTTCTGTTCTGTTAGCAGCTGGAGATACAGCTGCATGTAAACAGATGTTTGGTCGTAAACAGAATCTTCTCAGTGACAGGTGTCGCTCACTTTCACTTTCATTAATGAAGGAAACGTGTCAGCTACACTCTTTATCTCTTTATGATACACAGTCAGTCCTGCAGAGAGAAGATACTTCATGTTCAGTGGAGTTAAGGTGTGTTCTCTGCAGTTTGGTTTCAGGGAGAACATGAATGAAAACTCTACACAAACGTGCAAACAGCAGGTGAACAGTGTTTATATCACGTCTGGTATTTGACTCCGATTTATGCCTTTTTCTATCTTTTTCTCTGCTGTGGACTAATGAAGGATTATCTTATCTCTTATCTCACCGCTGTGTTCCAAACCACAGTGTGAAATTAAAATTAAAATGTATATTTATTCGGACAAAAAAGACAAAAAACTGCAAAACTGTTCCACAACATTTTCTATAGTGAGAGGAGTCAGTCCATAAGTGACGTAAACATTTCTCTGTTCATTGTGTTTCAGTATGAGGAGAGTAGAGGCTTTATAAACAGGTGTGACTTGACTCTAAGTGTAAAAAGGTCAGAACCAGCAGTTTAAATCATTAAATCCTGTGTCAGTAAAACAAACAGACGCAGCATCTCTTGTGTTTCTTGCAGCTGCGCTCCATCCAGGACCTGCAGACGGTTCAGATCATCAAGATCCTGCGCTACGAGAAGAAGGTGGCCGTGATGTTCCTCCTGATGATCTCCTGCTTCCTGGTGTGCTGGACGCCCTACGCCGTCGTGTCCATGATGGAGGCCTTCGGCAGGAAGAGCATGGTCTCTCCCACGCTCGCCATCATCCCCTCGTTCTTTGCCAAGTCCAGCACGGCCTACAACCCGCTCATCTATGTGTTCATGAGCAGAAAGGTTTGTGTTCTGTCTGGAACACATTTTACGATTCGCTGGAGAGCTCTGATTGGCTGCGCTCTGCCGGTTCGGTCGATTTTTTTCACCCCCTCGTGGCCTGAACTTAGAATTTAATGTGGGTAAACAGGGCAAATCAATGGCATCAAACAGGACTGATGGTTTGTTCTCCTCTGCTGCTGCACTTTGTGGCCTGAGCAGAAAAAATTTTTTTACTCAAATGATTCGAGGGAATATTCTGCACATGTGGGAGAAGAGAATAAAATCTGCATCAGGGTCTTTAAACGTGTGTGTAGGAGAGAAATGGTCACTTATAGTCTGTTGTTAAACACCACCCTGTCATCTCCTCCTCAGTTCCGCCGCTGTCTGCTGCAGCTGCTCTGCTCGCGGCTCTCCTGGCTGCAGCGCAGCCTCAAAGAGCGCCCCCTGGCTCCGGCCCAGCGCCCCATCCGGCCCATCGTCGTGTCCGGCTCCTGCGGGACCAGGGACCGACCCAAGAAGAGGGTGACCTTCAGCTCCTCCTCCATCGTCTTCATCATCACCAGCGACAACTTCCAGCACCTGGACGTGACCTCCCAGGCCGGAGGCTCCTCGGAGGTCAACGTCATCCAAGTGAGGCCACTGTGATCCGGACTGGACTCCTCCTCCTCCTCCTCACCACCACTCAGTATGCCTTAGGATGTAACATGCAATTCCAAGCCAAAACAATCCCGTCTGACCTCCGGTGACGTTTCTGCGTCTACACACAGTTACAGACTCGTCACCAGTTAACTGTAATTATCCACCTGTCGGCTGAACACGTCCCGACAGCGTTTAGTATCCTCATCTAACATCAGCCGTGGTGATGTAGTTTACAGTTGTGTTCCTCTCACACTTATTTGTCAGATCCACCATGAAGTGTAATGGACTCTGTGGGACTGTGGAGCGTTCAGAGCCCGGCCGAGTCGTGGACCTGGGTTTTGGTTTGTTTAAGGGAACGTGGAAAATAAGCCTTAGCTCCTTAACCATCAAACGTAGTGCACACACTGACATTACTGTATGGATTCAATAAAGGTTTCATATTTTAAGCTACTGAGCTGGTGTACTCTCAGCTTTCTCACAGAGTCAGAAGAGAAGAAAGAGAAGATGAAGACGTGAAAACTCACTGTTAAACCACAACCTGTTTGTACACTTTAATGTGGATTAAAGAAACCAAGATAAACTACTCGGTAAAAAAACAAGACATCGTTAGCTTTGAGTACAGCAGGTTCACTGCAGCATCGTTTCATTCATTTATTTCCATCCAGAGTTAATTCTCCATCAAATCCTAAAGACCCTCAGGTCTGGACTCTGTGGTCTCATGTCTGATGATCTTGGAATAAACCTGGGTCATTCTGTAGATCCAGGTCAGCTGAACCTGGATCTTGATCCCTGCTCCAGGTCCGAGTCTTTCAGTGGTTTTCACGTAGAGAAAACAAAGTTTATCTCTTTACCAAAGCTCTGATTGTGTAGTCCTATCGATGTATATATTACCCATGATCCTCCTCTCCTTCTGGAGCAGGAAGTGCTGCGGCTGTAACAAACACCAAACTCTGTTTCTGATTATGTTCCTGGATCTCAGAGATGAACGCTGGTTTTTAACTGAGCTTCACTCTGAACTCTCTGGGTCTGATCACTCAGATCCAACCTGAAGAACCACAGTTAAAAGTCGTATCTATCAGCTGAGGGAACATTTATTAACATTTAAACTCATACACGTGTGCCCTCGACCCTGAGTTTAACACTCAGATTTTCATTTTAAAATGACGGTGATGATGGCCTGAAAATAATTCAATCTAAAGATAAACACTGATGAAGTGTTAGAAAATCATATGATCAATCATTGTGACAGGTTTAAGTTACAACAATCATTAGTGCAGAATATTCATTTGCCTGGCGGAGCCTTCACTGTCAATTAGAGGACTCAAACTCTAATTAAAATGTAGACCCCCCCCCCCTCGCTCCTCCACCTCCTTCCAGCGTTTTACACTCCAGTCTTCACACTTGTCTGTCAGAGACTCAGGAGGTCCTGAGGGCCACGAGCCTGCTCCACATTTTCTCCGCGGGGACGAGGAGCTTGTTGATATCAGGAGGATTTTTAATGAGCAGGAAGGAGCCTCCCAGGAGAGCTCCTGTGGCACTGAACAGCAGGCCACGGTTTATCACCTGTGAAGTGAATGAAGAAGAATCTTCATCAGCTCGTGAAGGTAAATGAATTCAGTCTCCCAGAGGAATTAAACACATCATGACTGAAAAGCTAACTCCACTGAAAGACTCTCCCTCTGCACATGACACCTGAGTCACAAGCTGTGTCCTGCTATCTCTAAACCTCACCTGCCAATTCCTGTTTTCATCCAATCACAACCTCAAACACTCGCCTTGAGCCAATCAGCTGTCAAACCTAAAGTCTGGGTCTACGCACCAAAAGACTCTTCTCCTGAATCAGATTCATATTTATTTGTCTCTTCCAGTATAAACTCAGCTCACATGGGAGCGAAATATCAGCTGCACGCTAACACACATTTTAATACCCAGAGCAGCTCTGAGGTGAAGTACATGTCTCGAGGAGCACGACAAGGTGTTGACCTCCAAACTACTAGTCAAAGTAACATCCAGATCCTCCCCTCTCTCAGCTCTCTGCAGCTGTGTCCACAAATCTCATTATTTTATCTGTTTGTTAACGTCTGTGCTCTGCTGCTGTATCTGCTGCTTCACACAGCTTTTCCTTCCCCCTCCATCAAGGTCATTTCGCCCTTTTCCCAGACACCCCTACGGGGTTTAAACAATTTACAAGGGAGGCTGTGAAACTCCCCCACCAACCCCCCCGCCGTCCATCCGACAGAGGACCATTAGCACATACGTCGTCAGCACAGGTCACATCAGACAGTTTTGGTGCCAAGGACTAAAACTGGCTCACAGCCGAGCGAGAGGAATCAGAGACGTTTCTGTTTGTGGCAGAATAAACCAAATGTTTCTAAAAACAGGGAGTCACAACTCACGTCCTCCTTTCCTTCTGAATTATAATAAGATGTTCAAGGGTAAAAAAGTGTAGTAAGAATAAAGCGTCTCACTCTGTCCTGCCAGTGCCAGCGCGCCACAGCTTCATGGTATCTCGTCCTGGTGAAAGTGACCTGGAGACAGCGAAGGACAAACTGGGATTTAGATTCAACTGCAGCCACATTAAAGCGACAGAAACGGTTTTGTTTATTAGGATAATCACCATCGTGTAAAGAGGAATTATTGTCTTTGGCATGAGGAAGTGCAGGAGGTTATCGATGTGTTTCCTGAAGAGGAACCACTTGGAGTTGACGTGCGCTCGCATCTGCAAAAAACCCAACAAAAACCAGTCCATGTGTCAGTGAAGTGGAACCGTCTGCAGCTCGTATTGTGCTGCAGTCAGTTTAAAAGATCTGTGAGGAAATAACGACGGTGCTGAGACCAATTAGTGCTGTTTTGAGAGCATGAATTTTAATGTGCAGATGGTTAGGAGGCTGTCCAGCTGTCAGACGTGATGGAAGGTGAAAATATCTACTGATACACACAAGCTGAGACTCATGGCTGCAAACATCATCTCACATACAAACAGTTTATAAATAAATTCAGTTAAATGTTAAATTAAAGATCTTTAAGTGTCACTATTTGTTGTCTTTACACCACTTAGTTTCCCAGCTCCATACCTGGGAAATAACTGATGGTTAAACTAAATGAATTAAGGAGTGTAACGGTTTGTAACTGTATGTGGGTGTTCTGCAGTCTCAGGGTTATTAGTCCCTCTCGAGCTAATTAAACTAACCTAACTTGTACCACAGCTGTGATCAGTCAGGACCAAACGCATGTGATGCAGGCAGCTGAAAGACAATTAAACAGGTATTTAATTAGAATAATCAGAGCTGCGGCTGGAGGGGAGTTTGTGAATGTGAGAGTGAAGGGAGTAACCAGCCCTAACCTGTACACTAGTGAGCCATCCTCAGTGGTGAAATGTAACTAAATACATTTACTCTAATACTGCATTTCTGTGCAGTTTTGAAACAGATCTTCTACTTTCCTTATGGTTTTTTCCTTTATGCTACTTTAAACGACTTTTACTCCCCTTTTAGCTTTGTTTCGTTTCAACCGACCAGAGAGAAATATGTAGTCCTTTAGCATTTAAACTACATTCATCTTGTTAGCTCGTTGCTAACTGTGTCTACCTGCTGTTTGGTGCTGAGCAGGTAAATAAACAGCTGCCTGCTACAGCTGGAAGTGATGCAGGACTGATTCTAAAACCAGGAAGTCAGTTAGCATGTTAGCATGTTAGCTCTTCCTGTTCCCTCGTCCCAGAGTCAGTGTGTTTCTGGTTAAATGTCTGAAATAAGGTCTGTGGTTTTAAACCCAAAACCCAATGAGGGAACCAGGACTGGACGACAAAAACACATCATCCCTGCACCGCTCTATTAAACATATTACAACAAAAGAGCATTACTTCGATGTAGTTGTACATGGCCAGGTCTGCGATTGCATGGTCGTCTGGAACTCTCACTCTGGTGTACTCAGGTAGCACAGCACCTGAAGCAGCACACCAAGGAGAAGAGTCAGATGCAGGTAATAACCGTGAGCTCATCTTCTGTGTCTTAAAAAGTACTTACTGAAATCCTCATTGAACTGCTCCATTATTTCATCAAAGACAATGCAGTCTTCAAAGCCCTATGGAGCATGAATGGGATGAATGAGTCTCCATTTTAATTCCCTCCTGCCTTTTTTTCTCCTCCTCAGTTTTAGCGTTACTTACGGCGTTCATCCCCTGCCCGTAGAAAGGCACCACGGCGTGGGCTGCGTCGCCCATGAGGACGCATTTGCTGCCAATGTGATACGGGGAGCACTTGACAGACACCATGGCCTGCGCGGGCAAGCGGAAATAATCCCTCTTGAGAGCATCACTGCGAGAGACAAATGGGAATAAAACAATTACAAACTCTGCTCTGTGTTTTTCCTAAACAACAGACTTTTGCAGAAGCATCGGTCACATCTGGATGAGCTGAAACGAGCGCGCTCTGTCTGCTCTGGTGACGTTAAACAAGAGGAAGGAAAACATGCATTCGCTTGTTTACGGCTGAGCACTCCAAATAAAATCAACCCGGAGAGGAAGTGAATTGAACGAGAGCCTGGAGTGTTTCCACAGCTCACACCCCCCCCCACCCCCTCTATCTGTCCGTCACCCATAACACACGGTTCACCTCTAATTAAAGCCGTGTGACTGTAAGTCTGCAATTTCACACTTCACGGATCGTGGCTGTGGATGTGGCTGGAGCCAACGGGACGATGATGGGAAATGAAAGTGTTTTTGAGATGGCTTGGCAGGTTGGGATGAGGAGATAACGGCAGGGAGAGGGAACAGAGATAACAGCCAGCGGGGGAGACAGAGGGAGGGAGGGAGGGGAGGTGAGAAAGTCACTTACACTCCTATTAGTGGAATGGCGTCAGGGAAGTATTTCTGGAAAAACTCAATGACTTCGTCTCCTGTGGTGATCTTCTCAAACTCCTCGAAGGGCATGAAGAGGGTGCAGGTAAAGGTCTTGTCCTGAAATAAAAACAGATGAATAAATAAAATAAATAAAGTTTCTGTTTTTTTCTGGATGATTATTCATCGTTTCAGTTCACAGCCTGTTAGTGAATGTTCACACAGACTAAATGAAGGAACATTTTAGAGTTAGAAAACATTCATCAATCATGAGGCTTTTAGACGAGTTGTGTTGTTTAGGCAGTGAACTCAAACCTCCTCTTCTAAGACATGGTTTAGTTTTTATACTAATCAGGTCCGACTGATCCCAAACAGCAGGAGAAATCAAACATGCACAGTCACCGCTCGGGTCTTAGAAGGTTGAAGTAGTTTAACATTTGTAGAAGTATAAAGTAGAATAAAATGGAAGTAATCAGCAGCAGGGGTGATGTTTACGTCATTTTTCCTTCATTCTGATGTTTGATGTGAACATTAACTGAAGCTCCTGACCTGTATCTGCTGCCTCGTGATTGGCTGATTAGATAACTGCAGGCATACAGGTGTTCCTAATAAAGTGCTCAACGAGTGGTCTGCAAAATCCTCCCTCCTGAATGTATAGCAGCCAAACCCTGCCCAGTGTAAGTGGTGTCTTTTAGTGCTGTCTCTGTTTCCATGGTATCCACAGCAAAAAGGATGCTTTTCCTTTTTTTTTTTATTCTCAGCACTAATGTGTTCCTGGGAACTGGGGCAGTGAGTGACAGTGTGAATGCACTCCAGAGTCAGCTGCCTTAACCTGGTCTCACTGAGGAGGAGAGCAAAAACCGTTGTGCTGACTCAGCCATGTGGAAAAATCGTTGTGGGATTAAGAAGGACAGGAGAGACGGAGAGAGGTCAGGCAGAGACAGATAAGGAGGACACAACCGCCGTGGTAAATCTAGGCTCAACCTCAGGAGCCAAAACATTTTGCAGACGACAGCTCTTGATGAGTAAGCCTCTACTGGCTACGAGGCGTCTCTTAATGAGGCTAATTAACTCTACGAGGACGTCTCAGAGGTCAGTCGTGCCTGACTGCTTGCCAAATAAACATCTTACACTGCTGGATTTACAGGTGTAGCTTTGTAGAAAGAGGAAATTCACACTCACCAAGTTGGGCAGGGCAATCATCATAAATGTGTTTCGTGGCCAGATGTGCAGATAATTAGGCTTCATGGCAAACTGGGGATGATGATAAAAGTGGGACAAACAATTAATAAATAAACTGAGTGTAACAGCAGCATGAGGAAAAACAGGGGACTGTGCAGAGCACCGACCTCTCCGTTGATGGGCGGCATGGTGAGCTCCATGTAGCCGTGGGGGATGTAGGTCTGGCTGTAGTTGAAGCGGCTGCGACGGAGGAACTGCTTGCGGATGGCGGAGAAAGCTCCGTCGCAGCCGACGATCAGGTCGGCCTCGACCTGCTCCTCGGATCCATCTGACCTGAGAAACACAAAGTTAACACGACACATTAACTTCACTGGATATGAGCTTAAATAAATAACAAGCCGATTATTCTCACGTTTAGCCTGAGGCTTCCTAATATTAAACAAACACCCACCAGCTGACGGCTCAGTAAATTATTTACTGACGAGCAAAGGCAACATTTTGGTCACAGACCTTCATTAGACTTCTTAGAAGCAGCGTCCCGGCGCCTTCGCACCTGTCACCCAGGCTGAGACTCAGGTGTGTAAACAGTGTATATTAAAATATATTAAGTGGCTGTGTGCTCGCAGACTGAGAGCTGAGTGTTTGAGCTTTTCTTTCTCCTTTCATCGTGCACACAGAAGATTTTTGGACGATCTCTCTCTGCAGGAGGCTGCACCATTAGTCCAGTGGAAAATTAGGCCCCTGGCTTTTAGTTTTTACTGTATCTCAGATGTTTTTTATTTAATTTCCTGCAGATATTTAATCTTTTTTTCACATGGAGACACAGAAGACAGAAGTTACTGAATATAAAAGACAGTATCTGAATAACGTAGTGATGATGATGGCATCTCTGGGCAGCTATAAACACACTAGACTCTTTGATGCCTCTGCTGATTGTGTTGTAAAGCTGCTTCAGGCGTCAGTATTCCCAGCATCCCCTGAGGCGGCCTGATGTACCACATGCAAACGGCTCCTGTCACGGTGCCTGGAGTTACACGTTGGCTCTGAGATCTGACGCCGTTCACGGGCCAGTGAACGTTAATGACCCGAAGGAAGACGCTGATAAACTCAATATTAAGTGCATCTGAATAATTTCTTATCATCTTATTTAATGATCTGTGCAGAATACATAATGTTTTCAGTTCAGTGTTGCCAGATTCCTTTTCACACCAACAAACAGTGTTCCAGAGATAATTCATTCAATTATTCCTGACCTCAAACATAATATATGTTTATATATATCTTGAATTAAACTTTGAAAAACTTTCAAACTTTCAAATTTATCCACCTCTCGATTTATATGTTGTTTTATTGAAACCTTATGTCACTGAAGAAAAGCAAAGTCACCTTTTTTTTACATCAAAAAATAAGGTTCATTTCTAAATTTCATTATCCAGGTCACAAAAGCAAAGACTGAGGGGAATAATGACCACTTTCTATACTGGATCTAGTGCATCTGATGCATAATATACCAGATATTATAACTCAATAACTGAAGCAGATAATAATATCAAACAGTGTTCAGTGATATTCTAAGAGCTCGTTAACGTGTTATTAGATTTACCACAATAAGGGAGTTAGTGTGCGATTACAGACCGGGGCCATTAGAGGAAAGGACGTCATGTACATCGATTTAAAGCCGATTTCTATCTCAGAACATTTCCTGGCGACTATCGCGGTGGCATCAGACCGTCCGTGTACATTTAATTACACAAGCTGGAGAGAGTAAATATGGAGGAAGGGGGGAGTGTGTCCTGTTCACTGCAGCAAAAACAGATGTCACAGTGACTCGTTCTGATCCACGTTTTCAACCAGGTGCAGGTAGAGGCCAGACCACCGCTCGCATAAGATAAGGCTGAATTTAATTGTGTTAATAATTCACTGCATGAGTACACAGATTCCCATGAGTACAAAAAAAGACCTGGAGGTGTTTCAGTGTTAATTGGGTTGTAAATTGTGCGTCAACCTCGGGGACGACGCTTCAGAGGCGACGTGTTTATCACCATCCGGAGTTAACATGTACAGCACAAGGCCACGCGTGTTTACATGTGTGAACACAGACAGAACATGATCAATAAAGTTAAAACAAAGACTCAAAACAGGCAGATCCTCCTCCTGGATTACCCTCTGTGTGTTATGTATGTGTATGTGTAAGATCGGTAACTATTTACCTGACAAAGGTCATCAGCCCTGTTTCGGCGCTCCAGTCCTGCAGCTTGCGGTCGAAGTTCAGCTTTGTGTTTGGATACGTCTCTGCCGCTGTGGGAGTGAAATGTTACAAAAAAGGCTTATATCACAGATGCATGCATGACATAACACCTGGGGTTTAATATGAAAGGTGATGTCTTGTTAAAAATATACAGGAAACTTGCACAATTCTAATAAAAAGGAGTCCGGACACAGCAGACTGTTAATCAATCCTCCCCCTCCTGCTGAAGGGAACCTTAACCCTTCTGCTTGAGAGATGAAGGTAAAACCTTTGTTTACAGTCCTATAACATTATAAAAAGTGCATTTAATCTCCATCTTTTTGTGCATGTCTGACCTTGTAATGCTGCAGCCTTTATGTTAATTTCATGGCCTTCAGTTTATACCTGTGCCATGCTGAGAGTGACATAAAGTCCAGCTTTTACAGTCTATTTTCTGTGGCTTTTTCATTCATGTTTAACTGCGGTCAGATTAACATACAGGAGCTTTTTTTCTTGGATCATTTGAATGTTAGATTTCTATTTGACGTTGGGTAGAATTTGGTTATTTCAGCACACATTCTGTGACATTGTGTTCAGTGTTAATGCTGCCATTAATGTTCTTACCTGTTAGCAGCTCTTTGTTCAGATTGGCCCGGTCCACTGACAGGATGTACTGAAAGGAGAACAGTCTATTACAGTGCAATTCTACAGCTTCACACTGTTCATTTAAAGTGGGAACAGGAGGCCTCGTGGGTTTAAACTCTCCCCATTTCTCAGAGCTTTATGGAGGTAACTGGGGTTGTTTCAGGGCCTTTCACCTTATTCAAAGGGCTTCTTTTGAATGAGGGTTGTTAACACCTTGAGATTTGTCGAGGTCACATCACTGAGAAGTGAAGAAGCCTTTCAGATGAGAGGTGTAACATCCTCAGAACCTCGAACAAGCCCAGCTTCTTCGCAAAGCACTTAGAAAGACCATGACCTGGATGACAGACTTCTCCCTCTTCTCCTACAGTCATGGCTCTACAAGTTTCCACCGTCTTTCTCGTATAGATTTTTATTTAATTCAACCATGTAAATCCCTGTCGGAGGAGTCAGAATCCCTGCTGAACTGGAGCAGTGTAATTAAAAGCTATTTTCAGACAAACTAATCATACAAACAAAAAACAGGGACACGTTCATTAATGACAAGCAAAACTCGTTTCAGTCGGACTTCTGTTGTGACGTGACTGTGACTGAGTTGTCACTTGTGCTGATCGTCACGTTGTGTATCCTTGAGTCACTTCACATTAACATATCTGTCTGTCTGTGTGTGTGTGCATGTTGTCGTTTCTAGGTGTTTCTGTGCTTACAAAGCGGCTGTGTTGGTGCATGTGAGGACTTGCAAGCTGAGAAATGAATATTTAATGTGCAGACTGAATCAGTATACATGAGGCAACTCTTACAGTGTGTTTACCAGCAACAAAACACTTGTAACACTGCTGTAGCAGAATAATCCTCTGAGCAAAACACCATTCTCACTGTTGCACCATATATTCTTACTGCTGACTTATCACTTATTCCAGTGCTACATAGTTAATTGAGGCTTTTTCAGTTAGATAAAGTACATATTTGCAGGCTTACCTGGCCTTTCTTGCCATAAGGGATTGGAGACTGTTTCCCATTCAGTGAATGGATCATTCTTGCATGCATGGGAATTCCTTGGGAGACAATCTGAGGAAAAACGTAATTGCAGAGGATCAAACTTGACATTTGTAACCAGAATTTGCATTGGTTCTTTAAAAAAAACAAAGATTTTGAGGCGAAGTGGAAAGAAGGGGCTCAGCTACTCCATTCGTCCACTCAGTATCTGAGTATATATTTGAAAACCTTGTAAATCAGGCCTTGTTTTGTCATGCTGAAAAGTCACGCAAGTGTAAAAAAAAGGGTCTGATGCAGAGTTCTCAGGCGTGCCTAACATGCTCAGTCCAGCAAATGTGGACCAACAAAAAAGCCTGCTGACCTTAAACGCCAGACTAAAACTTCTTGAGTGGACTGCGAGCAACATAAAGAAAGCAGGGTGGACAGATTCCCCCGGGGCACAGCTGCATATTTAATATTTCATTACTAGAAATCCAGCTTCCCTGACTTCGGTCTATGACGTGTAGTTTAAGAAGACTTAAATGGTAACATGGGCAGGAATAGTGGATGATCTACACAAGTATATTTAAGTGCTATAAAAAGGCAACTTCAGCTCTAACTGACTAGTGGACAGACCAGGCGATGACCTTGTGTGGGGTTAAATGCCTGGTCTCCTCACTAGTTATAGAACCAAAGAAACCTTCCAGGTGAGAGGTGGAACATCCTTAATAACCTCAAGGAAGTCCTTCATATAGCACTGAGAAATACCACGACCTGGACGGGATAAACAGTGAATTTATCTAACCAGCGTACCTTCTCCTCCATGCCGACATGTTTCAGTGCTTGCCGGCCTCTGTGAGACAAAGCCAGGTTGATGCTTCTCCCCCTCACGATTTTGGCTTGTCGGATGTCTGACAAAAATCACACACAATGTGTCTGAATTTTTGGTAATCCGTTAGAAAAGCAAGCTCTGTGCCCAGGAATACTGTATTTTTTATGTGTGGGTGTGTTTGATTCAGTAGACTTTAAAGCAGCAGAAGAAAAGAGCTTTAAATAACTACCTTCCCTGGTTTCAAACAGTTCCACATCAAAGCCTCTTTTGGCAAAGAAGCAGGCGTTCAGTGCCCCGACCTGAGGGGTGAAGGGGAACACAGATAATTCTTTGAAAATCTTGCCAAAACCACAGTGTTTTACAGTCACACATGAATAATTATCCCCTAATTGTGCAATATTAACACTCTGCAGGCGGCATAGCCACACCTTAACACTTTTTTGTGACCTTATAGTCTTTCATCCACAGTTTTAATACAAATACACCTGTTTTACTACATTGTACAAAAACTAAAGTCTTCCTTTACCCTTCCTAAAAGGTTCTGTGGAGCTGTCTCCTTTAGAAAGAGGACAGCAGCCTTAGTAAAGGTCAGTGTGCGGTCAGGAGATCATAAGACGAGATCCACAGTGATTTAATAATTCACTTTCATTTTCGTCTTACCAAACCACCGCCCACCACTGCCACTACTTTTTTCTGGCTCGGTCCTCCAGGTGATTCCTCCATTGTCTTCAGGTGTCTCTGGCGGTCTGACTCCTCTCACTGCTCGGTCTAAAGTGATTTAAAGAAGTGGCAGGCAGATATTTAAAAAGAGGAGGAGCAGCAGAGTGAATCCCATGAATGTCATTCTCGAAATCAGTTCCCCTTTCAAAGCAAACACAAGAGACAGATAACACGACTTTCAAATGTCCCAAACCAGATATCCTTTGTACTTTGCACAACTTGTTTGAGTAGAATAAGGTGAATTTTACTGTTGAGGTGTCTGAAAATCACCACCTGCTCGTCAGATATTAAACCTGCAGGTGCAACAACACACCTTAAACAGTACAAATAGTCCCTCTAACGACTTGCTAAAGCTAAATATAATCATAACCTGTGGCTAATTGCTGTTAGCAAAACGACTTTATCTGTATTAGCACAGAAAAGTTATTCTCAGGAGTCCCGTTTAACTGTAAAGTTATGAGACAGCCGGTGTAACGGATTACTTACTGCTCCAGTGCCTGGTAATGAATGTACAGATGAAGACATCTGCCGCCATCTTGTGGCTGAGAGATGTATTCAATTCCAGTCGCTACACTGATAAAACGCCGAAATTCAAACAGCAATGTGTGTTAAACCAAAGAGTTAAATTGTTCGTTCCGTTTCTCTTTATCCTTATTCTTACGTTTATCTGACAAATTTTCATTCGTCGCACTATTTTTTCATTACTTAACGTCTCTAATGCGCAGGACAAAAAGGTTGAAACTCGATCCGACCTGACACGCTAAACGTAAATGGTAATCCACACGCAGGGTATTTAATCGATATCAGACTCAATGACACAACGCAAATGTCAGAGATAGGCTTAGCAATTTGCCATGTGCCAGTCGGTTCAACTTTAATTACGCGTATAATTAATCAACGTCGTCGTGATTACATTTATCTGTCGCTCAATTCATCGCACAATCGGCAACCCGCCGTGTCAAATTTCGCTTCGCTCCGCGTTCGATTAGTTGAGTCTAATCTAAGATGGCGCCGTAAAAGCCGAGGTTTGTTTTCCATGGGTGCAAAGTATGTTTAAGTGCATTAACCGAACGGCCCAGCGAACGAGATATATTCAGTCAGCAGGTACCGGTTTCTATCTTAACCAAGACTTTAGGTAAGTGTTGTCAGCCAAATTCCGCAACATTCTGTTGAAAATAATATTACCATTTTCATGTCAAGCGGCAAGTTAGCTAGCTAGCGAACTAACATTAGCAGCTCGAGCCGTTTAAGCCGGTTTGTTGACTAGCTAGGAACTGTTAGCATTGTTGCTACACAAGGTGGTAGCTAAAACGGTTTGTGTGTGGAGTAACTGTATAACTGGATGAATTATATTATACATAAAGACAGAGGGGTGTTAAACGTTTAAACAGAACTAAATGAGCCAACCCGACTGCCACTTGTGTGCTTGTTAACTTTTTTGGAGGTTTTTCTAGCTGTTTTAGCAAGCTAACGCTAGTTTCCTCTCTCTGAGTGGGGATTAATTGAAATCCTTAAGCTAGCAAGTTGCGATAGCTAATCTCTGGTACACTTTGTAGCCGTGGTTTTAACCAACTACGTGTTAGTAAAATGCGAATTATACGCGTTTTCTCATCTAGATATACGGTTTTACAAATTTTATCGTGTGGTTAACTATTTTTTTTTCAACATAGCAGTTGTAAATCCCAGTGGTTATACAAACACGTGATTAAAACAGGTTAATTGGTTGTGTGTTAGAAGTGGTGTCCATAAGCACGGTATGTTTGCAGAGCTGAGTAAACGTTTTCATGTTATTCCTACAAACAAAAGCTCATCATCCATGACCGACTTCAGCCAACAGCAGAGGCTCTTGTCGATGTTAACAGCTGCGTTTCATTACTGCAGTGAGAGGATGTCTAATTGATCGAGTTGTAGCACCTGTTAAATCCCCTGTTGTCACTGTAATATATGAACTCAGTTGACTGTTTATTAGGAACCCCCAAAAACTGCCAGCTGAGTGTATATATTTGCCAGTTTTTTAGGTTTCAGTAACATACACAAATGTCACTTATGAATTTTGTCCCCAAAGCGTGCTGTGTACCAAAAACAGATACTGGAGTTGTCCTCAGTGTCTCCCTCAGCCGTCATGTTGTGTTAAATCAGAATATGAACACGGACAGCTGAGCATGAACACGGCTAACTGCGCTAAACTTTTGGCTGTTTTGATTTGACTCCCTCCACTGCAGGCTGGTGTCATCCTTGCCACTCAGAATGACCGACCCGGCTGTGAAGAGGGTGGTTAGTGATGTAATTCGCTCTCCCGAGGACAAACGGGTTTACAGGGGCCTGGAGTTTACCAATGGCCTGAAGGCCATGCTCATCAGTGACCCAACAACAGACAAATCCTCAGCTGCTTTGGATGTCCAGATAGGTAAGAGTTTTTTCTTACTATTGTCTCATCAGGGAGTTATGTATTCTGTATCACACAGTTTTGGAACATAACAGGGACAGTTGTGATTGTTTTTGCCCTGTAGGATATAGAGATAGTCCACATTTTAATAAAACCCTCAGGGTTTGCATATTACCATAGTTACATGCAGAGTAACCTTAAAACCGGCCACACTCATGTCCTATTTGAAGAGTGAACATCTATGATCTGTGCCATGAATAAACCTGTAACCATAATATTCCTGTCCACCTACTAACAGCTACTGTAGGAGCAGGATATGACGATTAGGTTGTTAATAAGTTATCAGTGGACAGTGAAGTGTACAGTGTTTCAATATGCCTGGTATTTTAACCACACCTTTTGGAGGAGAAAATTACCTTGCATACTTATTTAAGTCATGATTAACCGGTTTTAATGTCTTAAATAGTAAGATTGTTTAAATTACACCTTAACAATGTCATGCTCTCTGTGTTTAAATTTAGCCTCTGTTGTTCTATTACACACCTGGATTTTTTTTCCACTTCCCTCTCTTCTCCACAACTTCTAAAACTCGATGACCTGAATTTCTGTGGACGTTTTTTTTTTTTCTTCTTCTTCTTCTTCTTAAATTCCCAGGTTCGTTATCGGACCCAGCGAATATCTCGGGCCTGGCGCACTTTTGTGAACACATGCTGTTCCTGGGAACGCAGAAGTATCCCAAGGAGAATGAGTACAGCCAGTTCCTCAGCGAACACGCAGGCAGCTCCAATGCCTTTACCAGCGGAGAGCATACCAACTACTACTTCGATGTGTCCCATGAGCACTTGCAAGGAGCACTAGACAGGTAATTTCCTGTTCATTTAATGGGATTGATTCTGCTCTGTACTTTAAGTAATTTGGTCTCATAGTCTATTGATCCAGGTAACTTTGTTTTCTTTGGTCTCTAATATTTGTTCATCACATTTACAAACAGGACAGGTAGATGACATCTGTTTCCCTAAGTGGTTGTTTAGTTATCAGTATATCATTCTTCCCATGGGAGTCCAGGTGTTAATCCAAGAGTTTCCAGGTCATTGTGTGTCCGTCTTTAGTTACCAGACCCAGCTTCATTATGCTCACAATCAACACAGCTCCAACCCCCCCTCAAGCCAGAAACCTCAGGCCCAGGGTGAGACTGATGTCCTCAGCCTTGCTCCTGTGTCAGCTGTGGAGGTGGTGGTGGTTTGGAAAGGACAGTCGGGCGGTGTCAGAATTTAACCTATAGGGATAAGTTTACCTACTTATAAATGAATGATGGTCTAGCAAGCACCTGTTTCTGTGGCACAGGCTAATTGTTCCCCTGTGCTGGTGAATTGTGAAGGCCATCTGGACTTTGGTGGGAAAGGACAGTGCAGAGTGTGTTGAAATATTGATGATGTTGCCTCTTTGAAAATGGGAGAACATTGCATCTGAAAGGATCATATGTGTTGTTAACTGGGCTGATATTTTAACCTTCACTATAATAAAAACAGAATGACTGTATTTATATCACACTTTATTGACAATTTGTAAGCAAAGAGCAAGATTTCTCTCACAGTAGGCTCCTTAACACCTCCATAAAATAATCATATTTCAGAACAAGGGTCATGGTTTGATTGTTTTTCAGTAACTTTTTATTGATTTTTAAAGAACAAGCTGTGACAGAGGTACAAAATGCCATCTGTTGCATAAGTCCTCACATCTACAGCAGTAACTGACCTGGGAGGTGGCTTTTAAAACATTCAAATATTGTGTGTTTTTTGTCATTTCCTCATTTGCATGGCTGTTGCTCTGACTTTGTATTCATGCAAATGGCCTGTCCTCACTGCCCCATGTCCTTTTCTGTGTCATCAAATGGTTCTAATGTCCACACCAACAACGTTCATTTAACCCTCAACTGCATTAGGCTTCCTCTCAAAATGCAAATCTTGAGATTATTGAAAATGGTAAAGCCCTGAGTGTTGTCCTTGTACATCTTAAAGGTGATTCTACATACTGAAATATACTGTTAAATGTTCCATCTGTGTAGGTTTGCCCAGTTCTTCCTGTGCCCTCTGTTTGATGAGAGCTGTAAGGACCGAGAGGTGAATGCCGTGGACTCGGAACATGAGAAGAACCTGATGAACGATGCCTGGAGGCTGTTTCAGTTGGAGAAGGCCACTGGCAACCCAAACCACCCCTTCAGCAAATTTGGAACAGGTAGAAACCACCAGTGCTCACTTAAACAGTGCAGTGACTTTCTGAAGCAATAAGGGCGATAAATAGCTTGATCTGTGTCATTTTTTTTAGCACTTAAGTTGATATTCAGGCTGAGTGTAGCCGACTCTGTGTTTAACTGAACGGCCAGATTAGAGCGACGTGGACTCTGAGTGGCCCGAAGCTCAAAATAGCCACCTGATGGCAGTCTTGAATTATATAATCTTTATTCCAGTTTAAAAATAGAGCAGGATCAGACAGGCCTGAAAGTCATGCTCCCTCAGAAGACCGACCTAATCCTCTCCAGATTCATGCTTTTGTTTTCTGAGTCTCAAAAAGCCTCAGCCGCCGGCACTTGACTCGTCTCTGAGGAGCAGCTCCTTGGCTCTATTTGTATTTGAAATAAGGTGAATTTACAGATGACAGGAAAGCAGTTTGTACTCGACAGACTACCTTTACCAGGACATCATAAGGTCTGATCATTAAAAAGTAGCACAGCCCTAACTTGGTGTCAGATCACAAGGTTTCCTCTTTTTAATTCTTGAGAAGAAAATGCAGACGTTTTTTGTGGCTGGTCACTGCTCAGTCACCATCATCTGTCCATCCCTCGTGGTGGGTTACTGTTACACATACTTGAGTAATTTTCTTTGATAAATGTAAGAGTAGTTATTTAGCAGAATAGTTTACTCCAGTGAATTTGTGATAAAATATCTGTACTTTTACTCTGCTGCTTTCATTTATCTCTAAATAAATTCAGCTGAGCTCAGACAGCAGTTGTCCAGCTGTGAGAGATAATCATTAGCCTGTTAGCCAGGTGGGCGGAGGTGTGACCCCCCTTCAGTTGACTACAGTTCAAGAACAGGACAGAAGATGAAACCCACCTCTCTCTGTAGCTCTGAGTTGTTTTTTACGAGATACTTTTTTACTCTCACTCAGGTAGTTATTTTACTACTACTACTTTTACTTCTACTTGAGTCATTATACAATAAAGTAACGATACTTTTACCTGAGTACTGTTTTTGTTTACACACATTCACACACTGATAAACCTCTAGGCTGATTTATTCATTTCTCCTACAGGTAACAAATTGACCCTTGAGACCAGACCGTCCAAAGATGGGATCGACATCCGTCAGGAGCTCCTGCAGTTTCACTCCACATATTACTCCTCTAACCTGATGGGACTGTGTGTGTTAGGAAGAGGTAAGAGTTCCTCTCTCACCAGTGTTTAAATGTTGCAAAAAACCTCACTCAACCTTGAGACAACAAAGAGGAACAAACTCTGCAAGTCATGTAGGACTGGATGTGAATGGGCTGAACCATAGTTTTTCAGGTTTTTCTTAAATTACGCAGCAATACGGCTGCGATGTTTTTATCAAAAACAAATGAGTCAGGGCAGAGTTGCAGCAATTCTTAAAGGTTAGTCCACATACAGCCCCACACCTCCTCTTTCTCCTCTTCTGTTTAGCTCTGCTGAACATGATGGAGATGATATATATTTTTATTTTTAAACTCTCTCTCTGTGTCTTCCCACTGGCCTTTCACTACCCTTTTGAAATCCTCTGTTATTGTGAGAAACTTTGAAAACCTCTGCTTCCTTTGTTGTAAAAGTACAACACCTTCTTCCTGTTTTGCCATCTACAACAGTTTCTCTGTTAGAGGACAGTACAACAAACACCTGACATTAATTAATTAATTTTTTTTAAAGATCTCAATTGTTTATGACCCCAGAATCTCAGAGTGACATCTTGACCTCCTGGTGCACAGTGTAGAATTCTTTTCTTTCCTCTTTCCTTACAGTCAGATATTAAACAAAGTCATCTCCAGCTGACGTTTTACATTATGCAACACGGCCCTTTCTCATCTGAATCGTAAGAGACACGGTTTGATAGAAGTGCTTATAAGAGCATCTTACCATGATTAATCACACCAAGCGGTTCTCAGTTACTCAGCTGCTGAGTGTCTGGTGAGCTTTCATGTCCAGTCATCAGACCAGAGATTCTGGTTTCTCGCAGGCTGAGAAACAAGGTGTGCAGAGCTTATTCATGTCATAACTCAGGGAGGTTGTTACCACTGCTAAAGATGCTTTAACTAAGTCCTGAGTGAAAGGTCTGAATGTGGTATTTGTTTTGTTTGTCATTATCAGGTATTGATTGTAAATTGATGAGAGGGGAATTTGAATTGAAATAATTTTAGCGTAATGCCTAACAAAATGTGAAAAAAGTAGAGGGGTCTAAATACTTTCTGAATGCACTCTTTAAGGAGGCCAGTGGGGTCGACACTGGCTGTGAAGCAGCTTCTTTTCTGTTTTTTTTTGGTTGTTGTTGTTTGGCTTTGAAAGAAGATGAGAATATCCCGTCCACTGCTTTACCTCACGTGTAATCAAAGATTTGTTTTTTGTTATAAAATAAAAACTGTTTAACTGGATCGTTTCTGCGTCATTTAACCTACTGTATAATAACTTAAAGGTAAATTGACACTAAAACATTTTTCTTCTTTATAACTCACAGAATCATTAGATGAGTTGACCTCCATGGTGGTTAAGCTGTTTGCAGAAGTGGAGAACAAGAATGTGCCAGTCCCAGAATTCCCTGAGCACCCTTTCCAGGAGGAACACCTCAAAGTAAGCTGCTTTTCTTATCCCCCCAGTATTTTTTTTTAACTTCATACTAGAGCGGTAATGAGATATTTTCAATTAGAACTTAATTAGAACTCAATTAGATTGTGAAACTTGATTTTTAATGTTCTTTGTGTTCTGTTGCAGCAATTCTACAAAGTGGTGCCTATCAAAGACATCAGGAACCTGTATGTGACTTTCCCCATCCCAGACCTACAGAAATACTACAAGTCCAACCCTGGACATTATCTGGGACATCTGATTGGCCATGAAGGACCTGGAAGTTTGTTGTCAGAGCTTAAATCGAAAGGTAGGACATAAAGTAGAGCTGCAAGACAACGAGAAATATGTCAGAGCCTCAATTTTCCATCATAAAACGAAAAAATATAAATGTCTCTTTAGGCTGGGTGAACACGCTTGTCGGAGGGCAAAAAGAAGGAGCTAAAGGATTCATGTTCTTCATCATAAACGTGGACCTGACTGAAGAGGGCCTGTGTAAATACACATCCATTCATTCATTCATGTTGTCTTCTGCATGTGGTTGTGATTATTCATGAGTGTGGTTATTGTGTGTCACTGCAGTGCATGTCGAGGACATCATCTTCCACATGTTCCAATACATCCAGAAACTGCGCACCGAGGGGCCTCAGGAGTGGGTGTTTGAGGAGTGCAAGGTAATTAATGTTGTCTGTTCGCCGGCAACATTTCAGACTGAGAGGCAGGACAAACTTGACCTACTTATTTCTGGTTAGTGGAGAAACTAATGGAGCAGCAGAGGCTGATGGATTCAGACCTGTCAGCTATATTCCCCTTCTTATCTGCTGAATGTAACCATGTCAAATGAAGCTGGATAGTATTAATTTTTTATGCTACAGCATGTGCAGTTCTCCTCTAGAATCTGGGTCTAAATTACACTTGTATGTGTTTTGACTTCACCTGTTACAGCCTCCATCTTCTCCCTCTCTCGCTCTTTCTTTCTTTGTAGGATTTAAATAAAGTGGCCTTCAGGTTCAAGGACAAGGAGCGACCCCGTGGCTACACTTCCAAAGTGGCTGGTTTACTACATGTAGGTCCCGTCTCCATCTGCAAAGGTTGTTTCCTTGGAGACACGGTGCAGCTCATTGCGTCTGTACCTGCTGTCGTCATCGGGCTGCTGTCGACTCTGCACTGAGAGAGAGAGAATGGAGGTTTTGCAGTGACTCAGTCAGAATTAGGCTAGGCTTTTATTTCTTTTTATTTTTTCCACAGTCTCTCTCTGATTGTCGCAGCAAAGCTCATTGATTTAAGTACCTGATGGTCACTGCTGCACAGGTTTTTTTCAGGCTTCTTTTCAGTTATTAAATCATGAAATTGAAACCTGTGCAGCAACAACGATAACAACCAAAATGTTTCATTGTCTGTCGTCTAATTATTAAAGATCAAGTAACTGATTTGTGAGCCATCTCCTGTTAATCCCTCACACCTCTAGCAGTGCAGCTGTATCAGTTTTCTGCTCTGTGTTTTCAGTATTACCCCCTTGAAGAGGTTCTAGCAGCAGAGTACCTTTTGGAGGACTTCAGACCAGATCTGATCGAGATGGTGCTGGATAAGCTGAGACCAGAACACGTCAGGTCAGTGTGAGAACATCACTCCCTGGAGAGTAACGTGCAGAAATGTTTCTGACGTAATTAGTATTTTTACACATGTGTATTTGTGCCCTAAAACACAGGAAGTCTGCTGTCTCTTTAGAACTGGTATCTGTCCTCGTAGATATTAGTGCTGTTTGTCTACTTTCTACATTTAGATGAACTAATTTTACATTTTCTGCCTTAAAAAAAAATTCCAGACAGCTTTACAGATTTAATTATCTCTGCAGGCTCAGAGAGTTTGTTAGATCAGGAGATGGATATGTGTGCTCAGGAATACATTATCAAGTTTTGCTCTCTGAATTTGGAAATGCTGGCATCATCAGAAGATTTTTAGACAAATAATTTGGCCAGTGTGAAATATTTTAAAGATACAGGCCTGTTGAATTTTAACTGAGCTCGATAAATCTGATGTATTTGCAGAGGTAAACTCCACTGGAGCTGAAACAAGTTTGATAATTGATATTTGTAGCATTAATGTTCTGCTCTTCTCTAATGTGACACATACTTTTCTTAGTTTTCTCTGACTTTAAACTTAATATCTTTAGGTTTTAAGCCACTGATCGGACAAAACAAACTATTTGAATATATCAACTGAGGCTGTAGGAAACTGTGATGCAGTTTTTTCATATAATTTGCAAATTTATTGTAAAAATGAACCGTAAGACATATTTTTGGACCTTGAATTTTTTCCTTTGTGGAGATTCTGAATAGTTCAGCCACGTATTTAGGAGTGACTCTTTTAAAAAGAGTTTGAGTTACTTACAGAAAATGGATGAGAGGTGGACGTATTCTGTGGCAAAAGCTCAGTCTTTGAGTCTTGTGTAAAATTCCAACACTAAATCATTTTATTGGACACTACTGTTGTGTCAAACAAAGTGCAGATGAGTGGCTAGTCTATTTCTTAATGCTTGCATGCTCTCGTTGGCTGACCCTGACAGTTTGCCTGCCAGTCTCTTCCTTTTACTGGAGTGCTTATTTAACCTTGTAGGGTTTTCGCCAGCACTACTTTGAATTCATAACAGTGTTCCCTCATGTTTCAGTCACAGTCCAGCAGCTGTGAAGTTAGAGCGAGTTCGGCTGCATCGTTAGCACGCTAGAAATTAAAATACATGAATAAATGTAGCTCACCAGCCTACCCGATGTGTTCAAATTCTAAACATAGCTCATCAGTTCGAGATCTAAATAGAATACTAATAGAAAAACACTTGCGTCTGTGGAGTTGCTACAGACAGACAGCATCTAATCAGCTCTGACAGAGGTGTATTTGTAACCATATAATGTGACCTGACTCTTTCTCTCTCTCTTCTTTTCTCCAGAGTTGCAGTGGTGTCAAAGTCATTTGAAGGACAAACCGATAAGACAGAGGAGTGGTACGGCACGCAGTACAAACAGGAGGCCATCTCTGAGGAGACCATCCAGGTGAATCCCTGCAGCCACAGCGCTCTAATCCAATCTGTTTTTCTGCGAGACGCTTCCTTGCTGATCGTGCGCCTGTCTTTCAGAAATGGGCAAACGCAGACCTCAACGGCAAGTTCAAATTACCCATGAAAAACGAGTTCATCCCCACCAACTTCGAGATCTACCCTCTTGAGAAAGACTCTCCGTCAGTCCCCACTTTAATCAAGGTGAGCCTTTTTTCTTTGTTGCTCTGCTGCTCTATCATCAAAGTATTGTCACTCTTCATTACCTAAAGGCACCGTCCCTGCTTCAGTGCATATTGTTAGAAATCTCTGGGACGCTTTCATGTGGTAATAAAGTGTTGTTGTCTTGTGATGGAGACATAAAACATGCCATCATGTCGAGATCAGAGGAACTAAGCTCTTAACATCAGCGCACATCAGAAAATATGGAGTAAGAGCCACTCTGCCTTTTTTCTTTTATTGCTAAAATACCAATCAGCTCGTCGTCTGTAGTCGATGTGTGTGTTCCTGGTGTTTCCAGGGACTCATGCAAACGATTATCTTCGCACACAATGAACTTTTAATATGAAAATGGTTTTATCTCTTCCAGGACACTGCCATGAGCAAGGTGTGGTTCAAGCAGGACGACAAGTTCTTCCTGCCCAAGGCATGCCTGAACTTCGAGTTCTTCAGGTGTGTAAATAACCATCTGCCTTTGTACTTAACCTGTAATTTTGTATGCCGCATTCAACCTGGTAGATCAACATTTACTTTACTTATAACTCTGAGATTGGGGTGTAAATGATAAAGACAAAAATCATCCACTAAAGTTCTTGTTTTTGCCACTGATAAGCTCAGTGTCTGGCACCATTATGGATAGGATTCCTACAGAGATGGAGCTTTTTTATTAAAGAGCAAGATCCTTTTAGTTTAAACAGAAACAGACATTTTATTGCTACCAGACTCCATTGACAAAAAAGGAATTTTACAGAGTAGAACACAGGAGCTGCTGCAATACTACTGTTAATGTGTTTGTGTTATTGTGTGGTACTTTTACTTTAAATAAAGTATCTGGATACTTTTTCCACCACTGAAAGTCACACAATTACACAAATCGAGGCAGTGGTATTCCAGCAGCTCCTGTTTTCTGCCTGGTAAAATTCTCATTTTTTTCAATGGAGTCTGGTAGTGATATATAGCGATATTTCTGCTTAAACAAAAAGGATATTACTCTATAATTAAAAGCTCTGTCTCTGTAGGAATCATTTCATAATGTTGTCAGGCACTTTTAATAACAATCTGAGCCTGTCAGTGACAAAAACAAGAACTTTAGTGGACGTACTTTGACGACGACGTTTGCATCGTTTGTTTACATTGCAGCAGCTGTTGGTGGTGGCCGGGTACTGCACTGATTCCAAAGATGTTTGTCCTTATCAGTCATTTTACAAATACAATAGCAAACCATCCATTTTAAACAATATTTAAAAGTGCAGTGTGCAGAAAAATATCAACATGGAGATGAGTTTTATCAACTTTAAGCGATCAGATGGATCTTAATGCTTTAAAGGCAGTTTCTTATCCAGTTATGCTTTAAATCTGTAGGAGAACATAAAGTTTCCAAACAGGCAATCTAACCTGGGAGGTTCTAGTGCTAGCATGCACCACACAGAGGATACTACAGGGATTAGCTTAGTTTAGCCAATAGTCAACAGTGTCAACACTGCCAAACCCTTCCTGGATGGAACTGTAATTATTGGGTTTATACCGACCTGGTAAACACCTGTAACATTACACCCCCACTAAATGTAATTAATGCTGTTAATGTGTAGAAGAAACCTGCACTGTATTTGTAGTGTCGTCAGCTCTTTCCCTGAGAGAGAGAGAGAGAGAGAGAGAGTGTAGAGACAAATATCTCTACGCTTCGTTTCTGTGCTCTGTTTGACCACTGCTGTTTCCTCTACAGCCCGTTTGCGTATGTGGACCCATTGCATTGTAACATGGCATATTTATACCTGGAGCTCCTCAAGGACTCCCTCAACGAGTATGCATATGCAGCCGAGCTAGCTGGCTTGAACTATGACCTCCAAAATACCGTCTATGGGATGTATGTAAGTATCCAAAACGCCCTCCCCATCCCATCGCCCCCCCTCCTCTCTACACGCCGCATCCCAGCATCTTGCTCTTCATCCTTCATCGATCCTTATTCCCTCTCTGCTCACCCATCTTCCACAAAACCCTCATGACCAGTGAGGTTTTATTTTCTTAGTCGACTTCTGTCTTTTGGATGTGTTAGGGTTTAGCCTGTAGTTGACGTTTTAAGGTGAAGCGGCGTTGATCTTGAGTCTTGGTCCGTAGAATAGTTTTTGCCAGTCTTGTTGGACAGAAAGCCGGTCACAAGGCTGCATATACATACTCTTATTATCATTCTTCTTGTACTTGCATTGTCTTGTTTTCTTTCTTTTTTTGGATAACCCATCATTCCCAACAAACATGTCCTCTGTTTTTTTTTTTTTGTTCTTTTTCCTTCCATTAGTCGCTACCTATACGCAGACCCCCTGCACTGCAACATGACCTACTTGTTACTCAGGTTACTGAAGGATGATTTAAAAGAGTATACATATGCAGCCCGCCTGGCCGGGCTGGTGTATGGCGTAGCCTCAGGGATGAATGCCATCCTCGTAAGTAAGCTGTGTGAAGTCTGGAGGGAAGTTTGGGGGTGTCAGTGAAGGGTCCTTTCTGAGGCTTTGACAGTGTGGACATGGCTTGGTTTTAATCATGTGACTTGCTGTGTGTTGTTTGTCTAACCTGAGGGATTTAGTGGGACCTCTGCTTGCTGCTGTGCTCCCTGCAAACACCCAATGATTGTTTATGTGCTGTAGGACGGCTGAATGTAGTCACAGGCTACTATATTGATCATCTGGTTACAATACAACAACAGCGACAGGCGGATGGCCAGTTCTGCTCGAGGTTTCTGCCTCTTAAAAGGAAGTTTTTCCCACAGCTGAACATTGTGTTGTAACGAGATGATCAGTGTTATTCACGTCACCTGTCAGAGGTTTTAATGGCATTTACCTAAAGCAATTACACCTCTTTTATATTGCCTTGACACCTCAAATTAAGTCTTTTTCACAGACGTCTTCATTTCTAAGATTAGTCTTTTTAAAATTAATCGATTAATTAATATAATGGCTTTTCATTTCAGCCCCCCGCGGCGATAAAACTGACTTTAAACTTTGCCAGGGTTCAGTGTGCACAGAGTTCAGTCAAGGACGTACGAGTGGCTGATATTACAGATTCACTTCCAAAATTCACTCGGGGTAAAATATTCAGACAGCGAATGTGCAGCAGGAACGGAGAAGGAAGAAATACTAGATGGCACAATTTCAGCTACTCTGTATAATTATTTTTTTGGCTGCCAGTCTCTCGCTTCTGTCGCACAGGTAGAGGATGAATAAGACACAAGGAGTAAAGCCAGATGATGCAGGTTCGGTGCAGAAAAGACGATGGAAGTGAATCTGTATCCCAGAGGTTTGATGGACGAAGTTAAGAGCGACTTGCACCTTGTGTTTATGAATTAAAAAACGGTTTGTTCAGCTGTAGCTAAGTAACAACCTGCCTGTGACTGAAGCTGATTTGTTGTGTTGGTGTTTTGTTCTGCTCTTTCTAACTTCCACACTAACCCTCTGCACCCTCTGTCATATGACCCAGTAACCTGCATTCATTAGCCACCTCTCAGCAGTAGATTCACGATTGTGATGTTTGTCCTCAGAGACCGCTGTTCAGCACCCCGTCTGTGCAGCTGTGCGATGGGCTGTGTGTAATTGATTCGAGTCAGCAGTATTTGGTGTGGCTGGCTCGGCTCGGCTCGGCTCGGCCTGGCCGTTTGTCAAGGTTAATGATGTTAGGGGAGATTACTTTTAACAGGTGTCACCACAGGGACTTAGCGACAGGCAGAGGCGAGGAGTGGGATGAGTCTGAGAGCGTAGCCGTGTAGCTGCAGGTTTTGCTGAATCATGAAGGGGCCATAAGGTGTGGATGACAATGCAAAGTGGAGGTTTTAAATAACCTTGACTGTTCTTTTCCATTTTTAAAACTCTCATTTGCTTTGGAAAACCTCATTGTCAGGTCTGTTCTGACTTCCTGAGAGACTACAGTGAAATATGTTTGTTGTTTATGCCCAAACACGTCACAATATAATATTAAAGGATGTTTATGTCAACATTTATTGACACTACTAGTAGGGCTGAACGATTTTGGGAAAATATCTAATTGCGATTTTTCTGCGACTGCAGTTTTATTTGCGATATGATTTTTAAAGTAAAGCTTCAGTCCAGTTTTGTCGAATTCAAAATGTATTTATTCTAATAAAACAAACACATAATGAATCGTAGAACAGTTCTCTCTAAACAAACAGCAGCACTATGTTTGCTTTCCTTCTTGGCAGTAACTCATCAGCGCTGATACACTGAGGAGGAATGACAGGAGACAGACAGACACATCCGATAACAGCTCATACAAACCCAGCTTAATATTTGCTAGTTCATTCTACAGTCTTCTCATTTTCTCTTCCTTCTCGGCTCAACCGGGTATTTTCCAGCTTTATAATAATGCAGTAATTTTCCTGCAGTGGGCCACCGCTACAAAATGTATACAGTGGAAACTCTACAGATAAAAGTTTATAAAAACACCAGCAGTTTCCACTTAAGACTACGACTAGCATGTAGCTCTCAGCAGATAGAACTCACCTGACACCGGAGCTCTGACCTCCATTTTCATCAAGTATCTAACTCCACAGTTAGTTTTGTTGTTGGGTCATTTTGTCCACTGACATTCTCATAAAAATCACATCGTTCAGCCCTAACTACTAGTTTTTTTTAACACATATTCCTCCACATTTTAAGTTTATTAGAACATTTTATGCGAATGTAAACCTGCTTTTAAGTAAGTTGGGGAGTGACGTCGGCCACACGCTGTAAATAAACGTTTAAACCTTCAAAATCAGTAAATAAAACTACCTTAGTCTGTCAGCCACTTTAGGAAGATCACTGATCACATGCTGTTTGCTGATGCTGAGCCACTGTGTCCTGTGCTGCAGCTGTCTGTTAAAGGTTACAATGACAAACAACACATCCTCCTGAAGAAGATCATCGAGAAAATGGCCACGTTTGAGATTGACGAGAAGCGCTTTGACATCATCAAGGAAGCGGTAAGACCCGACTGCAGCTCCATCGCCGCTGCTCAGAACCTTATTTTGCCTTAACAACACCAGAACAGTAATTTTTGACTTTGCCTCATCTCCCTCTCTCCCCCTGCAGTACATGAGGTCTTTGAATAACTTCAGAGCCGAGCAGCCTCACCAGCACGCCATGTACTACCTCCGTCTCCTAATGACTGAGGTTGCTTGGACCAAAGATGAGCTCAGAGAGGCTCTGGATGGTGAGACGCTGCTCTTAATCTCCCCTTCTTTCTCTCTTTATGTCTCAAAGTCCCAGTCCTTGTGCTTATTAGCCCCCTTTCTCTGCCGTCGGGGCAAACGGAGTTCACAGAAATCCAGAATAAATGCGCAGTCAATCTCTTCCTCAGGCTAAAACTGAGCAAATGACCTGTATAGCTAGTTAGTAGAATGAGTTTATTAGTTCCCGGGATAAAGTTTAAGGTGTTTGGCTTCACAGTTGAACAACTCTCATCTCGGCTCTTGTCCTCTCCTTCCTCCTTAAATCCTCATTTGAATGCCGAGGCTGTTCTCCGGCAGATGCCTCCCTAGCTGCAGTCTTTCCTCTCTGCAGCGCCAGTCTGGGAACCTGAAGGGCAGATTGTTATATTTTTACCACGCAGCTTACACTCAGACTATCCTCAGATTCTCATGAGACTCAATTAACCTGCAGGGTCAAGGCCTGGAGCCCGGTCGCCGGGGGCCTCCAATTACCACAGCTTGTTCCCTTATCAGTGTCCTTACCCTCTCTCTCGACGTCCCCCTGTCTGGGGTCTGAGACATTTTTCAGTCTCTTGTTTCCTTGTGTGAATGTGTGTGTGTGTTGCTGTGGACAAACAATCATTCATATGAATCCTGTGCGTGTGTGTGTATGTGTGTGTTGTAGCTCATCCTTGAATCTGGGTCAGACGTTGCTTGAATTCAGATTGGCCAGCCCACATTCAGACAGACTTGATTTTTGTGCACATGTAACTGAATATTTTAAGCGTGTGTTTTACCAGGCATCACCAGGCTTCTTCTTCTCTTTTTTTTTTTTTTTTTTTGGTCTGTGACGGGAACACCGCACGGAGAAATCACCACCATTTTTTTTTCTTTGTGTGATAGCAGCTTTTCTAAATTGCTTCGCAAAATTGCTCTTTGATTGATTGCTGTTGTCTGTGATCTGTATTCCAGATGTAACTCTCCCACGCCTCAAGGCCTTCATACCTCAGCTATTGTCACGGTTACATATTGAAGCCCTTCTCCATGGCAACATCACCAAGGAGGTTTGTTTTGGAGTCTTTTTTTACTGCCAGCTGAGTGAGTTTGAAGTTTGTTACCTCTGTGGTTAAGGTGGGTTAAGGCTGAAAGGTTTGTAAAATACTGTGGCAAGAAACGGTGAGTGAAGCCTTTGGAATCACCTGCGTTTATGGAGAAATTTGTCTTAGATTAAAGTTAAAAGTTGGGTCACACCTTCGATCAGTTACCCCAAAAAGCCTGAAGTAAAGAGCGATTTATAAAATAAAATTGCGTCATTCAGCGTTTGTTTTGGAGAGGAGGAGACCTCTGAGGATAACTCAGCTCCTGGTTAAACCCTCCTGATGAACACTGAAGGAATCTGAACCTACAGATGAAACAAAGCAATCAAGCCAACTCCTGCTTCTCTGTCACCCAGCTGGACATTATATGCACTTGTGGAAAACCCTGTAGACGTGGTTTGGCTCTCAGAGGTCAGACCTCCAGCCAATTACAGTCCTCTGCACAGTTTACAATCGCAGCTAAAGGTGGAAACACAAAGTCGCGTGAGGACCAGAGTTTATTAGTTGTAGCTGGTGACGTGCAGCTGAAAAGTCTCACTTTTTTTCATGTCGTCTTGAATATCGTCGCCACAAATTACCCTGAAATAACGTGATATTTTGAAAATCCTGGTGGACGTTAGGCGAGAGATCGGCAGGATCGACCGAATTTTTCCCTACCTGTTCTCCCTGTAGAGGAGGTTATTTAACTTTCTAAAATCTACTGAAGTGAAGTGTGTGTTTCTGTATTTTATATTGGCCCATTGAACTGTTTCAGATTAGAGTTAACTATCACTTAGTTTAACATCAGCTCACATTTTATGACCAATTAATACAGAAAACCAGGCAGTTCCAGCGGGTTTACTTGTCTTTTCTTGTCACTGGAAACCCTCGGCCTTCCAACTGTATCACACAGGATTATTGTCAATAAGATCCTGCCATCAAGTCACCTTTTATATAAAGTCACAGCAACCAGCTATACGCCTTGTAATGATGACGGCGTCACAGTCTGGTGCACAGAGGATTGTGGGAGCAATGATCCAGCTGCAGTTCAGACCTGCTCCTGTAGATGGACAGACTTTGTGATCTGAGAAATTAGTATTTGTTATTTATTTTAGTAAAGCAGGTGAATTAGAGGGCGGGAACAGATCACCTCAAACACTGATTAAAAATTAATTAGGGATGTTGCTTTAATTACCTTCTGGTTGTTTTTCATACAGTACATTGACTTTGACTATAAGGCTGTGATTTTAAATTACATACACACTGATTACTTTTCTCCTTTTTATTTAGAATTTCTGGGAAAATATTTAATTAAGAATATAAAAATATAAAATATAAAACACTTTTCAAAATAGATGATCACAGGTTCATAATACATAAAATATTGCTCTATAAAATTAAAAATGTAAACATTGTACCGTCAAGTTTGAACTGTAGCAGCAATATGAGACTTTTCATAACCAAACCAAGTTTGTGACACCACGGAATAAATGACAGAGCATAATATGAAATGATCAATCGATCAATCAAACTTTATTTGTATAAAGCACCTTTCATACAGGTCAAAGTGCTTCACAGTCGACTGAACATTAAAAATAATAAAATAGAACTTTAAAACTATAAAAGACATTATAATAAAGCAGAGTAAGTTAAAGCTGTCCTATACATTGGTTAAGATAAATAAAGGAAGAACTATGAATAAAATATAAATAAATATAAGGATAAATGTAGAATAAAATTGTCTATGAACCAGACTGAATCAAAGGCCAGGCTGAAGAGGTAGATTTTAAGTTTGTGTTTAAAGATTTCACCACTTTCCAGCTGTAACATGTTCTCTCCTTCTGGTCCTGCACAGCACTCAGGCTGTAGATTTATCTCGTCATATCCCACAGCCCTACATTGGAGGATATATCATAGTTCCTGCAAATAAAATGAAATCTATCTGCACATAGAACAGAGAAAATGTCAGCTAAAATAGGAGCCAGGTTCAGGGAAAGAGTGAATAAGAGGAAAGTAAATCAGAGATTCTTGGAGAGAGTGAAACATTAGAGCTAAATATTCCTTTTAAAATACTGTTACTCAGGTTTCTGTGGACTAAACTGTTTTGTTTTCCCTCCCTGGTCTGAAATCTCTCCAGTCTGCTCTTGGCATGATGCAAATGGTGGAGGACACGCTCATCGAGCACGCTCACACGAAGCCCCTCCTCCCGAGCCAGCTGATTCGCTACAGAGAGGTCCAGGTTCCAGACGGTAGGTCCCCGTCCTCCCCCGTTCCTCACCCCTCCACACAAACACACCCCAGTTACGCACTCTTAATGCCCGTCTCCACGGCGACCACGCTGAAGGGTCCTCACCCGGCGCTCCTGTCCTCGTCATCACTGATGCCGTCTTACGTTGGTAACGGCTTGATTAGATTCAACATCCGTCATTTCCCTCAGAGGAACAGAATAGTCACTCGGTGGAAAATGGACGTCACCGGGCGAAAAAACAAACGTACTCACTGCCCCCTTTCACCTCAGCGACTCAACGACGAACACAGACACGCAAAGCAAAGCACCTGTGCTGCCTCTCTGATTACATTAGGAAAATCGAGTGATGTGGAGAGGAAAACCAGAGCTGCGCGGGGGCCACCTGGAGACTTCCTGTGTTTCACCGAGGGATTTTCCAGGCTTGGCTCCAGGCCTGTTTCAGACACAGAGCAGGAGCTCGAGAGGACGACGTAAAGGATGTAAACGCACAACTGGCTCACGAAGTGACGGAGTGGCCGACAGTTTGTCCAAGAAACACATTATTACTCTCAGAGCTGGAAGCTTCAGAGGAGAACGTTCACATAAATCTGTGGCTGTTTACACATTAATCTCTGTCGGGGAGCGACCACGGCCAAAATTCAAACCCAATTTTAGAGGCTGCCATCACCCTCAGACCCATTTACACCTGGAATTCAACTTTGATCTGTATCTGGACAGTTTATCATGTTAATACAAGGTGTGCTCGTGTTGTGATCAGATCTGTCTGACTGCTCTGACCTCTGAACGCCACTGAGCTCCCCTTTGCTTCAGAATGTAGAAGCTAAACGGATGAAAATGTAAAGAAAGGAGGCTCCAGCAGTTACAGCGCCTGGTAGAAATGAAAGATTCACGTCCCTGGAGCCTCAGGAAAACCAGATGTTTATTAGTGTTTTGTGTTGTCCAAGAAAAACTGGACCGTTCCTACAGAAAAAGGAGAATTTATAAAGATGTTTTTTGACGCCTACAGCTGATTTGCAGCCACCTCAAATATGCAGGTTTTGCTCCAGAGGACAGAGATCTGATCTCAACGAGCAGGAGATCGGATTGTTTATTAGCAAGATAGAAATGCTAGAAAACAACAAAATCTACAACTAAACTTGTCTGTATTTTGTGCCTTTGCTACAGCAACAGAAAACAGTGACATAACTGAAGTTTAAATGGTTAAAAAAGGATTGATTGGACAGAGTTGTGCAGAGGAGAGTGTGTTTCACTGGCAGCAAGTGAAGTTTAACACTAATGTGCTGTGACAAACAGCTCTGGTTGAGGCTGTGTTCCAGGGCAGGAGCATGTTCACTCTATGTATGTAGCTGTTGCTTTTCGTGTGTCATTTCACGCCACGACATCTCTGCTCACCCTAAAGGGAACAGATTAAAATGCACTGACGTGACAAAACGTCCCTGAGGATTCATTGTGGCAGCACGCTAAGTAAAAGTTTTGACACGATGAAGGATGCGAGGGGAGATTTAGACGCTCAGTCAGCATCTACACAAAGGTACCTGCACCGCTGAGCCTCAACTCGTCCTCCATTCAGAGTGAGCTTGATCACACTGGACTCAAACAAACTGAAGCTGAGAATATAAAGGAGCCTGGCTTTCCCCAAAAGCTTAGAACGGACAGCTCCTCTGAAAGCAAATTTCAAGTGCAGATGAAAGGCTAGAGGAAACCAATTTGGAGCCACTCAGCGAAAAAAGAAAAAAGAAAAGCTGGATGTTGGCGTTCAGCAGAATCTCCTCCCCTCAGTGGAGAGTGTCACCACTGTCCTCTGTCTGAACCTTCCTGTTTTACTGTATTACACTCAATCTGTGCCTCCAGCTTAACTTCATCTACAGCTGAAACAGCTCTCTGGCGTCGGTTGCATTGATTTTGTTTTCGACAGACCTGATTCTGCATACAGGAATGGATTATCTAGAGGTGTACGGCTAAGCCGGTGAAATCCATTTTCACGCTTATCTCAGTTCACGGATCACCGTGGATTTTAGGATAGTTTAGTTTTTGCTCAGTAACTGCGTTATAGTGTAGTCCTCAACATATCTGTCACGTTTTACAGAATTGTTTTTACAGGCTTTATAATCTAAATTAAATCTGCACACGCACAGCACAAAGGAGTTAAACAGCTTATATTATCTTGCCCTGTCTTCCTTGACCTGTTTCATTATCTACGACGGCAGCACGACAAGAGATGGGAGGAAAAATATCAAAATTAGGAATATATTTAAATTGAAATCACCTTGAATATTTTCCTTAATACCTCAGTGCTTGTATCAAGACTTAAAATGCTTGTGTGCTCCTTCTAAGGCTGGATGATACGGCAGAAAATCAATCACATTTATTTTTTTTACCATGTTGATCAGTTGATCGATATTTATCACGATATTTAATCTGTGAGTTTGAAGAGAGTCCTGATAATGACTGAAGTCCACAGGAACCACTCACTGTTTTGGAATGTTATTTTCTTTTTCTCTTTCTCTGCTTCAGTAGCTCGTCTCTGTTCATCCTGTGATTCCAGTATTGAAAGAAATAATCAAACAGTCTCTCCTGTTCCTCTCAGGTGGCTGGTACGTTTACCAGCAGAGGAACGAGGTGCACAACAACTGCGGCATCGAGATCTACTACCAGACGGACATGCAGACCACCCACGACAACATGCTGCTGGAGCTGTTCTGTCAGATCATCTCTGAGCCCTGCTTTAACACCCTGCGAACCAAAGAGCAGCTGGGTGAGACCGAAATAAAAAACTTGTCATTGTCAGAGACAGTTTTTCATCGCCATGTTTTCCTTTCTGCAAACGCTAAGTAACCCTAACATATCTTCCCCCCTCAGGCTACATCGTGTTCAGCGGCCCCCGGCGGGCTAACGGCGTCCAAGGCCTGCGTTTCATCATCCAGTCGGAGAAGGCGCCCCACTACCTGGAGAGCCGCGTGGAGGCTTTCCTCTGCACCATGGAGAAGGCCGTGGAGGAGATGGGCGACGAGGCCTTCCAGAAACACATCCAGGCCCTGGCCATCCGCCGCCTGGACAAGCCGAAGAAGCTGTCTGCAGAGTGTGCCAAATACTGGGGAGAGATCATCTCTCAGCAGTATAATTTCGACAGAGGTGAAGCCTCTCTACAGTCCTCACCGCTTAATCTTAATTTTGTTCAGGTTTCAGGCCAAAAGCTCCTGTTTTTTTAAGCACATTGAAACATATTTTAAACCTCTCTGCATCTACCAGCCATTATGGAGAGCTTACGTTACATACAAAGTCAAATATAAGTTCTAGAGAGTTATCAATATTTCACTCTGTCCCGGAGGAGAGTGGGATGTTGCTTAGAGCTGCACAAATTAGGATCGATTAAAGCCTGAAATAATCTGCAGCCGTAGCACACCTCTCTGTTGCAGCACTCTCCTGAGTGCCGTAATGGATTGTAATGGGCCTGATTCACTGGTAATCTGCCTAAAGCCCTGAGTGATGGCAACACTGAAAGGCTGCCAAGGGAGTGGTGGTGATTACTGATACTAGCAGTGATGGAGGAGAGCCGGGAGAGTGAGGGCAGCGAACACTCGACGCCAAGGGCACGGGAAAAACACGCAACACACACCGTCTGCTGCATGAGCTAACAGAGCTGCTGTTTCACTGCGCTTGATTCATTTGATTTCTTTTTGCAAATCAACAACAATTGAGGAGAGAAACCATGAACAAAATAATGATAATCCTCAAAGTCTCTGTTTATTTGGAGCTGTCACTGCAGCTGCCAGCTGAACTGATGTGCTGCAGGGAGAGGTCTGCTTTCTGTCCTCTAAAACATGGACAAGCAGCAGCGTTCAGATTTTATTCTCCACATATATGAACTGCAGCTCTCTGGTCTTTTAAATCAGGACTGAAAGCCTCTCTGTGCTCCTGTATTTCTGATTTTTTTTAAATGAATATTCATTATTAAACTTGCCTTGCAGAGGTAAGCAACAGGGACTGTTGCACGATAAATAAAAGTAATTTAAAGTTTGCATGAGGCAGATTTTTTGGGCTAAGATGGACTTTATGTGCAGTCCAGGTCTTTAAGATGCTGCTGATGCTAACACGTCTGTTTCTCCCTGTTGTGTTGCAGATAACATAGAAGTGGCGTATCTGAAGACTCTGACAAAAGAAAACATAATGCAGTTCTACAGAGTGAGTAGACACACACCTGAACTCATCATCTGCTCATTATGTTCATTAGAAAAAGAAGAAATAACAGCAGTCCTGTTGCAGGCTGTTCTCACTCCACAGAGACGAAGGATAATGGTTGAATCTCTGCTTTAAATGTAAAGTTATATGTTCGGATTCTCACGTGTTAAAACATAAACAACACAAATCTGAGCTTTGAGAATTTTAGCTTCTTGTTTAATATGGAAATGAACAGCATCATTTTGCCATGAACAAAGATAAAATGACTCCCCGGGTGCGGGTTAACTCCCGAACTGCCTCGGTTTTTATTTGAGCAGCCGTAAATTATGAAGCTCGTTTGACTTTAATCGCGGTACTTTGTGGCGGTGGTTAACGCTGTATTGACAGCAGAGGTGTCATTAGCAGGCAGCTGCATAAATTACAACAATAAGCCTGACGTTTAATGACATGGAAGGGTCGTTAAATGTTTCAGAGGTCTATCAATCACTGTTTAATACACGTTTGAACTGTCTAATGAGAAATTCTATAATGATTAAGTTAATTAAGTTAATATCTGGTGCCTGACCCTAATGTAAACGTTTAAAATCGTGTATTTTCTTTGAGGAATTCTGACTTTGTAGAACGTAAACATACAATTTGAGACTGACAGGTTGGTTGCTGTGATTATTTATTAAACACACAGGCTAGCTGCTATAGCTCTGTGTTTGAGGGTTTGTTGTTTGAGGTTCAAACTTCCCTCTAGACCTTTGAAACCGCCCTGAAGAAAACAATCTAACCACAGCGTCCATTTAGTAGCTGTCATGGGGCTTTTGATCATATCACACTGGAGCTGTCATGGAGGTTCGCATTTCCTCTTTTTTCTGCTGAGTACTTTAAAGACTGACTGACAGTGTCTAACAACATTATGGATTGGTTTTTTTTATTTAACAGCTTTTTTTGTTTAACCAGAAACATCTTTATACCACTACCAGACTCCATTCACAAAAACACTAATTTTACTGAGCAAGAACACAGGAGCTGCTGGAATACCACTGCCTCCATCTGTTAGTTACTGTGTGGTACTTTTACTTCAGTAAAGTATCTGATCACTTCTTCCACCACTGAAAGTCACACAATAACACAAACACACTAACAGATAGAGGCAGTGGTATTCCAGCAGCTCCTGAGTTCTGCTTGGTAAAATTAGTGTTTTTGTCAATGGAGTCTGGTAGTGATATATAGTGATGTTTCTGGTTTTAAAAAAGGGATCTTACTCTGTAATAAAAAGCTTTGTTTCTCCATGAATCTTATCCATAATGTTGTCAGACACTTCTAATAACAATCGGAGTCTGTAATGGTAAAAATAAGAACTTTAGTGGACGTACTTCAACCTCTGTAGTCTCATTTAGACGTGTGTTAGCAACCGCTTTTTTCCAGGAGTGGGGGATTTACTGACGGATTTTCTGTCTTGAGCTTGTGTTAAAACCACAGACCTTATTTCAGACATTTAACCAGAAACACACTGCCTGTGGGACGAGGGAACAGAAAGTGCTAACATGCTAACTTGCTAACTGACTTCCTGGTTTTAGGATCAGTCCTGCATCACTGGGTGTTGCAAACTTTTCCCTGCAACTTCTGTGCATATTTTGTAGACAAAGGAAAGTTAAGTCATTGTGTTCTGTCGAATCATGTTTTACCTTCCTGCTGTAGATAATCAGCTGTACAGTAAAAATTCATATCACTGTTACACAGCAGATAGCTACTTTTCTGATAGAGGAGAGGCTCTAAATCAATTTGTGTGTGTGTGTGTGCATCCAGACACACATGTTGGTGCTGGATTCAGTCTGGCCTCCCGGCTTTCATCTCCTCCTGCCTCCTGCTTCTATTCATAGCCGTGGAGGTGACACTGACACAGGGCGCTCACAGCATATCAGCTGCCGTAATGACAGCCAGCCAGCCCGTTTCAAGGGGGATAAAGGGCCAAAGACACACGGCCGCTGAAAGAATTGGCATTATCTCAGCCCAGCAGAAACCATTACAGGCCCCATGCAGAATAAACCTAATGCATTTCTAATGTCATATCAGCTGCAATCACTTTTTTCCCCAGCCTCGCCTCCATTTTTGGTCACCAGAGTCGACGCCGTCTGACTGCAGATGAGCCAAATCTTCAGTCTAATACAATCCTCCATGCAGAGACAGTGATGAGGCTCGACTGTGGAGCTAAATCTCCACAGGGCTGTCACAACTGATCCCAGACTCAGAGAGGGGAACATGGCCGCTCTGCGTCACTCTGATGAGTCATTCCACTGGTTCTGATGGATTCATGCCCCCCCCAAAAAAGATGTTTTGTGATGATATTTGGTGTCCAGGAGAAAGAACCGACCACTAACGTTCAAGGTCACCTGTCGTTCATCATCCCACCTGTCTGTCTGTATCTCTGCAGGAACGGCTGACGGTCGACGCCCTGAAGAGACACAAGGTGTCCGTGCACGTCCTGTCCAGAGAGATGGACTCCTGTGAGTATCTGCAGACACGTGTTGGTTGAGCTGGCGTCACACACTCGCAGTCAGGTTAACCTGTGTGTGTGTGTGTGTGTTTACCAGGTCCAATCGTGGGAGAGTTCCCCGCTCAGAATGATGTCAACCTGGCCCCTGCTCCCTCCCTGCCACAGGTAGCCACCATGTTCTGTGTTTATGCTTAAATTACAACAAATCCAGTCACTTTTCGTCGTCGATCTGAAGCTAGCTTCATTCTGCCTAATGCACGTTCAACCTCGTCGTCCAACTGAGTAAAATAACACGACACTTCTCTTGTTTTTATTGGCGATATCTGTTCCAGTCTTTTGCTCCACACTTTCTGCTCGTCTGGACTAAAACACAAACTAAAACGAGGCGTGCAGCGTTTTCTAGAGCCTCTAAAGTCTCACCTGTGTATCTACAGCCAGATGTGTCTCATATTAAAAAAACACCAGTAAATCACACTGTTCCTTTGTGGATTCATCCGCCGCTGAAAGTAGTCCCCAACAAATGTAACGTTTGTTAAAAACTACAGTACAGGAAATTATTCCGCCTTTTTATAAAGAAATAAAAATGAAGGTTTGTGTCTTTAAAAAGCTTTTTAGACGAAGTGATTCACGCCGTGTGAAACGGGAACCAAACCATACGGAGGAGCATTCTGCAGCAGCTGTTGCAGACTCGAACAAACTAATTGTAGCTGCTTCTGCCAAGTTATAAAGTACTGACGTGGTGTTAAGTGGTTACCATGGAAACAGTGTGGCTCTTTTTGCCATCAGACGCAGTTTAGGGAGGAAACAGACGGAGCGGAATGAGACGGCGCTCTGACCTGACGACGTGTTCTTTGTTGTTCTGTCACAGCCCACGTTGGTTCAGGACATGACGGAGTTCAAGAGGAGCCTGCCGCTGTTCCCCCTGGTCAAGCCTCACATCAACTTCATGGCTGCCAAACTGTGAGCGACGCCAGCGGGTCGGCCCGCAGCAGCACGTCGGGTGTCAGGGGGAGGGGCAACGGCGAGGGACTCCACTCTGTCTCCCGCCTCCAACCTCCTCCTCCAGCCTCCCTCTCCTCCCGTCAGGAAGACTTTCATCTGACTGAGCCTGCATGAGCGTTGGAGTGTGTGTTTGTGTTTGCGTGTGGGTGCATGTGGATTGCGTGTGTGTGTGTGTGTGTGGCAGGCCGGAGCCACTAGAAGAGATGCTTGGAAGCAAATGCGCGTATTTGAATCACAAAGTTAGCCGTGGCCGTGGTCGTGGTCGTCGTTATAGCTGTGATGGTAGAGGTCGCACCAAGACTCACCTCATGTTCAAGTCTCTAAACGGAGATGCAACACTCACTCGCATCACAGTAACTGTGTAGGTTGTTGTAGAGGAAATAGAAACAACCTTAAAAAAAAGAAAAAGAAAAAACAACAAGGGCCCGATCCCTTTAAACGAGTTTGAGTAAAATGCAGAAGCTTCACATTAGGAGGCGTTTTATTTGAGTTATTCAGACATGCTGCTTTGAGGAGAGCGGGTTTATTGGATTGAACGACGGTAGCTCCATGAAGCTCGTCTCTATTTTTATTTGTTGGACTCACAGAGGCACCACAACTCTTCCTGAAAACATTATCACACATTTAAAAAAAAAAAAGACAGACAGCGCTCGGTCTGACGCAACATTTTTATCCAAATTTATGCATTTCTGAAGAATATCTGCCTTATAATTACAGTTTTAATCCTCGCTGGTTTGGACTTTTTTTTGCTTGTAAACTGGTAAAATGTTGGGACCCTTTGAGGAGCTGTTTTAACTTTAAATTGCGAACCACAGAGAACCATGCCTGTGAAAACTGCTTTTATTTTTTAATGCATTTTACAGTAGTATGTAATTCAGGCATCTCAGGGGAACCTCCATGCTGTTTCTTTTAAATTTTATCAGTGAATGATTAAAATATAACTTTTATCAGTCTGTCATCATTAACACTTTATTCTCTTCACTAAATGTGATCGTGGTCTCGGAGTTTTCGGCTGTAGAGGCGGTTTTATTTTTTCTGTGAGACTTTCTGCAGCCTGTGCCTTTCCAGGGGGGGCATCAGTTACTTGGTGATCTGGCTGCACTGAGCTGCTCCTGGTTCTGATCCGGGGCAGAATCCTGGAGGATCTGACCCCCCTCCTAAATCCCAGCCTCCCCTGCCCCCACTCTCTCTCTCTAAATTGCTGGACTGTGCACTTGCGTAGATTTAAAACAACAAAAAAAGCAGCTAGCTGGTTCGTGTTGATGTCTAAAAGCAGGGTTAGAGAAAAGCTCCGGTCTGGATTTCTTTCTGAATATATGCACTTCTCTCTCAAAGCAATAAACTTAATGAACAGTGTGAAGCAGTGAGACGTGGCCCGGAGCAGCTGGATCCACACCGATCCACAGCCTCCAGCCTAACAAAAAAAAAAACCAACCCCCGTGGAGAGTCCGTTCTGAGTGGCCGGCGGTGAGTGTGGATGGCGATGTCAGTGCCATGCAAGCATGACCTGCTCTCAGGTGCTTAAACCAGAAAAAAATAAATCAAACAGTGCTGGTGGAGCTGCCAACGACGCCACAAATCAGACTTAGGATCTTTTTCTCCCTCCCTCCCTCACTCCACCATAGCTGCTCAGGTCTAGTTCATTTCCCACTCACATGATGCTGCAGATTCAAGGTTGGAGTGTGTGACTGTGCCGCATCAAAAGCTTCTTCAATGTTTTCCAGCATTTTACTACGTCAGATAAAAACCATTTCAATTATTTTTCCTTTACAAACAAGACCCAAAACCCAAAGACAACCAGCAGCAGCAGCAGCAGCAGCAGCAGCAGGCCTCAGGCCGTCCATCACTCCCAGCGGCTGTAGCTCGACAGCGTCCTGTGTGGGGGGGGGTGGGTGGAGGCGAAGCCGTTTTCATGCAGTGTTCAGAGGAAACTAGCAACATTACATATCAGGCTTGTGGGCCGTGCACTGTTTACCTTGTGAAGTACCTAGTGATTGGTTTACATTTAGAAAATCAGAAGCATTTTGTTTTTTAAATTCATTTCTGGATGTTATTTGGCGACACAGGGGGGAGGGGCTGTGATTGGCTGGTTGGGTTCACGGGCCGATGATTCATGAGTGCTGACTTTTGTTTTTGTTTGTTTTTTTTGAGTTTTTTCATTGTCTCCTGTGTGTTTCTAATTAATAAACAACTGAATGGAACCAGGTGCAAAGTTTTCCTTCGCCACAATCTCGACACGTGCACTTCCAACGTTTGAAAAAATACATTTATTCACAGAACAGATACCATTTAACCCGAGAGAGTCAGAAGCAACGTCTGTACAACACAGATCCACACTTTAACGTCTCCTCTTCTTCTTTTTTGTCTGTTTTTTCTTTGTTTTTTGGCAGAGTGGAGGCATAACAGTGAAATGTGCTGGGTTGGAGGGGAAAGCTGTGGTTTGCAGATGGTAGGAGGACATCTGTAAAGCAGGCACAGTTTTAATGTGCAGGTTAAATATTCCCAAAGTGGTAAGTTTATACGTCAGGCCTCTTCACAGGAAGTCACATACTATACGTTCTCATGTTTCCCCCAGAAAACAGAAATATTTGTCACATGAAAAGAAAAAGAAATTGAAAGTCACATTGTGCTGCCAATGGTTTAAAACAAAGCTATGTAGTATTGTGTAGTGCTACGTTAAAGAGTCAGTTTACCGAAATGACAAAAAGCCTTATTTTCACTCATTTTTTGTTTGATTTATCCAGGTTTTCTACTCTTCTGTTGTAGTTGTTTAAATATTGGAGAAGGTGTCTCCTCTTTAAAACAGGGGACCTCCCTGTGAAAAGTTGGCATTTTACACTTTTTACATGACAGTCTGAAAAATTGTTTTTTTGTTTTTTAAAGGCAATTCAATAAAATGACATTCATCTGTGCGTAGCTTCAGCTGTCTGCACGGCTGCTGGTTTGAAGCTAGAAAATGTGGCTTGATCATTTGGGTGAACTGACCCTTGAATTTCAACAACAACCCTGCTCCACTGACTCATTCTAAAATGACCACTGTCCATGTTTCACTCAGGCAACACAACAGTCTGATCGTCACATCTCCGGAGAAGAGAGAGAGAGAGAGAGGGAAAAAATAGAAATTATTTCTTAAATAAAATTGAAACTGAGAAAGTTCATCATCTCCCAGTGAAAAGTGCTTCATCGAGTGTCACGTCCGAGTTGCTCGAAGCTTTAGAAATGTTTTCCAGTCCGACGTCCGAAGCTCTGAGGGGACTAAAACATCCACACGGCCGGCAGAGACGGAGCCCGAACAAACCTGAAGCTTTTAAACACACCACGTTAAGAGCGTTTCATAGGATGGAGGAAAAGAGCTACAGACGACGTGAACACTGCCAAGGTGTGTGCAGGAAAAAGAATCAATCTCAGCGTCTAAAACACACACCTCTGCTTTAACTTGTGTGTGTTAGGTTTCCGATTCCCGGTTCTTGTTGATTTACTGCGTCGTCATTCACATCTGTTAAACACATTTTATTGTTTTATCATTAATACATTCCACACACTAAACATTATTCCTCGTTCAGTATAAACCCCCCTGAACATTGGCGATGGGGCCTTTTCAAATCTGCAAAATAAACATTATAAAACAATCATTTATTAATATTATAAAATTGTTATAATTACACATGCCCCGCATTTTCTTTTTTTAAAATACAGTTAAGTTTACAATAAGTATTAGTCGTGATCGGTGGAACGCGTCCACTCACTGCGCGAGTTCTCGGTGTGTGTTAATGAGCGTAACTGCAAACATGCTTCAGTTTTGTCGCCGAACAAAAGACGATTAAAAACGAATGGTCGGGGGGAGGGGGTGAGGAGTGAGGGTGATCCTGTGTCTGTTTCACCAGCACTTCCTGCTCTGGCTCCTCCCCTCCTCACCCCTGTCAGCAGAGGTGTGTGCAGGTGCGGTTTGTCCGGTCGTCCTCCCTCCAGACGCCGCCGCCGCTGCCGCCGCCTCAGGCTTCCTCCTGCTCCGGGAAGTTGAGGATCTTGCGGTGGGCTTGCCTCAGGTACTGCTGCTGTTTGAAGTACACCTTAAACGCTCCCTTGATGGCGACGAAGGCGATACCTCCCTGTAGACGAAGAAGAAAAGAGGAGCGTTTAAAGACACATTCAGCTCAACAGCATCAAAGCTTCCTCGCCGACTTAAAAAGACCTTTCATCACTGCGCTGACTGTCACACATACATCCTGTAAAGAGCTACCTGGTGGTTTCATGTCCAGCTATGAGCAGAATATTAGAAAACATTTATAATACTTCACTGGACTTGTTACTGTCACTGAGTTCCCTTCAAACACCTGAACCGCTTGTTAAGTCACGATCGATGAAAATACTGTTTCCAGGTCCAACTTTTTTTATATTCTATTAATTCTTTTAGGTTATTTATTCACTGTTGTTAAAATGGAACCAGATGCAACAAAATTTTGTTTCGTTGCAGTTTTTAAAACGACAGTAAAGACTTTGAGTTGAAATAAATAGAGATAGATATTAAGTTGAGATAAGTTTTGAGCTGCCAATAAATCAGTAACACTTCTACCTCCATGTACCAGGTCAGGTTTACCCACCAGGATGGTCCTCTGCAGGTTGGAGTTAACGCTGCTGAACATGAGCTTCCCCACAATGGTGGCGATGGTGGGGAAGACCAGGGCGCCGCACAGGATCCGTGTGGCCGACACGTGGTCCGCCAGGGGGCTGGCCTCTGCTGGGATCCGAGGAACTGGGCAACCAATCCCTGCAGAAAAAAAAACAGCAGCAGGGAGCCAGTTGATGTGTGTTTATATTGACAAAGTCCTCCATATTCTAAACAGCTGAGTAAAAACCTGAAGCATAGACACAGCAGAAAGTGTCCTGACCTGGGAAGATGCTGTTGAGTATCTGCAGTTTGTTGGAGTACTTCCTCCACAGACGCAGGACGTAGTCCTCCCAGCGGATCATCTTTCCGAGGATCAGCATGACGGGGATGGTGGGCAGGCCGATGAGCAGGAACAGAGGGTCGGCTCGCTCCATAACATCCAAACCCTCCTTATGGCCGACCACCTGGACAGCACAGAACAATGAGAGTGGAAAACTACAGCAGGGAGGTCAAACTGGACGTTAACTCAGTGGTTCTTGAACCTGAGCTTCATCTCTTCATCTGTTAGTAAAAGTCCAACCTGCATGACAGTGACGGCGCCGTAGGTGACAGCAGTCCAGTAGATGGAGCCCACCATGATGCCAGCAGCCGCGAACGGTCCGGCCTTAGAGATGAGGCGGTCAGCCAGGTCCAGCACGTAGACCACGGGACCTGAGGGGAGGATAACACCAGAGGTTAGTCAGATAATGTGGGGTCGTCCTCTGAATGTGGATCTGAACTCGTCCAACACCTGTTCACCTGATCTAGCCCCTCACACTTCTACCGCTCCCCACAGATACAGACGGAGCTCAGCAGTCGTCATTTTGACAGATAACGCAGCCATCACTGTCAGATACTCACAAAAGTTATTAACTTTTAAATCAATAAAACTTTCTGCAGAATCACTCAGAGTTGAACTGTAAGTGAAGCTAACGAGGGCTGTTTAACTCCTCTATTAAACCTGTCAATCAACCTGCAATTAACTCTCATCCAGCTACAAAAAAAGGGAGAGCAGCCATCTTTGTTTGGGTGTCCTCATCTTTATGTAAAAGTCAAGCTGGCGGTTTCATTCCCGTAACGTTCTCTGTCTATAGGTTGAATTACCTGTATTAAACTGACAGTAAACGAACTGAGGACACGAGGAAGTTCATGTAAGATAAACATCATGTGATCTGGCCGTCTTCCCGTACGACAGGAAAAATGACAACGATGCAGTCATGAAGCAGTCTGAAGCACGTCAGGTATGGTGCACACCTTGTGTTGTATTGACAGACAGGGAGGAGGCTCTCGGGCGAGTTCCACTTTAAGATTAAAAATAACTGGGCTGATTCTCGACAACCGTGTAATAAGGATTAATCTGAAGTCCAGACTTTCCATCTGAGCATTTACTCCCCTGTCTGACATCAGGAGCAAGACCTAAAAACTCTCTGCTGCATCCTCCTCTCTGGCATTCCAGGCTGACTCGAGGGAAATCATGCAATATTTACAGGAAGGCAACCTGATTTCCTCACTCAGACAGACCCATCCACATCCTATTAATAACTAGCCCAGGAGTCAGTGGGAGGAGAGCGGGGTGGGGATGCTACCGTAGGGACCGAGAGCTGAACACTGAACACTGGGTCTGGATGTGTTGCAGTGGAAACTCTCAAGCTGCAAGATGAGATCCACAGCACAGAGCAGTCTGGGTTTTTTAAAGGCCCTGAAAACCCATTTTCTGTAACACCTTCTTACTATAATCAGTGTCGTCCTACATATACACAAAATGTTCTGCTGAAGCAGGAACAGACTGAACGACCACGAAGCTCTGCGCTCTTTAGTTACTGTTTATATACTGAAGATTTCCATTGTAGCATAGCACATATGCAGTTTACAGGGAGATTCACCGCTCTGTCATCTCAGTATGTTTTTAAACAATTAGACACCATTTCAGACAAGAGCAAACTAGAATTTCTAGCTGACAGTTTATTCTATCAGCAGAAAAGACGACTGACACTAGCAGGTTCTATTAGCTGCAGCCAGCTAATTAAGCTAACGGATGTTCTGTGAGTTGGTTAAAAACAGACTCAGGCTGAGGTTTTAATATCTACAGCTTATTGTATTGTAGTGTTGAGCCAGTTAGTCCCAGTATTATACATATGACAAAGAAAAATGTAAGTTCAGACTCATATTTCATTTTAAACCTGTTTGGCTGCCTAGCTTACACAGTTGGACACACAACAAGGACAGAAGTTTGATTTACTGTTCGTGTTTTCAAACAGTTTGACTTTTGACATTTACAAGACTGAAAGCTTTAAGGAATGAGAGCAAACCAGTGTGAAAAGGTAAAACTGTCCTGGATAACTAGTTTGGCTGGAGTTGCTCGAGTATAAACTAACAGAGCTGCTAACGTTAGCCGAAACTCAGATAGCATCCAGGACCAGCTCTAACACAGTGTGAAAATGCTACACAGTGGACAAGCTGGTCCTGAACAGGGTTTTTTAAGTAGCATGTAACCCCATAAAATAATGTAGTTAGTTACTGAAACGCTTCTTAACCTTTAAAGCAACACTCTTCTTTAGCAGTAAGCTAGTTAGCTTAGCATTAGCAAACCAATAGCTAGCTTGAAACTAGTGACTTCCTAAATTAGGCTGCACCATTCAAGCTGAGGTTTCTTAGCTGGGAAAAGACTTCAGTAATGTGTAAACTGGCTGCTTGTAAACATCTATAGTGTTGTCAAAACAAGAGCAAAGAACTCTATAAACAGGAAGGCACAATAGCATTACAAGCTAGCACAACTTCCACAAATTACAGCTTTTAGAGGCACAAAACCTCTTCTGTAAATGTAGGTTATTTTGTTTTATTTCTGCCTGCGTATTTAGAGAAGGGTGTATTTTTCAGAGTATTATTTAATAGTATTCATACAGTTTAGAGTGAGTAGTAAATGTTTAATTATGCTAATGTAACTGCTGTAATTTACTCTGACACGTGATTTAAAATTTTACATCAGTGTCTCTGTCTTTACTATAAATGGGTCCGATATGAGCATGCTAACGTTAGCTTTGTTAGCTGCTTCAGACAATATGTGTTTAATTGAAGCTGTTGCTGATGGATTATGATCCAGAGAAACAGTCACATATTTATAAAAGTGGTCCAAAGGTCAGCAGGCTTCCTGACACACATGCTTGTCTCTTGAGATGGCTGACATTTATAATCACATTTTTAAAATAGTGATTTTGACACGTGCTGCCGAGTTGGGAAATAAAGCTGTGAAGTGGCATTAAAGCAGTGCTGAGTCATCGGTCATTGTGAAAGCAGGACGTGGTTCAAGAACACTTTCCCCTCTGGCCATGTCAGCACGGGATTGATAAATGTATTATCCTGTTGATTTACGCTACGAGGCTGGAGAGAAACAGGTCGACCTTCATGCAAACACCTCAGCCGATACATTTTCATGATCCTGCAGAGGAAACCGAAGCGGTGAGACCAAACTGACGACAGTGTTTACATTAGCCTACACATCGAGTGTAAAAAGAGCTGCAGCTTTCTAAAATAATTCTGAGGCTCCGTGGTTATTTTGGGGTTTTGGGGTTTGAATATAAGACAGACTTTATTGAGCTGTTTGTACAGCCGGGCCACCGTCAGACTGCCACAACCTGTATACAATTCAGCCACTGTTAGCTGTGCACCTATTTCTACAGCTGAGTACATTCACTCTCTGTAGCATTTTAAGCTAAAGGCCTGTCTCTTCAGACAGCAGTGCTCTGATCCACTTGTTGAGGAAGCATTGGTGCTTTTAAAGCTACTTAACTCAGGACGGAAATATCACACTTTTATTTCTAAAGTACTTAGAAACACAGTCCTCTTTTTACTGCACCTGTGTTTCCCGAACACACTGATCTCTGCGATGCCTGAGCGCATTAATACGGCATATTTTGATGACAGCGTTGGAATCTCTTCCGCTTTCTCCCTGCCTAAGCATTACGCCATCGCGGCTGGAGAGAACTGGGTCGCCCCTTAATGGCCGCTGGCAGGACGGAGAGCTGAGCAATTCATTTCAGCCACTGGCAGCAGATTCCATAATTAAGATAATTAAAAAGGAGGGAGGGAGGGGAAGTAAAAGAGAGAGGGGGGGGGGGGGGGAGTGCAACTGCAGTTCTTGGGTAGTGGGCATGCATGCTGGCACTCTGTTCCAGCTGGCTTGTTTACTCTCTCTAAGCAAGAGAGACCATAAAGAAGGAGCAGCAAGGACACGCCGTCCTCGGAGTTAGATTGCCAGCCAAATTAGCATGATCGGCTGGCTTTGGCTCTGCAGCAGGTGCTGGTGGGAATACAGCCAGAACAGCATATAGCTGCCCTGCTCTCTGTGGGCTGCAGCGTTGCTGTCGTCTCCCTCTCCTGCGCAAAACGATCAAAACCTAGGTTAATAAAAAAGCTGATCTGTGGCTCCAAATCAACCCCCCCCATGTTTGGGAGCCAAACATGAGTAATGCCTGTCAAGCCTGAAGAAATGAACTGGCCTCAGCAGCAACCCTGAGAAAATAACAAGTATGGCAGCTTCCCAGCGGCACTCCCTGTCTCTACCTGTCCACGGCTTCATCACCAAAACTGAAAGCTGTCATCACAGTGTTGTCACCTGTTATTATTCTGAAGCCTAATTAAAGCTGCTGCGAGAAATTACACTCAAAAAGGGAGATGCATAACAGTGCTTTAGAATAAAGGCGGTGCAGCAGCAGGGAAATCATAAATATAAGGTGTCGCTGTGTCTGTAGAAGTGGAATAAAGAAAGCACGGCTGGAATAAAAAATGGGAAAGGAACACTGCAGCAGTGATGCAGCAAAACAGACAATGGCGTACTCCTCCTGCTCACTTTGAAACGCACTCACGCCCGGCACATCCTGCAGCTAGAGACCAGAACTCCTCAGCTCCGACGTGGAGAAATTTACCCTTCTCTGTGTCGTATTATTCATCAGGTATTAGTGATTCTAGATGTGGTTTGCTGGAGGGAAATGGAAAAATGAGGATGTTGTAAAATCCCTGTTTGTGGTAGTTTGAGTAACAAACCCAAATACTGTGCAAATACAGTTTGACCTCTGACATCAGGCGGCGCCAAAGATGCAAAATGTGCAAATCAGACGCAGATCTCTGCAGGAGAGGATCACATGTGACTCAAATCCTCTGCTGATGTCGCAGGGAAACGCTGTGGAGGACAGCTGCGATTTCACGCACTCATCAGCAGAGCGGCGGCGACGCTCCGCTCGTCTCCTCCTTTGATGAGCCGCTCCGTCAGCTCCTCCCATGACCCAGTTTCAGTCGCACTCCTCTCTCCCAGACACATCCAGCATCCCTGCACAGCTCCCTCTCCACCTCTGTCTGACACTCACTAATGGGATTAGGAAAAACACACTTTTCCCTGTGGTGGGAGCGCCTCTCAGGTAAACTCTGAGCATATCTGCACAGGAAGTGGAGCAGCTTTTGCTCTGTGGCAAAGGCATCAACCAATCACAGTTGGTCCCGCGCCTTCCTTCAGCTCCTGCATGTAGAGCAGTGCAGGCGTGACACCAGTCGAACGTTTTCATCTGGTTTTGGATTATTGCAGAAAATTAGCTTAGTGAGCAAGTTTACAATACTTTACACTGTTCTGATGTTTGAAGCCGAAATCCAACCTCCAGAGGTAAAAAGCTAATGTTAGGCTATAAACCAACTACACCACGGTCACATGACGTCAACGTCTCCACCACTAAGCTTCCAACTGGTCATTTCATTTAGCTCTGAGCTCTTCTACAAAAGCCTTTCTTCTTAGAAAGTTAGTGAGAGTTTGAAAGAGCGTGAGTAGAAACACAACGAGGCTGTAAAGGTGGACTGGTGAGTAGATGGGTTTTCATGTTAACGTCCCCGACAACCTCTGTAGTCTCATTTAGACACTCGTTAGCAACCGCCTTTTTTAAGACACGTAAAAGCTTCAAACATCAGGAGTGGGGGATTTACTGACCCATTTTATGTTGGAGAATAAAACCTGAAAATGTCTTGAGCTTGTGTTAAAACCACAGACCTTATTTCAGACATTTAACCAGAAACACACTGACAACAGGAAGAGCTAACATGCTAACATGCTAACTGACTTCCTGGTTTTAGGCTCATTCCTGCAGCTCTGTATCTGCAGGTGAGTATTTCACATTTATCATGTGTTTATCGATCACACCCCGGGTGTGTAACGGCCTTAAAGCTCATTACGTCGTTTTCAGACAGCGTACTCTTCTTCTATCCATTAACAGAGAGTGGGGAGAAGTGGCAAAACAAGGTTAGTGCTTCCACTAATTCCCAGACACTTCTCTCACTTAAAAATGCAAACTGTGTTTTCTCCGTCGTTTTCAGATGTGCAGCGTCCTCCCACACATCCTCACTCTGTCATCTAAACTGAGGGGAAACCAGAGGAAGTTATCCACGACTGAATCAAAGGTAACACAAGCCTCTGGTTGCTTATATAAAGGCCTCAATAAATGAAGAGTGATGGTGGCAGACGCCTGCTGTATCATCCTCTCAGGGCACCATCACTCAGCAGATCAGCCACAGCAAAGAGGAAGTTCCCTTTCAAACTAAACCGCCGGCCCATCCATCACGACGCTGTGCTGCCTTTGGCCAAACCGCCCGAGTGCACGCACACATGACAAAAGAACACAAACTGTGGAGTGTGCATCAGGAGCTGATGAGCTTGAGGTTAAACTTTTTATAGCAGGCTGTTATAAAAATAAAGAGTCAGCCAAGAATAACTAACCACACAAACATCATAATGATGCAGCCGCCTGTGAGAAAACACTGATGCAATGTGTCTAAATGACTTAAACACTGCTGTGTTAAAGACTCCATTCATTATGTGTCTCCAGGCCAAGAGACACTCCAACATTAGATACAACAAATATGTCTGAATATCCTCTTTGAAGCACTGCTGGGCTGAAACTGAATCAGCTTGAATATTATTCTATAAAATATTTGATTTGTTTCTGCACAGAAATGCAATAATATATTCAAATTAAACTTCTTAAATATCTAATTTCAGTCGACTTTAAAATCAAATACACAAACTAATACTCAGCTTTCAGCTCTGAGATTCCCATAATAATCTGTTGGATTAATAAAACCCCAACAGTCGGACTTCCTTTTACCATGTTGCTTGGCAACCAGTCAGCCATGGCTTCACTGCAGTTTCTCTCATCACATCACACATTGTCTCTGCACCTCCATCTTTGGTATAAGCTGATGACTTTTTAAGCAGTGGAGTTATTAATGCACCTAAAGTTGTTTACAGTCAATTAAAGCTGAAATGCTTTTCTTTAACTGATAAAACTCAAGTTATCGTCCTCAGAAATACAGCAAACCTACAAATTCAGTACTTTAAATAAACCACAGCAGGGTTTAACACAGCAGACATCGAGTTAGAAAAGCACAGTAATAATGGCTCTGATGTGTTCAGGGGCCCCAGTAAGTCATGACTTTGGAGTTTTATTTAGTTTTATCATTTATATATTTATATATACACCTGTGCCTTTGCCTTCTGGTAAAAGGCTTCATTTAATGTGAGCTAAATACCTGTAGAAATAAAGTTAAAGAACTTTTTCTTTTACAGAAATGACCTAGAAATGTCCCCGATCTTAATCCTTTTAGTGCAGTTTTTCTTGTGATTTTTCTGTGCACCTGCAGACTCCTTATTCAACAAAACACACTTGTCATTTCTTCCTCCTGACTCAGCTGTTTACAAACCTGCACCATATCAGCTGGATGCATTTTTTGTAACGTAATGCTAAAATATTTTTTAATTTGAGAGCCAATAAATGCAATATTCTAACATATTATTAATTTTCTCTAAACACATTTAAACTATTGAACGTGTTACCAGGGCTCGCTGGGCTGCTCCATTGGATGCTGTTTTTTTCTGCATGTAAGGGTTGATATTAGCTCTAATTAACAGGCCAACTGGGACCTGTGAGCCCATTAACACGACCTTAAATACAAAGAGGAAAAAACAAAAAAAGCCAGACAGACACATTCGCAAATACCCAGTGAGCAGCCAAGTGCCAGTAATCAGCTCTCAGAGGGAGAGGAGGAGGAGGAGGAGGAGGAGGAGGAGGAAGAGGAGGAGGAGGAGGAGGCGAAGACGCTGAGCTGAAACCTTCTGTTTATAGCAGCAGAGTGAGTGACAGCACAGCCTTGGTCACTATAAATAAACATGAACCTGTTCACCAGCTGGGCCAGGCCTCCTGCAGACTAACATTGTCTTAAAGCCAGCTCCTGTCTCAAATTGCAGCTTCTCTCTCTTTGAGGTTGAAACGCCAGAGGCCCAGTGGCTGATGGGTAACCAAGTGACAAGTCTGAACTATTAACCTTAGATGTATATCAGGCAATAAAGGGATTAAATCAGCATGACTCTTTCCTGAGATACAAAGAGGAGAAGCCGGTGGTTGTCTCAGCGAGGCTGAAAACTGAGCAGAGTGCGGTGTGTTCATTAGATGAGTCATAGCTGGTGTTTGGGAACAACTGAAGCCCTCATCACTCTGACGTGTTCGGATAATTGCGGCAGCCGCTTCTCTAAAACTGCTGCCGGTCAATCAGCCGGGAGGAGGCCGGGGCGGCGTAACGAGCGAGCGCCCTTCTGTTCCTCGTCAGGCTGAAAGGAAATATTTACCCAGATCACCACAGAACCTATGCTGGCTCCGGAGTAAATAAACATGCACTCAGGCAAGACAAACTGAATGGCTCTCAGAGCTCTGGGTACAGTTACAGGCAGCAGCTATTAAGAGCTGCCCTCAAAGAGGAAGCCTGAGCAGTCTATTTACATGGAAATGTCTTCTATAGTGCTGCCTCCATGTTGACAGCGGGTGGAAAAGGAGAGTTGTCGTGATATTTTGACAGCACGCTAATTAAATTCAGACTCAAATTCAGCTTTCTCAGTGTATCCCAGACCACACTGACATCTCAGAGCATCTAGATTTGACCCTCAGGGAGCTAATAAGCTAGCATCTCCTCCTCTGTGAGGAACCCACCCAGTTTGGGGAAGACGATGAGGTATTCTGCATTGCATTGTGGGCAGGCGACGCGCGCCGTGCTGTTCCCCCGCTGCTTCTCGTCCACCCAGCGCTGCAGGCAGGCCTGGTGGACCCACTTGGTGGAGCCGCGGCAGTGACACGGACGCACCCACTCCGCCGTGCGGTCGTCCTCGTCCGTGGCGAAGCACACCCAGCAGCTCCTGAGAACACACAACAAACGACACACACACGTTACGTTACAGCTCGACGCTTATTTCCCTGCGGTCCAGCTGACGAATAATGTGATTTCTGAAGACACATGAGCAGATTAGACGGAGCTGCTGTGCTTCTGAATCAAAGTGGTGTGATGAATACCTTTGGCTCGAGTAAAACTAAACCTAAGCAGAGCGCCTGCCCACTGGCACAGAGAAAAAAAGAAACTGCCTACCACACATTCGACCTTAGATTCTATTTCAATCACAGGTTTTATAAATAAATACACCTGGTTTTTGAAGGTGTTTACAGTCTGCCTGTAAAGGTCAGGTGGGTTCAGGAGTATCAGGATGGTGAAATCCTTCCACGTCTGAGGACAATGAAAAGTCTATAGTGCATCATGTTTGTTTATTCCTGCGACAGATGAGAGGAGAGTGTGATAGAGAGCAGGCAGGACGAATGAAATCTGTTCATGAGTGAAAAGCGAGCAGTCAGCTGCACAGTCGCTTCACAAGCTCCGGTTTGTTTGGACTCCTTACTGAGGAAAGTGTTGGCGAGGTCATTTTTCAGCATTTCAGGGACAATGATAGAGGTGGTGATCAAAGTCTGGCCTGGATGGGACTCACACAGCATCGCTCTGGGCCAGTGACTCTGCATGAAATCGGCCAAGATCAATACATAAACCCTATAGGCAAACAGGCTGTAATGCTGACTGCTTGTCAGGCAGATCTGACAGCACCGCAGGAACTGCTCGACACACACACACACACACAAACAGGCCCGTCATCCTGCCAAGGAAAAAGATTTCCAGGGGGATTAGTTTTCAGATCACATCACAATGTCAGATTCCTCCTGTTATTAAAAAAGGGAAGGCTACACTTAACTTCTGCCGTTTCTCGTGGATCCGCTGCTCAGACCGAAATCCACCAGGGATGCAGACAAAACCAGAGGAGACACAGGCTCTCTCTCTGGGTGACATCCAGACAAATGCTTTGTTCTGGCCTCCAGCCAAACCATATTTTAACCCCCCCACACACACACACTCACACACACACATCCTCCTCCCTCTCCTCCCACATTATATCTCACTTTGACTCCACTTCCTCCAACTCCTCACTTACAAGGAAGAAGCCTTTAGCATGTTTGTCCTGTCGGCTGCGTTATCTTCCAATTAATTGGACTCCTTTTGTGAACAATACGCCCCCCCCTCACCCTCCTCTGCACATTTGAGAGGTAAAATGATATCGAAGTTCCTTGACCTTACCACAGTACATCTCCAACTGTGACATTATATTGCTTTTCCATAATTAATCAGCAGAGTGCGACTGGCTGGAGGGTTCACCGCCCCTGTGGTTCAAGAAACTAGACCAGTTTCCTTCTTATTTTAGCTGCTGTTCAGTCCTGGGTTACATGTGAATAAGTGATTTGAGAAAATAGGCAGCCTGCAGAGCACGACTGAGTTTTACAGCTGCTGATAAAAGCGAGGGACAGATGCAAATTTTCTTTAAAATGGAGAAATGTTCCTTTAAGCCACATCCACATCCAGTTGGGTCTGTTGCTAGGAGATGTGCCGGTTCAGGAGCCGACCGCCGCCTTCGACCCAGTCGCCCGGACTATCCGCGCGTGTGACATTTACGTCCTCATTTTCATAATTACACTGAACCTTGAGCAGCTGGCATTTCACTTGATGAATGAAACAATGATTAGTCTACACACACACACACACAGACAGCTCCCATAAACCCCTGGCATAAATCCAGTGAGTGAGCAGAGACCGGCTGTAATGGAGCCGTTTGTTTTGTTCTCGCAGGCTGTGATTATTTACATTTTTTGGTATTATTCAGATGAGAGAGAAAACCTGGCAGATTATTATTTATAGAGTGCAGGTTACAGTGAGCGCCATCATGCTCCATCTGTCTGCATTAAGTTCATTCATTTTAGAACAAACTGCTGAACGTGTCGGACCTGCCCAGACAGTTTAGAGTTCCACTTCCTATCTTTAACAGGTAACAGCTATGCCCAGCTTTTTTACTCTCACATTAGGAATATTACAAACATCCACCTGCAGCTCTGACTCCCTCTTAAAATCTATCTCTGGGTGTGGGAAGATTCAGGAGGGTTTACAAAGAAAAACATGTAACTAAACTGCCTCTTATGTGGAAATAATTAAGAAAATCACTTGAATACAAAGTCTTCTCTTGCAGCAGTTTGGCTTCAACATTTATTCAGAGGCTGACTCAGCGAATCCCCCATGGTACACCGTGTACATTTCAACCCTCCTGCTCCCACAGCTGAATAATGGATGTCAAATCTGTGGGCGTCTGTCATCATCATACTGAGGTCTGGGTGCGCTGTTACTGGGGGCCCACAGGGGGGCCGATGGGGGGGTCCTGTGTGTGAGAGACCGTGGATGGCTGAACTTGGATTATTTGCTCGGGTTGCCGCCTGCGACGGGCAACGGGATGAGTTTTCCAATACTCCCCTGATTGTGAATAAAACATGACGACGCAGGAGAGGAGCCGCCGGGTCGAAGGCGCTCGGGTGACACGGCCGGTTGAAGAGGCCGAGGGCGGGAACACGAGGTGAATCTGAGTCTGACGGAAACATCAGGCCTCTGTTCACACTTCAGTCCACTGTCTGCTCAGGTGTGTGAGCCTGCACTGGAGCTGGGTTAATCTCAATACACCCAGGTCTAACAGAGGGTGTGTCTCTCCAGGTGTGAGGGAACACAAGTCACATCATCATCACTTTTAGATTTTTTTTCAGTGAAAATTTAACTGAAAAAATTCTGCATCATGTCTGATGCTGCATCTAACACGTTTAGTTTTTCTGCACTGCAAAGCTAACAGGAACAAATATACAGCTTACTGCCGTCTCAATGTCCCAAAAAGACAGCAGGACGAGCAGGTCGAGTGGACGCCTGGACAGATGTCTCCAGAGAAGAACGACAGCGGAGGAACAAAACCCGGCACTGCGTTAGATTCACTGGCTCCTGTTCCTGTAACCCGGCCCTGCAGCCTGACAGGACCTAATACAACAGCACTGAAACACTATCCTCTGAGCGAAACTTTAATCTGTGGCTCGATGTTGCCTCGGCCCTGTTTAACAGAACACTCCAGATAAGACCATGGCTTCTAAAGCTATAAATTCAAAACGGCAGATGGTAAAAAAAAAAACAAAAAGCCTGACAGGTTTAATTAACGACACAATCAGGTGTGAATGCTTGTTTGCTGGTGATTCTACACTGTGTTCACAACACATATTTACATGTTTACTCGACAAAAACGAAGCCTAAACCTACAAACGCATCATATTGACAGATGCTTCCACACCTGGAACAACTTCCCCACTACAGCACGACAAGGTCTGGAAGGTTTCCATCAAAACGTCCTTCAAGAACATGAGCTGTGACGACGGCCATTCGCCTGAACTGCGCCGCAGCAAGGTGACCCTCCGTCTCTGCCACTTATTTACATGTTAAACAGGCAAACTCAAGTGTGGCTTTGCTGCTTTCCTCAATGAGCTTTAATCCAGCTAATGCTAACCGACTGCTCTGAGACTTCAAGGGCAGGCGAGCAGCGCTGTGTATTATCCTTTTTATTTCACCAGTTACTGTGAAAAGGCTGCTGGGATCAAACGAGCGAGGGGCTGCAGATCCTTCCTGTAAAGCTGTGAATGGGATTCTGACGATCGTGACGTCACGCAGGCGCAGGAGCAGTCAGCTCAGGGCGACAGGGTGATTGACACTGTGTACAAAGATGAGTGTTACCGCACAGCTACTTTCTCATCGTCTCACAAGTCAGGTTCTTTAAGGAGCACATAAGCCGCCCGACAAAGGCGCCTTTCACTCCGCAGAGGTCACGTGACTGTGGGAAAACTGGAGGCTCCTCAGCACAAAGGCAGGGGCACAGGAGCACCGGATTCTGGTCTGCAAGGATCTTTAAAAGGGAAGGTTAGGGCCTCAGGAGGTTTCTCCATGTCTGACTGCTTCAGCTCAATCACAAACTAGTCTGGTCCATGTCGGTTAAACAACAACAGCAGCGAGGCAGGGTGTTTGCCAACCCAGCTCCTCAGGAGTCTAAGATTAGCACCGTTCAGGAGTCCTCTCTGAAAAGATGTCACAGTTATGGAGTCTTGGCGTATTTTCCACCTGAGCTGGACAAAATAACAGGGTGTCCTTACAAAGCTGTGCAACTGAACACACCAACATGAAGCTTCTTCATAAAAAACAGACGTTATTCCACATATACTGTGACATTTTAAAAATAGCAGCACTTTAAATTTAGGAAACCGACCAACAAACATTAATCAGAGGTTTGTTTGTGTTGCTCACTCACAGGTAAGTCATGTTTGTCAGCTAATACAGGAGCCTCCCACCTCTCTTCATGACAAATGTGTGTACTTGTGCTACCTGCAGCACAAGCATGGCGACCTTTGTATTATATCAACACGTGCACAGGAGTCCAGGAGAAGGCGTTTGTTTACGCGGCGACCGGCCCACGAGAGGCTGGCGTGCTCAGTTAGAGACTATGACCAGTGATGATTAACACTCACATGACCCTCATTTCACTTTCACGTGTGTTTGTTTTGGTGGTTTTATTGTGCGTACGTAAATGTTCACACTATAAAAACACAGCCCTGAGATACAGCAGTGAAACCGGACGGCCTTCAGTCAACACCTTGTGGTTTAAATAACTCGAGCCTGCTAGCTCAACCACCTAGCTTAATGCCATTTGGCCTGAGCTTTCATTGATGTTAATGCAGCACAGGTTTCTACAAGCTGCACACTACCAGCTACTCATTTCTGTTTGGAGTACGAGTGTATGAGAGAATATTAAGCTTATCCAGCTGACACAAACAAGGTGTAATTTCTAATAATGATGACTAATCTAACCATGAAAACTGCTGCTTTTATGTTTGTTTATTCAATCAGATGAAGGATTTTAGTCATCAGACGTCTGGATTTGAAGTTCTCCGAGAAACAAGCTGAAGAAACAGCCTCTCCCAGCGTCCTGTGTACGTCTGAGGGTAATTCAGCTTCAAGTTAAAACCTCCTCAACGATGAATCCTCACCGATAAACAAGCTTCTTCAGTTTTAATCATCAGGTACGTTGACCAGAACTGTCCTAATAACATTCATATTTGACATCACTGTGTTGATTCTTTCTGATCAAGTAGGTTTAACTCTTTACTAGAACATGTTGTAGTGAGAAAACCTCTGGCAGTACAGTTGAATAAAACATGTATATTCATGAAATTATGAGCTCTAAGTTTTAAGCTTTGACACCAAACCATGGCTACAGAGTTTAACCACAACTCCTGTCAATCATTATTAGCCCTCACTCACGTACAGCACATATTCATAAACCCACTCATACAGACAGCAGCAGGGTCAGTGATCTGGACAACAAAAGAATAAAACAAGGAGGTTGTGTGAGAGCCAATAGAAAGGTCAGGCTGGATTGAAATGTGTCTCCCACATCTATTTGTGAAACACTGCATTGCAGGGGCAGCTGGCTGCTTGTGGCAGGGCCCAGATAAGAGCCTGTGGAGCCTTATGTTTGTCAGCGATAGAGGCTGGGTACACAACCGTGGGCAAGGGGACATGACATACATCTTCCTGCTATCGACTCCTCAAACACTGTCAGGGTTATTGCCTCTGCCACACACCCACAGCACGCAGCTAAAGCACATTTCACAAAGCCCACATGCCCTTCTTTTCTTCCTGCTACTCCACCGAGTGCTTGGGAAATGGCTTCAAAGTCCAAAGTTTAATATTGACAGAAAGCACCGTGTCAAATGCCTACAGATGCCTCTTTAGCGCGAGCTGCACAGGCTATCAAATGCCAGTGACTATTTTGAGGGAAACGGCACACCGACGTGCTCGGACCCAACGCTGCAGCATCCGCTCACACAGAAGATGGAAAATTCTGGTCACTCGTGAAGCGTGACGCCTGGGAAACAGCCAGCGTGGCTTCGTCCCACTTAAAAACACTGAACCCTGTTTTATTATTCCATAAAGTGTAGAGAGTAACCTGGACACAGGTGAATAATGTTTGAGATTTGTCTGTGTCCAGGTTAAAGAGAGCTCTAAACACAGATTATTTTACTGAAGTCATTACATGAACCTTAACTACACACCCACAGTTTGTTCGAGAGCTGCTGAATTACCTGTAATTTATTTTCTGAACACATTCTCTGGTAAAAATAGAAGCAAGATGACAACAACAAACAACTCCTCAGCCTCACTAACAGTTTTGCTGGGAGGTGCAAAATTAACTATCTTGTTTTTACATTATGAATAAATTTAGTTCAGATCACACAGAAAAAGGTCTAATTTATTATTTTAACATCATCAGAATCTGAGGCTGTTTTTACACAAATAACTGAAAGATCAGAAACAGCATTTTGTGTTTTTAAAACTGCTGAACTGAAAAATATTATATATTTTATGTCTAATTTGGAGGAATGTAATAGTCCTAGTTTTTAAATTTAACCACTGGTTTCATATTGATTTCTATTCTGTTTGTTTTATTTGTTGTTTAATCTTGTCATGTGTAGGCGCTCTGAGCTGCATCCAGTTAAACTGAGGATGATAACAGGTTCTAATTTAGAGTTTGAATGTTAGTGGATCTGATCAGAGACTGAGGCTTTAAAAAAGCTCAAAAACACAGACGTCACACACGAGAATGTTTTCACAAACACGGCCGATGATCTTCAGGCCGACTGTGCCAGGTAAGAACTCTGTGTTCCCTCCAGATCTCTGAGGTCGCTTCTTGTGTGTTTCGAAACAGCAGATCACACATTGTCAGTGTTTTTGTTGACAGGTCTCAAATCGCTGTCAACTCTCCCCTCTCTACATCTGGAGGACTGCAGCTAATGTTTCCAGTTTCACCATCACCTAACGTGGCTTCCTCTGTTGATGTGAGCTGACCACAAACACAGCAGATCTGTAGCTGCAGTGCTACAACAACATCTGCTCAGTGTGATGTGATATTTCATGACGTCTCACAGTTCAAACTGAGCTGAGCTAACCTGTGCCTTCCTGTGTGCATCACTGTTTCCTCATGGAGCAAAACTCTGCATCACAAACCAGAAAACAGCTCTGGAGAGGTTCTCAGCGTGAACTGATGCTCTTGCCAAAACACCACAGGAAGCCAAACAAATGCAGAATAATAATGTGCTGAACGTGAGTTTAACTTGTTGCTTAGGAGAGGTTGGCTGCCGGCTGTCACAAATAAAAAAGCTGCAGCCTTTCAGACATGAATTCGAGGCTGGATTTTATGCCTAGTATGATGAGCTACAGCTCTGAGCCTGGTTCAGGACCCTGCTGCTCCAAGGGAGCTGCAGAGTTGCTGACGGTGTGCCCTGACATCCCTGAAGAAATGCACCGAGGGCAGGATTGTATGTGTTTATGGCTCAAAATAATTCCCCACCCGTCACAATGGATCTCCCCTCCACTGGACCATGAAACTGTTAAACCTGCGGTTCCACATTGTGCCGAGCAGAGCTTCAGTCCACCCTGAGTGCTGTCAGACATTTCGATGTCAGACGACATGTTCGAGCTTCTTCTGGCTGCTGTAAAATTTGACAGTGGCTTCACTGACCTGTGTGAACAGGCAGTGAAGAGCTGTGACAGCCTGGTAGTGTGGAACAGACCTACACGTTTGATTAGGTGTCAAACCCATAAACGTGTTGGTCATTAAGCAGAATTTTTACTCCAACGACAGGTTTGCCTTGTTGGTTGCGGGACAAGGTTCGGTCGGACTTCACAGCTAGAAGGTTCTGGGTTTGAACCTGGTTCAGCCAGACCTCCAGCTTCCTCCCACAGTCCAAGAACATGTGGTTTAGGTTAACTGATGATCTTAATTGCCTGTAGGAGTGAATGGATGTTTGTCTCTACATGTCATCCTCTCAGGATAAGCCAGATGGACGGATGGATGGATGGATGGATGGACGAATGGATGGATGGATAGATGGATGTGGTGAGGAAGTTTCCAACACTTATTTACCCACAATGCACCTTTACCACTCTGTTTCTTTTACTGTAAAATATCTCCACATTTCTGGCTAGCGACAGCTGACGATACCTGCTAACTTTACAGCTCTTCCTGAAGATGTCAGCGAACTCTCTCAGACTCAATATGCTCATGTTCCTCTCCTTAACTACAAACTGTTCATGCACACAGCTCAGACATCTTATCAAGCAGCTGAAGGGTTACATAAGTTTCAGCCATTCTCTGAACGAGTGTGTGTTTAAACAGCAGATATCCAGGGGCTTATTTTAAACAGAAGATAAGCAGACAGTTTATTCTTTCAGTGTCAGTGAACGTGACAGCTTCAGGGTCAATAGTTGATAGTTAAGGGTCAGTAGTTAACAGGACACATGTTGTGGGAGAAGTGCAGCTGACACTGTGACCTTTAGGTGCACATATGACATAAAGGTGAATAAGATCAACAGGTACTAAGATCACCTGATGATGACCTGATGACCTCAGTGTTCATTTCGGGGCAGTAGTAGTGGAGGACGTCCTGCATCAACATTACAAAACTACACCAGCTAGCTAACGTTAGCGCCAGTCAAAGCTAAGTTTAAAGTCAATAAAGTAAACAAGAGAACCACATATTAAAGTTGATGAGTTTCTAAATAAAGTGACAAGATGTTTGTCCTGTCATGTGCTTCACCCCGATTCCTAACAACCGCTGTGATCTTTACGTAAAGCTACGTAGCTACCGTTAGCATGCTAGCCTTAAACTTGAACTCACCTGTCCTAGATTCTGCTGCATGACCACTGCGCCCTGTTCCGCCATGATCGTGGAGAAGCACGAGAAAAATAACACTCGGATGTTTGTCTTCTGAACAGAGGAGGTGAACTGCGTTACAGATAAAACATTAAAATGGCACGCCTGTTGATTTCACTGCAGCTGAGGTTGGCGTTAAACCACTTGCTAGCTGAGGCACTAGCGCTAACTAGCTACATAGGCCTTTCTGTTGACACGGCGCATCAGCTGCAAACGAGCCAGTTATTCGGCATAAAACTAATCCTCCGCGATCATGACGATCTGAACAGCATCTGTGTGCGATCGATGCCCGCGGTTCACGTAAAAATCCGCTTCAGCTCGGCTACGGCCTTGTCTGTCACCAATATCATCGCACTGGCGCGACCGTTTGACTCCATTGACTGGCCGTCTCTGAGGTAACGCAAAATAGAACGTCCGTGCGCGCTTGCGTCATCAAAACAAGGACAGCGCCGCAAGGGGAAACCGGTCCCCCACCCCCCTAAAAAAAACATGGGAAATGTAGTCCCGTAACGTTTCCTCCCCTCTCATGGCTAAAAACACCAACTTAATGTTGTGAATCTGCTCCCAGCAGATGTGGCAGCGGCTTCCTGGAGGCGCAGCCGCCATGAAGATGCACATCTGGCTACAGAACACGTCTAACGGTGGTAAGACGTTTTAATTAGGCTGGACTGTCTCTGACAAAGTCTGCTCCACACCTTCTCTGAATGTCTTTACCTGAGTGTTAAAGTTATTCTTTAATATAGCACAACAAGCTTTTCTGTAAATACATGTAAATGATGTGTGAACACTTTATATTTATTGCTGTGTTGCATATAAAACAGTGCAGGAAGGAGGTGTGTGTGTGTGTGTGTGTGTGTGTGTGTGTGTCACTGTCAATCATTCTTATTTTTACTGCTGCTTTCTTGTAACTTCACCCATGAATCAGCTGATATATAAACCCTATATTTACCTTACAGCAGCAGCCAAGCAGGAACAACATGGGTTACATGTTTGTTGACCGGCCACTGCAAAAAAAAAAGTGAGAAACTACAACTCCCTACAGCCTCCGCGGCATCATCCATGCGCCGCAGTCAATCAGCTGTTGAGGCAACTGCTGACTACCTCGGCACAAGGGTAGCTCGTTTGTCATATCTAAACCCAGACGAGGCAAACAGAAATCTCTTTATTTACAGAGTCCCATAAAGGTGAACGATAAAGGTAAATCCAGACTTGACGTCAGGCCGGAGGAGAGACAGCGCTGTGTGTATGTGTGTGTGTGTGTGTGTGTGTGTGTGTGTGTGTGTGTGTACATGCTGTTTTGTTGTTTGTGTGGAAGAGAGAAGGGGACACACACACACACACACTCACATATGGATTAAAGGGGGGTTTTAAGGCTTCATGACATGTATCGGACGCCTGGATCAGCGCGGTAAACGGGCTCTTGCAGGGCCAGGTTTTGTGGCAGGGTGTGTGGTGAAGGGGCCGGGAGGTGAGCCGCTGCTGGCTGCTGATTCTGCTGCTTTGATGACCTTGGAAACGCAGCTCTTGGAGGAGAAAACACGGATTAACCGGTGGTGTGTGTTGCAATGCAACGCATGCTATTGCGATTACCTTGAAAGTCCATGTTGTGTCACTGCCATCATGAAACGATCCTGCGTGTCTGAGTTATTTTAACAAAGTCTCCTGCATCCGTGATACGGACAGGCCTCGGTGTGTGGCTGCGTGTTAGCTCTCCTGAGCCTCAACCGGAGCCTTATCACCGTTATCAGCTTTTTAATTCCGCATAATTTCAACCGGACATCATCTGACACTCTGACATATCCTGTGCTTGTGTGTTGCCTGCGCTCCAGCTGCCAGGATTTTCATTTTCAGTACAACCCTGCAATAACCGAGCATGTTGTGCTCTATTTACATTTTAGATCGCCCCTGCTTTGTGGCTTTTCTCAATGCAAAATTGTCGTTTCAGATATTTGAATGTGTGCTTGTTAATTTCTGCTGTTTTCTGCGCTGCCTCTGATATGCAAAGTAAAATGATAAATGAATTTTTGCATGAAAGGTTCAATATAATCTGTAGGTTACACCGAGTGCAGCTTTGACAGGTGACTTTAAGTTGTTCTCTTATTGCTTTAAAATGCAACTTGCAGGGGAACATGTTGTACAGTGTGAATGCCAGCCCGTGTCTGAGTCAATGCGGACCTCAGGCAGAGTCCCTCTTTGCGCTACAATAAACCGTCTTATGATAAATCAGAATATTCCTGCAGGGACTTCTGTGTTTCACACTGATGTGGCCAGCCTGCTTTATTTTCCTTATTAAACTGTGGCTGTAAAAAGGCTGCTACATGTTTTATTTGAAGGGAAATGTGGAGCCGGTCTTTGCGGGGTAGTAAAGTGCTTCAGGTGCGTCAGTTTCTCCTGCGCCTTTATTTGGAATGGATTTAGTTTATTTTTTAAAAAAGAAGCTGTGCTCGTGTGTGTGTCGAAGTTCCTGGGTCAAGGTAGAAGTGTATTTTAACCTTGCTGAAGGACAGCTGTATTTACTGACGTATGTAAATGAATATAGGGGAGGTCCTTGGGCAAAAACACACACTGAATCAGTTTCACATTGCAGCGCCGGAGTTCCTGCGTGGAAGGAAAAACGAGACGTGGCGAAATCTGGTGAATATCTGCAGCCGTGTGCTCCGTGTGTAATTTGTGGGATTTGTGAATCATTCTGGTGTAGTCTTGGGAAGTGTGTTTTTTCCTCTTCTTCTTTTCGGCTAAATGGGTGATCCCGCATTCGCTTTGCAGTTGCCTGGTCCCTCTAACATCATATCCTTGTCGGAGTTGTCCCAGTTCATCAGATACTACAGCAGCCCGGCGAGCCCGGTGCACGATCTGCTGAATTACAACAATAATAATAACTCCTCGTCTCTGTTTCCCCTCGTTTCAGCTCAGCAAACCATGCAGGATGATTTACTGATGGACAAAAACAAAGCCCAGCCTCACCATCAGCAAGATCCGACGCAAGTAGACCCTCCTCCCTCCACCCCGACCCCGTCATCGGAGCCCACTTCTTCTTCATCGGAGTCGGAGAGCCCGTCGACCGGGAGCAACCAAGCGGCTTCAGCGCTGAACATCAGCAGCAAGGACAAAGTGCCGATGGAGTCGCCGATCCTGCCCGGGTTGAGCTTCCACCACCAGCCGCAGGAGACCGGCGGCCCCCTTTCCTCCCCTTCCTCCTCGTTTGGGAGCACTTGGTCCACGGGAACCACGAACGCCGTGGACGATAGCTTTTTCCAGGGAATACCCTCGGTGAACGGGACGATGCTTTTCCAGAACTTCCCCCACCACGTCAACCCGGTCTTCGGGGGGAATTTCTCCCCGCAGATCGGCCTGGCTCCCCAGTCCCAGCAGCATCAACAGCAAGCCCAGCAGCAGCAGCAGCCGCAGCCGCAGCAGGCGCAGCAGCAGCAGCAGCAGCCCCAGCAGAGGAGATCCCCTGTCAGCCCCAGCCAAGGCCCCTTCCCCCAGAGAAACGCTTATCAGACCATCATGAACAACAGCAAGGGGTCGTCTTCTTCTGCCTCATCGTCCGCTTGGAATAATCACCAAAACGCCGCTTGGAGCACAGCCTCCAACCCCTGGAGCGGGCTGCAGGCAGGCAGGGACCCGCGCAGACCGGTGGGCGTCGGGGTAGGGGTCGGGGTCGGAGTCGGCGTCGGGGTGCCGTCACCCTTGAACCCCATCTCCCCCATGAAAAAGCCCTATACCAGCAATGTTATAGCACCCCCCAAATTCCCAAGACCCGGTCCCCTCACCCCCAAACCCTGGATGGAGGACAGCGCCTTCAGGACTGACAACAGCAACAACATACTGCCTTTCCAGGTAAATACATTCCCAGTAGGAGCAGGCCCAGGCCTAGCTCTACCGCCTCAGCCTGTGGTTATAAAAATGCTGACCACTTTGACATGTTGTCAGTTTGTCCGTAGTCGACCTCTGAAAATACAGGCCGATTTATTCGATGTATTTTGTGTAAATATTCAAGGAAAAGCAGAGTGTCTGAGAGAAAAGCAACAAAGTAGGCTAGCGGAGGATAAGGTCACCCTGAACTCATCAGCACCACGGATTCATTATGGGTCCGTTTATTATAGAGATTAACATCCTGTTTATGTCATATTCAATTTGCAGTTAATTATATATGATACGAATCATATAGCTTTTAATACCACTCATTTTTCCATAGCCTGTGTCCTACATTTGAACGCAGCAGCAGATATACATTTTTAATTAATTAAGGTAATTATGCATAAAAATCCCTTTATGTTAAATGTGTAATACACCAAAGCTGTGGCTTATTTGGCTGAGCCGAGCTGACAAATGACCATCGGGTTTTGCCGGTAGCTGTCAACATTTTTTATGGCTTGTGTGCTGGCAAGACTGTGCAGTGGAGGTCAGATAAATCGAATGAGACAGTGAGTCCTTGAAGTATTTACCATCGATCACGGCTATTTTTACGCATTCAGAGACAAAACACACTCGAATCAGCCCCAGAGTGGAGTCGCAGTGTGCGGGTTTATTGAACTAAATGGTTAAATTTCCTCTGCCAGCTCACTCACTCACTCTCCGTGGGATTTAAAGGACACATGACGCATTCAGGTGCTACTCGTAACCCTGTCGGCTCAGACTGACAAGACCTGGTTATGAAGGCTTCATCACCAGCTCATCCACTGATACCAAAGCATTTCTTGTTTATCAGTGATACATGTTATGAAATACTTAAAATGAGGATGAATCGTGTATCAGTCATTAATCTTCTGTTGGTGCGTCTACATTCTCATCAGTTCCCTGGTTAGAATCGGGTTCTCGGAGTATCCTGGTCATGTTTTGTGCATGTAAACAGTTTATTCTGTTTTCAGGAACCTGGGTATGGACTGTATACAGGGATACAAATAACCAGATTCTGATGTTCCCTGTAAATAATATTCTGAATGAGGTCAAAACCAGGATGAGACTCATATTATGTGATACTAATGCATGTAAACGCACTCTGTGTGTAATAATAATAATAATAATAATGCTAATAATAGGAATGATAATTATGAACTCGTGGCCTTGCTGTCCACTCCTTATCTTGTAGAAAATTCCTCTGTTGTCAACATTTCTGGTAGTTCATGTTCGCTTTCTCCTCGTAATTACAAAGATTTCCGATAGTCTCTGAAGGCAACATCCGTTCTCGCATTTGATTGGCTTGGGATGGGATAGTGGGCGGGGTTTGAACCCGGGGATAGAAACGGAGCGCAGGTCCAAACCGGTAGGTAGAGAGGAGGGGTTACCACAAATTAAATATCAAATTAAATCAAATTATTACGCTTTTACTGTGAGTTTCGACAAAAACATTAAACACAATACAAATACTGATATATATATGTGTTTGTGTTAAAGCTGTGAGGTCCACGAAAACTACTTTTATTCCGAGTTAAAACACGCTAGCAGGTTTTTTAGCTAACAAGCTATTAGGCTAACAAGCTAACAGACAAATTAGCATTGCCAACAATAATATTTTTGATACGTTCCCGTCACAACATGTGGCAAAAATAAAATGTGTACACTAATATTAACTTTCTAATTGATGTTTCCAGACAAATTCAAAATATATAGTAATATATTAATATACGTAAATTTGGCTGTAGCAGCACTTTAGTGGACAACATGTCTGTTTCCTGTGTATTTCAGCAGGAAGTCTTTCCCTGACTGACATGTCTGCTTCCAGAGTATACCCTCATGAACAGGCCTAATATTGTATGGCTGTTTCACATGGCTATTCATGTGTTTTCCCTATGTTTAGCTATGCTGCCTGACAAACAAGCCCAACATAAAAAATAAGCCAGCCCTAAAAGACTCCCCCTCTCTTAAGTCACCGGCTTACTTAAAAAGGAGCACTTGTTCACCCGATCACAGCGAGGACTCGGGAGGGCCGGAGCTCGAAGCCAAAATGTTAACCTGTTACTGCAGCAGAGGACTACATGTGCAGACTGAAAAACACTGCCTGGTGCAGGGTGAAATTCCAGCCGGCTTGAAACGTATAGCCTTTTGAGGAGATGGTGATTGTGTGTGTGTCAGTCAGGCCCTCACCCCAGGCTTTAATACTTTCCTCTGGTCAGAGTCCCTATCTGTGTTTTCTTGACTGGGCCAGCTCCACTTATCACCAGGAGACAAGGTCATGGGGCCGCATGTCTTGCTGTATAGATTGCTGTGTTTACTGAAGTGAAGCTCAGGCGAACAGCAGAGAAGAAGCTCGATTAGTCTGTTGACAGAAAATTAATCTGCAATAATTCTGATAATCTGTCGTTTGTCTGAGTTGCTGATGTTTCAAGCTCTTCCTCAGACTTGCCGTAGCTACACAGAGTTGCACAATTAAAATCTATAACTCTTATTCAAGGATGAGTCCACTGTAAAAGGCCATCACAGTGATATTGTGATTATACAAAGGCAGTGCTAAGATATCCTAACTTTTTGTCCCTTTATGTTTTATGTTTCTTCCCTGCCTCTTTAAAACCCCATGACCCCTGGTTTTTATAACACAAGATGCAGAGACAACCTGGGGCAAAATTGGAGCAATTATTGTCATAATCATATTAATCTGCAGATTATTTTTTGATTAATTGCTGAAAAAAAACCATATATATATTTTGAGAGGCAGGAACCTGCAAGTGTTGGACTTTTTTTCCACTGTAATCGATGATTTTTCTGTCAATGGACTGATCGATTAATCACTTAAGTCTCAAGCCTAATTTAAATGAAGCTCATTAATCTCATAGTGTCATTAGAGTTGTTTTCTCAGGCTTTAGAGCAGATTATTCACTGATATTTCACAGGCTGAGTAGCTCACTCTGACCTTTATGTGTAAATCTGAGTGCTCCTGTAAGATCAGACAAACATTTGTCCTAGTATTATTATAATTCTGATGCAGAATCAGATACTGGACCAAATCTATGAGACAGAGAGGGTGTTTTTTTTATAGGGCAGACTCCAGCTCACACTTAGCTGCTTCACAATTACACCCATAATTGGAGAGAGGGTTGTCACCAGGATGCGAGGTCATGGTGCCACATGTCAACCGGCCTGTTTGCTGAAGTGAAACTCAAAGGCAAATCGCTGAGCTGAGCAGACACTGCTGTCCCGCAGTGTCATGTGGACAGCTGGTGACAGGTGTACTTGTTGTCATTCTCCAGATCTCCCTCGGTATTCTTCAAATGCCGCGGATGGAAAGAAACTCAGGGGTGAAATGTGGGAGTCCCGTGTGCTGCGATATGTGCTCGTACTCGCCTGCTGCTGCCGCTGCCGGCTGCTGCTTGAAGGGCGAGGAATGTGCGGAATGCAACTTAACATGTCAGTGTGAGGCTTAAGACACACACAAGTCACATGAGCTTCTCAGGAGATACCCTGATCGGAAGTGATGGCAGCGGCGATTGTTGTGTGGTCCCTCTCGTTATCATAATCACTTTGCATCAGATCAAGAAGTTTGAAGTTTTGCAGGCAGACTGACGGGCTGAGTCTCACAGTCAAATCTTGTCTGATTGTCATTCAGAGCGGCAGCAGCCTCGACAGGTCTGAGGGTGGGACCGGTGTGATTTACATTAGGGGGCTTTTATGTGGTTTAGCTCATTTCTTGTGCTGTTTTTGTCTCATCTTCAGTTTTCCGATGACCCACATTTAACCTTGTGTGTGTTTAAATAGGCTTTATTATATAGGTTAGGATTGAAAGGCACAGCCAGCTGCTGTTCAGAGAACAGAGGGCATGTTAGCTCACGCTCACACATCAGTCGCCAACAGTCTTTTGATAATTAATTGATTGTTTAAGTCTTAGATCATGCAGGAATATCAAATAGGAACTTTATTTAGTTTAAAAATTGGAATTCACCTTGGAATTAGTAACTGTTTTCTGACATTTTCAGGTCTAACTGTTCATAAAAGAATATAAAAATAATAATTTATTGCATCTCTAATCAGAACACTTTCAGCTGGGATACATGTGTATTTGTTCTAGCTTTTTAGGCCTGTGTCCCTCAGGTTGTTGTTTTTTTCTATCGCCCTTTACCCATTTATCAATTGATTGTTTGTGTCTCAGTGAAGATGTACATATTTGGCATGAAAAGAATTCACTGCCGCCACACTTGACAACTAGATTTTTAAAGGGGAAAAAAACAGAAACGATCAATTCACTGACTGATTCTGAAGCTGGCCGGCCTTAACCTCACTGCACAGACATTACTCATTAAAAACAGGTACTCAGCCATATCTTAAGTGCCTGTTTCTTATCAGTGATCTCACTCATAAACGTGCTCTTATATCTTATTTATGGGTCATGAGGAAAGATGAGCTGCAGTGTAGTCAGGACGGGTCAACCTGAACCTGCGTTCTTCTCTCTCCCTGGGAACTTATGTGATGTGTTACACAGTGAAGTCTTGTATATATGATCTCTGTAGGTCATTTGACTACAGAGATCTCCCCGACCCCCACCCATCACTGTGTTCATCCACGTGTGTCAGAGAGGAGGAGGGGAGGATGGAGGGGAGGAAACTAAAAGCTCAGCGTTTTAAGTGTTTACCGTTTGTACCAAGTGGGCAGATTTTTATCTACGTGGCGCTGTCGGGTCCAGAGTGGGGGGAATAACGCTTTTGAATGCTCAGCCGAATGGGCAACAATAGCTGTGGTGTGCAAACAATGTGGCCCCGGCTCGGGCAGTGGACACAGGACACAGCTGCCAAGGCTGCAAGCCTCCAGCTCCGGCTAGGTTAGGCTCCGCTCTCAGCCTTTTTACCTTTGGCACACTAATAAATTCACACACACACACAGTGGGCCGTCTTTAACTTTTCAGAGGCAAGCCAGAGCTTTAACCTTGAGGTGTTTGATGCAGTATTGACTGTCCGGTCCTGGACGGACCGATGTGCTTCACAGGATCGGGAAATTAGTTTGGAGAGGTTTTTGTAAATCACAGGGGTGAAATACTCAGCAGATGACAGCGTTACTGCTGCAGCACAAACAGAAGTTTAGTGCCTCATCACAGCTGCAACTCCAACTCTGAGGGCAGTTTCTAAAACCTGCTGCATCAGGTAGAACTGAGTCTCTGTCAGACGGACTTGATGTACAGGGTCTAGATTGCATCAGGGTGCTTTCATAACATCTTTACATAATCCTCAGGTGTTCTTAGATTAAATATCTTATGACATAAATCAACATTTTGCAATTTTAGACAAACATAAGTTCTTTTTTGAGATGTTTAGATTCTTCTCTTTAAACAAACAACAGGTTTTGTAGAAGAAAACATGCTTATATACTTATATTTATTGATAAGTATCAGTTTGATATCTGTACTTTAACTTGGAATGTCATATTTCTTAGAATACCTTTTTAACTCAGATAATAAGTGCACGTTAACAGGGTGCTGAGGCCTGTGTTTAAGAGTCTGAAACACTGGCTCATTAAGTTTATGTTATCTGTTTCTGTCTATGTTTTTATAAGAGTAGTGAAAGCACTTTTCTGTGTTTATTACTACAGTTTTATCTGGGCTCCCGCTGCCCTCCAAGTGTCAAATTTAACACAGTCAACAAGGAAAAATTAAATAACCATATGCATAAAGATCGGTTTAAGCTCTTCTTCCACTGGTGCGTGTAAATACAGGTCAGGTGTTGCACGTTTCTCCGATAGTTACTGAAATATATAATTGATTATCAAAATGCTGAAATGAGTAATTGCTCCAGCTTTAGTCAGATCTTCTTCAGCTATATTTTTAAAAGAGGATGAGATTCAACCTTCAGAGTTTCACAAGCAAAGTGAAAGACCAAAGAAGTCGTCCCTCTGCTCCCTCTCCACCTATGGATTTGACGGTTTAAGAAATTCTCTGCTAAATTATATAAACCAAGACAGATGATGTTCCCGAGGGCAGAATCCTGTCTCTTCTTTCACTGTAGCTTTCTGACATGAGAAGGCTTAAAGAGCCTCCAACTAAGATCCATATCTCCTTCTCAGTGTCAGCTGTATTCACCGTCATCCCCAGGGCTGACACACACCATTTATTTTTCTGTTATCCCCTCCCTCTTTACCTGCACCATCTAATCTCACGTCTCTTAATTTATATTAGTCTAGATTAGCTAGGAATGCATCCCGGCCCGTCTCGCGGTCGTGACAAAAGGAAGGAGCTGTTGGTGCATGCCAGGTGTTGCCGGTGATCTGCCCTCGAGCGAAGGCAACAAAACCAACCGACCAGAATTTCAACAGCGAGGCTGAATATGCAAGTTCGAGCCTGGGAGGTTTTTAAAGATGGTGAAGCATCGTCGTGTCTTTGCAAAGAATCTGTCCCTAGACCCTCGTATCGGATGAGGAAAAAAACCTTGAATAATGGAAGAAACCTCTGGAAGAGGAAATGTTTCCAAGACAGACATGCTGTAGACTGTACTGTGCTGTCCTCCCCTGACTCTAATCCTAACCCTCTTCCTGTTTTGCTGTGTTGCAGGACCGGAATCGGCCCTTTGATGCTTTTAGCTTGCACTCTTTGGAGAATTCCTTAATGGATATGATAAGGACTGACCATGACAAAGGTAAACCACACCCTGCCGGTGGCCCACCAATGACTATCGCTGATATTATATGGAGGAATCATTTTGCAGGTTAGGAATATTCATACGTCCATGCTTACAGTATGTTTGTTTTTTTTGCTTCATGGGCATATATCATCTCGGGGTACATTTGTTTTTATTTTGCTCTATTTGCAACCAATCAATCAATCCAGTTTGGATCACCATGTTCTGTTTGAAATTGGAATGAATAATTAACATTACGAGCCTTACCTGCAAAATCTCGCATTATTTCTGTGTGTGTGGTGAAGAAGTGCATTTGAATTGTCTCTTTTTCTTTGCCTGTTGACTTTCTGCTGATCGCAATCAATGGATCAAGTGATCAGTGTCACATGACTGAATATACTCTGAGCATGAATGTGAAAAGTGGTGTGTGGAGTGTGTTTTTGGAAATCTCCCCTGTGTGTTGACTGTGGGCTCAGATCTACCACGACTGAGCCGGATCAAATCAGCGTTTCTACGCAACCTCCGTACACAGACGCAGGTTTCTTTAATGTGTAGAGAATTTATCCAAATCAGAACAATGAGAGGATGTCTCTCTAACATCCTTTTAAGGCCGTTCAATGTTTGTCAGACCTTCTAAAGCCAATATTTTTGCAGCAGAGGTCACGTGTCTGCTGTAAAAACTCCTGTCTCCCAGATGGGGCCCGGGCAGGTTGGGTGTAGGGTTTTCACGCTCCCCCATCCTCCCATCTTAACAATGGAAAGATTGGTGGGAGGGGTATATAATGAGCAGAGCATAGAGTCTGTTTTCCAAATCTTGTGCGGAGAGAGCATTGTTACAGCAGAGCGGCCGTCGTCCCGGCCCGGCCGTAACTTCACTGGAAAGGTGTTGTAATGTCCTGCGGGGCTTCCTCTGTCACTGTTTATCAAAGCACAACAACGACAGCGCAGATACAAGGAAAAAACCACGAGTGTCTCCCTCTTCTTTGCTTGTTTACCCCTCTCGTCGTCATGTAGACAATCGCGGAGCTGCAGTAAGATACCGTGCCAACCACAGAGCAGCTCCACCCTGCAGGCGTACCTACTCACCATCTGAGAACAGGCCGTGTGCCTCGGCCTCCGGCTGCTGAATAATGAGAAGGGTTATTTCGATATTTCTGCTCGTGTATTGAATTGTGAAACAAACAATGCTGCCATGGTTTTCTTTCTGTGCCAGTTGTCTGCGTCCATGTGTGGCATTTGTGGAAATTTGGAAATATAATGTCCAGTGTGGGAGAGACAGAGTGGTGCAGGAATGAGCTTAAAACCAGGAAGTATGTTAGCATGTTAACATGTTAGCACTTGTTGTTGCAGTTGTTGAAACAGCTGTCAGTGAACACAACCCCAGACCTGTCTGAATCAGAGATGTGGATGCAGGCGCTAGGTTCAGGTGCTGCTGAAAAGATGACGGAGCATCTAGTGCTGTGGTTGGTTGTGAAGTTGCTGTCGTCTGAGTTGTTGGGCTTTGTTTCCCAACTTGTGGTGCATTCCATTTACATTGGAAGTCGTCCGTCAGGGTTGGTGGGGTTTCTCCGACTTGCTGAGTTGTTGGTGCTACCTGATAAACATCATCAATATTTCTCAGAGACAGACAGATACTTGTTTGTTTTTGGGTTATAAGGTAAAAATTCACAGCTAATTCTCAGCTGGAACTGCTCCTCTTTTCCTTTTTTTTTCATCCCAAGTTGTTTCCAAAGCCGACTGCTGCTGCTCTAAGTCTGGCATCCCTCTTTAAAAAGACACTACCCACTAGCTGAGAACCACCCGTCAAAACTAATTAACCCAGTAGACCCAGTTTTGCATCCCCAACAGAATGGGCCCCACCCACATCCATCCCATCACAGACATTTCTCGCATACTTCTCATTGTGACTGAAATAGTTGTTTTTCCTTAAGTGTTTTATGAGTCCCTGTGTGTGTTTTTAAAGGACAAGCACTTTAATGTGAATGAGAATCGTCGGGTTTCCCTAAAGAGAGAGTGAGGTGACCCCACCCAGAGGAGGAGGGCCACCATTTTTTATTTCTGTGTGTGTGTTGTCTTTGAGGGAGATCACAATCCTCTCAAAGTTTTTAAAAGCTCTTTACTCCCGGGGCGAGGGAGTACAATCGGGCCATTTCTGGTTCTGATCTGGGTCAGCTGGGCTCGTGTAGAGGGCCAAACACCCCCATACTAACTAACACACACACACGAGATTCTCCCCTCGGCCTGGAAAAACACCACCAGTTTGACGACGGACGCCGCCGCCAGCTGTTTTGTCAAACACACGTGCAGGAGACGCACATTCAAATTGTTCCTGATGTGTAAATCAACTGTGACATTCCACGCAAAAGCACTTTCACCTCACGCCGTCTCAGGATGTCGCTCATCGGCAGCAGCGACTCAGCAGACGTGATACTGTTTCTGCTGCAAACACACAATCACTCCATGTTGTCACTAACCACTTGAGATACTTTCAAGTGCTAATAAGTCCCATAAGTCCTTGCGGAAGCTGCACTTGCGTCCCACCCCACCCCACATTGCCTCAGCTGGTCTGACTCACATGATCCTCTCTCATGTGTCAGTTAAACTTGTGATTATTTTCTTTATCAGCTGCTGTTTCACTTAATTAGTTAGAGGAGTAGTTCAGTGCTAATTGGTTTCTTGCCACGAGTTAGATGTGAAGATGGAGACCCCTCTTAAGTCTGTGCAGGAAATGTTAAGCTGCTGCCAGTAGCTGATTAGGCTAGCCTAGCATAAAGACCTTTAGCTAGGTCCAAAAGTAGAGATAGACAATTAATCAGGTCGATATCTGGCATTTTATTTATTTTTAATGATAGAAAAAGTATTATTATTATCTGCAGCCATCAGCCACTGAAAAAATGTAGCTTCTTATTTAGCGTACAGACGTAAAAGAGTGGTGTAGATCTTTTTATCTAACTCTCGGCAAGAAAACAAGTAAACATATTACACAAAACGTCAAAATATTCTCTGTTGTCGAGTCACAAAAATGAGGACTGATATTACGTCGGGAAAAACTGAACCAAGTGAACTAGTTTAGTGAAGCCTGCAGAGCCTGCATCCTAAAAACTTGTGGTCCGACTATTTGAATACCAAGTTAATAGATCTGACACTTTTTGTTGTGTTTGGTTGTCGCCCGTCATGTATGAAGTATTAATGCTGTTGTAAAAGACTGCAGGACCCAGCTTTGACTGAAGTCAGTAGTCGAGGGGGAGCAAACACCAGAGCTGTTTGATGTTGTGTGTTTGTTGACAGGAGCATTGGTCAGTGGATAAGAGTTGACACAAGGTTTTTATCAGGAGGAAAACAAGAATTGTGGGCACAGCTCAGGTCAGATGAGTAACCATGCGATTAGGCAAGATGGTTTAATGACATGCAGGGTTGGGTGTATAAGTTTTGCAAAGATAAAACCCTGACTTTGCACTTTCTGTCTCTACTTTAAGGTAAAAGTTGTCGTTTAAAGGTCTGCAGGAGAGTTTCAGCTAAGGATAAAGGTTAGAAAATAAAGTTTTTAGTTGAAGATCCAACTTAACTTGGTTACCTTTAAAGATCACAGGAAGTCCATGTGAACCTTTTGTCTTTGTTTAGGCTCAGAGAGGGGTCAAAGGTCAATATTTAGTCAGGCTGGAGTTTGGCTGACAAGCTGGACTTGACCTTTTAACTTTCTAACCCAACACTTGAGATGATCTCAGCCGCAGAGGGATGTCCCTGTACTTTTAACAGCCTGTAATGACTGTATAAGAGATAAGATGATGTGTTTTGTTGGCTGTGTTAAAGGTTAAATTGCACCTTGCCTCTGATAAACTACACTGTCAGAGTGCTATGTTTTGTTATGGTGGAAAATTCATGACTCCTGTAAGCATGACTGAGCTAATCCAGTCCCGGCAACAAAACAAGTCTGGGCTTGTTTTGTCTATTAAAAATCACGGTTTGTCCAGATCTCACAAACCATGAAAGCTTTTTCTGTCACTGCCAAGTTGTGCATCAGGCTTAACTAGATTCTGGAAATCCTCTCGGCCTATTATTATATGAGAGGCATGTAATAGTTTTATGATTATTACTTTTATGAAACATTAAATGACAGTGGGAGTTGGCATATTCGTAGATTTACCTCTAAAAATGTTCCTTAACCCTTTAAGTTTTATGGAATTACAGCTAAATGAACCTTGACCCTGTTGTAATTGAAGTTGAAAGGTTGTTGGGTTCAGCCCAAGCTGCTGTGAAGTGGAGGAAGTAGGGCATCCTGATAAACAGAGACACAAAAACACCTCTCTTTCCAATCTTTCCAACGTGTGCAGTGGATGTCATCGTGTTTCTTCCCCCTCTCTGCCAATGCTGCATTGATAATTAAAGGTTGAAGGTAGTCGGCCGGAGTGGGGCTTTGGGGCACCCTGCTGCTGAGGCTCGGGCTAACATTTCCACACTTTGCTGTTGCTACACCCTCTCTCTTGCTGGAGGTGTTATTGGGGTTTAAATCTGTGCAGACCAAAGCAGTATGAGACGAGCCATTTAACCCAAACTGAAGCGCAGCACTTGTGTCATCTTCAGTCGTTCTTGATAGTCGGTCCACGTAGAAGGTCACGTGGTGCGCCCAACACGATGACTACGATCTATCTGTGATGATAGATGGAGGTGTTGATCAGTACCAGTGACTCAGCAGTTATTAAGAGGCAGTTTGAACAGAAAGCCTAAAGAGTTCTTCAGTTAAACAGCTGATTTTGCTGATTTTAACCTTATTTGTCATGGTTTCTTGCAGTCGTTTAATCGGGCTGCAGATTCCAAGTTGACAGCCCTTGGCTACGTCCAGCTGATCTACCCCCTGCTCTTTATCCCATTTCTACCAAGGCGGTCAGAGCGAGGTCACTGTCCAGTCTGCAGACAGTGAAGGAGGGGAGGCGCTGTTGGATCCGTGCCTAAGGAAAGCGGGTGGCGTGTCTCCCGAGTGGCTGCGCCGCTGTGCAACCATCACGGGGGAGGTTGAGAATAGCCCGGGCTCTCGGTGAGGAAATGTCACCAGAACGGCAGCGACTCAGGGGCCCCTCAGGCCCTGCCACTCAACTCCTGGGGGGAAGCAGATGGCACATGCCCAGAGCTATTTTAAGGCTTCGGGAAGGCAACTGTCCCCCTCTGTCACCCCGAATGACTAATGTAGATGGAAAGGCAAGCACAGAACGCAGTGTTTGCTGCAACTTTTGCCCTCCTATCAGCAAAGTCACGGCATTGATTGTGAATGTGTTCAATTGTACTGGTAGTCGTAATCAAATGCAGTGGGACTGGGTCAAAGTACACAGTCCCACGTCAGCTAGTGAGACATTTGGGCTTAAAACTCTTAATTTGGTTGGAGGACTGACAAATAGACCACCCACATGTTTACCAATACACGACTCAGTGCATCTATCCCTTGGATCTGTTCTTGGAGGAAAGCCTGGTGGGGCTATCAGATGTAAGGCTGTGGATGATTGGAGAGCTTTCTGGAGACTCAGTGTCAGGACTTAACTCTGGATTTTCCTCCACATATCCATATGTCACACGGTCCACGTGTTCGTACGAATGTGTGCATGAATGTCTGTGCTTGTCACACTCACATTTCCACCCCAAGCCCTGTTGTTGCCGAGAGTCTGATTGGCTGAGAGGAGTGTGGAAATCCACATCTGTGGAGCTGCACCCCCTCCTTCCCCCCTACACCGCCTCTCTGGTTGTCAACCAGGTCTAACTGCTGGTTCCACTCTTGTTTGCGAACCAGGAAGAGGGCCCCTCTCGGTGTCCCCGCTATCTGTCTTCTGTGGGCAGATTTTGAAACGGTTGACACGTCATCATCGCCTCAGCAGCTTGCGACATGCAGGTCTCTCAAAGTCCATGTTGCACAGGGGGAAACCTGTACTGGCAGCCCCCTTTAACCTTTACCACAGGGGTCAACTGATACTGATACCAATTATTAGTAATCAAGGAGCTGATATACATTTGCAGGAAATATGAAAATATTGGTGTCAAAATTTTGAATAACACAAACTCCAATGCAAAACTTTTTAATTAAGAGAAAACTTTTCTTAAAACAAAAGGTACAGCAACATTTCTTACAAGAAATAAATACACAAAACATCCCTCCGAAGTTTTAAAAAGTAGATAAAGTAAAAATAAACTAGTAAAACTTAAATTTTCACAGAGCTTGGATTGGACATGGAGGAGAAAATATCGGAGGTTGGAAAAAGAAGTGAGATCTCGCAGATGTTTCTCGAGATCTTTCAAAAGTTTCTTGAGATTATACAAAAGTACATCTTGCAAGATTTCCAGAAACTTTTCAAGATCTCAAGAAACTTTTGCGAGATTTTGCAGGACATCTTTTGTTTTGTTTCAACCTTCAGATTTTTTTCCTCCATGTCCCCTCCTGGGCTCCGTGAATTTTACTGAAATTTGAGTTTCAATTTTTATTATTATCTGCGTAACTGTGTCCCAAACCGCAAGCACAATTTTAAATTATTTCATCAGCAATCAGGATAAAAAATGATCATGCAGATTATTGTAAAAATGCCAATAATCGGTTGACCCCTACTTTACCACCACCTCCACACCAAATATCGACTTGTAAAATATACCCAAGTGCTTCACCTTCAAGCTTAAATGACTCTTAAGGAGACATGAAGCTGGTGTGGGTGGATTTTGACACAGGGCCTTAATTTAAAGTGGTTATAGGGATAAAAGGTGCGTCTCTGCGGCTGCTGCTGCAGACGATGTTGACAGTGAGACGGTGATATTACGTCCCCGTAACCCAGGTAGGATATTTCTGCCTCGGCTTAAGTGTATTTTTCTTCTTGCTGTCGTCTGAACAAGTAGGAAGACGGAGACGTGAAATAACCAGGAAGACTTCCATTTAGATGTCCCACACCACGAAAGCACTGACAGATGGTCCCTTGTAACATGTGCACAGTGTCACCATAGCAGAATGCACGCTCTGTTGAATGCCTCGCCGTATAGCTGCCTTTGTTTGTGTGTGTGTGTGTGTGTGTGTGTGTATGAGATATGTGACAACAAAGGAATGTGTGTTTCCACCTCGCTTTTCACATCTGTAATCTGTGGCTGTGTTTTCTGCCATTGTATCACGCTGGATACATTTTCTTGTTTATTCATGTCATGTTAAAACATTTCATCACGGCTGGCGTTTGCTCATTGCTGACAGAAGAATGGGAGATTAAATGAATGTCTGTCAACAGGCTGGCTTTTATCAGTAACGTCCATGTTTTCCCTCTTTTGTAAAATCTTTTTGTTGTTTTTTTTTTTCTTTGACAGGACGTATGGGCCTCAACTTTCATCATCCTGGAGCAGACCACATAATGCCATTGAACAGTAAGTCACATCTCATCACGAGTGCCCACGATCCTGTTGGATGATCAGCAGAAATGAACAGTTTTAAATGTGTTGCTGCTGCTTTTTTGTCCTCTGTGTTTTGAGAGAATTAAAAACGGGAACCTGTGAGAAACCCCCCGTGTGAGGGTTACACCTGCCTACCCTTTGCTAAAGCCTGGATTCCCCTGACACCATAAAACCTAGGACAGTCCTCTTCGCACTGGCAGTCGACCTGTGAATAGCACTTCCAAAAATACCCCGACATGTAAGACTAGATCCCCCCTTCCTCCTCCTCCTAGTGTCCCACCACCTGGCAGATGACCTGACGGTGACAGGAGGCGAGCCAGGGAGAGAAATCAGGTCTTTCTCCCATATGCTGCTACACGGATGTTTTCCGGTGATCTTTATTTGTCTTCTGATGGGGTCAGGGATTTGATTTCTTCAGGTTCTGTTAGGGGCAGTCATGTCTCCCATCTTTCTTTTTTTTTTTGTGCAAACTTCAGCAAAATATCAAGGACGTCTGAACCTCCCGCTGATCAAACTAAATCAGCGACGGCCTAGTTTCCTCTCTGGGCGTGCTCAGTTAGGATGAAGCAGTTTCCTACCGTCACATCTTGACAACACCGGTGCTCCCTTCCTCATTTTTGTTCTTTTCATCACGCGTATCCTCGGAGAGCGCGTCTCGGATTGATGTTAAACTGTTGTGTCATGGGATTGCGCTCCGGCAAGCACAGATCTGCCCAGATCTTCCAAGTCTGTCAGAACTGGCTCGCCTCTATTGTAGCCTGTGATGTGTGTAGACGTGGGGGAGAGAAAGTGAGGCTTTGGTTTCAACTTTAAAGTGTTTTTACTCGGTGTTTCTCCTTCATTTCGTCCCATTAGCTCTGAGGCTTCACGCTGTGAGAATGCTGTCTACGGATGGTGAAGTGAAGAAGAAAGGGTGGAGAGGAGTGAGCGTAGGTCCTCTATCCAGATTTATTGGTGTTCATTTGACAGCTTAGTAAAGGTTTTTGAAGCCGAGCATCAAACTCATCATGCCCAGAGGAATCGCCTAGTTTCCTCTCAAACATCTCCTCTCTCCCAGACGGCTTGAAGTTCCTCTTAACCCTCACTTGTCTCCTTCCTCCTCTCCCCTCACGGGTTTGTATTCTCTCTCACCGAGGCGTCTGACGGTTTCCCAGCAAAACGTTTTCTTCGTTTTGCTCCCGGTTGCTAGGTGACTTTGTTTCTGCCGAGGCCAGACGGTGAGAGCGCAGAGCTGCAGAGAGACTGCCCAGGGTTTTTTCTTTTTTTCTTTTTTTTTTTTTTGGATTTGGTTTGGATTGGGAAAGCTAGATCTTTTTAATGAAAACATAGTGAGGAGAGAGAAGAGGCTCAGAGACAATGTATTCCCTGAGAGAAGCCAGAGGGCCAAGTCACACAATGGGGCTCTCACAATGCAAAGGCTCATATTGGTTTTTGAGGCAATGAGTCTGCTTTTGTGACTGATGAGTTTAGAGGAGCAGGAGGATCTGTTTAGTGCCCCCCTCCTGCTGTTTGTTGGACCGTCTTAAGCCACATTTTACCTCCTCTGTGGTTTGCATTCACTGCACAGAGAGATTCAGATTGAGCTTGTTTGTGAGAGTGTTTCAGAGATTAAACACAATCCTGAGACAAGATGTGGAGTTTGAAAGAAACACGACTAAGATCTACTTTCTAGCTTTTTCCAGAGCTTTTGAATACAAATTTGTTTGTGTGAGGAAAACATTAAGATGCAATAAAAAAAAAAAAACACTTCAGAACTGGAAAAAAAAAAAAAAAAAGAGCTTCGTCCTGAGCTTTCAGGCGAATCTCCTGGTCTTTCTCAGCAGATTCTGTTTGATTGTGATTTCAGGTAGTCTCATGGTCTTTCTCCGTGGATGTAGTTTGCTCCGTTGTCGTGGAAACGGCTCAGTCGTCATTGATCACATGACCCAAGAAAGGAAGTTTTGTCACATGAGCTGCTCATGTGACAAAACTGCTGCTGAAAGCTCCAGAAGATTTTAGAGCGTTAACCTTTAACTTCAACCGTGTCTCACGGACTTCATCAGCTGATTGAGTTTGCACTGTTATCATCACATGACCTAAGTATTCAGATGTTAACAGGTGGGAGGTTAAATATGAGGAGAACACTGTGGAATCAGTTGAAAGCTCTGGAAAAAGCTGACCTCGGCTAAACTAAAACAAATAAGAACTCAAGGTCCATTTACTAGCTTTTCTGGAGCTTTCAGTCACATCTCATGCAGATGGAAAGAGCTCAGTTGTCATGGAAGTTGGGTCATGTGAGAAGAGTTGGTTGTGTATCAGGAGAGGAGGAAATGTGGTTGAAAGCTGTGGAAAAAGCTAGTAAGTGGACTTTGAGTTCAGATGTTTTTTTTTTTAGTCCAAATGAACCTCATTGTTCTCAGGTTTTAATTTTTTAGATGTCCTACGAATCACTGCAGTGAAATGAGGATTAAAAAGCCGAAGGAGATAAGACAGAGATCATTTTGAGAACTGGAGCATGTGACCAGCTGATTAGATATAAGTGATCACAGCTCTGTACTTTTGCCTCACCACAGATTTTGATCAGTGCAGCCCTGACATCGTCATCCCTCCTCCTCCTCTCTGCATGTTGTCCTCCCTCCTCAGAGCCCCGAGGCTTCCAGCCGCCTCCGTACTCTCCTTATCCTGTGGGAAGTTTCCACTCGCACCTGGCCTTGCCATACCTGCCCCCCCGCGTGCAAACTTTTTAATATTTCACCACGGCCATGATAATGACTAACCTGCTCTGCCTTCAGTCCGGCGTGCACTCTGCTTTTATGGCCTCATTTGTGAATATTCGCAGAAGATTAGCACGAACGCGAGCCGTCGCCGCTTCATTAAGCTGAGATTACAATCTGCAGCTGCGGGGCGTCGCATTATGCTGCTAAATATCTCAGCCGTTTCCGTGGCTAACCCTCACCTATCGCCCTCCTTCCCTTCCATCTGCAGCATCTGCATGCGTCTGTTGCCAAGGCAGGTGCAGCAGGTTTACTGTGGGGCGGTGCCAGGCTGTAATAATCACCCTCCTCCTGTAGCTTAGGTGTGGCCCATCTGTGGTTTCACTGTTGCCTTAGAGATGTTCCCGGTTTTGGTTTATTTCCACAAAACCCATGTCTCTGTATCTCTTTCCTACCCCCTTCTTCCTGCCCCAACCCTCTGTCTCTCCTTGTGCCTCCCCCCTCCTCCCCACTATGCCGACAAGCAGCCCGGAGCTATGGCCGCAGAAGAGGTAACGTCTGGCATTTTCTCTGGGGTTCTGCTTGCCATGCCGGCCGTCTCTCCCTCTCTTATCTCTCTCTCTTTCTCTTGGAGGCTGCTTCTCATCTGTGCTGTGATTGATTGAATGAAATCATATTAATTTCAACACTGTTGTTTTTCCATTGTTGTGCATTTAATCAAGACGGGGCAACGAGGGTCGTCCGAATCTGTCTATATGAATCTTGTTTTGCTTGATGGTGAGAGGAAAAAAAACTGTCTGCCAATTTTCTTTTCTCTCCATTCTGAGTCAGTGTTCTGCCTTTAATATTTATATGAACAACGATGCAAATTTGGGTTGTTGTGGTGCAAAAAACAACAAAAAAACCCTGGTCCAACATGGATGCATTGTGCCACCAAATCCAAGTCTTCCTAAATCTTCTCAAATGTTGCAGCGTGTTTGGTTTCAACCTGAACTTCATGAAGGAGCACACTGACTCAGAGTGATTCATCTTCTGGATGGCAAAGATGGGTGCTTCCAAACATGGCTCATCTCTGATTTGATGTGCTTCTTAACTAATTCTGTCTTTCTTCAGTAAGGAGGAAGGCTGCTGTGTGACATGTGTAAGGTCACTGCAATATGGGGCTTTCTTTTTTTTTTAGTTATTCTTTTTTTTGGTTTTAATTGTAGTATGGTGGAGCTGGAATTATGTATGGATGAAATGGTTTTTATGAGGTGCTGACATGAGAATTTAAAGCAACATTATGCAGCTATTTCACCTTAAAATATCAGTTTCAGAATCAACAGGTAGAACAGAGCCTCTGTCATTGAAACACCTGTTGTTTCTCTGTGTAACTGTGGTTCCTCAGGTTGGATCTCCCTCTAACTGAGTGATAGTCAGCAGCTAAAACTGCTGGAATCAGACCCAGAGAGTTCAGAGTGAAGCTGAACTGTAGATCACTTAAAAACCTGACGGGAATATCAAGAGTTAGAAACAGAGTTTGGTGTGTTTGTTACAGCCGCAGCACTTCCTGCTCCAGAAGCAGGGGATCATGGGTAATATATACTGTTTCTCTGTATATGAAAACCACTCAGACTCAGAGCCCAGCAGGAGTAATTACTCCTCCTGGCTGCAGAAGGCGCCGTTGCTCAGCAAAGTTACATTCTGTTGCTTTAATTTCTCACCACGTTTATGTAAAGGTCAAATACGAACCCTGCTAAAGAAAGAGAGACCAAGAACAAACATATTCCACACCACAGTCAGAGAGTGTTGCTAAGATGTTGCTCCACCAGTGGAGCTTTGTTTAGACTTCCTCAGACTCCGATGTGTCCGACTGGGAGAAAACACCATAACCATTTTCATTACTGCCTGATCAACTGTCCCTTCATTCTCATTATGTGCTGCAGTTCAGCATGTTGCCTACAGGTCAGGAAGGACTCTTAATGTTGTGATGATTAGGAGCAAGTTCCCCCAGATCGGCGTTATGATAGAATGATTATAATTTGATTTATGTCAGAAATATGTGGACACCCGGATATTCCACCTACACATCAGGGATTTCCTGATATAATGTGGATGTTGTGGTTGTAGGTTTTATTTAGCATCCTTCTAAAAGGAGAGTAGATGTGTTTAAAGGTTAAAGAAAGGCAGATGATTATCTCACAGACTGAGTTCAGTCAGAGCTGTAACCTCACTCTCCAAACTGCAGCTGTAATAGTTTCCAGATGTGATTAATTCACTTTATCTCTCACACCCTCCCTCCCTTTTTTTTTTTTTTTTTTACTTCACACTCTTGTACCTCTCTGTCCTCCCTATCTGTCTTCCTGGTGTCCTTCTTTTCTCTTTTTCCTCTCCTCCCAGGTCGCTCCTGTCTCTTCCCCTTCGAAGACGGCTTCCTCGACGACGGCCACGGCGACCCCTCCCTGACCCCGGGCCTGAACTCGCCAACCCGCTGTCAGAACGGGGAGAGGATGGAGCGCTACTCCAGGAAGGTCTTCGTTGGAGGCCTTCCCCCCGACATAGATGAAGGTAAACGGGAGGATTTACGCATCAGAGAGGGTTTTACTCAGTTATTCTGCACCACCCTGTTATAGATATAAACTGAGACTTGCTGTACAGTACATGCACAGTTGGAAGCCTCTCAGTACAATCTTTGTCTTTTGGTTGTTTGCCATTAACAATTACACAGAAGTATTAAGGATAATAAATATACTCTCTGTTTAGTCACAGCAGACCTTTGTTGAAAAGCCTGGGTTCAGTGTGCAGTTTGAAAGTTTTACAGGAACAACTCCCAACTAAAGAGCAGGTTTCTGAGAGGGAAAGTTAAAGGAACGTTAGGGGAAGTATTCTTTTTTGCTTCCCTGCTGAGAGTTAGCTTAGCGTAGCATAGCACAAAGACTGGAAACAAGAGGAAACTGCCCCTCAAACTAATAAATAATCACCTCCTGATTAGCGTCTTTTTTATGTCTTGTGCGGATTAAAACAATATTTTCCCAGTCGTATTATTCCACTCAAAGCGCTCACATCATTATATTGCTTCACGGGATCCTGCACCACCATGTTTGATTCAAACGTATCGATTAAGTTCCACGTGGCCAACAAATTCTTATCAATAATCAGTCTTCGAGTAATGATGCCCATCCCTAGTGTCTCTGATACTTTAAGGATACTGCAGACTGGAGGAGCCAGGCTAGCTGTTTCTCCTTGTTTCCAGTCTTTGTGCTAAGCTAAGCTAACCAGCTGCTGGCAGGGACGTGAGAGAGGAATTGATCTGTGGGCAGAATGTTGAAGGACACGTTGACAATCTTTGTTGGGGATATGAATTTTTTCCAGAATTTAGCCTCTGTAAACTTCCTAAAAATAACATTTTATAGATTTGCTGTGCGGTAATTCTTAACAAATAAACACATTTTTGGCAAAGTCAAGGGAAAAAATGTTGTTTGTTGAGCAGACCAGAGCCAGAGATCTACAGAAACTCAGTCACCAGTTATGTTGTGGACCTGTAATTGTTTCCATAAGCTCTGGAGACTTAATATGAAATGTTTTCTTTCATATGCGTCTACATCGTCAAACAAAGCACATGTACAACTGAGTGGATGCACAATACGTGCCCTGAGCCGGCTGAAAAATTCATGAGTTCCACAGCACGAGTCAGACTGGATGTGCTCGGCCTGTGTTCCTGTTTAATGCAGTGGCTACTCCTGCAGCAGGAACACGGGCAGAAAATAGAAACTGTGCCGTTCTCAGCACCGACTGTGGCTCCGCATAGAGGCCTTCGTATGCATATTGCATGAACAGGCATGAATGTTATCATATTGTCAACAATTTTTTTTTTTTTTTTACAGATGAAATCACCAACAGTTTCCGACGCTATGGGCACCTGGTGGTCGACTGGCCCCACAAAGCTGAAAGCAAATCCTACTTCCCACCTAAAGGTAACAGCAGTTTCTCAGAGCATAATCTGTGTTTTCCCATTAGATCAAAGCCTACACCAATAAATATCACCTCGGGTGCACCGCCATCTTAGAGTTTTACAAAGAATCGTGTTACCCAGAATTCGTGGCTCACGCTGGGCGAGCACGGAGCTGCGTGTTTATCTGAGCGCCCCCCCTGTAGTCGTCTCACAGAAGGACACATGGTGCATTTAATGACTCCATAACGAGCCACCGAGAGCTTCAACCTGAGAGGTGTTTGCTTGGGCGAGCACCTCAGGAGTGTGAAAGTTTTTCTCTTTTCCGTGCAGCCTCTCAGATGTCGTTTTTTGTTTTCTGGAGCAGGTGATCAGGAGTATAGCACCACCCTTTTTCTTCCAAGCCCATGCATCACTCCCTCTGGCCCAGGAGCTGTCGTGTGTCATATTAGGGAAGCTATTAAAGACGCTCTGGAAATAACTGACATTCCATAGGCAGATGGTAATACACTGCATCTGGAGGACCTGTGAAAATCTCTGCCAGTTTCTCCCCCACTCTCATTTTTCAACATCCGTTTTTTTTTTTTTGTTGTTTTTTTTTAGCTTGGGAGGATTATTTTGAATAGGCTTGGCTCTACTAATATCCAAAGCCAGGAGGAAAAATGCAGCATCCTTTTAGGGGAATGAATGAGCTTACGGCGGCCGGAGGACGCCGCCATGTAAGGGGAGGAGACGTGGGACTGGTGATTTGTGTAGCATTCATCTCTCACTCTAATTTAACCTCCCCCCTCCTCTCTCCACTCCAAAAACTCCAAGGGAAACTGCTAAAATATCCTGTTTATATCACTCTCTCCATATTAACTGGCAAAGGGAAGCTTGGACAGATGCCTGGTGACAGAGTTCTTAGCGCTAATAGCTCCAGGGTTGAGAGCAAGTGCACATCTGCATGTGTGTGTGGGAGTGTGTCCGACTGTCGCGTGGACCGCGTAACGGACAGATTTACAAATACGAGGCTCGCATCAGGAGGTCAGCGGGCCTCTCCTCCTCCTGTTAAACGTCCTTCCAAGCTTGACCGAATGGAAGATAGATGTCACTTTCCATCCTGCTTCACATTTAACTGCTGGCAATGTGCGTCTGGACAGTTATGAAAGTGTTTTGGTTTAGGGATGACTCATATTGTGGCTCAGGCCGACTTCAGGGACAGGGTGAGACTCATGTGGTGCTGGTAGCTTAGAGAGGAAGCAGGAAATAGCTGTGCTCTTTGTTCTTATTGTCCAAAACTCTAACTTTGCATGTCTAATGCTAAGTGCAATTTTTTGGGGAGGGACTGCAGGGTCTTTAAACTCTCCTTCCTTCTTCTTTTGTGAGATTTATTGTTGAATCATCACACGGTTACATCAACCGTCACTCTAATGTGCAATTTGGTGGCTATGAGAAAAATATTGTTCCATGAGCTTTATAGATTTACACAAGGAGTATATCCTCTTAAATTCTTACTGTGAGTCTGGACTGTAATGGCTCCAAATCTCACCACTTTAGAGGAAACAAACATGGCGGACTACGACATTTCTTGTTGCACTTCAGTCAGCTGCTAAGATCATCTTTACAGCCGTCAGGTAATCAGGTCTTTGCTGACTTTGTGTGTATCAACAATGAAACACATCATGAATTCAGAATGAATGAATGCAGCTTTAAATCACACCAGTTTTATCATTAATAGAAAAAATAGAATATGGCTCCTAAAAACAATAAAAAGGTGCGACCGATATGCTGTCGCTCACACCCTCTGCTGTTGCCCACTGTCGTCACTGTTGTTGGCAATAAACTTGAAATGTTAGGGAGCTATTTCTGTCTGTGATTGGGGATGGAGGAGGAGGAGGAGGAGGAGGAGGCGATGCTGGAGCCTGAGCACTGGGAGCTATAAACGGCTACAAATGCTAATGCTCACGTCATATTGCAATAACACAGAGTGTCACACTTGTTTGAAGGCTTGGAAAGGTTACAGCTGAAGTTCTCTGTTGACCGCAGCCCGTCATGATCAGCTCGTTTTTTGTTTTTTGTTTTTTAATAATGTCATGAGGCGGCGGCGAAGTGCTGCAGTGGCAACAGTTGAAGCATAACATCCTGCTGCATTTACTCAGGCCTCAGTTTATCTTGTTCTCCCCTCTGTCGTTGGCATTAAATCCAGCGAGCGACTTCTTCAAACTGAGATGATTAGCGATGCTCGGTTTCTCTCCTCCTCTGCTCGATCACTCACTGCTCCAAAGCCTCAGGGTCTGTTATTTGTTTTTAGGAGAGCAGATGTTTGTGTCTCCCTCCATCCATCCTGCCAAACCCCTCTTCTTCTTCTCCCTCTTCTTTCCCCTCATCGTGTTTACATTTTGTGGCAGAGTTTACAGCCCTTTACTCTCATGGGGTGTATAGCATACATGGAGGTTTGGCTTCCTCCATGCTTTGACGGAAAACTGCCTCCAGGCATTTTTTTGCAGGTTTGCTCTCTTGTTTTCTCCCGTGTTTGGCTGATTTATTTCCTGGTGGTCAGCAGGTCCGTGTAGGAATAAATCTGCAGACACATGTCGGTCGCCGAGCGTGAAAAGATAAGCTTGGATTTAAATGTCACCGTTAAAGCCGAAGAGAGAGATGCACATTGTGACCACGTTCACTCAGTTTATCTAGTCATCATGGATCCGGTTCCAGCAAAGTCAACACAACTTTCAGCTGATGAGGTAATGGAGAGAGAACAGGATCGCACAGCGGGACTCTGATACAGCAGTGGAGACATGTTTGTGTACTGTTTTAGTGACCTGACTCACTGTATCTGTTCCAAGAAGTGAAGTATGTGCCTGCACCAAGCACCAACTGAATACTTTCAGGATATATTTAGACCCAGGAGTGGCTCAGATATTTTTATTTTTATCTCTTTTTCATGCAGTTTATGTTTTTGTGCTGTCGTGCCAAGAGTTAAAGGAGAAGATCGATGCTTCTCTCAAGTCTGTGCGGTGAATATAAAGCTACCGTCAGCAGTAGCTTAGCTTAGCATAGAGTGTTTTACTTTAGGACTGAACAAGGCTAACAGCTTCCTCTGCTCCCAGTCTTTCTGATTTAGAGTCGTCTCAAACTACTCCATTAATACCTGTCTACCATTTTAAGGTGGCAGTTTTGCGGTTAAGTGGTAGCACTTAGTGAGTTAATGTCTGTGTTTTTACAGTAATTGTCATCGAGTGGCCGTTGAGGTAACCGTTTCTCTCCCCCATGACTCAAACTGCTGGCGTCCGTTACAGGAAAGACTCTGTCCTGCATGAGGTCATCGGTTTGTCTGCGCAAAAACCCACGAGGCAGCGTGCCTATCGTTTGTCGTCCGTAAACGTCCGCTCTCCAGGGTGGAAAAATGCTGCGGGTGTGCGTATTCTCCCCCTTCTCCCCTCGGAAAGCACCAGGGAGCTCAGCAGCAGAAAAAAGCCCTATAAATCTCAGGCACGAGCCACTGCAGATCTGCGCTGTCCTCCCCGTGGCGTAAGCCTCTGCACTGCGCAAGGCTGATGGAAAAAGAGACAGATCCCCAGCACCGTTCAGACTAAATATCAGAGCATTAAAGTACTCTATGGAATCTGGTGCAGTCTGCTTTAAATGGGAGGCTTTAGGCGACAGAGCATTATCGTGAAAAGCCTCATGAGCACAAACTGTAGAAGAAGTTGAGAATAAGGTGATGCATACTGTTTTTAGACTCCTGTTAAATCAAAAAATGAACTGTAATGTTGTTTATTTGCATGAGTTAGAGCAGTGCAGGATGATAACAGACAGAGGGGGTTTTAAGATTGTAAAAATCTGGAGTGAAGTTATATATACTCAGCAGTGTTACAGGATTTTCTGAGTGTAGCACATGAAAACAGTCGTCGGCCTGTTGCATCAGTTTTATAACTTTCTAACAGCAGCAGCTTTGCCTCCTGCTCCCCTCCCATTTATTTTCAACCTTTCATTCACGCTCTCCTACCTTTTCTCACTTTTTTCCCTCTCTCTCTCTCTGTCTCTCTTTCCATGTGTCTCACTCCTCTCCCCCTCCCTCCCTCTTCTCTCCCTCTCCCTCTGCCTCCCTCCCGCCCTGGGTCATGGAACACGTTGTTCCCTCCTTCAGACTGTATGAGCTGTTGGCTAGCTCTGCCTTTTCATGCCGTTTCTCTCTCTCTCTCTGTGAGTGTGTGTGTTCAAGACTGCAGTTGTGTTTTTTTTTTTTTTCCTCCGAGGGGGGATGTCAGTTTTAAACCACATGATTTCTCCCAGTGACAAACCCTCTTTATGTAAACCCCAGCAACACGGAGACAGGGGTCTTATGTCGGGTGATGACGAGGCACGAGGAGAAGGATGACGATGCACAAAATCCTCTTTATGTCGAGTCTTAATTGTGGAGGTCTCAGGGGGGCGGGGGGGCGGAGAGGAGAGGAGTTGGCAGGACAGAGATTGGTCGGTCACTTAAAGCAGCTGATTACAACTAGTTTTGCGTTGTGAATATTCCGTTTTTTTGTTTTTGTTACTTGACTCCACAGGGCTCGTAATAAGAGCTGCTAAAAACTTTTAATTAGTGAGAGCCTCTGTGGTTACTTTGCATAATACTAGATGCACTTAACACTGTGTATGCTAATGTGTTAGCATGATGTTAGTCCAGAAGGGACACTGAGTATTACTCAGTATTAATTAGTGATTGTGTTTTAATCCTTGTGAGGCCTTCTCTTATTATCATTAGCATTATCACAACACTGTTTTTGTTGTGTTGTTGATCCAGTAAAGTATTTTTCTTTGTTGTCTGTAACTGATAACTGAGTTTTCAAGGATTTGTCCAAAGCAAAATGATTTATCTGGACAGAATTAAGACTTTATAGATGGAGATCTGGATTACGAGAGCCTGGCCTTGGTTGAGGGATGTGTTCTGTCACTCTAGCTCATCTTTTGTTTATTTTCTTGACTCAGATTTATTGTTTTCTGTGTGAAAAATGTCAGAAAAGACATTTGTTTGCTTTATTTTCAGTTTCAAACCCAAAGATGCTCAGTTTGCTGTCACATATGATGAAGACGAGCAGGAGATCTTCACATTTAAGCAGGAAACTTGAAAATGATCGAAACAACAGCGTTATGTTTTGGTGGACGCCATAAAAGCGCTGTTTTGTCCTCTAATCTGTGCACAGATTCGTCGTTGGTGAACTGTCATTGCATATAAACGTAAATGTCAGAAAAACACAGTCGTCATCGCGGCTCTGACTGAGGATACATCACACACACACAGAAGACAAAAGGCGTCTCTCGGGGCAGCAGCTGTTTGGACCCTCCTGACGACTACGCACCTGCTTTTCTACCTTTGATGCTCGCCTGCAGCAGCGTACACTCCCTCCCTCCCCTGCTACACACACTCAGACGTATCCACATACCACAGTTGACTGCTTCTGCCGAGTCAGATTTTTTTCCCTCCTCCTCCTCCTCCTCCTCGTTTCCCCTCATCTCATCTGCAGCAGCTCCACTCAGGAATGTTAAAAGTGAAACATGACAGTTGCACATTCCTCTTTGCCATTTTCACTCATGCATTTGTTGGACACGATCGTGTGTGTGTGTGTGTGTGTGTGTGTGTGTGGGGGACGGCTTCTCCAGAGACACATGGCTTCTGTAGTGGTCTCGTGAGACGCTTCAGATGGGAGCGATTGGAAGTCGAACCCCGGTAGAAACGTCCACCAATCCTGCTCAGACAGCAGCTCATATTCCCCTGACTCATGGGAGCCACAGGTGCTGCTGGGCTTCTGCTAACATAATCAGAGCAATACACTAATAATTTACAGCCCATTCAGACGTGACTGTGATGTCTGCTGCTCTTACAGCTATATTCAGGCTCATCTCTTGGCTGTCAACAAGTTCATTTTGACTCTCGACTCTTGTTTTGTTTTGCGTCTTCGTCTTTTCTCAGCGTGTGGTGCTCGTTTTGTTCGGCCTATAAATCAGACCCCTGTAGCACCGTGTGATGGATGTACCCCTATTGAAAAACGGCTTAATAGCTCTGACCTTGGATAAGGTCTCTGCTCTTGATGCTAAATAATTCAATAGTACAGAGTGACTGTCTGAATTACTCCCTTCTTTCTGCCTTGCAAAGACATCACCAAACTCCCCCTCAGTACCTGAGCCGCTCACTACCTTTCAGGGACGATCTGCGGTGTGATCAATTTTGCATGGTTCCTTCAGGAGCAGGGGGGCACTCTGAGCCATTCGAGCGGCGAGGTGCCGCGTGTAGAGAGCGTCTTATGGAGGCGAGTCGAATGAGGACAGGCCACAAGGTCGTAGGTCTGTGTGGAGACGAAGAACAATGAATTACAGGGGAAAAAATACAGAGCTTAGTCATGGGACCGAAAAAGAACTCAAACGTCTATGTACTCTTGCCCAGAGGACAGAGTTTAAAGCGTCACAGTCACAAGGTTATGACTATTAAACACAACAGACGCAGGTTCTGTTTTTGTTTTATTCTTAAAATCCCCTTTTCCCCTGTTCTTTCCAGGCTACGCCTTCCTGCTGTTCCAGGAAGAGACGTCTGTCCAGGCTTTGATTGACGCCTGCATCGAGGAGGACGGCAAGCTCTACCTGTGTGTATCCAGTCCTACCATCAAAGACAAACCTGTGAGTGGCAGACGTCCATCTCCACCCCCTCCACCTCCATCTGTCTTAAACTACTTATTGTAAATTACTTAATCTTTTCTTCCGCAGGTCCAGATCCGTCCCTGGAACCTGAGCGACAGCGACTTTGTCATGGACGGCTCCCAGCCTCTGGATCCCCGCAAGACCATCTTTGTAGGGGGAGTGCCGCGACCCCTGCGTGCAGGTAGCTGAATTATTCAAATCAGCTTTTTTCTTTTAGCCCCGAAATTGGATTCATAACATCAGCTGGCATGGAGCGCAGAGGCTGGAGGCCGTAATGAAAAGTTCTCCCTGTGAGAAAGCAATCCTCTGCTTGGGTTTCCAGGACGCGAGCCAAGTGGTCGTCATGTTAAGAATTCATGGTGTAATGGAAGGCTCAGTCTTTCTGTTCTTGGGATAAACATCGCTGGCTTGTCTGCAATGTGACCCCTACTAATTATACCAGCAGTTTGAGGCCGCTGCTCTGATGAATCGTGCACTCGGGTGGATTTTTACATCAGTTAATAACAGCGTCAATCAGAAAAGTTAAACCTTTTCTTTAGTTTTTTTAAGGCTTTCAATTTGAGAACAAAAGCACTAATCGTGTTTCCCTCTCCTCAGTGGAGCTGGCTATGATCATGGACCGGCTGTACGGCGGCGTCTGCTACGCCGGCATCGACACCGACCCGGAGCTCAAATACCCGAAGGGAGCCGGCCGCGTGGCCTTCTCCAATCAGCAGAGCTACATCGCCGCCATCAGCGCTCGCTTCGTTCAGCTGCAGCACAACGACATCGACAAAAGGGTGAGCGGGTTCACGCACTTCATTCACAACATCCTGAAAGAAAGCAGCGTCCCCACCGCAGCTGAGGTTTTCACAGTCATTCTTATGGCATGCAGCGGAGCTGAACTCTGCCTGAGCCCTCTCCCATGTATCAGAGCTTTCATTATAGCCGGGTTTTCAGCCAACTGCTCAGCACAGCCTACAATAACTGAAGGCCAGGCCTGGCTGTGTAATCACTCTGGCCTTTGGCTGCAGGAGTCCCGACAGATGTTTCAAGCTGCAGACACATAGGGTTGGGTTAATTATAGCACTTCCCTATACATGTATATCCACTGGGGCTGAGCTGCAGCCCAGTTATTTTAGGCACGCCGGCCAGTTGCAGCGAGACAGATCATGACCAAGAGAGACTGGTTGTCGGCCAGGAAGCCGAGCCTCTTTAGGGCGGGGCGGTGCACCCCACCTCTGCTATCGCCATCTATCTTCAGTGGGGGTTTAGAGTGTCTTTATTATGACTGGGACTGGGTGGAACACAAATAATTAAAACAGTCAAAGGGTGTGAATAAAGACAAAAACATGTATGTGGTCACTGTTTGTAACAGCCTGTAGAATTTTCTTTTAATTTTCAAGAATCAAATCAACTCGAGATACTTTTCTTCCTAATTTTCTCCGTCTCGCCTTCAGCATCCACATTTCCATTACCTGTAAATGATAGCTCGTCACCCCTGCTCCTCACGGCAGCCATGTCTTCTCCGTTTCCTTGTTTAATGTTGTTGCTCGGAGCAGTGGAGTTTTCTCCGCAGAGTTTTAGCTGAGAGTGACGGTCTCCTACTGTTGGAAGGATTCGATAACCTTTCATTTTGTGGCCACGCTATAACAAGGTTAGCATCCACCCCTGCCCACTCATGCACCGAGGCGTCGCCATGGAGACTGAGCTCTCATTTCTTGTCTCCCGGCTTAGTGGTCAAACTCATTTCACTGGTGGACGGGGAGAGGATACCTGCCTCGATCGCCCTGCGTGATGCCTTACAGCAGCGATTTAGAAAATGTGAGAGCGCGCACACGACGACAGATAACGACAGATTTCACCGTTTTGTTCTCAACACAGCCGACACCGCACACTAACAGATTCACCACCAACAACCAGAGTCTGGACTCTCGACAGCTCCACATCTGACCACTGTAAAGTGAAACAAAGATGGCGGACGAAGAGCAGGGTAAAATCACTCTTAACTAGACATGAGACCATATGAAAACTTCATGTCTCGATTATCCTGGCGATGAAAATATTCTTTAAACTCTCTTAAGAACACACTGAAATCACGTTACATTACATTTAGGTGAGAAATAGATATTTTTATCGCATCACTAATAAAAAAACAATCGAAAAATCTTTAGGTAATTATAAATCATGAGGTCCTCCTGCAAATATAAAGGAAAATAAATAAAAATAGCAACTTTATACCTCTACCCTTTATACTTTCTTTAGCGGGGGATAAAACAGGCGAGCCGAGCCTTCAGCTGTGGTGACGGATTAGTATTTTGGAGATTTGCAGCTCCCCCTTGTGGCGATTCAAAATAAATCAATACAGGACTTTGTTGTAAGTCACTGATGAGGATATTCACGATTATCCTGATGATGGAACTTCACTAGAATCAACTTATTGTCCCAGCCCTACTCTTAACACACCTCACACCACAGGAAAATCTGGCAAGATAATTTTAAGAACCATCAGATAATCTTGTTTTTGAGTCATAATCTGGAAGGAAATAAGAGTTTGTGGGAGATGATAAACTAAACTCTACCTCTCGTTCCCAGGTGGAGGTGAAGCCGTACGTCCTGGACGACCAGATGTGTGATGAGTGCCAGGGGGCGCGCTGCGGGGGGAAGTTCGCCCCCTTCTTCTGTGCCAACGTCACCTGCCTGCAGTACTACTGCGAGTACTGCTGGGCGAGCATCCACTCGCGAGCCGGCCGAGAGTTTCACAAGCCACTGGTGAAGGAAGGAGGCGACCGCCCTCGACACGTGTCCTTCCGCTGGAGCTGAGGGCGGGGGGGTCACGAGTCAGCCCTGCCCCGGTGAACCCACACCTGACCCCTTCAAAAAAAACAAAAAAACAAACAAAAACAAAAACAACAACCTCCCGCACCCCTGCTCTCCTACAGCCCGGGACAGCACTGCAACAACCCCCCTCCTCACACCCACACACAGCCCCACCTGCTCCACCCTGCTCCCCACAAACACCTCATGAAAAAAAAAAGCAAAAAGGATGCCATCAAACACGTGGGACTTTCCTCATACCACACGGCTCTGAACTCATTGTCTAAGTGTTCCCCTCTGATGAAGCTTTGTGGGGGAAATGAAAAGCGAAAGTCTATCAGCTTAAAAATTTGCACTTTGGCACAAAATCTCACTCAACACACACACACACACACACACACACACACACACACACACACACACACAGAGGATGGTATGTTCGACACCTGGCTACTTTCAGTTCCCCGCTCTGTTGACTGGGTGGTGTGGTACGTCCTGTTGGACCCCCCCTTACTGAGACAGAGGTGGGACCATACAAATATTTAAAAAAAGTATATATTTTTTGTTTTGTACCTATCTATACATATATAGATAATTTAAATTTTATGTAAAAGGAGCATGCACTTATTTTCAAAAGCTGTAGTTATATTGCCCCTAGTAAAAAAAATTACCAAAGGCAAATTAATGCATAGAGAAAAGCAAAATAGGTGGCATAAGATGTAGCAAGATTTAACATCTATCCCGTAGTGTGGGCCCGTATCGCCCCGAGTAAAAATAACACGGCTATATTCGCTCTCAATTTTGACTCTGAAAATATTAATACCTCATACGCGCGATCAGATTAGTTTGCTTTTCGATTTCTAGGTCTTTATTTTTATAACAACATTATTTTTTAGTGTTATGTAAATGTAATGCTGCAATAGCTTTGCTGCTAAGTCCGTGGTATAAACAGATACCATACGTACTTTATTCAGGCTAGGGTGTAAAATAATAAATAACAGATAGAGAAGCACCTGGTGTTTTAGAACGACGAGCTATCACAGGGGGAGGGGGCGCCCCTAAGACAACGATGGCTACCTTTGTGGGGGTCGGGGTGGGTCGCCCCTAACTGCATGTTTATTTCAATCAGGTTGCTGCATGCAATACACTTTTCAGTATCATGTCTACTATTCGATTCTGCCCATGTTTGCACAAATACACTATAGACGTACGTTCGTTCGACTCGCACGAAAACTGGACAGAAACAGGGAAGAGCGGTGAGAGGAATCACAGAGCTGAAGGTTCCTGCACAAACAGGCGGTGAACACATCCAGACAACGGGGGAAAAAAAACTATCTTAATAATCACAAATCAAGTTAAATGTAGGATTACCATTTAAAACTGTCTATGATAGGTGAAGTACTTTTTTGCAGTGATTGTTGATATAATTGTGCAATTTTTTATACCGTATGTAGTTAGGTCTGAGTATGCCTAGAACTGTGATTCGCTTTAACTGTCGTTAATGTCCGACATAGAAGTCCTGTGAAACTTCATAACTAGTGTATGCACACTGTATATATGTTCTCTTGTACACACACTTGCACCAGTATACACAGAAGCCTCTCGACACACACACAGACACACACATGGACGGCTGTCTTTCCTACGCACACAAACAGGCCTACAAACACCGAGTCTGATCTGAAGAGAAGACGCAACAATGTGAGCTTAAACTGAGAACTGAGGTCTTTTTATTTTTTATTTTTTAATTATTATTATTCTTCTTATTATTATTTGTTCCACCGTCGACAAAAAGCGCACGTTTACGTCCCAGAATGCAACCAAAGAGCTCACATGTTCGACTTTTAACAGACCACCTGACACACGGAGCGAAGCGGCCGCCCCGCAGAGGAGGCTGCGCCGCTCGTTCGGCCTCCTGCAGAGGAGCTGACGGTGCAGCGGTGCGGTCGGTTAGACCAGGAAAGAGGGCAGTTTGCGAAGAAGCAATGGGGGGGGGGGTTAAAATGAAATATTGAAGCTACTGGAGACTTGAGGTTGATAAACTGAGCTCTGCACATGCTCTCACTACATGGCTGGGGGTGGGTGGGTGAGGGTGGGGTGGCCTGAATGTGCAGGATGGGGGAGGGAGGGTAACCATATTTATCCAGATTTTTTTGTTTCCTGCAAAGCTTGAAGTAATGGACCTGCTTAAAAAAGATGGTGGACATATATATTTTTTTGTTTTTATCAAAAAGGTTATGGTGCGCAGTTCAAACAGGATTGGGTGGGGGTGGGGGTGAGGGTGAAGGTGGGGGGGTGGTAGTTATGAATGCATAGAAACTTAAAGTATTGGCTGCTGAAGACAGGGCGGCTCTGGTTTGGGTGGGGGGCAAGTTACACTGGTTTTAGCAGTTTTGTGGACAATCTGAACCGGATCCTGCATCAGTGCAAGTTAATCTGTGTCCTCCCGCCCCTCCCTCACCCCTCCCTCACCCCTCTTTTTTTTTTTTTTTCGTCAGTGAGTTGTGATTGTCCCGTGCTGGCGCCCCGCGGTCCCTCCCCCCTTTTTCTCATTTTAGTCGCAAACTGTTTTTTTGCTTTAGGATAGATGTTTTTGTTTGTTTCTTGTCCAAGAAAAAAACTAATTGAAACTAAGCAGAAGATACTTTTTTTACTGATAGAAAAAAAAATACACGAGGCTAACCATGAGTAATAATAATAAGTATCCCTATGAAAGTGAATCCTGGGTGTTTTTGTGACATTTCTTTCCCCACCCAGACAGGTTTTCTATGTTGGTTCCTTCTCTATGATAGATATTTGTTATGCACTACTCTTTGTATCTGAACAGTTTTCGACAGTCAGCAGTTCTTTTTGTTAAAAGACAAAAAAAGACGATAAAGCGTGCTTTCTGACTGACAAGATCTTTTGCAATACCTCAATTTTGAAATATATTAGGAGAGAAACTGATATTTTCTAAGTAAGTTTATTCAGATGAAAAAGTATATATTAATTTAATTCTTCAAGAGAAATGATTTAACAGATGGTTGATTTTTGTTAATTTTTATCATGCTTATTTGCTTTTATTTTAAGAATTTATTTTTTTGAAAAAGACAACAACTGAAGGAGCTAGAGCTTTATAACTAATATAATGTTGTAGTTAGTGAGAGTACAGTCTACTTTATTACAGCGGAGGTGAGGGTGAGTGTCCCATTGGTCAAATTGGACGAAACATCGGAGAAGAGAAGAGCTCTTTAGAATAAAAAATCAATAAAAAATCAGGTGCTCAGAGAGAAAACTGAACATATTTCCCACGTTTTTGTATATTTATAATCAATCATTTACTATGCTTACCAGAGTTGTGAAAGAGATCTTCTGTTCATTATTTTTTTAAAGAGAAGTTTTTTATGTTTCCTAAACGTCTGTGCTCCCTTTTGTTTTGTAAAAAAAGAAAAAACAGCAACCCTGATTTGTCGTTGGGAGAAAACTAAACTTGTGAGAGTCACTGAACAGCTGGAGGTAGAGAGAAGAAGAAGACGAAGAAGAAGAAGAAGAATGTTATTTTTAACACAAAAACAGACACAAGTGTTTTCACCTGTAACTTGACCGAAATCCCCCAAGGTGCATCAATTGACTGGTGGCCTTCTATTCACACAAGACTTGAATTAGTCCCATTTTTTAAGGTTAAGAACCTTGACTCTTTGTTGTAATGTGCAATACTGTTTGTACTGTTTGTAGAAAAGAAGAAAACAAGAAAAAGAGGCATAAATCTTTATTGCAGAATTATTTTCATTGCAAGCATTGTGATTCACTAAAATCATTTTCTACTGTGTATTTACCTACTCTACCTGCTAGTACCTTCCAGTAGTAATGTAGCCTTTGTACTGAGAAATTTTCATTATTTTTAGAAAGTTTTGCTAAAAAAGAAAAGAATTTAAACATATTTACATATTTTCATTTTTATTTCATATTTTTTCTTTACAGACTTATTTCTCAACCATTAATAGTTATTTCTGGGGGAGACTTTCATATCTGGTCAATGTCATTAATATTATTTTGTATTTTTACTTGGAATAAATTAATTTTATGATGCTAATTCTTTAAAAGTTTATTTTTTTCGTTTGTTCACGTTTTCATTTTTTTGAAGCTGAAAAAAAAAAACGACTTTGTAATATTGTTACTAAAGTGTCTCAGTTCTTGAAATGCTAAAGCTTTATGTGTTAACTGGCTGATGTCGCTTACATTCGTGTGAAAATCATCTACGGAGATTTAAAAAAAAGAAAAAAGAAAAAACTACTCACAAACAACAGATTTGGTGGTTGGTGATGTTTAAGTGATTCGCAATGTAAACAAATGAATGGGCAATAAAATAAAAATGGCAGAATGGAGCATACACGCAGTATGTCGTCATGTAATTGTGGAAGACGGACAACACCACTGACCATTTACATTGCTTCTGCTACTTCAATACTACTACTTCTACTACTACTACTATTACCACTTACTCTACAATAATTCATCCTCACTTTGTGCAGTGGAGAGCAACACTTCCTCTCATGTGAAATATTCAACAGCACCTCCTAAAGAAAACAGCCATGTCACATGTCCTCCTCTTTCCAGTTGATTCAGAGTGCACCAGTGTGATTGTATTTAGGTATGAATGTAAATATAGAGATGCACTGTATAATATACAGCTTGGGGGAGAGCATGTATGAATCTTAATTATGCACAGTAGGAAATGGTATAAAGTTTTTTTACTTTGTTTTTTTGTTTGTTTTTGTTTGCCCTCCTAATCATCAGCCTTAACTTATCGTTTTGGGAAATATGCTAATTCGCTACAACTTGTAGTTTTTGCACTTTGACTTTTTGTACGGAATAAAAATGCGATATAATAAAATACGGTCGTTAGTGAGGGTGCTAGCTATGGCTTCATATTTAACAGAAATCAGAGTGGTATCCATCCTCTGTCATGATCAATAGCTCTACTGTGATATCTGTTCATTCTGTATGAAGCTACAGCTAGCAGCTGGTTAGCTTAGCTTAGCGTAGCCTAGCTTAGCATAAACACTGGAAACAGGGACAAAAAGAGCAAGTACCACGCATTACACTTAGGAGTAAGATATAAAAGATTTTGTGAACTTTGGACGCTGCCACGCTAGCTGTTTCCTAGCTTTATGCTAAGCTACACTAACTGGCTAAGCTAGGGCATGAGAGTGGTGTTGATCTTCTCCTTTAACTCCCAGTAAGTCAGCAAATGTGCAGAATTCCCGAACTAACACAAGTTTACAGGCTGAAGCTCCTGTGTTCTTTAAATGTTTTTTTCTTTCTCTGATAGTCTTCATCCAAAAGACTCCAGTGCTCATGTGAGAATGTTATTTCTGGCTGGCCTTTTCTACCAGTTTATACAGCTGATGCTAATACCCCCCCCCCTTCAACTAGTCCCACACTTTTCTCTCTCCCATGCTCAGTATTATTCACCACCATACCACCAAGTATTTGTCTATCTCCTGGCCTTTTATTTTTCCTTTTAAAGTTTGTTTTCTTTCACTTAACAAAAGAATTTATACCTGAACTATAAAACAAAAGTGTATGTGCAATCGAAAAAGATCATGATTTGGATGATGGCAACCATTTTATATATTCCTCTCTATAGATATACGTATGTATTTCATGTAACTAGACTTGGATAGTATACTGTATATTCACTTCTGCTTCATGGGCGTTCTCTGGGTAGGTAAACACTGTAGGTCTCGTCATGTTGTAATCTCAAAATAGATGAAAAAAAAAAGATTTGGTAATGTGCTTTTTTTTTTTTTTTTTTAACAAACATCCCACTACTTTTGAAATGTACTTTTTTTTTATGATGAACGCATCTGTGCTTTTATTTTCTAGGGTTTTATTTCCTGACTTGAACACTGGTTCTATTTTGGCGAGGCTTTAGAGATTGTTGACTTGGACCTATGGTTTTTTGCAGTATAACTGTGATTTGAAAACATGGAGCTCAATGCTGCTAATGCTTACTACTGCTTCAGAGTTTGTAGTTCCCACCTTAATTTTTCCTTTTTCTGTACTAATAAGCAAATCTTATTAAACGTAGTTGTATGACGCTGTGAAACCTTGTGGTCTTTTGCATGGCATCCCTTCCCGCCTCTGTCCTTTCATATACCAGAGAGCTGACCAGTACTAACTCTGCATTACGCCCTTAGCAACTTAACTGCCCTTATATTCACTCAACTGTCCTTTCTACCCTATGGATTCAGATCATGAGGCAGGAATGAAACAATAATTCACATCAGTAAACCATCCCAAGCCACCCTGTTCACTCAAACCACTAGATGCTAATTTTGTGGGCTAACCCTATAGATAAGCATAAGCAAAATGTGTTTTATACATTAATATATTAATACAATAACAATATATTATCACAGTAGTTATGGCTGGTTTGTGCTATTAGCTACCAAAGAACGTACATCTCTGTGGTAAGTAGGACTACATTGTTTGGAATGTGAATAGCATAAGGACATAATGCTAATCCATGGAGACCAGGAAGTGATTCTCTACATGGGATGGACGATCACATGCTCTCAAAATGCCCACTGTTTGTGTCGTTTACTGTTGCTCATTATGATCAAACTTAGAGTCCTACCAAAAGTTGTTGTTTATATGGAGAAAAATGCAAGTAATCAATTAAAAAATGGCCTCTGGCCTTCACCTGGAGGAGCGGAGTTGGATAATGCTCATGTACGCAGGTAACATATCTTATGTGGCTATATATATGTAGCTAACTGTTTACTTTATAACGTTATTGTTTTTTCTTTGCTGTGTTGGAGTAACTGTAACTGCACAACAATACTTATTATCCAATGATGGCCATTGACCAGTTGTTTTTCAGGGTTCAACTGTGTCATATAGGGTATTTATGTGTGTTTGCCCAATCATGCATAACTGTGCTTTATTTCATTAACAGCATGTGTGACACCTACAAATGTATGGTCACAACTGTTATGTTATTTTATGTTGTTATCTGTTTTAGTTTTAGTTGTTATGCTAATTGTACTGAGGCTGTGTGAGGCTCTTGCTTTAGACAGACAACAAGCTAGCATCTCCTGTCTCTAGTTTTCCTGCGCAAAACAGGTCAGTAGTAAATATTATATTATCACAGTTTGTTGTGGAAAATAGTGGGTTTGGATCACAACTTTGAATTTTCCCACCCACTGCAGAGGAGTTTTGCTAGCTTCTGTGTAAACAATGTAACAAGATGGCAGCCTAACTGTTGTTTACATGATTATTGTAACTGTACCAGCTACCTTTTATTGCATTAGTTTAATTGATGTTTGAGGGAAATACAGAAATTTGTGGTGACATTATTCACATTTGCATTTTTGGTGATAATATATACTTGACACATTCATTTAATATTGTGTGTTTGTCTCAGTGACCAATAGATGGCAGTATAGAGCACAAAGGCATTAGTTTTGAATAGAGAAAAGAATTGTTTTTCTGTAAATTAAGGTGACATTTTTAGTGTAGTCAAGGAATATTTTTTATGTAGTGGTTCTGTGAGGGTTGTTAGCAGGGACATACAACCAGAAACACAAAGCTTCCAGTCTCTGGTAATTTTAATTTCTGTACACAACCACTCTTTTTTACTCAAACTGAAATTTAAATCTCTACTATCATACTGACAAATAAGAATGGGAGTGATTCTGACTCCTTAATGATTACATCGCCAGCTGTAGCAGAAATACTGTGAAAACACATTGACTCATATTAAAAGTCAATTAAAAGGAAAATTTCTCTGTCTTTGTTTCGGAAAGACATAAAGAAATAAAAAATAAAAAAATCAGTCTGAACATTAAATGAACCAAGTGTCCAATCAGAAGCGGTTGCTAGGTGGAATAGAATCAGTCGACCAATCAGCGTTTTGTTTGCCGACGTTGGCAGCGTCTGCCGTCACTGGTAGTGACGCACTGTGAGAAGCGGAGAGGAGAGCGGAGCAGCAGACAAACAAAGACGGAGAAATTTGTGAAAATATGGAGAAAACCCGGCGTTTGAGGCGTCGTAACGTCGCTTTGCTTTGTTAGCACTGTCAGAAACTTCAAGACCGAACAAGTGTGGGTGCCAAAACGAGCTTTGGAGCGGTTTTTGTCGAACAGGAGCGAGCACACCTGCGGAACGAAGGTAGGCTAACGAGCTAACTAATTAGCGGCTACCGTTAGCTGTAGCCTTAGCCGTAGCCTTAGCCGTAGCATTAGCCTTATCCTTAGCCTTCTCTAATGATAATGTTTGGTCGTAGTCACTGTTTGTGTGTCTGTAGCTAAAGCGTGTATGATATGACATGAGGTGTGGGTTTGATTGTTTGTGGTATTTTTGCAGTTTGTGTCTTTGCGGCCTTTTTGCATCATTTGTGGTCGTTCTTGTGTGTCTTTGTTGGAATGTTTCTGGTCGGTTTAAGTCTTTCTGGCGCTTGTTAATATTTCATTGTGTTCGTTTTGTGTTATTCTGCGGCTCAGTTTTTTGGTCTGTTTTTATTTTGTGTCCGTAGCTGGCAGTTTCACATCTATCCACTCTCAGCTTTGAGTCTCTTGTGGTCGACTTTGTCTTTTTGTCCGGATATAATTCAGGTGAAGAGTCATTGTGCCTGTGTGTGGTAGTAATCTTTTGTGTATATTAGTGATCAGTCATTTGATTGTAGTGACTTGTTAGTTGATTGAGCACAGTTTGGTGTTAAACAGGCTTGTAAACTATTTTAACTCGGTCATTACATTAAAACTCTAAAGGCTCAGTGTCATGTCTCCTGAACTCTCTAAGCTTTGTTGGTTTGACGTTTGTATTATTATTTGTATTTATTAGTTTCTCAAATGTTGTACTTAGTTTTTTGTTGATTTCCGGGGTTTGTTGCAGGTAAAGACTCCCTGGGCCTGGTAGTGATCTGTCCATAGCCACACACTGATCCCCTGATGTGTGTATTATTGTTGAGTTATTTGTTTGTGGTGATGGATACTTGACTGAGCACAGTTTCCTGTTAAATACAGACTTGAAAACTAGATTTTAATTCCCTGTATGAGGCAGATTACTGTCAGAAATCATAACGTTCAGATTAAAATGTAGAAACTGATTTTCTCTCTGAGGCTAATGAATTCATAGCTTAATTAAAAAGATTGTCCGGATTGTGTCAAAGTTTTAGTGCTGAGTTTTCAGTGTCCCGTTCTCCTTCACTGTTTAGGTTTAGGTGGTGATAAGATTCTGTTACTATTTATCATTAGTCAGTTTAATAAATGCTGTGCTTGTGTTTTCCAGGTCTTTCCTTGTTGAGCTGCTGCAGCCTGGAGGGAAACACCAGCTCTCACCTCACACACCAAACAGGTCTGTGTCCTCAACATTATCCAGTCTGAAACACCTCTAATCTCAGGGAAAACAACAATCAACACTAAATTACTGTCCTATGTCAAACATAACTCTTAAATTCTAGCATTTGATCTGTAATCAGCAAATATTTGGCAATTTTGGTAAAGTTCCCAACTGTCTGTCAGTAAGTAAAATGGATAAAATATCTTTAGCTCCCTTCAACCTTTACTTAAGTATGATTACAGTATTATCTGGAATGTAGCACTAAGTGTTGGGGTTTCATCAATTCAAAAATAAAAGTAGTTGTTGTCAGTCAGCTTCACTGGCTCACTGATCATCTCATTAAATGACTAATGGAAGATTTAAGTAAACTAATACTAAACTAATTAGAACATGGTTTGATTTGATTTGTAGCCTTTAAACTTTATTCACAGTAAACTAAACTAAGACAAAACAACACATTAATTAACTGTGTTAATGAGACAAAGAGTGTGTTGGTTCCTTTACACCTCCTGGAAATTGAAATAAAGGACAATAAAGAATAATTAAAGACTGAACTTTAAGCTTTAAAACCTGCTGTTTGTTAGAAATATCAGTTGTTTCTGTCTGTGGATGGAACAAATGCTGTAGTAGTAACAAAACCAGAGTGTCCACTGTTACAGGTTCAAATTTATTCTGTAGTTCAGATGGATTCATGATTACTTCAGTAAGACAGACGTATTTTTAATGTCTCAGCTTTAACATGGATGTTTTTTTTTCTGTCTGAGCCAAAGCAAACACTGCAGCTGTAAATAACTGACCATTTTCCTTTGTATCTTTCTTTTATTTCCAGGTGTCACCACTTGGTCCATGAGTGCAGAGTCTCCTCAAACAGTAAACCAGTTCTCTGAGAGCAGAAGAGAAACCTCCAGGTAATTTACTAACATCATCACATTAACTTCTACCTGTAGTTTAGAATTTGTCAAAAAAGACTCAAGTCATTAATTTCTAAGAAGATAAATGTTTTTATTCTCAGTTATGTCTTTTTAATTACATGTTGTGTTTTTCAGGTGAATTCACAGAAACAACTGGATCCACTGAAGGTGAAGGTAGGAAAATGTTTTCATTACAGTTCACTGTCCTTAGTCCTTTTTGATAGTTAATTACAGTGTTTTAGTCGGAGAGCTGCTGCTACAGTCTCACTGAAAAGTCATCAGAAACGTTTTTAAACGACTGACATGTTTGAGTTTGTTACTTTTTCTAATGATTCCAGTCTCAGCAGAGACCAGGACTGTGTCTGTCTGAAGCTTCCAACTGATCAATACAAGATCTCAGTAGAAAAGTTTAACTCTGACATTTGACTGATAGAAATAATACTAATATAATAATCTGCTAGAATAATCTTATTACATGTAATCTGTAATGTTAGTAATATCAGAATAATTAATGATAAATAATATAAGAATAATCTGATATAATGTCAAGTAATCTATGAGTAATATATAGTGACTGAAGTAATATATATTAGAGCTAATAATCCCATAATATATACTAATTAATGTAAATCTGTAATAAGTAATTTAATGTATTAATAATTTAATGAGAAATAATTTGTAATGTTAAATGTAATGTTGTAAATAATCTCTTAATATTTAAAGTAATAGAAGAAGTACTTTTTTAATTATATTAGAAGTAAATGAAGCTTCAGACAGACACAGTGGTGGTTTCTACTGAGACTAGAATCATTAGAAAAAGTCAAACATGTCAGTAGTTTAGAAAGTATCTGATGAATTGGTTTGAGTGAGACTGTAGCAGCAGAACTCCTACACTGTAATTAACCATCAAAAACGACTGAGGACAGTTTAGAGGAGGAGGAGATTTATTGATGAGTGATTAACATGATGTGTCTCTGCAGGTGGAGGAGAAGAAGATGGAGGCAGCTGAAGGTCTGGACCTGAAGAGGAGGAAAGAAAACACCACAGATGAAGCTGTTCAGACAACAACAATACACCCCTCCTGCAGGATGATGCTCCCCAACCCAACCCCTTCCCTCCCCTCCCCTCCCTCTTCCCCCTCCCAACCCTTCCCTCCCCTCCCCCTCCCTCTTCCCCTCCCACCCCCCCCCCCCAGTGTTTGACCACTAGGAGGCGCTGTGTTCTGTTCTCTCACCAACACTTTACTGTAGCTGTGAGCACATTTCCTCAGACTGATGTTTGTGTGTAACATCTGTAACAACATTTAACTGCTCATGATATAAGTATTCATGAAACATTAGTATCATGAGCAGTTAAATGTTGTTACAGATGTTACACTCAAACATCAGTCTGAGGAAATGTGCTCACAGCTACAGTAAAGTGTTGGTGAGAGAACAGAACACAGCGCCTCCTAGTGGTCAAACATCTGTCATTATCTTTGCTGCAGTTTGTTAAATGTTGTCTGGAACAAAATCATTAAAGTTTTTTTTTTTTTTTAATTTTGAGTCAAATTTTTCTATTTAAATTAATGTCACATATTCTCTATTTGAAGCTGCTACATTAAATATGCAGAATTAAAAAACACATTGTTATTCTGTATTACATGTTACTTTTGACAATTAACACGAGTAAAACATTTCATTCATATAAAGGCTTAATTTTTTATATTTAACTTTTTTAAATTTATACTTTTTAAAGCGTGCAATTTCAACCTTTTAAAATACTCTTGAAGTGTATGAAATTTTTTACAGTGTACATTTAATAGGCGTTATATTTTTAAATCTTATTTTCACATTTTATATAGTATTATCTTTTAGAGTGTATATACTTTACAAGATATTTTTATAAGGTATAAGCATAACGTTTTACAGTGCATTCATGAACTGCATAAACATTTTAATAAATTTAATTTTGAAATTACTCCCACTTTTTACAGTGTTTACATTTGCCTATTTAGGTTATTCTTTATAGTGTATTACTTTAATTTTTTTATGTATGGTGATATTCAGACATAAGCTTTAAACAACATATTAACTTATTTTTTATAGTGGGTAAACTAACGTTCTAATTTCTTACAGTGTATAGGCTTAACATTTCACAGTAAAAATTTACCACATTTTACTATTAACAATAAACAAGCTTACTTTTTACAGCGTGCATACTTAATTTTTTTACAGTAATTACATTTAAAGCTTTAACAATTATTTTTCACGTTTATTTTTTACAGCATATAAAGTTACTTTTGAATCTTAAATTCCTTTAAGGCACTTAAATTTACTTTTTACAGCGCATAATCTCACTACTTTTTAAAGTGTACAGATTTAGCTTTTAGATTTACCTTAGGAAATGTATAGACATTTTTTGTAGCGTATAGCCTTAACATTTACTTTACCTGAAGCTTTTAGGATTAGTTTAACGTTTTTTGCAGCTACATTGTGGAAAAACACTAATTAGTAATAATTGAAACTGATGAAGTCAAAGCAGTTTTAACTTGATGTTTGTTCCAGACGACAGGTTTTAAAGAGTCAAACTGCAGCTGAGATAATGACTGAAAACAATAAACTTACACTGACCTGGAAATCTTCATGTCTCTTCTCTCTGTCGTTTGATGGGTGAAGTTTGAGTCTGTGGAGAAAAATCACAAACAACAAACATTAATATAAAACTGCAACTGTTTACACCTTCAAAATAAAAGCAGAGGGTTCTGGGTACTGAAGTTCTAACTGTAAGTAAAAGACTCACTGGACTAACTGGTCCTGGACCAATCAGACAGGACAACAGAAATGAAATAAAATAAACTTCTGACCATTAACAGTGATTCATTTGAGTTTTTCTGTCTATAAACACTTGCTTAGCTCATCATCGCTCTACAGCACAACACTGAGCTGTACCTGGAGGAGAGGAAGTAAACATGGCTCCTGTTTGGTGTAACATCATCTCCCTGGTTGATGAGGCAGAATCCATCGTCTCCAGCTCACAGGCTCAGATTAACTCATCTGTCTCTGCAGCGTGGGAACTAAAATTCACACAGAAAACAACATGTCAACATCACACTGTATACGTCAAACATCTTTGTTAGCATGTTTATAAAGAGGTGTAATATACCTTTATCTTACAAACTGGTCACAGCTGACAGTCCCATCAGGTGAGGTCCTATCAGGTGAGGCTGTGTGGTCAGCTGGGATTCAGTCAGAGAAAGCCTTCCAATCAGAAGGAGTCCTCGTGCTGCAGACCCATCAGCTTCTCATCCTCTGTCTGCATCCACAGCTGGAAACAAAAAGCAGAACATGACGTGGTTAGTTCATATTTCAGCTTTGGAGTGCGTCAGTATAGTAAACGTTATTATAGTTCAGAGGTTTAAATATTGACTATCTTAACCCCTGTGGTTAACTCTCCCCCTGTCTGACCCACACCTTCTATCTACACCTGATGTTGAGCCTTGTCATCTCACCTCTGTCTGATCCTAATTCAAAGTAAACACCTTCTCCTGACTGTGGTGAACCTGTGTGCCTCTGGTTAGCATAAGGCCTTAATCAGGCTCTTAAACTGAATGCAGAGGGTCAGTCTGTAGAGACAGTGTGTGCAGCTCTTTGTCAATATCAAATCCTGGATGCAGCCTGGCTTTGATCTGCCTGGACCTGAGAAGAGGTTAGCTCTGTCATGAATTTTTCATTATTAATTCATTTATTTTTACACTGGATAATTATAACAAGCTTACAACAATCCAAGGACAGAAAATTAGTATTTGTAAGTGTGAGATATTGTATGTTGATGTTTTTCTTTTTTTTTTTAAACCAACAGAGCCAAATATTTGCTTCGACTCAGAGCTTCTCTGATGTAAAAATGTAGTAGTTTTCTTTGTCATATAATGGAACATTACATACTGTAGATTGGACAAAACAAGATGTCTGAAGATCAACATGAGCTCTGGATACTGCCGTTATAACTGGGACTGTTATTTTCATAAACATAATCAGATATTCATATGGTCATATTATAATAATAAATTCATTAAATACCAAGGTGTAACCTGGGATTTAAACAGTAACACTGTCCCTGACATTAATAATTCAGCTCATTAACACAGTTTTGTTCAGACTGGATAATGTTGAGGACACAGACCTGTTTGGTGTGTGAGGTGAGAGCTGGTGTTTCCCTCCAGGCTGCAGCAGCTCAACAAGGAAAGACCTGGAAAACACAAGCACAGCATTTATTAAACTGACTAATGACAAATAGTAACAGAATCTTATCACCATTTAAACCTAAACAGTGAAGGAGAACGGGACACTGAAAACTCAGCACTAAAACTTTGACTCAATCCGGACAATCTTTTTAATTAAGCTATGAGTTCATTAGCCTCAGAGAGAAAATCAGTTTCTACATTTTAATCTGAACGTTATGATTTCTGACAGTAATCTGCCTCATACAGGGAATTAAAATCTAGTTTTCAAGTCTGTATTTAACAGGAAACTGTGCTCAGTCAAGTATCCATCACCACAAACAAATAACTCAACAATAATACACACATCAGGGGATCAGTGTGTGGCTATGGACAGATCACTACCAGGCCCAGGGAGTCTTTACCTGCAACAAACCCCGGAAATCAACAAAAGACTGACCGAGACTAAAACAACCAGGAACGGACACAAACTACAAAGTCACAGAAAAACAAAGATAAAAACACACTCTTACACAGACGATAGAAATGACTTAAAAGCGACCACAGAGATGTAATCAAAAGAGAAAGCTAATGCTAACGCTCGCCGCTAATTTGTTAGCTCATTAGCCTTACCTTAGCCGCAGGTGTGTTCGGCGTCCAGCCTGTGTTCGACAAAAACAGCTCCAAATCTTGTTTTAAGATCCCAGTTTTTTCGGCAAAGTAGTTTCTCGCAGTGCTAACAAACCAACGCGACGAAGCGGCGACCAAAAGGTCGTTTTTTACTCCATATTTTCACTCGTTTTTCCGACTTTGTTTCTCCGCCGCTCTCCTGTCCCCTCCGCACATTCACGGTCAATGACGACACACGCCACCCAACCGCACCCAACACCGGCAGGCAAACGCTGATTGGTCGACTGATTCTACTCTGCCTAGCAACCGCCTCTGATTGGTGGAAATCACTCTAATCAACGGGGAGGTTGTTCGAGGATGCTAACCAATGGAAAAAGTGCAGACTGAAAAGCGCTCAGAGACGTCCAATCACAATCTAAGATACTGGCTAGTGGCTACGCTTATTAACGCAAACTTAAGAGATTCTATTTTATATAGTAAAGTATTCTGAATTATTCACTCTATCATGTCAAAATGCATAAAAACTCATTCTCTGACCTACAGTTCTTAGAACTAGTATAGTTTTTTTTATAGGAAACCATGAATTAATGCAAAGATTATAATAAAGTTAATGACCTTTTAAAACTTTTTTACCTTACTTTTTAAACTTAAATTTTGTAGTTCATTTTCTAGTTTTTAAGTTCACTTCTGGAGCTTCATACAAGCCTCCTCGCCCTGAAATATTTTATTTTGAAAAACAATCTGTCTAAATTTATCCTTAAAAATTCATAGAATAGGGATTTCATAAACTTGGACTGGAAACCCCCCATTTTTAAATTTCTCTCTGACACTGTGAAGAATAAATAAAGTTTTGTGGTGATTACAGTGATGTATTCCATTTTCACCACTATTTGCTTCCATAAAGTTTAAAAGTTGATATTTAAAGTTTAATCTTGACCCCAAATTCACCCTAAGGTCCACTGCGGTGACTGTAAAAAAAGCAGTAATGATGTGACTATATTTCATGTCCATTGTAATCAGTATTATTATTCATGATGTACAACCACACCATCTACTGGCCATCACACATTAACATGCAAAGAAAAAAGAAGATGCAATTCAAAGGTGTGTAGAATTTATTACAATTCCACCATCATAAACAAAAAGCAGCAATTACAGAAATATGTACAAGTCTATAAGTCATTTAAAATACTTGTGACAAGTTTCAGGTACCAGTTTCAGCTTGGCCCCATGTTCAGTCTCTGTAATGCTGCTTCAAGTGCAGTGCTTCCCCAGGCCATTATTTTTTCTTTACACTGGACACCACACAGATCAGTTCTCCACCAAAGCCTCTTGACGGCTACAGGTCATGTGAACAGATCCTCTCGGAGGAGAGTAAAAACCAGCGCCACCTGGAGGATGGGAGTCATCGTGCCGAGCACTAACAGCTCCTGAGCTCAGCAGCAGTCACCAGTTTGTGCTATAAAAAGCCAGAACGCTGATGACATCCTGTGGTTTTTCTCCAGCGCGCCTGGCACTCTCGCCCCCGTTTCCTTTTGTCATACAAAAACATGTTTGTATTCATCAGTCAGAGAGGTGTTGACAGGCGTGGCTGGGTACAGCAGTGCTTTTAAGACTTTGTGATAGGGTGAGGGGGGGTGAGAGAGGGCAGATAAGGAGGGTAACGGCATCTGAAGCTGGTAACACTGTATACTCTGGCAATGCAACGTGAGAGGAGGAGGGCAGTGAGCTGTAAAAGTAGCACCTGGTGCTGTAGCTATAAAGGAAAACTATAATTATGATACAGAGAGTAACATCACTGTGTACAGTGGTGAGGCTGCTCTGAACGGATACAGATGATGTAAACCAACACTGGCGCTGTCTGGGTGCTTTGCTCTAACAAGAAATTATGGGATGTCTGACAACGTTCTGAAACATCAGAGGAAAATGTTCCAACACTGTTGCAGTAGAACGCTCGATCTCAGAGCAGTAAAATATAGATGTTTTATTTTGGCTGTGTTTTAGCTATTGCTTTGGGTCATGAACTGTTAACTATTAGCCATCAGTGACTCTTTATAGTTAGCCAGGGCTGGGGGTCTCAGGTTCTGACCAGGTCCGGCATGGTCAGCACATGGGGGCTGCGTCGGGATCGGGGGGGGGGGGGGGTCGTACAGTGCTAATGCAGGGAGTGCATGAAGCTGTCCAGGTTGTACTCGGTGTCGTACTGCTGCTGGTCCCATAGCTCCCCCAGGCCGTCCAGCACAGACTTCATGGAGGCCTTTCCTGAGGTCGACGGCGTCTGCTCGCCCTTCTCACCCTTGTCGTCCTGAAACACATTTAGCCATGAGCGTTCAGCCATGCGAGCTCACAGACTTTTCTTTTAACAATGTCTCCTGATCGACTCATCTCTTAGCTAATTTAGTCACTAAGTGATGATCTGACAAACACTGAGTATCTGTGTGAATTAGCGTCTCTGCTCTATAGAGCTCTGGTAGTTGAGGTCATGCAATCCCAGCATGCAGCAGTCAAAATCAAAACACCGTCATGTTGGCAGGAAAGCACACTGTTCAAATTACTGCCAAGCATGCCGCTGCTAGCAGCTAACTTGTCTCTTCGCCTGCTGTATTTATAAAAAGTTAACATGGTGTCTGGGAAAAGCAAAGGGGAGAGGATTTTATCAGATTCCCTACGATCCTGAAAGACGACAGAAAAGGATTACAGGACATAAAACGAGCAGAAGAAAAACAGAGTGATGGGAAGCTACAGGCAACGCTTCCTGACTTTAATATCTTGTTTATTTTTCATGCTTTTATTGTGATTTCTAACGGTTCTATTTTCATAAAAGGCGTTTTAAACCGACGCACTGTGGTGTGGATTTTGCAGGGCTAACTTGTCAGAGGAGGGAAAGTTGATCAGATAATTGTAGAGGTCTGGACCTGGTGTCGACTCAGACTGTCTCAGTACTTGTGAAGGGCAGACTGGTGGTATTTTAAGGGTCAGTAACGTTTAATCTGTCAAGTTGTGATAGATCGTTCCATTTCTGGGGATTTAAAGTGTGAAGTGAACTCTGGCGGCTTGAAATCGGCGCTGGTGCCATTCATTTTTACTCAGGCAATGTAATCAAACCGAGTCATGTGGCGCCTGGAGCTCTACTGCTCTGAACTTTGAAGATATATTGCTTTCAAATGTGTTTTCTTATGTTATTCTTTCTGCTCTCAGTGAGGGAAACCTTTGGTTACACCATAAGAAGCTGAAGGAGACCGTCGCCTCCTTTACACCTACTGATAACCAGTATATTTAACAGCATGTGTACATAATGTTTCTGAGATTATTAATGATTTCATAGTTACTGTGTGATCCATTTTATTTGTTTTTGTTGGATAAAGATGTAACCACTGAGCTTCCATGGTTAAAGTTTTTATCAGATGAACTTCCTAGAGTTGTAGCCTGTCTGATGCCTTTTAGCACCACAGAGAGAACCCACAAAGTAAAACTCTGTATGACCTGGACTTTCAGCTCCCTGACATCTGTCCCGCAGACAGAAACACCTGGAGGTCTCACCTTGTCGAGAGTGAAGAGGTTGAGGAGCTGGTCTGTGCCCATGCTGTGCAGGCTGGTGTTCTCTTGGCTGATGACGGTGTTGGCGATGCTCATCTTGAATTTCTGCAGACCCATTATCTTCTCCTCCAGCGTGCCTCGTGTGATCAGCCTGTACACGTTCACGACCCGTTTCTGCACAAAGCAAAATGAACATGGACAGGATGTATGAGACGTGTAGCTCAGTCTGCAATGACACACAATCCGAGACTGTTCATTTAATAATCTATCACATGTTGTGCTGTGTGTGCTCTGTTGTCTGTGTCCTGTACTCTGTTGTATGCTAGTGCATCTGACAGCAGTCACCTGTCCTATCCTATGGGCACGGTCCATGGCCTGCAAGTCCCTCATGGGGTTCCAGTCATGTTCCACAAACACCACGGTGTCTGCACCTGTGAGGTTCAGACCCAGACCACCAACATGGGTGGTCAGCAGCAGCACGTCAATGGATGGGTCATTGTTAAACCTGAGACACAGAGGGGGAAAAAAAAGCCAAAAAAAGAAGTGAACTTTGGTGGAAAGGCAGAGTTTTCAACCAAATTTTAAATGTGTTGATAAAAAAAAAGCGAGTGTATGAATGAATGTACCGACCTGGAAACGATGGAGTGGCGCAGCCCGGCCTGCACGCTGCCGTCCAGCCTCAGGTAGGTGACGCTGGGCAGTTTGGGTTTCAGCAGGTCGTGCTCCACAATGTCCAGCATGCTCTTCAGCTGACAGAAGATGAGCACACGATGCTGGGCCACCACCGCCTCAGTGCCTCCCTCTGATCCTCCTCCACCACCAAGACCACAGTCCAGCAACAGCTGAAGAACACAGGGTGGAAACAGTGAATCATCAGAGACACCATGAGCAGACTTAGATCCTTCATGAAATTGCCTTCCCAGCACATTACCTGTTTGAGAGCGGAGAGTTTGGGTGCGTGCTGGATGTCCCGCAGGCTGGAGTTTTGACTTCCCAGCTGCTCGGCGATACGTTTGTACTCTGGATGCTGCGGAGTCAAGACCAAGCTCGGGTGGTTGCACAGCTTCCGCAGGTACTGCAGAGCCTGAGAAGATGTGGATATGAAGGAGAATGTAACTGTGCAAGATAAAGACAGAGTTTACATCTGCTCTGTAAAGTTTATCAGGGTTGTTTTGTTTGTCTTTTGCACACGGAAGGAGGAGGGAAACGTATTCAACACCTCAAGGATGCACTAAATCCATTTCAATGAGTAACACTGGATGTAAACACGTCGTCTGTTTACACAGAAACTCCACAGAGCACCTTTAATTCTAGCAGGTTTACACTGATTCCCGAAAGAGAGAAACCTTGGTACCTGGAAGACATGACCTGTGGCCTTCAGCTTGGGCTTTTCCTCCTCTTCTGTGGAGGCCGTAGAGATGCTGTCCTCCACGCTGGCCTTGGCTCGAGACTTTGCAAAGTCTTCGTACAGCTGAACCTGCAGGTGGTTGAGAAAGCAAACCAAGGTTGTTTACACTGAGGTTGTGTGATTATCAAGTTGTATCGCACTTCCAAAGTTGCCCGATCCTAACATTGAACTTACATGCAAGGTCTTTAGCTAGTCACTATAATTACAACCAATAGTAAGAGATATATAAGCGGAGGCACTCAGACAAGAGGTAAAATACGCTTGTCCTTTCAGTGCTAACAGTGACAATAGTGTCCATTAGATGGATGTTAGGGGCCACAAGTACCTGAAGAGGACTCAGGTTGCAGTAATAGTCCTGAATTATTTTAGGAGGAAGATCCTGAAGGACATCCTCCTTCATCCTCCTCAGAAGGAAGGGCAGCACCTGCCGATGTAGGGCCTCCATCGCCAGAACACCTGCAGGGTCACCACAGTTACTTAAGCTTTTTAGAACAAATGTGATGTTAGGAATGTTAGGAATGAGAGACAGCTAGCTGACAGACCTGCTTCCTGTTCCCGTGAAGAACTTTTGGCGTCACGGCTGGCCAGGATCGGTTTACCGTAACGAGCAGCAAACTGCCGCTCTGTCCCGAGGAATCCCGGCATGAAGGAAGTCAAACAACGACCACAGCTCGAGGACGTTGTTCTGGGGACAGGACGGTGAGGAAAAATATTAACGCTTCCACTAATAAACATACATGGGAAGAGCTACAATCTCATTTGAGATCAAAGATGGCGTCTCACCTGGATGGGTGTTCCTGACAGGATGACTCTGAAGTTGGCAGCCAATTGCTTAATGGCTTTGGAAAGTTTGGTTTTCCCATTCTTGATGACGTGACCCTCATCAAGGATACAGTAATTGAATTTGATATTTCTGAAAAATTAGAAGAGACACTTTTAAAAACAGGACATCTAACTCCCAAACATAAAAAACCATAACAGGAATAATACTCACCTAAAAAAGTCGATGTCATTTCGTACAACATCATAAGAGGCTACTATGAGATTGTGCTTTTTCACTTGGTGTTGCAACCTGAAAAAGTAAACACACATTAAATAAAACTTCTCCTGGTGTTCAGGTTTGAAAAATAAAATAAACTGAGACCATGAATCACTCTCTTTCCATTCCCTCACCGCATTCGTTCAGTAGGAGGCCCAGTGTAATGCAGCGGGTTGAGGTATTCTCTGCTGCAGAACTTGCCCACTTCGTCCACCCAGTGGCCAGTCAGTGTGGGAGGACACACCACCAGGGAGGGCAGGGGGCTGCAGTCTGCAGCCTTAGTCTTGGCATATTCCTGAGCCCTGAGTAGACATCACACACAGGGGCTGAGTCCTAACAATGTTGTACTATGATAAAGTAGTTAGTGACCCTCTGTGAGCAGCTGCATATAAAAACTGTTCTCCACAGACGTGTCTAGAGGAAACAGACATGTGAGCGATGTTTCTTCTGAAAGGTTCAGTATGTCGTCAGCTGACAGAGGAGCTGAGTCAGCGTGCTGACTCTGTACAATAGAAAGTCAAACAGTACTAACAGTAATGGAGCTGTTTGGACTGTGTACCTGAGGTAGTGATCTCCTGCCAGGATGCAGATGGATTGCAGCGTCTTGCCGAGGCCCATGTCGTCACACAGGATCCCGTGCAGCTTGTATTTGTTCAGGAAGGACAACCAGTTCACTCCATCCTGCAAGACGAGACAGAGACCAGCACTGAAAATACCAGCACACACAAATCTGCTCACTGAAACAGACATAAAAATAACAGCCCTATCCATTTTAACTGCGGTTGGTTTCAGGGTGACATTTTCTCCTGAGTCAGTTAAGGGTGACTTGTTGAGGACCTGGCAGCACTGTGCTGCCCGACAGTAGTAACAATGGGAGTAGCATTTAAACTGGACTTCTGCACTGCTCCATTAAAGAGATGGATGGCTGGTCTCAGCAGAGCTGCCAGCAACCAACATTTCTAGACAGAAGCTGCACACATGCCCTATCTCCATCTGACTGGTTTAAATTTACTCAGGAAAGCCATTTGTCGTCAGTATCTCTGTTGTCTACATCTCCAGCCTGCAGCACTTGAAGCAAAACCTCATTCCTGAAACTTTCAGTCCAGAGGTGCAGAGGCAGGTGGTTCCAGGAGTTGTTTAAATGTGTAAAATCACAGGGTGTGAATCTGTCATCTGCTGCTTTAGGGAGGCATCAGAGTGAAGCCAGAACACCAACACACACCTGCTGGTACTTCCTGAGCTCAGCCTTAATGGGCACAGGGATCTTGTAGTTCTCCAACTTTCTGCCATCAAGCAGTTGCTCCAGGAAGTGGCGTTCTCTGGCTTTCTGGCGGATGAGGTCAGCAGACATGGCTGGAGGGTCCGGTATACCCGCCTGGAAGTCGAGAGGAAAAATATTAGCTTCACTCTCCACGATGACATTATGAAATTGAGTGAGTGCCTGGTGTGTTCTGTCTGCACTTACCTCCAGTGGCAGCAGCCGGATGAGTGTAGCGAAGCACTGTGTGGCCATGAAGCGAATGCTGTCGCTGGGGTCGCTCATACGGCCCAGAACCGGCACAACCAGCAGCACAATATAGGGCACGATGTCCACATCCAGTTGCTCCATGACACCTGGTGAGATGCTGGTCAAGGAAACTACTGCACAGAAATAACACAAGTCTCCACACCTTTCTTCATGCCAACACTGGAAACAGAGTCTGAAGAGAAGACGTGGAGTGAAGGATACAGGCTAAAGCCTCGATGGCTCCCTCCTGTTTGGTGCAGTCGTCAATAGCAGCTAACCAGGGGAGTACACACTCAAGGAAACTGTTCATGGTCTCCAGCATGGCTATCTTACTGAGCACGCCCACACAGCGTGCTGCCATGTGACGCACCGCCGTGTACGGGTGCTGCAGGCAGGTGAACAGATGCGGCAGGTGCTCCAGTAGCTGGAGAACAACACAAAGAGAATCCTTACTGCTGGTAAATGAGCTTTCTGAGACTCTGTGATGGTTGAGAGGTATGACAGAGAGTCAATCTCACCAAAGGTTTGAGTTCAGAAGCCATGGCTCCGGCCATAACCTCCAGAACCTGCAGAGAGTTGACCAGCTCCTGGGCTGCAGTGTCTCCTCTCTCCAGCTGGACCTGCCTATCTACAACACACAAGAGACACACTGATTCAAATTTTTGTTCTTCAGGCTCTGAGCTGCAACACTTTCAGTTGGAAATAATGGGTATCACATTGAAAGTGTCAAGTCTCAGCTTTTTTTGTGAGAGAAATAGCCCTTTTAACACATAGCACCCAAATTGCAAGGGTTCAAAAGTAATTGCATGCTCGACTGATAAATGTTACTGCAGCTGTGTTTCGTTTCAACATTAGTTCATGCACTAAAGAGCTCAGAAAAAAAAATCTCCCAGGGGAGAAATCAGATGTAGTTGGTTTGCCAAAATCTTCAGCAAGAAAATGTAAAAATGGGCTGGTCGACTAAGGAGAAGAAGTCTTACAGATGACCAGAAAATAATTTGCAAGGTGAAGAAAAAGTTCTTCATAACTGCACGGCATGTTATGTTCCCCAGGATGTGGATATCCATGTCTTTCCTGAAGAGAAACCTTTAGAGGTGCAAGCCCTTGGTAAACTCCAGACACAGAAAAAGATAGTGATAATGTTCTGGACCAGTGAGGCAAAAATGATCCTCTATGAAGAAGATGGAAAGAGAAAAAGTCATGTATGGCTGCCACAGGGTGCTACGTGTTTGAAAAGAGCTAAAACTGAACTGTTGATTATTGCTGATACACAAATACTTTCATCCAGTTAGGATCCAGAAACAGTTTCAGTGCTTCCTGCTATGAATCATCTCTAGATAACAACAGATTTAAACTGAATTTTGAACCTAAAATGATTCAGTTAGCTGCATTCAAGTCCACTGAAAAGGCCAAAAGTCTACAAACAGACTTGCTAGAAGTAACTTTTTAAGAGTAAGATATTTCTGTTGCAGATTTAAATGTGATTAACCCGGTCAGCATACCAATTCTTTGATTTTCAGTCACCACTGTCCTCAGAGGTCCCACTGTGTTCTCCCAGAGGTACGGCAGAGACTTGGTGAGGTTTGTACCAAAGTGTCTGGCAACAGTTGTTAACGAGAACTCTGCCCCTCTTCGCTGAATAAGAAATGGCTTCTTGCTCTAAAACGGAGCAAAGGGGAAATAAAAGAGTAAACAACTTGTGGTCTATGTGGAGTAAATGTGAGGTGAATGTTCTGTAGTAACCCTCTGTACCTCGTCATTATCAGTGCTGATGGTGCTGCCAGGAGGCAGCTCCGTGGAGGGGGGCTTCGGGGCTTTAGGGGCTGGGCCTCTCTTACTGGTGATGGCAAACGCTGCCTTTTGGTGACGGTACAGTGTGATGATGCCGCGGGTTTTGTTGACCATGTGATGCATGCCGTCTTTCTCCAACCCACCACCTAATAACATGAGACGTAAGAGAGAAGCGTGGTCAACAGAATGCATTAAAATGACTGAAAACATGCTCAAGCTTCAGCAGCTCGTACTTTTGGCGTTTTCCTGTGTGGGGGGTACAGGGCAGGCAGACGAGGGTGTGACCGAGGAGTCCACGCAGGCCGAGGCACAGAGGTTTTTGATGATCTTGGGGTTGGGACACGGTGAGCGTCCAGCACACTGCTGTAGCAGCTTGGCTATAAAAGCAGCAGCGTAACCCTGAATCAGGGTGTTCTCCTCTCGCTTGATGGCCTCCATCAGAGGCCTGACCAGCGGGTTGAGCTTGTCGGGAAGCACCTGGAGGTTAATGACGGCGCAGGCTGTGAACATGTGCACGCGCAGATGCAGCTGCTGCCACTCTGCGCTCGTCTCCATCACCGTTGCCTGAGCCTGCTGTCGTTTACTGTCCAGCGCCTGCCACTGTTTAGACTTCACATTCAGGCCTGCTGTTGACTCCGTAAAGATGGTAGTTACCTAGGGAACAAGTGAGAGGAGAAAGTGAGTGACGGGAATTGGAGCAAATCGGTTACAGAGAGCAATATCTATTAACCTTTGGAGCTGAGAATCAGCTGGGTACCAAACCATTAATACCAAAGCTGTCAGCTCAGGAAATGAAAACCTGGGCAGGAAACAAATTATAGCTGGACAATATGGAAAACCTGCCACGATAATAGCAGCCAAATACCATGACAGCTTAATGTGATGGTAATGAAACAAAATGTGTTGTTTTTTTTTAGTAGCTGTGTGACTGGTGGTCTGCCCAGGACTATTTGTTCCAGGTAGCTGTGTAATGATGTGCACATTTTCTTCTTTCAAGTTATTTTATTAACTTTAAACTCCAAGTCTTCTGTGTTTTTGATGATTCTTTAGAAATGACATTTGCAGACTCACCAGATCATTTGCTTGGTCAATGGTGAAAACGCTACAATTGAGGCGGTCCTGAAGGTCTATGTGGGCATCAGCCAGCAGCGCAATAAGCTGTTTGCACTCGTTCTGCATGCGCGTGAAGGGGATGGCGATCTCATCATAGTACAGCTGCTCAGACAGAATGGCCAGAAGACGAGGGTGCACCATGGATGACACCACCTGACAGTCCTGAGAGAGAGAAATTGGAAAAGGTAAACCGAGGTATTTGGCCTCCAAGTGCACCGATTCTGTTATGCTCATACCACATCCAGAAGGTGTTGAATTTGTAATGATTCAAGAACAAACAAACTCAAACTCAGTGCCTGCGCTTTTCACCTTCTGCAGTGCAGCCCACTCACAAAGCACCAGAGCCACAGCTATGCGCTGCAGGGCAGACTTGGAGTTGAGGTGGAAGAGCAACAGCTGGCCCAAAGACTCAGCTGGTCGGATCTCCTGAGATGCAGCGTTGAGCTGAGGGTCACAGATACACCTACACAGAGCCCCCAGCAATCTGGATACAAAAAGAGACTGTTAGCATCTTTAAAAACCATTTATCTGGGAACTCGTGTTTCTTTTTCCCCTTCTAACGCAGCAGTCAAAACTTACTTGGCAGCCATGAGACGAGCTCGAATCACCACATAGTCCCTCGTCACTGGGTCGTCTGTCACAGTCTCTGCACCTGCGATATACTCCTGGACCGTTTCCTTCACCTGATTGGTCCCCTGACGTGCCTTTGTACCAGCCTTATCCTGTTGCATCAGCAAAACATTAAACATCACATTTAAATTAAATGGAACTCCACATAATTTTCATGTGGCTTTATAAATGCAATGTAATAAACAGCTTCTCCTCCTCTGTTTAAAATACAAGCACGATGAATCAGTTTGATGCATGCGAAGTAAAACTGTTCCTGTTTCTAACTTGCATCTATTCTCCCTCAGCTTTCAGACACACCTCATTAAACCAACTGGCTATTAAAAGGTACTTGTTGGGTTAGAATGCGACTCCTCTGCTGTATTTTTATAGCTACAGCTCCTGACTGAAACATACAAACAGCTACAGGACTCCTCGCACACACAATAAATACAATACGGCTGAGAACAGAGGAATATAAGAGTTCAGGTCTATATTAAGCTGTGAGGAGAGAGTGAAACCTTGGAGCGGGCTTTCACTTCCAGCAGCATGTTCAGGTCTATAGGAATGTGTGAGGCCTGCATCATGAGGCAGAGCCAGGCACCCATCCACGGACAGCTGGCTGCTACCACGTACTGCTGGGGGGCCTGAGACAGCAGCTCCATCCACACCTGCACACAGGGACACACATCAGCAAAACAAAGCAAAAACCAAAAGGTAACTGATGTATGAGAAAAGAAAAATGAGAGAATGCAACAAACCTTTTGGATCAGTTCAAGGATTTCCTCGTTGCTCTCCAGTATGCAGGACTGGAAGATGTGTCGGAGCATATCTTGTAGGATGGGGTTGATCCACATAGCACAGCTCTGAAGAACAAAATACATGAACAGATACACAAATATCAGCTGGGATTCAGTATGTAGAAACAAATATATTACATGAATGTCGTGTTTCTCTTTACCTGGTCTGCTTTAGACAGCAGAGTGAACAGTGTTTCCAGTGCTGCACGTCTCACTGAGGATATAGTGTGTCTCAAGAACGGCCACACCCGAGGAACCAGGACTGTTAACGACTGCTGCATGCTACAGTGAACAGGGAAGTGTATCAGTGTAAATACACAATCAGGGAAGATCACGCAAGATCGCCACAATACATCGTTATAAGGACACACACTTCACCTCTGCTTGAACTCTTAAATCTGCTGAGTTGTCGAGATACATCATCCGACTCTGAGCTTTTATGTAAATTAAGTTCAAATGAAGTTCAGAGGAGATCATTTGCAACAGACAAAACTGATTATCTCCAACATGTAAAGCTGCATTTCACGTCACACAGTTGCATGTCTTCTCATCTATTGTTTAACTGAACAATGGCTGAATCTCTACCTTTATGTACTGGGCAGATCTACTCTTTGATCTAATGAAGTGGCCACTGAATAACAGACCGTTAAAAGAAAAGTGTATGCCCTGTTTTATAAGCCTTTTTATAACCTCCTGGGAGCTGGATGGACACGGTGACGAGCTGTAAAACGTCACTGTTACATCTGAGTTGACGCTGGAAGAGGACAAGGATTCACTGACTTTATTCCTTTTGTCCTTTATGCTTTCATCCTGATGCAGTTTGTGGTTGAACAGGTTGGTTGTGTTGCAGCACAATTTGTTCTTGATTAACATCACTTTCTCTAAATCTGAAATATTGAATGATGGTCTGTTTCGAGGGACCAGCTCTTCACCTTCTGCTCCAGACATTTGATTTTCATTTTGCTCATCTGATGTGATGTGCAGCAGTTTTCTATGAGCGGAGCACGTATTTAAACCAAATCATCTCTGAGTTTCACCACTCTTCAAAAATCAAGCAGTATCATAGTATTATACGACCTTCCGAGACTGACCTGCACTGTCGGACCTGTGGATAGGTGAGCAATGAGGACAGCAATGTCATGATGCTGTTGGTGGAAGCAGTGAGGTCGTCCAGGTCTAAAAGAGCATCCCATAGTGTGTTCACTATGAAGGGTACCTGAGAGACACAGAATTTTACAACTAAATTAAGATCTCTGTAACGAGGACAGTATGAAAAATAACCACCCAGAGGTGACACACTTCAACAGAGACTGAAAACTCATCTGTTTTGCCTCTCTGACCTTATTGGGCAGTAGCTGAACCAAGCCTTCCACCACAGGGATGAGGGCTGCAGCTGCCACGGCTCGGACATCGTCGTCTAGGTCCTGCAGGCCTACAGTGATGGCAGGGAGCACCCGGGGCAGTAAGACGGAGATCAGGTCCTGAAAAACACAAAGGAACAGACAGATGAAGATCATCTCTGACATCCCTCCGCAAGAAGCAACCTAAGCCTCCAGACCATAAAACAAAAAAAGCTTTTCATCCACACAGATATTCTCCTACTCCACAGCTTGTAATCATGACCATATGGCACTCAAATCAAATACAACCCTGCTACGCTTATTTAACAGCTCATCATGTAGACAAAGAACAGGTGGCACCTGTCGGACAGCCAGGGCATATTTGATCCCCAGCAGGCCTCCATGACGGACCTCCCACTGGTCTTCTTTAAGCAGCTTCAGCAGGACGTCTACTGTCATGGAAACACCGGTTTCATTCATGTAGCGAAGGGCCACGCCGAGCGTCTGGGCACACGTCTCCCTCACAGGAGCCACCACCTGGAAAAGGGAGAGCGATAGCAGAATAAATAAAAACACAGGGGAGATAAGCTGTGATTATACATCAGTGAGTAACATTCTGTTCAGGCTTACTTCATCAGATACAAAATCCCCAAAGCGGTCCAGAGCGAAGACACAGAGTAGCCGGATGACCAGGTCCTCTATCCATTCCTGATGCTGCCGCGACATCTACAACAAAACATCACACAGTTCACGTCGTGTTTTATTCTCACTAAAATGTTAAAAAGCCTGAGGAGGAGGATAAAATACCTGTTGTACAGTGCTGCCCACCAGCTTCCCTCCCCCAGCTCCATGGGACTTCAGGATTTCTCTGAGACCCGTACCAGCTCCATGACGAACCTATAAACAACCACATATTATATTTCATACTTTGCAAGGGTCACATAAATGTATTAAAAAGGTTAGTGCTTTGTAGGTAAATTAAACTTAAAGAAGGCTCAATAAAAATTGTTTTAAGTAGTTTTTTAAAAATGTTTTTACCTCCCATGAAGGATTGAAGAGGTCGTTACAGAGCTCCTCACAGAAGCTTTCCAGAGGCCACTCATTTGTCTAAGGGCAACACAGAGACGTCAGTTACACCTTTACAGCGTTTATACACCATCACATAGACAAGTTATAGCCTGACTTATGACAGACTCCTCACCTCTTCTAAAAGACTCGAGTTGTCTGGAACGTTGTCGATTAAGACTTTATGCTCCGTCGCCGGTTGGTCGATAACTACGTTGGTGGTTTTCCTTCGTTTCTCTTCGGGTTCACCCTCAAAACTGTCATTACTAAAAGACAGAGCGATCACAAAGAAAATCATCATTCTGTGATGTCTTAAAAGATCTAGATGATGCATGACCGTAGTCAGACATGTTTGTAGGTACACAGCATGCACAATCACACCTCTTTTCGTTTGGATCCATGTCTCTGGATCGCTGTTTTGCCACTAGTTTAGCCATCCTCTTCGCCTTGTTCTTCTGACGACTGCTCATGCCTGGCCGGAACTCTGAGTCAATCAACTCAGCAGCATGAATAGGCTGAAAACAAAACAGTGGGGCTGATTATACAGTTTGAAACATTCCTGAACACACTTCAGATGCACTACAATACAGAGCAGATTACCGAATGAATCATTTAACAAATTAGTTCTCTAGTTCAAAACAAAATAAATCTAAGTGGTGGAAGCTGCTTCAAGTAAACTAACTAGGTTAACTACATTCTCCCTGCCAATTCATGCCCAAGTCATTTTTATAGTTACTGTACTGGACTCTCTACAAGCACATACTGTTCACTGTCCTGTGCTGTTACACTGAGCAATTTAAAGTGTGTGCAGCCTTTCACTACAGAAAAAAGGCACACAGACTTGGAAGATATAAAAAGGAGACAGGAACGATCCAAGACAAAAACTGGAAAAATAAAAACAACGCCAAGGTTTTTGTTCATAATAGGCTGAGAAAAAACTGATTCACCAAAAAGACTGTCAGGTCCAGAGAGAAGATGACAGAGTAAGCATGACTGTAATACAGCTTTTCTGAGCAGATATCCTGTTCAGACAAGCCTTAGTGCTGCAATGAAAAAGGTGTAGCGTAGCATAATATGTTGCGAGTCATATGTGTGAGTAGGCACTTCTCAGCAACTGCCTCTGTCACTGTGGAACAAGCTATAGCCTGCCTTTCCTGTCTTCACTTTAATCAACTTGGCCAGATAAGTCAAGCCTTCATCGCTTTCATCCAAACCGACTGACAAATGAGGGACACAGCTCGAGCTTCAGGGCAACACTCAACTGCTGACAGAAGCAGTGACAACAGGCGCCCACTCAAACTTCTGATTATCTTCACCTGTGTTGAACTTTATCATCCATCCTTAGTGAACCAAAGTACACAAAGTGCATGCTCAGAGAATCTGCTTCGTCAAAGCTAAGAGGCTAAAAATGAGACCCACTACATGGTTCCGGGAGCTGGATCCAGCTGTGGCTTTGCTTCCATGGGCTTTGAGCCCAGTGGGTTGACAGGTATAGTCGAGGTCCTCGTCGTTGAAGAGCTCCTCTGTGTCCATGCCGATGGCAGCACCCATGTCCAGACCCAACTTCTTCTGAAGAAGCTTCCTCTGGCGAGCAAGACGTTCCTTAGGATCCATCTCACCTGCGAAGACATGACAGAATGGAATATTGATTTTGTGTATGCGAACAACAGAGTGTCACTCTGGAGCTAAATGCAGCTAGGTGGCAACATGATTAAAGATAGGACCACAAATAAATACAGGAACAGCATCATAAATAACCCTGAAAGTCACCTAGAAGTGGCTAAATTTAGTAAACTTCAATAGAACGGGGCACCTTGAATGAGAAGTGAAAATCAGTTCACAGAGATGCGACTACTGGTATAACAAGAGAACGCAGGAAAAGACAATGAGACAAAATGTTCAAATTCAAATGAGGACGAGCAACTTTCCTTGTTCAAATTGCATTCAAATTCATGGAAATGTAGCTCAATGATATTTGTGTTTACGTCAGAATCAGGTCCAGGAACACGGTGCAAACAGTCATCTTATTTTTTCTGTGTGTGTGAGAAAGTGTAATAGTATGAATGTTAAACAATAAAATAAACACTACAAACCAGTTTTGTCATCCTGCAGCTCAAACTCAGCCCCAGCAGATCCCAGCAGAGAGGCCCCATGTTTGAGTAGGCGAGAGATGTCAAAGTGGTAGAAACTCAACCGGTCACAGGAGGAATCCTCTGGAGATAAGTCTTCACAAGACTCTACATGAAATAAACAAGAGTGTTGCATAACTGCACATTTGTCCCTCTAACTACTTAATGACTCTGAGGCCATTTGTGCACTAATGCAGACGAGGCATCTTTTCCCTGTGGTTAAAGCCTTCCAATTGGGTACCATGAGTGGTCTAAGAGAAGACGCTCAACAAAGCTGGAGATCAGTGTTTAATGCAGCTTCCTGAATCCCCCAAAAATTTAAGAGGATATGAGTATTTCAATGAACAAGCCTCACCTTCTTTAGGCTTCGGGGGCGGGTCCCACTCAGGAATATTCTTCACAATGGCCTCTACAGCTTGGCCCGCTGCTATACGAGTGTCCCAGTTGGGACTCCTTAGGTAGGTCAAGACCTTGTAATTGACAGAAAATAGATTTCATTTACTTACACATGCAAGTTCAACTGAAACTGTCCGACTTATAAAGAGACAGAAAGAGAAAGTGAAATGGACAACACAAAACAGAATAGCACCCTTGCTTTTTGCCCCTTTTGTCAAGACATTAGAAGGTCCTTTTTGTGACTGCAAGGACTTTATAACATGTTAGGACAATGACATATCATATACGCACCTTTGATAGGAGGTTATTGAGTTCATGTGGGTGGAGTTTGACCACTTCTCCAAGCTGCTGGGCTGCTGCTTTCCTGGTTACTGGTGTTGTTCCAGTGTCAAGCAGGATAAACAGCCGATCAAGTCTAAAGACAACAATGAACAGCACTGAACAAAACAACATCCTGGTTCCTCTTCTCCAACATTTGATGTCCTGCTGTGCAGAAACCACTTCCAATTATTGAATCATAAAACCAGAATATCTTGGTTAAATCTTTGAACGTGTACATCAACTTTTACTCCCCATAAACTCTAAATAAATAAACACATTGATCAAATATGACAAGGGAACACGTGGATACATGGATAAACCCATTATGTATTATTAATTGTTTGGCTTCGCACCATGGCAACCTTTACAATGATCCTGGTCTTTCAGTGAGGTCATTAGCGGTCTATTAATAAAGTGGAGTGGATTAGGGATGTACGGGGCGTGAACCCAGGTACCACTAATACTTAAGCGTAACTACAGGGGAGTCTACTTTGCTATGCAAACGAGGACCACTGACACCACGTGGAATTATCACAACAATCACACCAGCTAAGCACACGTCAAAACTAGTGTGCTTTAAAGTGACTTAAAAGATTTACGCATCAAGGACAGGATGCAAACTTGCAACTTGACAAGCTGGTGTGTTTAAATGTGTGCTGAATAAACTGTGTCACCAAGCAGGGCTCCTGTTCCGCTTACTGAATTTATTATCACTCTGCACAGCTAACCACCTAACGTGACACAACTTCACAATAATGTTAATTAGCTTGTATTTATCAGCAGAGCATCAACTGAGAAAAGCGAAACACTTATATGGGAGATTAATTTTACAAACTGAGGCTAAACATGAGTCCAAGCTGATTATGAACCCAGTTAGTTCCCGGCCTGTAAACCCAAAGCCACGAGTAGAGACTATAAGTTACCACCATAACGTTACATCTGTTAGCTAACTAGCTGCAGTTAGTCGGCCGTCGCCATGCCATTCTTTGCCAAATCAAAAGCTAGCAGGTATTAGCAAGTTAGCTAGCTAATTGTTAATGGAAGTCGTATAAAAAGACAGAACCGAGTGAGTGTAAGTGAAAGTTAAACTTACCTCGAAACAGCCATGGTCAAAAATTATACGGCCTTTCGCGTCCCGCATTCAACAGGCGACCGGCAATTTGAGGCTTTCCCCTCTTTGCTGTTTAACGTTTCCAATGCGACAGATAACAGTAGGTGAAGTCATTAGCTAGTTAGCGGCTAGCTAGCTAGCTGAGGCCCAGGCTCTCTGCTTGTGACCACCCCAACTCTGTCTACCGAAGAGAGTGACTTCACCGCCGATTCATGGCTTCAAAGTTGTCCCTCTTTGTCTCTTCGGTATCTTCTCCCACGAAATATCGCCGAGTGCCACACGCATATCAATCTATAGCTCAAGTTACCCTTCAGAACTCTTCGCGTATAAATATTTTAACCTTATAAGATGTAAAGAGTTATTTTGTTGCACGTTGAGGGCGACCCAGAAGACTGTTCTTATATGAGGAGCCATCTTGCATTTATTCCTTCCTCCATAGCAGGCGGATGCTGATTGGCTAGAAGCAGCGGGGAGAGCCAATCAGAAAGTACGTTAAAAGAGGAAACGAGTGGAAGGGGGAAAAAAACGAAAAGGGACAGTTTACATTTTTTCCTCATTGATGCTCCATAGATTGTTGCTTTTAACGTGACTTTAGTTGATCCAGAACCAAATATTAACTAATTAAACGATGTGTGCTTGTGTATACGTTCGTGTATGTGCAAGACAGATTTTATTTAACCGCTATTATCTGAATTACAACACTGGAACTCTATGTACTAAATTTCTTTAATTGATTTTACATTAATTTCACAATACTTTTCGTTGTGTGTTTCCTACAATTACACTTGAAATTGAACCCTGAGCTTCAGGTAATAAGTAATTTAGCTTCTCAGTTTCAACAAAATGGACATGCGTACTCACAGGTTAAGAAATTTTGTTCTAGAAACACCAGCAAAGCTTAACCATGCTCAGTGTTTCAGATAGCTGCTGTTTAGGTGGTGTTTACCAGGATTAAGCAGCAGGGCAAATACACAGTTGCAGTATTTGCACAATGCAAATTAAGTGTGTATTTTAATTTGTATTTCACACACACACTTTACAACTGTCTTTTAAGTTTATGAGATCATATTTACTCAGTTCATGACCTCTAACTTTTCCATATGGCATTCATAACCTAACAGGTCAGGGTTAGAGTAAGCTACAGTATATGAGTACACCTATTATGCAGATAAAATTTAAAAACAGAGTAGCAGTATACAAGAGTTTTACTCGTTGAAATGTTAAAAGGAAAGGAAAGAAAAGAAAAGAGGGTATGACTTTATCTGTGACCTCTGTCAGGCTGTCCTCATAATATTTCATGGTCTTTTAAAGTGGGGGACTTTCATATTATAGATTTTATTTCTTACTCAGATGTTTAAGTATCCTGTAGGAGGAGTCCTATTTTTCTGCCGTAAATCTGATGATTGAAAATCACAAGTGCAGCATGACCTCTATTATTTGAAGATTTATTCCTTCTCTTCCTGCAGGTGTTTGGTTAATTCACAGACCAGGGTTGAGCCAAGGTCTGCAAAATATCCTAAATAATATTATTGATTATAAAGTTAACGGAAATAAAACCACGTAACTGTTGTACGGAGGAGGGAACATGTGATCACACAGTGGATGAACATGAAGAAAGAAGAAGGCAGGTTTTGATATGACAGAGTTGCATCTAATATCTTGTATATTGCCATGTGATAGCATCACAACAGTTGCATATTAGAGATGATTTTATCACATAATGAGCATCCTGTCTGTTTGCAGAATTTTGGTTATGAAACATTGTTATGCAATATCTAAAATAAGCACAGGGCTTTTGCAGTTTGGAGTACTATGTGTGCTCACATTTAGATTACAGTAAATCCTGTTTTATCTCTTCGGGGCAATAGAATCTAAACGGGTTACAAAGGACTGTGAAAGTCATTTTGACTTAAATATTATTAAAGGATCAACATTCTTTTTTTAATGAGAGACCAACATGATTAGCCTGTTTTGTTGGTTTCGGTATCTGTTTTTTTATATTTAAGTGAATGTCTAGATGTATTTTAAAGGGTGTTTTGTTAGAAAGTTGTTGTATCATAACCACTTATATGTCCAAATATCTCTTAAGCTGATACATGTTCAATATAGACTTCAGTATTGTGATATAGCAGTTTGACTTGAACATGGCTGGGCTTTATATCACCTGCCCCCCTCCTTCCAACACCTTTCTTCTGCTCAGTGCAGCATCAGAGCAGCAGAGAAAATGGCAAATCTGTCACATATAAGGTGCAGTCACATTCACAGCTACAATACATGCATATTGAACACATTTGTTTTGGAGCTGACAGTGATTCACATTGTGTTTCAAACTGAACCAACAGAGTCTCACCTACTGATGTTTTACATGTTTAAAAATAGACAAAGCTTCAGAATCTAAATCTGTGTAAATGGCGTGATGAGTTTTAGACTAAATAACACTGGAGGAATACCTGCTGTGAACTGACTCATGACAAATATTAAGGCAGCTGATCTGATCATAAAACCCACAGCTGACACTTTTCATATCACTACAGTCACAGGCAGTATGTTGCTTTGTGTTATGTGACATATCAGGCTTCTTCATCTCATTTGAATACACTGCTCAGTGAGATCTCAGTAACGTGCTCACGCTGGCTCGCATCTCTACCATCTGCCTTCTGAAGGCAAATAGATCATTGAAACTAAGTAAAACGAAAGAGGAGCTTATCGCAATGCAATCATAGAAATTACATTTTCAAAAACTTTGAATATAATATATCACCTGAATCTAGTAATGGGCTTATTAATCCTCCTTCAGAAGGGGAACAATGTGATTTTCATGAGGCACTTTGTGTGTAATGAGCTCATGAATCTGGAGGAGGAGGATGCATCAGTGCCTGTAGCATAATAATGTGACTTTTTTTTCTTTTTTTTCTCCATGTGCAATGTCCTGATGTGATCCCTGTTTAATCTGTGAGTGTGGTAGTCACTCCCAGACTAAGCCGTCCCATGTAACACTATTACATCAAAGTGTGAGACTTCCTTACAGAGTTACAGGACGAAGCTTCTTTGATGATATTACTTTAACTTTAAAAAGACTTATTGTTAGTCATTTAAAACACTTAGAGCTTCAGCACAATAAGAGTCCATGTGGTGTGAGGCACCAACACATCAGCAGCAGGTCCTTTAAATCCTGTAAGTTGAGGTGAGGCCTCTGTGGATCGGACAGATGCTCGATCAGACTGAGATCTGGGGAATTAGGAGGCTGAGTCAACGCCTTGAACTATTTGTTATATTCTTTAAACCATGTTTGATTATTCAAACATTTAAATCTCATGGGCGTATGTGCAGCGGTTATAAAAAAGCTAAAGGTATGATTCAATCTTTGTGTTATTATCCTATTTCTAAGATGCTGTGTTTAGAAAGGGCACGGTGGTGCTGTGGTTAGCACTGTATTTAGGAGGGAAAACACTGTACTGGACATGAAGGAAAATCCCAGGAAAATGTAGTTTTCAACCAATTATTTATCAGTGCTTCATAGTTTTATTGGTAGTGACAGGTTTACTGTTGTTTTCACTCCTCTGGAAGATTCATACTCACTGGAGACGTGCTGTGTTGTGGGCTGACTGCAGGCATCGAGACAAACCACACAAGTTCTCTGCAAGGTCACACTGATATATCAGAGGATTACATCACACCCATTATCACATGCAGATATGTACATTTTCTGAATGTGCAAAATACAATTAGCTAAATCCTGCAGTAGCAGATGGACGAGTGGGTGGTATAAAACATTTTAGCATCCACAGAGGAGCATGTGAAAGTCACTGAACTTATTTCTTTTACAGCTTTTCTCCTGAACTTTGTCTGGAAATGTTAAAAAAAAGCTCATATGGTATTCAGATTTCAGCTGTCTGCTGAGATGAGTTTACTTTTGACTTTACTTCCTCCATCCTTGTTCAGTGTGGTTAGGCTGCATCACCCTGACCACACATTAAACTGTTCAATGACAAAAGGATTAACACAGAGCCAATATGTATTTTGAAAGGTGTGTGAATTAGTTGCTACTCTACCCGGACACAGGAGGACTTGGTGAGTAAATAGACTGTTAAGACAGAGTGTGAGAGTGGCGAAGCAGCCTGGATGGCTTCATGAATCTTGGTCCACCTACTGGTTTGGCTGCTGAGCCGATATCCGCAGTGTTTGGGAGGAAGAAGGAGCGAATCATAAACAGCGAGAAGACTCTGGTCCTCATCACCGTGCTCATCAGTCTGCTTCCTCCTCCGCAGGAAGCTCTGCAGCTTATATTCCCAGAACGGAAACGCTATTTTAGTAGGTCTGCCACATCATGACATGAAGGAATCAGGAGAGCTTCGGAGGTGTACTTGAAAGAGTTGTTGGTCAGGCCAGACCACATTGTTTTATATCAGGAAGTGACTTTAATTAGGATCTCACCCGAGCTATAACCATAACTCCAGACTCAATAATGAATAAACAAAATGTTGAAGTGGAAGGAAAACAGAGTGATTTGGAGTTTATGCTCAGGAGAGTGGGGGCACCTCAGAGGTGATACACCAGAATAAACATTTAGCTTGGACCGACCAATCCAGCTTATTAAAATAAAAATAAAAAACAAATTAAGAGGTAAATATTGAAATACACAGGCTACTGAAATGTTTTATGACACTATTTTTTTTAAATAGAAAGTTTCTTCTTCAGCTCACATTCAAGAGAACCTGAGCTGTGAAGCCACAGAGATGAAGAGCATCAACAGAGATTTGCCTCATACTGCCCTCTGCAGGCTGTGGGTTGTCCTGTCATTGGACATAAGCTGCTCATGACTCTACACACTGCATGAATCACACAACCAGGGGGATCTATTAGCAGCACTGATGCTATTCTGGAGCTTCAGTGCTATATTCATTTTTCCATTACCTTCACTGTTCCTGGATGTTCTATACTTTTATTTGACAGCAAACAGGAGGAAGACAGAAACGACCTTATGGAAGAAGAGTTTGCTGCATTAGGAGTCTGCTATGTAAATTACACAGTGGATAAACTTCTGACTGGAAAAGGAAAGAAAAACATGATCCAAATCCAAAACATGATGAAGTCTTGTTTCGCCTTTGTACAGTAACTCATCAGTCAAAGCATGAAACATGAAAGTCACGTTCCTCATATCATTATTTCAATCAAATGTATTTGGCTCGTTTTGTTTCCCACTGTTATAAACAGTGATTCAGTAATCAGTTGATGTGAGGGCGTCTTTTTTTTTTTTTTTTGTGACTCACTGGTCGACATTATACCCAAAACCCAACCACATCCTGTCACTGTGGGTCAAAAATATGCCTGAAGAAAACAATGTTTCTGTCTGTGAGGGAAGAAGTACTCCGATGTTTTACTGAAGTTAAAGTAATAATACCACAAAGTGAAAATGATCTTTACTGGATGTTAAAGTACATAAATGTTATGAACTTTGTAACAATGAGGCAGAACAGCACTTTTATGATTTTTTTCATCACTTAAGCTTTAACATTTTGATGTTTGATGTTTGAGGTGGAGCTGATTTGATTTTATATGATGATCTTGTTTCTTTGTAAAAGTAGATGCTCTAGTTAATCATTAACTTTTTATTTCACTCTAGAGAATTCATAAAACTAGGTACTACTGTTAAAACAAGTTGAAATGATCTCACTTCTGTGCACAAAATAGACTTTTTCTGCATTATGTAAATGATAAAAGTGATTCAGACAATCAGATAAATGTGGTTAATGGAAATGCTAAAGGAAAGTACAAGTACCTTAAAATAGTTCTCGAGTGCAGTAACTTGATACATGTACTCAGTCACTTTGCAGCACTGCAGTTTTCTCGATGGCTGAGTTTGTCCTCAATCATCTGTGTCTGATGAGTTCAATATAACAATTAGAAAATACAGTTTTAAATGGGAATAAATCAAAGGAATGAGCTCTGTTCATCTAACGCAGATTTGTATTTTATTTAAAACTATCATAGTAGAAGTGCACAGCACTGACTGAAATTCTCTGTGTACAGAAGAGCAAATAAATTGTGACATCTAGAGGAGAATATTCTTTTCTAGTTTTACAAATCGCACTCATCAAAACAGAACAACAACAAAAAAAACTTTCAAGGCACAGACCACCAACACAAACTGTGCTTCCTTATCTCAACCACAAACCGACCTAAATCCCTTTGTTACTGCCTTTTTAACTCAGCACAGCAGTCATCATACAGACTACAGACACAAGGTAAACACGTTCAATACTTCTGAGGTACTTTGGCTTAATTAAATACAAGACTTTTGGTCTGTAGCTAAATTATACAGTAACACTAGTGGGGAACAGTGGTGCAAACTCTGCCTCTAGTCACCTCACAACAACATTCACTCCTGATATCTCAAACATCTTGAAAACAAAAACAAAAAATATCCCTCATGCAGGCTCTCCACAGAAAATGACAGCAGAGTATGCATATTGCACATCGCGTACACCTTATGGTTCAAAGTGCTGCACCGATCTCACCGAGTCTCTTCAAATTAAAAACACGTGTACTCTGTTGTGTTCATGAGAAACACATCACCTCCTCCCCAAAAATGACCAAATCCTGAAACTGCATCATCTGTCGAAGCACGGAGGAGCGAAGGTGTAGGGCACGCCGACTTGCTAAGCCCCGTTAGTGATGCTGGATCCAGCGAGGCAGTGCATGGCCTGGGTGTTGCCGTTCGGAGCCTGCAGGCCGGCGGTGGAGTGGCTGAGGTAGGAGGCGGGCCTGTGGTTAGCCTGCTGGGGGTACTGCATGCTGGACGGGTGCGGGTACTGGGCCACAGTGGCTGTCTGGCCTGAACTGTGGTACAGCATCTGCTGCTGCTGCTGCTGGCCAGCTGCTGCTGGCTCTGCTGCTTGTTGGCCTCTTTGACATCACTGTCATGTGCACTGAGTAAGACAAGGGGACACTGACATTAGCGTGAAATGTTTAAGCTACTGTCTGCTCTAACTGCATGTGAGATCCTATTGTCATTGTGCAATGTGTGTCATCGTGTACTGGGAGTTATAGGGCATGCTGACTTGGTAAGCCCTGTTAGTGATGCTGGATCCAGCGAGGCAGTGATGGCCTGGGTGTTGCCTGTTCGGAGCCTGCAGGCCGGCGGTGGAGTGGCTGAGGTAGGAGGCGGGCCTGTGGTTAGCCTGCTGGGGGTACTGCATGCTGGGCGGGTGCAGGTACTGGGCCACAGTGGCTGTCTGGCCTGAACTGTGGTACAACATCTGCTGCTGCTGCTGCTGGCTCTTCTGCTTGTTGGCCTCTTTGACGTCACTGTCATGTGCACTGAGTAAAAATAGAGGACAAAGAGACACTGATGTTAGCGTGAAATGTTTAGTCTGCTCGTACTGCATGTGAGATCCTGTTGTCATTGTGCATCGTACACTGGGAGTTATCAGTATCTATCTGCATCACTGTCACCAAGATAAATCCCCATATTTAACTGTCCTGATACAGATACGCACTTGAGAAGTTTCTCTGCACATGGGACCAGGTTGTCCCATGTGTATCCTGTGAGGTGCTGCAGTCGGGGGGGCCACGTGGGCGACAGGTGGAGGATGAGGCGGGAGGCCGCCACACAGGCAGCAGCCACCAGTGAGGGGGCAAAACACAAAAACACATGATCTGAGGGAAGAAAGAAAAGAGCAGCTCGTCACCACACAGGCAGCGAGAAAACTGTACTCCTCTGCAAAGGGAGAAACATGCAATATCTGCACTGGATTTCCCCTTTGTACTGCTGCCTAGCCTGTAGTAACTTTACTCTGGTTTAGTAATTTGTGTGTTGTTGTAGCAGCTGTCGCACTCGTTGGCCCCCTGCCACAGGAAGAAAGCCGACTAGACTGCTAAAACATGAGTGCTATAGAAGATCAAGTGAAAGCTAGCCTGTGACATAGCCTCGGCTAGCCTTAGCTAAAGCTAAAACTAAATGTTCATATTTTTTTCTCTTGCTGTCATCTGTAATTGAAAAATAACCATTTTAATAAACTGACATCTCAATAATTCAGGTTGTTATTCCACATAATCACATGAATTCCACATAAATCCAATCATAACAGAGCATAATAACCTAGCTAACCTCCTGCTAAAGCTAACTAGCTTAGCAGAGTAGCAGTAACTGCCATCTCAGTTTTTGACTCTCTTGAAATTTGATTTGTTGTAGTTAAGATGCTTTTAAAATCACATATTCAAATGTGTAAAATAATAAATTACTTTACTATATTCATCCCACTATAAATATGAATATGGGATAAACAAATCAGTGGCATTTAATCCCTGTGAACTGTCGATAATCAAGCTAACTTAAAGGAAAACTCTGGTATTTTTGAAACTGGGATTAAAAATACTGCCATACCACAAATAAAAGTAGGATTCCTACAGCGATAGGTCTTTTTTATTAAAGAGAAATATATTTTATTTAACCAGAAACAATGGTATATATAACTACCAGACTCCATTGACAAAAACAGTGATTTTCTGGAATACGACTGCCTCAGTTTATTAGTTTGTTTGTGTTACTGTGTGACTTTCAGTGATGGAGGAAGTAATCAGATACTTCACATGAGTAAAAGTACACACACAATAACACAAACAAACTAAGTGATTGAAGCAGTGGTGTTCCAGCAGCTCCTGTGTTCTGCTCGGTAAAATCACTGTTTTTGTCAATGGAGTCTGGTAGTGTTATATGTTTCTGCATAAAATCATCATCCTTAAATCACACAGGATTGGTTTAGGTGCTGCAGTTACTGCTTTCTGCCTTTGTAGGGCAGTGTAGTACTACAGTAACTGCTGCAAGGACCACTATAGGAGTCCAAATACTGTAAGAAACACATCTCACCCTGCAAGGAAACCTCCAGGAAATAATCAGCGTACTTGGCCATGTATAATCTAGTCTTCTCCAGGCAGGTCATGGGCCAGCCGTCATGGAGGTCTCCCTCGTGGACAGCGATGGACAGGTAGTACTCTATGAAATGAGCGGCTGTGGGGAGGTACAGGTTCCACTGGAAGGTTTCGAGCAGGAGCAGCTCCATGTGTAGTAAACCCTGCTTGGTCAGGACCAGGTTCATGGAGCTCATGCAGCCCAGGCTGTTCAGGGTGTCCAGCTTCGGAACCCTGTCCTCCGTTTCCTCAAATTTACCTGCCAGGGAGGAACATTCGGAGGGGGGGTCACAAAACTTAAGAGTTGATGGAGTGCTGGAGTGTGAAGCCAGTGACACACTTACTCGCCAACAGAAGACATGCGAGTGAGACCATGTGAAGCTGCTGCACAGTGATGTCGTAGCGGTCCATGAAGAGGTCCAGCAGGTAGACGGCCAGGTGTCGGGCTGCAGGACACAGTCTGAAGCGGTTGCTGACCAGGGCTATGAGGTCCGCAAAGTATCGCCTCAAGTTCAGCTGAGGGGACTGGCCTTTGTAGGATGGTAACTTGAGCTCCTGTTGGAGAACAAATAGTTTTTTATTTAGAATTTAGTTTGGTTATAATCTGTTGTAATATTACAGACACACAGAATAGCTGAAGAAATAAACTCAAACACTAAAACTAGACTGATAAATTGATCTTTTATATTGGAACTGTTCCTCTGAATATGATTTTAAATGAAAGGATCCTTTTCCTTTTCATTTATTTGAAAAATGTCCAACATACCATCAGATTTGTCTTAAAAAATCTTGTGTGTGTGTCTAACACAACAAACACAGATGTCTAATACACTACACACAGACTTAACAGACAGGCAACAAAATAAAAACGAATACATTAAATTGCATGAAACAAAGACGTGAAAACACTTTAAAAGAACTTTTTTCCATGTCTGTTTTGGCAGCCATCACCCAGCGGTCACTGTGTCCCACTCACTTTGACCCGTAGCGCCTGGTACATATCTGCAGCCAGCTGTCCTCTCCACCATTGATCCTCCAGCTCCATTTAATGCTGTGCTTTTGGAAACCTGTGAGAGGTGAAAACAGTCAGCTGCTGCAGATGTTTTCACATGGAAACACAAGTTATCTGCTGCGCAATTAAACTTTTTTAACTCGGTGAAGTGTCATGCAACCCCCCCCTCCCACCGGACTGCAGCGGATCAGGAGCGGACACCAGTGGCACCGTGATCGATCGCCTGTCGATTCATTGTGTTTTTTTTTTTTTCTTTCTAGGTCAGAAAATAAAACAGTATGAACGCTGGCGGTTCAGGAGTGGAGACTCACCCAATGAGCACATGTAGTGAATATTACGGGCAGTTTCACTGAAGTAAACTTCAATTCAAACTAGCCGAACATGCTTTTCTTTACACTCATTGTTGTGTTCAGGGGGGACGCTTTTCTGCTCAGCACGAGTCCAGCAAACGCTACTGCTGCCTTCAAGTGCTACCGGAAACACGAGTTTCAAGGTGACAGCGCGTGAACAACCGACGGAAATGAATTGTTGTTGAGAACACGTGATAAACAGATTTGTATACATATGTTTTTCTAAATCTACATTATATATCACCTTTTATTCTGTTTCCTTTCCCCTTAAAATAAACTGCAAACATCCTCACCCAGCCTTTACTCACTGTCCAAACCGGAAAACACAGGAATAAACGCTTTGGTAGTAATTTGAGACAGCTTCTGAAGTGAGTGAGATTTTTCCTTATTAGCACCTGAACGCATCATTCCATTGCTGGGACTGATGGTGCACACAGGACGCAGCCAATTACAAGTAAGTAAAGCAACTGTCAGCATCCAATCAGAGCGCAGAGCGCCGCAGCCAATGACAGGGAACTTTAAGAAGAAGACTGATAATGATTCCAGAGGAAGAAGATTTTATGATATGACCTAAAATAACGAGGAATTGATCACTATTGATTGACAATCAGGTCAACAGGATTACAGGTTTTCTAACCACGAACAACAGCCAAAGTGAAAAACTCCTCATAATTTACTTTGAGCTTTTCTTCACTGAGATGTCAGATTTACCAGAGGCTCGTTTCCTATCTACAGAACACAAACTGATCCTCCAATAAATCTCTTTAAAACGACATAATAAAATCTCTCTATAAACTCTACTATATATAAACATTCATTGGTTAAACTGCACCAGGTTAATTCCCTCTGGCCTCTGTAAATTAAAATATATATATACATTTTTGGACAAAAGAATAGATCAAAATGTCATTATGTTATGTGAGAGGTCTTAACATTATGTTGCATATTTGCAGTTTACAAATATTTGAGCTAAACCTTTAAGACTTTATCTTCTGTTTATTCTTTGGTAGCGAGGTCGAACCGACATTTTAAAGCCATTTGTAAATATAATCTATGGAAACGTGTTTCACATATATTCTCTTTAATTTAATTTCAAGTAATATATTATAGAATGTGATGTTCATGATCACATTTAGCCTTAAAAGTAAGAAGGGAAAAGAAAAGATGAACCTACCAAACCAAAAACCTGCTCTGAAATGTCTGGAGGAACATGACAAAGATGCAGATCCCAGATCCCAGTCTGATCCAGCATCTGTGCAACAAATGGATCCTTCAGTGAAGTCTGATCACCTTTATTGGCACATTTACTACAGCAAACAGTCTGACTCCTCCAAAAAAACTACATTAAATCAACAGAACTGTGAGTGTATTAGTGAGATGTTTAACTGCACATGTTCCTCCAATGCATGTTAAGTTTCATGTTGACAAAATGCTTTTTACTGAGTCATTTATTTGTGGTACAAACTCAGAACGGGTCAGTTTGCCTCAGCAGTGCAGCACAATTCAACCTGACCCAAATAGGTTAAAGTAACATCAGTGTGTTACACAATGGCCTCCCTGTGTTTAAGGAGTGTGTGTCTGAGCAGCATGGAAGACAATGAAAAGAAATGAGATGTCTGAGTTGGCACATTCAATCTCACTGGGTAGTACAGTCATTTACTGTCGGGAAAATAAACTCAGATATGTTTCTGTGTGGAAAGTCGGTGGAATATGTTCTGAAAAAGACATCACAGTTGTTCCATGCCGTGCCTAAATAATAAAAAGCAGCAGTCCAGAGGTTGTGGCTGCATGCAGGGGGTGAGTGTTAAGAGGATTGGTAATGCTATCTGCTGCTGAGGTGGTGGGTAGTCTTGTTCTTAATGGATTGGAGCTGTCTCCCAGAGGAAGCACAGAGGGGGTGGTCCTGGGTGGAGGCAGCTGGTGGTCGTCCTTTCTGAGCTTCTCTGAGCTTTTCTTCCCCTCTGGTGTCGTGTGGTTCCTCTGTGGAGGGAAGCTGACAGCCGCCGCTGCTCTCCCTCTCACAACAGACCGACAGAAAAAGCCAAAGCAGAGGACGTGAACGGTCAGTCAAGCTGGACTGACGGGTGTAATGATTCCTGCGTGTTTGCAGACGGAGCTTTATCTTCTTCAGGAGGGTGCTGGGGATGACAAAGATCTCAAATGACTCATTGTTTCTAAATTTAAAGCCATTGACTGCAGCTGAAATTACTCATCTTTACCTTATCTTGGTTTAGGGAGGGTTGTGTTCCAAGTTGCTGGGAGGTCAAAGGTTGTTCTGCTCATACAAGCTCATACATGTGATTTAATAAGAAACCAACCTGTCAAACAGTCAAGTAAACAGATTTTTTAAAATAAAAAGCTTAATCTACAGCCACAAACATTTTCTAAAGGTTCCCAGAGTATTTTCATGGCTGTTATTGAAATGTGGGGAGCAGCACTTCAGTCTGAGGTAATGTAATCTGTGATCTGCTGAACAGAAGTTAAGATACAACCTCACCCATCTTGTTTTGTAGGATAATTTGCTTTACCTGGAACAACAAGACACAAACTGAACTGAGCATAAGAAAAGATTCAACAGTTTCTCTTTCAAAATAATTTAGTTTTGTATTTTATCACGTTCAATAAGAATATTTCATATATTTAATTATGTAGTATTTAATTATGTTATCCATGTTTTTACTTTGATACAAAAGGTTGAAGAAGAGCTGTATTCTGATTACACATTATTTAGGTTTTAAAAAAATTCATGCATTTCTGCACATTCACACAGTGAAGTTCATGTTAATTGCACAATGACTTTAATCTTTAACCCTTTAACCACCACAGTCCTGCAGATATATTTGTATTTTCAGCCTTTATTCACATGAATGCATTGACTGTAGCTGACAATGATTCTTATAAATATTATTTTGACCTGACACATTCGATTTATTAGATGAAATGTCATTTCACAGCAGCTGTTGGTGTTTCACCTCCTGCTAACAAGAGTGAATAAATCCCATATATGAGTTAAAGAGACTAGAAATGCACTGAGAGCGGTGTTTGCATAGAAAACAGCTCGGTGTTTGTGTGTGGCTGCAGGCCCCGGGACGGGACGACTCTCAGTCAGTGAGAGGCACCAGGCTAAAGGCTAAAGGAGCTCAGAGACTGCTGCTGTAATCCCCGGATGAAACCATCATGGCTGCCACTCGCTGAGCTGTCAAGCTCTCCACAAAAGAAAAGGTAAAAAAAATAAAAAAATACCCGAGACAACTCCACAAATAACTACAGCGGTGTTATTTCTTACCTCCACCCGGTGCGTTTAGCTGCAGCAAGAACTCGATGCAAGGTAAAAAGTCGTGCGTAACTTTGTTGCCACGCTTTTTATTCTCCAAGTTATTTCGTCTTTGTAAGCTCTTGTGCGTCACGTTAATTCAAATCACTCAAACGCTATTTGAGAAAACGTTACATGAGTCTGCTCCGTTACTAAATAACGACCTGTGTGTTCGTGTGAAGGGAGAAGGGGCTGTAACGGTGTCACGCTGTGGTAGTTTTATCCTAACTTCACTATTCCCAAGGCGTCTGTTTGCTGCTCGTTACAAAGCCAGTCTCATCACTTTGTTGTGGTTAAGTCAAACTGCACAATGGCCGCACGATTCTCCCATTAATCTGCTTCTGAGCAGCTCGTACCCAGCGGTATCCCTGTCTCTGTATTCGTGCATTTGTCAGTATTTACTGGGGTTTAATTGCACCCCCCACCTCGGCGCGTTTAGCCGTGTTTTAAGTTCATAACTCCGGTGTGAGCAGGTGAGTTAAAGTGCAGTTTCCTGCACCTGGTGGCAGATAAGAATCGGAAGTTCCTTGTTTCATACCTGGTCTGTGATGAATTAATACCCACGCAGAGCCAGGTTGAACCATGGCCAGCAACAGGTGGACTTATAGAAAAATAGCTGGAGTAGGACTGTGAATGCAGCCTCTGTTCATGGGTTTAGTGTGAAACACACAGAACATGCTGGGTCTATTGAATAACAAAAGTGAGTGAAACAAGCACTCGTTGATTTTGTTGCGTTCATCTTGAAGCTGTGTTGTTTTAAGCGGGTCCTGCTGTGTTTTCCTGCTCTTTCAGAAAGCTGAACACTCATGGATTCGATGGATGTTTCTGCAGCTACGTCCACAGGAGGCAACAAACAGCGTTTCAACAGCAAGAGGAAGAAGAAGAGAAGAAACTGGCACAAACGGCTCCACCTCAGGAAGACTGCCCTTCAGCCCCCAACTATGCAAAGTAAAGATAAGCGAGGACCAAAGAAGATAGCAGAGGAGTGGGAGCAGAGCAGAGCGTGGCCTTCATCGAAGACGACCTCCCAGGAAGCACATCAGAGTCAGAGCAGGACAGACGACAGCGGAAACACACTCAGGTTCACGTGCTCGCAATGCACGGACAACTTGGAATATGTTCCCAAAGACTTAGTGAGACACTTTGAGGAAAAGCACAGAGGGAGCCCTCCGGTGTTTTCCTGTCATACGTGTGCTTTTAAGACGCACGAGTTCTCCTACCTACAGGTTCATCTGCTAAGCCACAAGGACACTTTTTCTAGTTGCAGCATTTGTGACGACAACGTTCAGCGCACATGGCCAGAGTTCAGTGCACACCTGACTATGTGTCACTGCCAGAACGGCAAATATTCATGTGAAATATGTCAGAAATTCTCCACAGGTGATGCAAGAGTATTTTTAGAGCACATGTATGTACATAATTTCAACCTGGAGGGAGCTAATGACGATCTATCGCTGCACACAAAGACTCAGTTTGGGCCTAAAGCAACCACTCAGACATTACATTGTCAGCACTGTGGCTATGAGGCATCTCAGAAATGGTTGATTACCAAGCACGTCAAAGCTGTCCATGTGTGCCAGAATGGTAACCAGAGGAAGAGGAAGGAGGAGGTTCATTCCAGAGCGATGAAACCAAATGACCCGGTCCCAAAAATGAAGCCTAGATTAACAAGAAGTGCAGTTAAGGAAATGTGCTGGCTGACAGAGGACTGCCTGTCTCTGCCAGGGAGAGAATTCCTGGATAAATACTGCCATCTGTCAGATCCACAAACAACACTAGAGGAGACTCAGCAGTTCTTGAAATCTGTCGCCGGGGAAACCGGTGACCAGAAATGGACCAAGGCGCTTAAAACTGTTTTATCAAACGTCCCTCAAGACATGAATCTTCACCCAAAGTCAGAGAACGGCATCATGTCGAACTCGTCGGATCTGACTGTCCTCACGGTCAAGAACAAGATAACAGTAGCACAGAACGGCGCCACTTACGCCAAAAGGTTGAGAAGGATGGCGCCGTCGGATAAAGAAACAGTTTTTCCTGAAAGTGCTGCTGATGATGCTCGGTGTGTAGTCGACCAAAATGGGTGTCAGTCAAATCTTAATGAGAATATAATCAGTCCGCAGACTGAAACCAAACTACATGACGTCTTGGCGTCAACCCAGAGCGAGGCGTCGGAGTGCACACGAATGCAGGAAAACAGGGAGAATCAGGAAGTAAAAACTGATCAGGAAATCGAGGAACATGGTAAGAAACACCAGGAGTCCACGCACGACGATGTTCTCAATATCTCCAGCGAGCTGAAGTTGACGAATGACACCGCAGAGCAGCCGTCCGTTCCTAAAGTCCTCCAAAAAAATAAGAGACGAAATCGACGACGGAAGAGAAAAAACAGGCGTAAAAAAGTGGATCAAAGATTATCAGAGCTGCCCTTAAAGATAGTGCTGAAGAAGAATCCTGTGAAGGAGAAACAGTGGGTGTCGCAGAGCTCTTTGTCTCCATCAGGAGGAGGTCCCGTGGACGACTATTGCAGGCTGCCAAGTCCTCATACAGCCGTGGACAAGACGGCACAGATTCTTCTGAATGTGCCGCAAGCAGAAGTTCACCAGAAGAAAATGACTAAAGCTTCCAAGACTGATCCAACTGAAGACATCACCTCAGTTCAACAATCAAAGCCAGGAGTGGGACTCATCTCCAGCTGTGCTGCAAAGCCGACGGGGTCTAAAAATATGGACGGAAATGAGTTTGAAGGCTCGCCGTCGACCCGTCAAGAAATGCAGCATGACACAGAGAAGTCAGCGCAGTTCTCCGAAACAGAAGCTGACAAGAGAAGCTCAGCTGCCAAGACAGGACAGTCAAATTCAGGAGGTGTAGCAGAGGCAGGAGCAGAGATGTGCCCCAAGAAGGAAGCGCTCCAGACGTCAGGCAGCGGCGTGGACGGCCATGTGTCGGACGATAAGAGGAGTTCAGCAGCTGACGGAGCGACTCCTCATGGCACTTCCCCTGTTTCCCAACCTGTCATTACACCACAGGGTAAGACGGCAAATTATAGTTCCTATACAAAGATTTAACACGCAGTGGTATTTATTTTAACTTTTAGTTTAAATTTTACATTCAAGAGCAAAAGGAAAGTGTTTTTTGACTCGAGTGTTTTCACCCTTTATCTCACAGGAGACGTGAACCTGGAGGATTCTAGCCTTGCTCTGTCCTTAGACCAGAGTCACCAGAGAGACAGAGAAGTGCCTGCAGACTCCTGCCCACATCTCACCCATTTGTCCCTGGGGAAAGCCATCCAACAGGAGCCCTCACCAGCCTCTGGGCATCAGGTGGCAACCGGTCCCAAAAAACCAGGAGAGGACCCTGAAGTTAGTAGCCATAAATCCATCTCAGCTGGTGAAGCGTCCGTCGGGAGACCAGCCTGTTGTGGTGCTAAATCATCCAGATGCTGACATCCCAGAGGTGGCCAGGATCATGGAGGTCGTCAACAGGTACAGAGGGGAGGTGCAGAAGGTCACGCTGTCCCGCAGGACTCTGAACGCGCTCTCAGCCATGAACAGCGAGGTCCCTGAGAGACCTGACCCGACAGACGCCCAGCCTGACTCCACAGGTAAAAGCTCTGTGCAGGAGAGGTTTATTTTGAAGTTGAAGCTTCGCAGGTTGAGCAGGAAAAAGTATGAAGTGGTGGGCGGGGTCTCTCCCAGCAGGGACAACGCTGCGACAACGTTTCGCTGCTGGTTTTGCGGCAGGGGCTTCGCAAGTCAGGAAATGTGGATGGTCCATCGGCAGCGACATCTGATGGAGTGGAAGAGGCCAAAATGTGAAAACTCTTGAATGTCGCACACACTGGATGAAAGACAAAACTAGTCTGGAATAAGACTTCTAACTTTGCAATACAAGAAAACAGTAAAGGAAACCGTGATGGCCAGTCTCCTCAGTTTTTCAAGGTCTTAATTATGAGAGGTTGTTGTTGAGGAGAATCAAATCATTGTTTCTGGAGGGTTCAAGTTCTCAGGGTAATTTAAACATTTACCTTCGTCTCTCTCCCAGTATGAGTAGCTTGACTCAAACTCTTTGTAGATGAGAATTTGTGCAGCCACGAGGACGTGGTGTTGACAGTTTAGTTCTTTGTATTTTTTGTATTTTGTCTACGCAATAGCTTTATTTAAAGTGATTTAAGTACACTGTCTTATTGAATCTTTTATAGAACACTGTAATATTGTATATTTGCCATACCATCTGAGTTTTATGGATCAGTTTATGTACGGGTAGGCTATACAGTGTGGTAGCTATAATATTTATGTTTTTTGGAATGGGACGCAGAGACCCACAGGTTACTCAGATATACCAAAACTGTGTGTGTAAATGAAAAGAAAAAAAAAAAGAAAGACAATAAGCTGTTTTATTCAACATTTATTTATGACTTTAGACTTAGTCTTTATATTCTTTTCTTTATGCTTGTTTTTGGGCCTTTTGAAGAATCAGCGTATTTGTATGATTTTTGTATAAACTCCAAATGATTTACAATGATGGTATTATCTGTCAGAGATCTATTTTCATGCATTCATTCAGGGGGAGCAGATATCCCTAAAGACACCATTAGTTTAAAAAAGTAAACAGATGTTTTCTGATGTAGATTAAATACAAAACAATAATTTCTTCTGAATCTGGATTTTTAAAGATTGAGAGGCCTGGATGATTTGGTCGTGTATTTTTATTTTTTTTCCTCTCAACGAGTTTCCTCTCTTTTGACTTGAAATGATAATCTTATCTTTTAATTGCACTATGAAAGGAGGATTTATATTTCCCGTTACCTCACCTTATCAGGCCTAAGCCTTTGACAATCTTAACCAGCGTCCTACTGTGGCTAAACATTTCCTTATGCAGCCATGATCCCTCAGTATTCACAGCAAAGGGAACTGTGGCTCCTGTTTGTGTGTGTGTGTGTGTCAGTCGAGGAAAATTAGACGGATGTACCTAAATTGTGCATTTATCCCTGGTTCTGGAGTATCAGTAACCCGCTGTGTATATAAATATATATATATATATATAATTATACATTTCAGTTTAGATAAAAGATTTATAATTGTACATAGTCCAGATAGAGGTACTGTAAAATATCTCCAGAGAATTTTCACCAAGTGCCTAGGAGGTTTTGTTATGCAACAAATGTGCATGAGTATGATAGCATTACATGTTGAAGAGAGAATAAATGAAGCTGTTGTGAGTTCCTGGTTGTATCTTGTGATGACTGAAGATGTGAGTCGAGTTAAACACGAGAGAAGCGTTTTATTAAAACAAAATATACAACCTTGCATTTCTGTTTGGCTCTCCGAAGCACAGCTGTCGTTCTGCCTGCTTCCTTCTGTCTCATTCCTCGCATTCATTTTAATACACTGTTTACTGACTGAGCATTAAAAAAATATCTTAATAAAACATGAGTTAAAAAGTCGTCTGAGTGGAGTCAGTGCTACTTGAGCTCTGCATGGCCAGCAATGCAGGGAACAGTCCTGTCGGCAGCACCTCGATTCAACAACGAAGGAGGAGAGAGGCGTCACATGATCAGTTCTGTAAACAGTCTGACAGTAAACACAGCATGTCGGGACGCTCGCCGGGTCGGCTAAGGCCTCACGGGGTAGCACAGCTTGGTGGCGTCCTTGGTGTTACTCTGGCTGTCGATCAGCACCAGAGGACACCTCTGGTGGTTCTCGATGATGTGGGAGATGCTGCTGAAATACTGAAGGAACAGAGGAGGGGTCATATTAAGAAAATTTTACATTTTACTTCTACGATGTCTTCCAGAAATAATGAATGACTTATATTGTCTAAATTTGACGCCATTAGGTTACATATCAAGCTCAAGCACAATTGAAGAACTTTTTTTTACTAGAAACTGAGTTGATTTTTAATTTTTAGTTTTATTTTTGGAGGAATATTTTTCAATGTGTCCTCAGTGTTGGTTTGGCACAAAAGAAGAAACAAATTAAAGCGAGAGAGAATTCAAATGTTTAGTGTTTTAGTGTCATGGCTTCGTGGGACACAGACGAGTTAATGTTATCAGTTCCACCTGTTCACCTTTTCCTGCTGCGACAAGTTGAAATGTCTGCTGTCAGTAAGACCTTCTGTGCACGACTAAAAGCAGGTGAGGATCTGATTTTAGATGCTTAAACTCACCACTCCTGAAGGAGGTGAATTAAAATGTCCTGTGGTGGAGCTGTTATTTCAAGGCCTTTCACCATGCTTAGGATTAAATTCTGGACTTTTAAAACATTATTTGTCAAGCTAATGTGGCTAAAATCAAACAATAATAGTCTCTTTAATGGACTTTAAAACAGTTCTCAGTTAAAAAAGTTCTCCTCTGTACCTCCTCTCCTCTCTTCTCCCTCCCCAGTGCGTACTGCTGAGAGTTTGTGGTGAGGCGGATCGGTATGTTGTACACTCTGCCCTTGTAAAACACCACCAGTGTGTAGGGCTGCTGTGCGTCCTGACCGGAGCTCTTCCTCACCATAAACGCCCCGTCCTGAAACAGAGAGCGCTCGCAGTCAAACCCAGCAGTCGGGTGAGGAGAATCATGGGAAATAATCCAACAAATCCAAATGATTCTCACTTTATTTGAGCGAAACAAGACATCGTCAGCTGTCCTGCGGTCGCATGCGCCGGCATACCAGGGTTTCTTATACATGTCTGCATCCTGAGAAGAAGGCAGAGGAACTTTTAACACATTATCATCGTTTGATGAGTCATTGAATTCATTTTCATAATAATTCACCTTATCTTCATCTGTCGATGCATTATCAGCAGAAACACTTCCTCTGTCAGTCGGTTCTGGGACATCAGAGACACAAACATTGTGTTATGATGTTTTGTTCTGATGTAGCTTAAAGTAAGACAACACACAAAGCTATAAATATGGACATTATGCATCAAAGTTTATGGTGAGGTTAAGAATCGAGCTGTGCTTACTGAGGGAGGAAAACTGTGGAAGAGGAATCCTGCAACAGACCAGACGACAGTAAACACACAGCTGATTCAAGCAGCAGTAAAAACAATGTGTCATTGTGTTCTTACTTTGGTCGTTTCATGTCCAGTGAAAAACCTTTTAGAGGAACTTTGTGGTCAGTTTGCATCGCAGGCAGCGTTTGGCCTGTGGAACAGGGATGAATCCAAGTTTACTATTTAACAGAACATAAACGATTCCACAAATAAATTCTGCTAACAGCGTTTTCTGTTGTTTCAAGGCTTATACTGAACATCTGTCTGTCTAACTGGGATAGATTCAGAGTGGAAAATCTGCAGGTGATGAAGACGTCTGCTTCAAAAGTCACTGAAAAGTCAGAAAGTCACAAATGAACAATACTTACTTTCAAATTCCCTTGGTTTTAAATCTGGCCTCTGCAAGAGACGTCACATTGAACGGTTTTTATCAGTTTATCAGGTGAGAGACTGGTCTCATCATCCAAAGTAAAAGAAGGATGATATTTGAAGCAAATATTTTAACTTTGTGCTCTTGAGTTTACATTAAAAAAATATTCCTACCGGCCTTAAAGGTGGTTTCGGTGACCTCCTGAGAGGAAAACAAGATGATAAGACAAACAGTTTTTCCCTTCTTGTGTTATATTCATGATAAAAAATGTTAGAGAAGTGATTCTTACTCTCTGGGCAGAGGTTTGGGACGAAGTGGAGGACGACTCGCTGCAGGTTTATCACATGAGCCTGGAGGAGAACATAATGCACACAGAGGTGATGAATGAATCATTATGACTGCAGGGAAGCTGATTTGCCTCTAGGTGGTGCATCATGAGAACATCATGATTTAATACTCACTGTCGTCTGGATCACAAACTTCGTACTCGTCCTCACCTGTGGGCTCCTGCACCTGCAAAATCACAAAACCAGGAAGTGGTAAATATGCAGCGGTGCATTAAACAGCTCCTTAACATGAAATCCTGCATGTTTGTCATCACTTACAGGAGGAGGAGATCTCCTTACATTCACTCTAAAAACAACAACAACACAGTGTTAGTGTAGCAACAGAGAAGCAAAGTACAAACTGACATTTGATCTAACTGGGACCTTTCTACCAAAATGAATAAAAGACAATATTTAACCAAGATTTAAACCTCAGTGTCGTCAGTCTTACCTGGGGCTGGGTTTCGGGGGTAAAGGATGTGAAGGTGTCGTGGAGACTGGACACATTCTGTAAGGTGGACGCAAGGAAACGATTAGTCTCTGATTCTCAGTCCAAATTATTTCTAAAACACTCTCATGTTGCAGTGTGAGACCATAGAACCGACCTGTTGACTGGAGGAGGTAATGAGCTCTCCTGTAAAACACAATCAGCTTTTAATTCCACGTATAGAAGCAGCTTAAAATACTCACAGTTCTGTAACATGAGCAGCTTTACCTCTTTGTCAGGAACTTCATAAAAATCTGAAAAATAACCAAAGAAAAAATTAGAGACAGAAAAGGTTGCAGCGTGTTTTACTTTATTTACATATTAGGGGTCAAAATCTGAAGAACCAAACCCTGAATATCACAGTGTGAGTTTTCAGTTATTATAGTGGGTTTTATTACAACATCTAGAACTATTTTGAGTCTGAAAAAAACAAACAAAAAAAGCTAAAACTCCAGATTTAAAAGACTAACGATGACTCTGTGCTCAACAGGTTAAAAGGTCATTGAGACGATGGGACTTCCCCCTTTTCCTAAAAGTGCTTTTTACTTTCTTTTCTGATTCTGATTTGTTTCCCTCAGGATGAACTGTAATAACCATACTTTTGTTTAGGACAGAAAACCTGCAAAACTACCTGCTAAACTATCAGCCTCTGCTCTACTGTGTGTTTACTGCTAATGTTAGCATGCTACAATGCTAGACTAGGTATCCAGAAAACCTGCTAAGCATCAGCATGTTAGCATGGTATCTTTCAGTCTTCTTGATTTCTCCATACAGAGAACCACCTACCTGGACTGGGTGGACGCTCTGGTAAAGGTGTAGGCAGCATGGGGAGGTCCCTCCCTGCTCTGCTCCCTCCAGGCTTTGGAGGAGCTGAGGAGAGGCATGGAGAGTATTATTAACACATCTTTTCTAATGCTCGCAGGGTTTTGCCTCTGTGTTTGGACGTGTATCTTACTGGCAGGTGGATTCTCCGCAGGTTCTATGTAGTTGTCATCATCATTAGTGGCGTCTGGATTGATGTAGTCTTCCTACAAAACAACATGTTGTGACAAAATGGCTGCATCAGCTTCTGTACTCAGTGGAAGGTATTTACCCACACATAGTATGTTGTGAAATTTTCTAAAAATAATGTCTTTGTGAGAACCAGCACGTCACAGGCCTGCGGTTCAGTATTTATGTAAAGTTCCTTTACTTCGTCACTCCCCATGTGGGTGGGTTCAGGGGGCAGTTGTTTGGAGCCTTTGCCTGGGCGGAGGGGCTTCCTGGGTGGCCGACTGGGCCGGTTACGGCAGCTGTCTGGAAAGGAGAAGCAGAAGCAGAAAGAGGACATCAGCATTTGCATGAAGCACCACTCTGAAGCCCTCTGAGTATTGTGGCTTTGAATGGGCAGCGTCGCTTCATGAACCAAAGAACGTGAGATATGAAAGATACAGAAACGAAAAGTAAAGGACGCAACACATGCAAATTCTCAACTGCATCGCTAAGAGAAAAATCTACATGTTGACAAGGTGGAAAAAGCTGTGAGCATCATGCAGAGCTGTTCAGCTGTTCCTGTTGAGTGACTGCACTGACCGAGGTACTCCCCCCTCGGGAAGGAGGCAGAAGAAGCTGTGGTGAAGACTCGGTGGCTGGGAGGAGGCTCGTAGCTGTCGTCGTGGTACTCATGTGGATCCTGAATCGTGTCATTATCCTGCCAACAACATACTTGCAGTGTTTCACACAGGCTTCTCACACAAAAACAGCTTTTTAAAGGACTTAGAATGAACATTTTTTTCTAACTTACATAATCAGGTTCAGACAGTTCTTCATCACTTTCCCTGTGGTCATCTGTAAACACAGAAAGTTAAAGGGGTAGAGGAACATAAGTTAAATGAATCTGAGCAGATGTACATTTTCTAATTTTAGTCCAAAGCCTCATTCCTAAGTGTCAATGAACCAGCTGAGCGTGTCTCCTCACCTCTTGAACTGCTCAACATTCTCTCAATAAGTGACTTAATCGCAGCCTGTATGATGCAATTTGAAGAAGTTTCACATAATCAACTTTAAAACAACAGGAAACAGGTGAAGTGATGTATACACTTGTTCCTGAGACTCAGGTTCTATGTTTCTGTGCTGTAAAGCATCTAGTAAACACAGAGGCGTCAGAGTGAAACTGTGCAAAAGTTCAGAGTGGTAATCCATTAAAGTTTATATATGAGATTCCAAACACGACATAAAACAGCAGGTAAGTGTTTGCTGTGATGTATCAGCAAAGTGATAGCTGCAAGAGAATAAACTCCAGGTACAACAGGTCTGAAAATGATTTTAGTCTTTTTCAATATTTACCAATAGGTGAAGGCACATTTATTGTACTTAATGACATATTTTGGGAACCTGAATATTTAGATTTAATATTTTTTATTATTACTTTAAGAAAAATATGTGATATTTTTAATCCAATTCCTTGATCTGACCTGCTGTTTGTTTGAAATGTTACACACAAAACTATAATCAGTTCATAAAATAGGAAGAATCATTATAGATTCAATTATCCATAAGAATATCTTTCTTTTTTATCAGTGGTGAATGTTAATGTATCGGCGATAATATTCCTATAATTTATATTGATAAATATCGTCACTTAGTGTTTTATCATTTAAAGGATCACTGAGTAAAAGTGAGTTATTGTCCTGTTGCTGAACCTCCGACCTTCATCTCAATCGATTTCATTTTCGGAAACGAAAATCAGAAAATGAAAAAGGGGCTTTTTAAAAAAAAAAAATGGTTTCATCACTCAAATTGATAAGACTTAAGATCAAAGATGTGTCATGAAACTGAATTTATAGAAACTCAGAAGTTTTCCAGTCTGCTACAGTACATTTACATGTAGGCTGTGTCCAGTCTATAAATACACACAGAATAGCCCACACAGAACAAGTGTGTGTGGGGGAAAGTTGAATGGAATCAAAGCCAAAAGTTAAAGAAAGCAGGGTCATAAAGGTCACTTAAAATTTCAGTTTTGCATTTTGTAGTGATGGAAACAGGATTATTCATGTTTGACTCAGAATATGAAAAGCTGTTACAAGGAAAGGACACATGGGTCAATTTTAAGGACAAAGTTAAATGGAAAACGTCTCTATTTCTGTTTTTAAAATATTGTTAGAAGGTTGCTGGAATCACTCAAGTGATACCATTAAAAGATTCACTTCCTACAGAAACATGATTCTGTGTGAAAGATGTCCGGCAAAATCCAGAGTCCTCATTTGTGGATGAGGATGAGGAGAAGTTAACGGTATCCACATGACATGGAGATGTGTTTCAATGTATGTATGGACATTTGAGTGTTTGTATGCGACACCATCTCATGTGATGAAAGACAGTTCTTACCTCTGTAATCTCGTGCAGGCACCTTTGGAAGTGGTTTGCTCTTCAGTCTGTCGCACAGAGAAATATTGACAACAGTGATTTGACAGTGATTTGAGTGTGAACACGTCCTCTTACTATTAATACAAGATATATGAAAGTGGGATTGTTTGTCTAGTGGTACTTTGTCTTGGTGCAAAGTCAGGTTTCATTCACAGCAGACACCTGTGCTGTAAAACTGTGAAAGGTCTGTATTTACATATATCCGCACTCCAAACTGACTGATGCATATTTTCCAGACAGGGGGAGAGTAAATGGCTTCAGAGGCATTAAGATATCTATCCTAATGTGTCAAAGAGGACACATTTCAGGAAAGGAAAGTGAGACAGCAGACATCTGTTCAAGTTATTTTTGGTTTGCGGGTCTCTCTCTCTCTTATTCCAACGGTTGTGAAAGAGGAATTAACGTTCTCCACTGATGCATAGACACACAACCTGCATTCAGAACACTTCACATCACAAAACTTCCCAGAGATTTGTCACCCACTTAACAATACATATGAATTTAGACTAAATTTCCAGTGAGTTTTTTCCCTAATATTTGCATGTTTCACTTCACAAAAAAAAGGTAAAGTAAACATCTGGAAAGTTCAGACACCAACCTTCGAAGTTTATTCAGTAAGCTGCCATCGTTTTTCTTAATGTCCTGAACGATCTTTTGAAGCTGCCTGGAAAACACATGATTGGGCGCTGTCATCAAAAGCAAGACTTCAGAAAATGAAAACTGCAGGATTATGAGCTGAATAAAGGTGGTTAAAACATTAAAACTTTGGAAAGACAACTGCAGTGTTCACATTCACTCTGTTTTGATTTTATAACAGCAAAAGAATCCACTTTATACCCAAAATAAATGAACAGTCATGTGACATTTTTAAAAAAAATCCTATTGTTGTTGCCTGTGTAGAACAAATAACAATGATTTTAACACTACACTGCACAAGTGTATGAGATTGTGGTTTAGTTTTTGTGCAGAGAAGCAGTTAGTAGATATTAAAAAGCATCGTCCACATAGATATGAACATTCAAATAAAACTGAACCTCTTACCGGATCTTTGCTGTGGCAGGAGCAGCGAGTTTACCTAACGTATCCAGATTCATCTTTAATCCAACAGTTTACATGTTTGAGTCTCATTCGCCTCATGCGTTTTAACCTGAGCTGCTCGATCGTTCGCAGCGATGTAAATGAACGCCGTGTTCGGCTACAAGTCACGTCTTTGTCACAGAGGGGAGGTAATTTGTTCTCACCGCCTCTGAGAAAAATCACTTCTCTTTTCCACTCCCCATCACACACACACACACATGCAGACACACACTCAACAACAGATTTCAGTGGCCACACTTTCAGCAGACCACTTGCATCACATCTCTCTTGACTGTCTTCAATTCCACTTCCATCCAGACACTGCCATTTAAACTGCTGCTGATAAATATATACAACTGCTGCATTTCACCTGAATGAGGTGGCTTGGTGGGTGCACGTTTTGGAACAGTTTTCACCACCTTTTCGCGCCTCTTGTCTACTTTTTATTCTCATTTTTAAACGTTACATCATCTGCAAAGAACTGCACAATATTTTAAAGGCTTTCTCACAAGAGATATTATTATTACTGATGTCGCTGCTGGACACACGTGGCTGTTTTCAGCTTGAAAACAAGTCTATGTTTAAGGTCATGCATGATGTGTCATGGAAAGTACCGTGTTGTAATCCTGACTTTTCTATATATGGAACGGAGAATGAGTGCGCAACTTTTCCTGTTCGACTGGCAGGAGGATGATCGTCCACAGTGTGTGTGTGTGTGTGTGTGTTTGTGTGATCACCATGGGGATTTTTTTTGCAAAATAAAAGACAGTTCTACCTCTGATCACAGTAAACCAGAGCAGGAGAGGACAAACCAGGAAGCTGTCTGTGGTGAGAAATCTCCATACAGTTCAAGAATTAAAGAGACAGCTTTAGGTTTTTAAGGAACCAACTGTAGATGACTCACAATGTTCAGTCGGGTTGGAAATAAATGTATGTGATTATATGGGACTTTGAAACTTCTGTCACTCCAGCGTTTTCAACTTCATTCTCTCTCTGTTCTGTGGCTTTGACCTGTATAGAAATGACCTCAGATTCTCTCAGAAGTTAAATTTACCTACACTGACTTCAGCTGTCTGTGAGGACAGGATACGCTGCATGCTATAGAAATAACATGTAGCTTCCTGTATGATTAACCACAAAAAACAGGAACACAAAGAGAAAAGTATGGAAGTTTAGGACTGACAGTATCATAATGAAATGATTCCATTAACTGAAATTCAACACAAGGGAATCCAACACAAATTTCACTTGTGTGTTTTCAAAACTGTGCCAAAATTAAGATAAATGAAAACTGAAAAAGAAATTACATGAAATTACATGTGACCGTTGAAATTGAAGCAGTAATGATACATTTTCAAACACAAGTATCTATATTAATAATAAATCAATTAAAAGTACTAAATTAAAAATGTCAAATTGATACACATGCACATGTCTTGCATTTAATGGAGTCAGTTTATGTGCGACACACACAGACACGCAAACATGCATACACATGGGGATACATGAACAGGAACACACTTCACAAACAACACCTAAACACTTGCTGACAAATGTGCAGGTGCAGTCAGACAGAGAGTAGAGACCCTCTCTCTACACACATCTGCACAAACACACACACACACACACATACAAATCCAGCTGTGTGTGTGTACAACTAACTGTACACACACTTACAAACACACATATTATTCTATTGTACTCAGCACATTACCTTCAGTCTGCTCCTGTCATTTACTTCAAAAATATTCCAGTTGGATTTGAAGAATATTTGACATTTTGTTAATAACATCAGTGTTGCTGAGATGTGTCACTATATGTGTGTGTTACTATATGAAAACAAAAGAGCTGAAGAGTGAGAAGGGAGGATGACAGTGGTTGTGTTACTTACGGTTGGTGGATGAGACTAAACTTGCTCATGTCAGTGTCGGACAGATTCTGTGAAAGCATCAGAGAAATCCAGAGTAAAGACACGGTGACAAGTTGGGAGGAAAAAATGAAAGACCACAGTGTTGACAGGTGACTGATCCCTCATGGCAGAGATGATACTGTGGGTACAGCATGTCACCTTCACCAAATAACATACATGTGAGCAGTTAGAGAGGTGCATTACCCCTCAGCTAACAGGAGATGGCAGCATGTCACTGGAGGCCATTTCACAGTTTGTTTTTCTGATGTTACACTTATTTTATTTCTGGAGAGCTTCCACTGAAGGACATTATGGGAGCTGCAGGGTCAGAGATGGTTGCATACATTACATTCATGCATATATTATAATAATAATAATACCCAGCAGTGCTTCAGTTTCACACAGATATTGCAGTGATGTACAAACAAAAACAGGAAGGCACAGATAAAAAGATCCTGTTACCTGGTTTTCCTTTTGTGAGTGATAACAGCTGATTCTCAGGTGAAGCCTGAACTTGTCCCCTCACCAAAAAAAAAAAAAAAAAAACACACCTCCACCATACTACACAATTTCATAAATCATCAAACATTTAAAAAAGTTTACCTGACTACCCGCTGTATTGTAATTTTTTGTTGTACTTTAATCTCTGTGTTGCAGTAAGGCAATTGAGATTCGTAAATGAAAGGAAAATGATTACCATAAAATATGCAACAAATCCCACTAAATTATGTATTCCCCTCTTCATTCATAATTCATGGCTCCAGGTCGTTACTTGCTCTGTCTCTCTTCTCTTTTATATTTGTCGTAAAGTAATGAAGATCCACGACAACAAATGTTTGTTAAAGTCTGTTTATTGTGCTTTTTAGTTTGTAAGATGTCAAGTGAACAAACAGATAGAAGCTTGTAACGAGAGGTTAATGTATGAGGTGTGGGTCTGATATGGTTAGTTAATTCAGATATGAATAATGTATGGTCGGCCCTTTATCTGCACTCTGTAATGATGTTCTGTTAAGATGCCTACAGTTGATTGTATGGTCGTTTTTCAAGGTTGTTTGTGATTTATTTGAGATATTCCACAGGGAGGGGGGCTGATAACGCAGCTCACACCACCTTGGCGTGTGAACACAGGCACCTCGGTTCAACAAAAGCCCGCACCACCTCCAGGAATCAGCTCATAGCACAGTCAGACCCCTTTAAGCAGAGCTTGTGATTTAACCATTTGTAAATCAGAGAGTGAGATCACTTAATATGAAAGGCTTTACCTCCTTCAAAGAACTGAACCTCGGCCTCACACACACACTTGATCATCCCACCGGCTTACAGGGGAAAAAAACCCATCTGTATAAAATCAGACTTAGCCTTTTGACACCGAATAAAATATCAAATAGTCCGCCCCAGTGGATACTCGGGCACTGCTCCCACATTGAATTATTTATAGGATTGTCTGTGCTTGTTCGAATGAGACACAACACTTTTACAAGCTACAGCCTCTCCTTTGTGCTGTAGAGCAGGAGCCCTCGCTCCTGGTGTAAAACAACACTCATGTTTTTATCACCTACACACAGTCCACTTAACGTTCAGGTTTTAGCTTTAGATTCTTGCTGGCAATGATGTGATCTGTGGAAATATCTGTGCCAAATGTTTGAGCTGTGGATGATTGGAATAAATGCTTTATTGGTCCTTAAATATTTTCCTATTTCCTTTAAAACCACCATATGTAGGACTTAAAAATTCTGACTTAAGCACCATCTGATAGTGGTATTAATAAAACTAAAGCTAAATTTGGATTGGATTTGTTTCACTAGAGACGGAGGGGTAATTTTAAGATCACCTGCTCTGAGAGTATGTGGGTAATTTTCCACCTTAGCATTTAATAATAATCTGACACCATCAGGTCAGCCTATTTAGGAGCCAGCACGTCCACAGAGGAAAATTAAACCCATCAGGAATGTGTAACATCTTAATCTCATTGAACAGGTTGTTGTAATGTCAGCTACAGGTGGGTGGTGATGTTTCCTTTGGGCCTCTCCTGCAGAGTGTCCATGTCTATCACAGACCGCATCCTGTAACTTTACGAAGGCTAAAATTAGGATAAGAGGTTTGAGTCTGACCATTCCTGATACTTTCTGAAACTGACAATCTAACATTCACACCTTCGTCATGCTGTGTGCAGAGGTGAGAGAGGAGCCTTGGGTTGATGTTCTCTCTCTAGCATTTCTTTTTTCACTTGTCATGCTGCTGTTTTGCAGCAATTTTCATGTGTGCGACCAAATCCAACACGCTGACTGACTTCCAACAGAGTCTGCAAACGCATCTAGGATGATCAACTTTTCTTCAGTCTGGAATAAAGCTGCAGACCCACCGATCCACAATGCCGTCCCTGAGGCTTTGCTGCTAGCATGGCTAAAAAGACATTCAAGCTGGGAAATGCATTGTCAAATGAAGCCATCAGAATGATTTAAAAATCTACACACGGCAGCTTTAAATCATGGTACCTGAAACAGCCTTTATTTGCCATTGGTCTCCTTAGATCTTTGCTGCCATCTCTGCAGGTAAAACGACCTGAGGTACAAAGCTTAAAGTACATTATCGAGAGTGAAATCTCAGTTTCGCCCAACACCAGGCACGTGAACGACCACTTTTTGTTTCTGTTCACTGCTGGAACGGCAAACAGCAGAGGGTCTGACATGTAGAGCACTTGTAAATGCTTTCCTTTTGAAATTAGTTTCATTTCACGATAGAGAGAACAGCTTCGCAGCGACACGCCCACATAATTACCTTTGGTTCTTTCGCAGCAGCTGCACAAAGTCTCATGACTGTCATTAGGTGAGACTTTCCACGCGTTCACAAATCCACACTAAATGTTCCAAAATTACAGGCGATAATTCTGGTTTAAGGCATTTGTCTCCTTTAGGACTTCTCTTCTGTCATCCATTACAAGAGAACTGTGTCAAAATTCAAATGAGGTCTAGTGAAGCTAAAGTTGAACTGTATTATCACCTAATCTCTGCTGAAAGCTGTGGGAGCTCCCTCTCTTTCCAGCTACACACCAAGACGTCCCTATAAAACACATATCATTTATATTTCAGCTCTCGTCTGATACCAACAACAAAGTCATTATGTGATGTATGCTGCCACAGATGTGTGCATGGGCTGTTCTTTTTGAGTGGCCTTTGTTTGTTGTGTTGCTGTCAGACACAGAAGTTGAAAGTGACTTCCTCAACCAGCCGCAGCGTCACAGAGATGGAGGCTGACAGTTCTTCTGATCTGCTACATCTCTCTTTTAACCTGTCAACCTGTGCGATCGAACATGGCATCAAAAAGATGGAGATTACCTCTATCCACACTGTGGCTGACTGACTGTCATTCTTATCCACTCTGTAGTACGCTGTCGTACACCGCCACCCACCACTCAGACAGAATTAGATTGTGTTTTTTCTCTCCTCTCTCTTATGAGGAGATACTGTAGGTGTAATGTGAGGAGGATGCATTCGAGGCAGGTCTTGGTGTTGTTCTATAACAGGACTTACTTGTCTATATTTACTTAGGGATCTCATGACCTTTGCTCCATCTACTGTATAATATGCAAAGTAAGCCAAAGGCAAGTCTCAGCAGCGGCACACTCTCTGGATGACATTCAGGCCCTCGCTGCCCTTAGACACACGCTGAGCTGAGCTCCTGATGAGTCAAACATGACATATTATAAACTATTCCTCCTCCTCTTCTGCTGCATTTTTAAGCAGAAAAAACTTAATATGTGTATTAAATTCACAGGAGTGTGTCTTAATAGGTTTGGTGCATTTTTTTTTGACATATTTCCACAGAAAAGTTCAGTTACATTGCACTGCAGGTTTCAACATCACACTTGTGTAAGCTGCACTCTGGACCATGATTGGCCTCCAAACTTCCTGTGTAAAATCATGCTTACTTACACGTCTTAAACCTTGTTTTAAGGTTACCAAGCAATCTTTACCTCTTCAGATAACGCAAAAACATCTAAGCAAACACATGTTGGAGTAGAGGGTGGCTTTTGAAACAGAAATGCATGTGAATATACACCTTTGTAAATATGTGTTTTATTTCTATAACACAATATTGATTCAAGCATCAGAGCTTTTACAGCTGCTCTTATAAAATCATCCTGCAACAGAAAGTGACATTTCACTGCCAGAGGCAACTGTAAAAAAAAAAAAAAAAAAACTTCTGTTTTTCTGTCAGAAACAGAAGAGGAACTGGATAATCACAATGAGCAGCGACACACATGCTTGAAGAAGCAAAGAGCACCACCTACTGAAACTCACTGCATCATTAGAAATAATCTGTTAATAATCTGTCACTATAATACCTCTTTCAATAAAAAGGCAGCGGTTCTTCTGTTGTATTGTTGTTTCTAAATTGTTTGTGTCTTGAGCTGTTTCCTTGCTATGATATGTGATATACTTGTTGCTAAACAAATAAACATTAAATAGACTTCAGCTCAGCATTCAGTTTCACCATAACCACAACAGCTGATCAGGAAGCTGAACACACTGATCTTTAACACACCTGTCTACAACTGAAGCTGGTCAGAATAGGTAACCAAACCTCAAACTCCAATAACATGGTTCCAACTTCTTTACAGCTGAGTCATGACCAATAATCCACTTTCAGATCCTCTATCTAAATGACACCGGTGCAAATCTCTCCTACACAGATAATTCACATGTTTTTCGATTAGTCGGTCTCTGCCTGGCCGACATTTTTGCCGTCTTGACCAAACTATATAGACGTGCCGGGCTAAACCATTTTTTGCATAATAGGGAGGGAAGTATAATTGTTTTAGACCACATTGTCAAGAATCAGAAAGATGAAAATAAACTTTTACGCGACTCACAAAATATTATATAAAGTTTTTAAAAACATGTATTTTTGACAAATTATTCCAGAAGATTATGTAAAGGTTAGAGGGTTTGTCCCCGGGTTCCCCCGACGTTGGTAGCCCTGCATCTGATCACCCGCGTCACTGCTCGTGTTTCGGCGGGTGGTGTGAGCTATCTTGCTAATTTTCACTCTTCACAGTGGTTCTTTGGTGATTTCGGACAGGAAGCTAACTCCACCGGATTGTGATACAGGTAACCAGTGACTTTAACTAACGGACTGTTTGCAGTTCACTGTCATTTATCGCTCGACATCAGCTCAGCAGCTCCTGTACGGTCGCACTACGTTAAACAGCGGCCACCCGTGGCAGCCAGGTGAGCTAAGCTAGCGAATTAACTAGCTAGCTAACGAGATAATTCGCTATCTTAGTTGATTGATGCTAGCGAGCTAAATAGCTAACTGGTGAACTTAATTATTGTTAGCTTGCAAGTTATTTAATGTTAGCTTGCTAGTTAGTTAATGTTAGCTAACATTAACCAACTAGTTAGCTCTCAAGTTGATTAATGTTAGCTACCTAGCAAACCAGTTATCTAGCCAACATTGATCTGAGACTGATTAACTTTCCCAGTTCAGTTTGTGTGGTTGAAATGTATGTTAAAAGAAGTATCCCTATATATTTGTATTTTTTGTATTTATCACAGCAAAATAATGCTATTAGGGGAAGATAAGAGTTTCCTAAAAATATCAGTTGACCATGTGTTTACTTTCTATATTGACACAGACAGAAATGAAAAGATGGGAAGAGATGAGGAGATTGAGAGAAAAAGAAAGAGAGAAGATGATGGTGATGAGAGAGGAAGAGTAGATACTGCCCACTGTGTCCACGATATGATCATAGAGATCAGTGTTTTTTGGTAAACTATAAGCTCAGTACTGTATAATCATATTCATGTATAAAGCTTATGTTTATGTACATGTTTGAGACACATTTCTGTAATTTAAATCCAAAATGATACAGAGCTAGTCTGGTACCATTACATCAACAAATATGGTCAGTCCACAAAATTAGCATCTGGTGGTTTTCATGAACATGGTATCCTGGGATGGACTCAAATTACCAGCGTGGATTATTGTTTCAGTCTGCCCCTGGGCCAACGCATGGAATCACCATAATCATTAGAATTGATCCTCTAAGGACTTTGAATATGTGCAGCAAATTGCACGCCAATCCATTTAACATTTGATATATTTCATTCTGAGCCCCATATGTTAACCTCATAGTGGAACAAGAGGAAAAGCCAGGGGATCACAAACATTAATATAATTCAGCTGAATGTTTCTACAAAATTCCATGTGAATTCATCCTATAGCTGCTGAGATGTTGAACCAAAGTGAGGCTAAATATCAAATAAATGGCAAACATAAGTCCATACAACCAGGTGCAAAAATTTAAACTGATAAGGTGTGCCTGGGAATGTTTGTCAGACTCTGCAGGTTTGAAGCTGTTTAAAGTGAAGCTGTGTGTAGCCAGCTGTGTGGCCATGATGAAATATTCTTGTTCAATACGAACGTGTATTTACCTGAGCTTAATAGATCTCTGGTGTACTGGCTGGATCTGTAGCTATGGGATCTAACGGTCGATACACATACTTTATGTATATGTATTTTTCAGATCTGCACCAGGTAACCTGCACATCGAAATGTTTTACTCTGAAACATTAATAATTTTTACTGATAAAAATCTACAGTGAGCATATTTTGGGGGAGAATAGCCTGTGAGACATAGGAGTATTTCATGATGCAATATCCCACCTGAAATGGAATCACTTCACGGTCAGTGAATAATGAATAGAAGACTAGATGCTTCTCATTTGTTAGCGTGAAAAAGTGTTTTTAAACAGCCACTATAACCATGAATATAAACAGTTGCTTATAGAGGAATGCCAGTGCACAGGGAGCAGCACTCTGGTATTATCAGGATCCTCATAATACTAAATATTAGGGAGTTATAAACTCATGCTTAAGTTATTTCATTGCATTAAATCCTCTTCCCCTTAATGACTGAAGCAGATTTAATGATACTTATCTAAAATAAGTAGGGATCTCAGCTTAAATAGCCCTGTGACTCATTTCACAGTTCCTACTCTTCCCCAAACTGAGACACACACACAGTTTTCACCTGAACACAATGTATTAATGTGCTTCTCAGAAACACCGGGCGGCTGTCAGAGACTGTACACACAGTGTGGCTGATGGTGACAAAGCAGTGAATGCGATAACAAAGCAGAAGTTGCAACTGCCTTACTAACTTCCATTTAAGACGGGCCACTCATTACAAACTGAGAGTGTGTGGGAAGTAATGCAAGCGAGTGAGTTTACTCTAGTTTGTGTTTCATATCCTGTAAACTCTCATCTTTTTCAACTGTGTACATTTTTAGTATTGCTTGAGATTTGTAGTAAGAAAAAAACCCTCAAACACAACTGACTTTAAAATAAAAATAATAACAAATGTTCGGCACTGTCATTTCAGTTTGACAGTTGAGCAAAACAGGCACAAACAACTCTAGGAAATGTAATTATTCTGCCGGTTTTAATGCCATAATCATAATAATTATAATAATTGCTCCGAAGGATTTGTCCATGTATGATGTAATTAGAATAGCAAACTGAATGCAGCCACATCCCTGATATGATCCTGAATGGATTAGTAGATTGTGTAACTGCAAGACAGAAAATGTGAGGGAGTAACTCACCAGAAGTCTTTGTCCATTAATTCTCAGTTTCTTCACGGTGACAGCACATTCATGCATCTTGTTCTGAGGGCGGTAAACACACTGATTTAGTTTTATGAATTGACATTTACATTAAAACACAGAGATGAGCTGAATTTAATCCTGAACTGAATTTGTCCTCCTGTCATCTTGTGCTGTTAGATGACAGGAGGACGCTTGCCTGAGCTGCATGAAGAGAAACTGTCCAACAGGATCCACTATGTAACTTTTAAATGATGAGAAGCTAGATCAACAAACCTCCTTAGTTTCCACTGGCTTTCTGATAGTGCCTTGCCATATCTCCCATTTTTTTTAAGTACTCACCTTGCTCATAAAGAAGGCTACCTGCACATGGTCCCACCCCTCACACTCCTCTCTGGATGGCAGGTTCATTTCTATCTCAACAGGGAACCTCTGAGCAGGAGTGTGCCTTTGGAAGTACAGTAATAGACTGACCCGTCACGCACCAACACACCAGCCAGCTTCAGCAGGGAGAAGTGCACACAGGGAGGTCACCTCATTAAAGCCAATGTCTCCGTCGAATGTGGCAATTCATGGTATTCTCTAAAAAATCTGAACTTGTTCCAGAGATTGCACTGAGACATCTGCAAAAGGGAAGCAAGGACTTCCTCAAAGTCACTCTATATAGAAGATTTAAGAAACAAAAGTGTCATAACTTGATTTCACCTCCCAGCTCAGGCTACACTTCATTTACAGTCAGGCAGGGTGTGTAATTTGTTATGCATTTATTTTCTTTCCAAGTGTAATCTTATTTAAGGTGCAAGACCATTCATGCTCCAATATACAGTGGTTATCGCAGCTGTGCTCTAATGAGTCACATATAGAGTGTGGGTTCATTGGAAACTTTGTAAGGAAATGGGGTATTTTTTGTTGACTGTCATCTCTGATACAAGAAATGACTGGCATGTCAAAAGCCAATACATCAGTAAGATCTAAACATATGATAAAATACTTTAAATTAAATGTCTGTTTTATCAGACTGAGACATGCAGCGTCGGAGACAACAAAGCTCCACCACTAAATTGAATAATATTTTGTTATTTAATGTTATTTCTGGATATAGCAGTTAGAATTCAAACTATGAGGAAGTCAGACCGGATGTGTCAGAATTTAAAAAAAGGACAGGGAAGTGTCTAATACGTGACATAATATGAATATTAAAGGAAAAGGGAAATGCGCTTATGAGATTTCTTGCTATGAGTTAGATAAGATAACCTAATCAATACCTAGCAGTCACACGTTTTCACATCCAGCAGACACAGAGCAACATTACAGTTTATTTAGAGTCATGATTTTAGCTCTTTTAGCTCTAGCTCCCAACTCTTCAGAAATAAATCTGGCTCTTTAGCTGCTAAATGCTCCATAATGTTCATCATGTAGTCACTAACTTTGGCTGGCTGCTGCTAAGTACTTAGCACAAAGTAGCAACAAATAAGGTATAATGAATCAGTGAGCTTTTGTAACTGTTTCTTTCTTTGGCAGATCATCAATGAACAGTGACAGGAAATCCAAGCATCGAAACAGGGACCCACTGCCATGTGATGCGGCCCCTAACCACTCAGCCATCAGGTCACCTGGTATCTGTTCAGAAGGTAAGCTCCATACTTACTACACAGACATGAGAGTGGTATCAGTCTTTTCATCTATGTCCCATCAAGAAGGTAACGTTTATTTCCCCATTAAACGAGTATGATGGTGATGAATAGGAGCCTTTGTGCTCTGAAACCTTTAATTTTCCTTTAAATCTCAAACTACAGATTAGATTTTTTACTTTTCTCTACATTTTCCAGATGTTTTTAGTAACAGTGCACATGTGTTTGGTCCTCTGATTACCCAACACTGCACGACAACCTTAAAACAGCCACACACGTCCTTAACTCAGGCAAATTAATGAAGAAGTATGTCCAATAAAACAAAGGGAAACCATTTCTTCTTTCTTATATCCCTTTGTATTTCTTCAGTACAACCTTTTACTTTGTTAGGAGGCATCCTCAACCTGAAATATTGATGATACAAAGCAGTAACTCTCCAGCAAGAAAACTGGATAATAAGACTCACCTTCAGGCTGTGTATTTTCTGAATCTGATGCTCTGTTGGTTACTGATTTCACAATATTTAATACAAAAAGCCGACTGGACCTGGTGTTTTTGACCCCATATGGGAACAGACACAAGAAAAATATCTATCTATCTATCTATCTATCTATCTATCTATCTATCTATCTATCTATTCTATCTATCTATCTATCTATCTATCTATTATCTATCTATCTATTTTTTTTCTATCTATCTATCTTTATTTTTTCTATCTATTCTATCTATCTATCTATCTATCTATCTATCTATCTATATCTATCTATCTATCTTGTTGTCTGTCCATGCATTGATTTATTGTATCATGATTTTCAGTATTCCAGCATTCCCTCTTTTTAGCTCTGTTTCTTGTCTCCTGAGGGAAATATCTGGCTCTTTAGCTGCTAAATGTTCCACTATGTTCACCAGCTAGTCTCAAACTGTTTTTATCTGCTGCTGAGCAGGTAGTGGAGAGTGAGTTTTTGCTCAAAATGGCTGCCCTGTGCAGCTGAGAGTGACAAGAGTGAACCATAACAGTAAAGTTTTAGTCCAGATAGCAAAACATGCAGATTCAAAAGATAATTCCCCAGAGGTTCATCACTATGATGCCAATTTCAAACATTTTTTATTGTAAAATATCAGTTTTAGCTGCTTTTCACATGTAGAAGTAGAACACTCATTCAGAGTGTTTTTTTATGATATAACTCTGGACTATTATTACTGACACAATAATGTAGACGTAGCTGCTTAATATCACAGCTGGCCGAGATGGACCTAATAATAGCTGCTCTAAAAACGACAATATGTCTCTCTGAAAGCAGTGGAGTAACTATAAAGTAGCATAAAATGGGAATACAATGTGTTTAGCATCATTTTATACACATTTCCCCAAAATTCAAATTAACATATTTAGTTTATTAGGAAGTTTTTAGAACGCCACTAGAATTTACAGTAAAATAAAATCCTGTGGCTTTGACCAAAGTCTGTGTTTGGCTGAGTTTCACTTCCTGTCACATTGTCCTTTTAAACCAAATTAAATATGTATGATAACTATAATTATCCGACAATTTTATCATGCGCCCATAGAGCTACTGTAGAAAGTTAGATGAGAAATTGGGTTCATTGCTCTTCCAGTGATTGCTGCTGGCAGTGTAAGAGCCATTTGTCTCAGTGATGTTGGAATTTCATCGGTCTGTGTTTGGATGGGGGCCAGCAGCCTCATATACAGCAGAGTGATTGGGGGGGTAAATTGTCAAACAATTAGTCGCGTCTGCCCTGTGACACCCGTTAACCCTCAGAACTCCATGTTAATGAGAGCCGTGTAATAATTTCTGTGAAGCAGACAGAAGCAACGTGTGCTTATTAAAGCGAAGAAATGAACAGAGTGGTAATTAGATGTAGAATCAAGGCCTGTAATGATGTTTTTTCCCCCTTTGCCTAAATCAACAAATCGTTCCTATTTGGTCTACTGAAGCAGATGCATCATGTTGTAAACTCCTCTTTGGAAACAAAAGGAATAGATGAGTCAAACAGATTAAAACCATTTTTAGTTTGCGTTCCTGACCGCTGCATATGCAGTTCTTTTCCCTGGATAAGTGTTTCTAATCATCAGTGGCTTGCACATACAGTACCTGTGTGTTTGCAAAGGCCGAGTATGAGCTTGTGGGATCTCAGGGGAAATGCCCACAAAGGCTCTCATTTTAGGCAGTAAGCTAATTAAAGCGGTGGAGCAGATGGTGCAGACTTGGTCTGGACATAATGAGACGGTGAGTGGCGAGACGAACTGGACATGGCAGGACAGCTGTGAGGGGTTTATGAGGTGACCAGAATTCAGTCATCTCCCAGGAGTGAGACTTTACTCCAGCCAAGACAGTGGAATTACAAGTGCATGAAAACTTTTGAGTAGCTTTTTAAGAAGCAACTGGATAAGGCTGTTTACTTTACTTCGTCTGAACGTGTGTTTGCAGAACAACTTTTACTGGAAGAGAATAATGCCATGCCAACAGGGTGTTTTTATCTTTTTTTCTTGTATCCTCAATCATCTGATCTTGGCAGGTGTTTTTTGGTAAACACCAAATCCTCAACACCTGTTGCCAGAAGCATTTCCTGTCTGCCAACTCTCACCAACCCTGCTCCAACTGACACACTGTCCCAATAATCAGGCAAGGAAAAAGAAAAAACTTCAACTGTCAAATAAACAACTGTGGCCTTATCAAAGTGGGTGTTTTTCCTGCGTGGAAGGAGTTAAGACAATAAAAACATAAGCTCACAAAAGCAGAAATTCCTAGAGGTTCAGAAATACCCTGGATTGCTCCTCTGAAAAGAGATGTTCCACTCTCCCATTCTGCCTCGTGTGAGGAAAAGGCCGAGACCCGCAGAAGCTGGTATTCCCAGACGTGAAGAGGTGAAATTTGACGATGTCAGGCTGTACCTGGTGGAGAGGAAAATGGGCCGCAGCAGGAGAAGCTTTCTGACCCAGCTGGCCAGGTCGAAGGGCTTTATTGTGGAAGACATCCTCAGGTGGGAAAAAGCTTGCCATTTTGTTGATTGCTGACTGAGCAGGGCTCGACGGCTAAAAGCTTTTCTGAATTTGAAGCTCAGAAGAACATGCTAATGTCGAGCGCAGAGGGATGCAGGAGGGGGCTTGAGATTATTTTGTAGGATTGTGTTTTTTGCACATAAAACAGGTACGAGCCAAAATGGTTTGACCTCAACTTTCAAGGCCTTTTTATAACTCTAGATGAAATGGTAGGTCACAATAGCAATTAAAGGCCTGTTTGAGCATGAGCAGCCAGGCCAGAAAATGCAAAGTGATGACTAATTTTATTTGTTTAAATAAACATTTATTTCAAGTCTGTAGGAGCAGTGAAAAATGTAGAAAATGTAATGATTGTAAACAGAATTTTGACTGTAGCCTGTCACAGAAAAGATGGATCAGGCTCTTAAACTCTTCTTCTAAAAAAAAAAAAAAAGGTTAGGACATAATTAAAAAGACCTGCTCTCCAGTGAGATATTTAGTAGTACTTTGTGGCATTTTCTTAAAAACTTCTTTTTTAAGAAGTTGAGGTTCAATTAGCTAATTAGAGCCTCTATTGTCTCATGAATACTTAATTAAGAAGGGTTAGGGCATCCATCCTGCCTCTGCTACACCTTAGTGGATTTTCCTCCGAGCCATAACTCAGCTCCTACATAAATGTGTTTAGGAGGGGACGGGCTAACCCAGCTACAGATTGCTGGCAGTGAGAAAAGGCAAAGAAGAGAAAAGGTAACAGAGCCCACACAAACTTTTTTAATGAGTTTGGTGAAAGTTTTCTGTTAAGTTGCACTTAAGAAGAGATATTTTGTGGAGCTTGTGAGCTTTTTTCCTGCGATGATGAATCATCTATTGTGCTGTAATTATGGAAACAGCATGCCTTCTTCATTTTTTCTGTCTCTAATTGAAAGTATCTTTTAAATCCCAAACTGTGAACACAGCAGAAGTCCTCCGCTTGACGTCCGCAGCGCCTCAGCAGGGAGGTTCCTTTGAGGCTAGTCATACTGTCAACGCCACCTCCCATTTTCAGAAAGTTGACTTTGTTATTGGGGCTAAACTGTGTGTGCTCCTCTGGCTCATTCTTAACTTATTCACAGTGAGGGCAGTTCTTCTAAATTAAAGTTAAAGATGATATTAACATGTGATTTATATGTAGTCAACAAAGAGTCCTCTTGAGTATAGTATAACCAACAGGTGTGTGTGTGAGAGAGTGTTTGAATGCATGTCTAAGTGTGCCTGCCAGCCGTGCGCCAGCTTGGCCATGGCAGCATTCCCAGAAACACAGCTTGAGCGCTCCTACGGTTACACTTGGCTTGATACAATTGTTTGAAACCAACGACAGGAAGTAGAGCGTGCCTGCCTCAAACTGACATTAATTCTGCGAGACGACAAAACTGATATCAGCTGCAGTTTGATAGCAACACCTCCCGTATCTGGTCTTACACGAGTTATAGGCACACTGCCTCGAGCATATGGTCTGATACACTGTGTGCATTCGTCTGTGTGTGAAGGAATGCATTCAGACACACACACTGACACACACATACACACTGACACACACGTACACCAGTCTCCCCTTGTCCTAATTTCAAGTCTGATGCACATGAACTTGGATCCAGATATCGACATGTTTGTCCTGGCTGATTGATGAGCAGCAATAAATGCTCTTTCACGAATGGAACGAACAAACGCACACACACACACACACACACACACACACACACACACACACACACACGCACACGCACACACGCACACATTGTCCTTTGACATCACAGCACAATTTAGATTGTGATCATCAATCTGAAGTTTATGCTCAGGGGCTGTGAGTTTCTAAGTCCTGTCCCCTTTAGTTACAGTTGGTTTTCCTTCAATATATACAATATGTTTATTCAGAGTAATAAAGAGAGGGTATATTTATATTGTCTTTGATTTAAGACCGTTATAGACAAAAAAAAACACTGCTCATTTCCACCTGGTGACCACTGATTTTGTTAGCCGAAGTTACAACTGTTGCTAGCAGATTTTATCAGCTGTAGCTAGCCTGCTAATTAAGGTGTTCAGCTTCATGATTCGGTTGCTCAACCGACTTGTTCTTGAATTAGAAGCCTGCCAAGGGGTCTCAACTATGCACAGGATGCCTGTGAAAACAGACTTTTAGTTTAATCTATAACCCCACAAAAAAATCTGGTATCAAATGCTGTTAGACTCAGAAGTATGCTAATTATATTTACATATTTATTTGTTCCTAATTAATTTTATCTAGTGTAATTGTGTGTATCTCAGTTAAGATGTCTCGTAGTCGCAGCTGTAAAAGGCAAACAGATGAAACCTCGCCATGGTGTAAAAATCTGTTATGGACATACTCGGTCTTTGATGTGCTTGTTGTTTTTCAATTTTGGAAGGGACAGGAGAGTATCTGCTGACAGGAACAGGGCACAGAGACGACTCCGGAGAGTTCTCCATATCAAAGCCCATTGACTTTAGCCTGTCCTTGTGTCTGGGCTCAGAGTCCCACTGATTCAGGGGAGTACAATCTGGTGCTGGGCTTGCATTCTAGTTCATTTGCATGTCAATCTGCCGTTTTACATTCTGTGCCGCTACGCATTAAGATAAGGATCCAAATTCAGGGGCTGGATTATATCTTGGTAAACATGGCACGAGGCGAGAGTGCTTTTTTCCCCCTATGATGTTCAATCTTGTTCCAACATATCAGCTCAACCCTCTTGTGATTTTAGAGGGAAATCAACCTGAGAGCCAAATCTCTATTACTGCGGTTAGACAACTGTTCACAGCAAGTGAGTTTAAGCTTTTGCAGTTAATAGCTGTGTCCCCTCGATACCTCAAATGTGTCTGTTTTAGAGGCTCTTTGTCCATGTCTTTGTACGGGGGGGAGGATTTTTAAAAAAACACGGACCATCGGTGGCTGGACTGGTATGCCAGGCAGATAGAGGATTAGTTTCGCCAGTGATTTGGCCAATTAGGCCTCAGCCTGAGCTCTGCTGGGACCTCCCTTAAGGAGACTTTCCACCGATTTAGCCACACCAGGAGAGAGGAAGAGGAGGAGTGTGCTGAGGGTAATTATGCACGGCTGGGCGCTCTGATTGGGTATGGTAGTTAGGCTGTGTGGCAGGAAGCAGAGGGGAGGAGGCTGTGATAAAAAGTCTGCTGAACGTCTCGGCGGAGCTGTAGAAGGCACTGGTTGGATGAGTTCAGCTATCAAACAGTGGAGGGAGGCACTGAGGGTCTGTGCTGATTGTTGTTCACCCAGTGTTGATCCCCAAACAGCTCGAGTAAGACCAGGATGCTGAGATCTGAGCTGCATTTCAAAAGCTTCACTTGAACTTTTTCACTCTCTAAAGGCTGCTGAGACCAAGACTGGAAAGTTGTGTTTTGCTAAATCAAATGGGGAAGAAAATTTTCCAGTCAGACAATTCAAGGCATCCTGGGAATCCTGCTAATAAGTAAATGTGGAATCAAGGCTTTTCCCTGCTTATGTTTTGCATCAGGAGAGAAATAATTACTTAAAGGCCCTGAAAACATATTTTCTCAAACTGTAAGAGTCAGTTGGTCGTACACGAACACAGATCTTTCTGCCAGGGTTAGAACAGGTTTGATTCTTTCACATGAGACATTTCTGTATTTGTGTTTTAGTCTGTGGTCTGACTGGTTAGTGGTGGGTGGACTTCAGAGGAAAAAGGTGACTTCAGGCATCTGTTCTCACTAAAAACAAAACCTTAAAAAATCCACCTAGCAGTTAGCAGCTAATGAGCGAGATATATCTGTCAGAAGTTGGTGGAGACCAAAACAGAGCTAAAAGGAGAAAGAATATTTGAGTTACATTTGTCAGGCACTCACATTACATGACTCCAAATAAATGCCAGGCAGTGGTTTGCTAATTAGTTAGCTCTAACAACTTGAAAGGCAATATTATGTTCAAAGCTTTTTTCCTGCTACCCTTAACTAGCAAAAACATCAGAAACTGCAGGTTCACAGGTGATACTCTATTTTATAATTTGAACTCTACATTTTTTTTTATTTTAGATTTTTTTTATTTAACTGAGAGGACCTTGGTGCAAGAGTTTCACTGTTTAACGTGGATTTCTTTGGTTCCTGCACAAATTGTGATCAACCTGAGCTGGACCTTGAACTTCAGTAATGTTCAGCACTCTCCTGCAGTTTTGACAGAACTGAATAAAACCTTAAACTCATCTATGAACCCTCTGACAGCTCTCATCTTCTCCCTCCACAGCGACGTGGTCACTCACATTGTGTCGGAGGACAGCCAGGCTTCATCGCTGTGGACGTGGCTTAAGGGCTGCGATCTGAGGAATCTAACCAGCATGCTCGTGCTGGACATCAGCTGGTTCACTGACAGCATGAGAGAGGGGAGACCTGTTGCTGTGGAGACCAGACATCTCATTCAGGTTTGTGTGTGTTTCACAAACCAGACAGAAATGTCCAGGCAGATGTAGGGTAAGCACTAGATGGCACTACGAACCAAACAGGTTTTTACAGGCTATGTCAAATAGGCATTCAGTGTTTGATCATTTGAGGAAACACAACTACCTTTTGTGCAGAAAATGCGTATTGTGGAGGTATTCCTTTGTGTATTCTATGTTTATGTATGAAGAACGTCTTCTCCTCTCCCTGCAAATGTGTCCTGTCAGCCCCCTGACAGGGAGGACATGTCTAACTTCCCTCTGTCTATGCTCATAGTAACACATTTCACCTTGTTTATAGCAAAAGAAACATCCCCATATTGGACAGGGAGCATCAAATAAAGCCATCAGCTGGATGTCAGGGCTCTGCGCAGCCCACTAACTGAAACACATATACATAGACACACACATATTTTCCCCTGTGGATGGCACTACGAGGGCTTGGCAGCATATGGATCCAAAATAAAGAAATATGTTGTCTCCTTTTCCTCCCACAGTGGAGAGGAAAAAACACTCCTGCAGTCACGTTTGCCAGGTTCCATCTATGTTTTCTCCTAACAGCCTGTGACAGCGTTAACGGTCACAATGACATTCACCGTGTTTATGCCTTTATGTGAAATACCCCAGAAATGCTTTTGTTTTGCTCTGGCATTGTCTCCACATGGCCATGTGAGTGTGGCACATCAGTGCCGTGTTTCTAGTTGGCTGCATCATTAAGTGACAAGGCTAATGATGCCATGCTGGCATTTATTGACCCATCTCCCCAGGTAACCACAAGCCCACTTCTCTGCTTGTTTTGTGATGGCTTTTCCCTCTGAAGCCAACAAGGTAATGCGCGGTGGCATTTATCTGTGTGGCGCTTCCAGGAGATTGTTTTTTATGAGAGATAAATCCATTTGAGGAGCTACCATGTAGAGATAAACTATTCCCGAAACAAGCTACTTCTTGGGCACATTTGCCTGCAGCTCCTTTTGATAGTCTGGAAATGCAATGTATTTCACTATCATAAATATTCTACGGCAAGTCGAGGAGGAATTTTAAGCACTAAATGCATTGAAATGTAACATTTTCCATTACTTCTTGGCTTGCAGAGAGGCTGTTTAAGTGGAGAAGTGGTAAGATGTAAGAGTATGCTGCTTAAAAGGAACAAAAATGAAAATGATTGCCAGGGATTTAGAGTTTGCATCTGGCTCTTGAACGTGTGTCTGCCTTCACTCCTCTGTCAGGAGACAGGTGGGCTGCGTGCCTCAGGAGGATGTTTGTGGCTTAGTGTGTAGGTGTGTGGGTGCAGGGCCAAGCAGCCTCCCTTTAGAGGTGGAACCTCTGTGACCTTTGACCTGCTCAACAGCCTGAGAGGATTTCATTTATCCAACATGGTGCACTCCCACCTGTGAGAGGAACCCGCCTGGAGTGTCTCAGGTGCAGGAGTGGGCGAGGTCCCACAACTCTTACTGTACCTTTTCATCCCAGCAGGTACAGTGTGTACGTGGAGGGATGAAGCTGTGACATGTAGACGGCACACATTAATGTAGTCACATCTAAGCCATATGTTAAAGGTAGATAGGACACTGGAGAGCAGGCCAGGAGGGGATACACTGTCTCTGAGATCTGAGATCAGTCTCATCCACAGAGTTATAGGCCTGTATAATAACCAAGCCCAGATGGAGAAAACCAACCTCTGCATGCTGATGCACAGACGTTTGTCTCCATGGACCCACAGTCCCATATTGGATTAAACAAACTGCAGCTGAGGTGGAAAAGTGAGGGAGAATCCTCCTGTTGTATTTAGAAGGAGCGCAGTTAGGGAGCTTCTAAGGCACTTTTACTTTTGATTGGCAGAAAAATTGTGCCGTGAAATATATTCAAAGTTATTCCTTTTTTTTTTTTTCTTTTTTTTTTGGAGAACAGGAAGGGCTCCTGGCAGAGAATAAATGATGAACATTTTTTGAATCCCTTACTGATTGATTCAGCCCAGCAATGTGAGAGATACTAGCTCTTTTCATTATCTTTCTGAGACACCCCTGTTCCTTCTGCAACATCGATCCCAGTCAACCAGGTGCGGTGACAATCTCTCCATCTTCCTCTTTCTCCTCCTCCTCCCCTCTCTGTATCATTCTCCCACCCATTCCATGGGTAATTTTATGGACACAATGTTCCTCTTTGTGATGTCTAATTGTCTGCAAGAATATTAATATTACATTGGTAATCCTTTTGACACATATATTACAAATGGGGAACCATTTCTTCATAGAATGAAAAGGCAATTTACAGGAGGCAAATTGGATGATGGCAAGCAGATTTGTAATGCCACGGGTTAGGTAGTGTAATGGATTTGGATGCCACCAGACTGTGAGATGAGTGTCATTAGCCTGTTGCCCTGGAGACACACAGTCATAAAAATAACTTCTCCAAGGCAAATGGCTGCATTTTTATGTAATTCAATTTGAATGCGTGCCTCTATGCTAGTCAGGAATAACCTTACACACTTACACATTTAGCCCGTCAACAGTTTGCAAAGGCTCAGAAATTAGGATGATATATGATGGTGTGTTCATGGGTCTCTGGTTATTTTTGCATGCAGGACACCTTGCCCACAGTGCCAGAAGGTTCTACACCCACTCCTGTGACCACAGTTTCTCAATATGCCTGCCAGAGACGGACCACCATCGAAAACAGCAACAAGATTTTCACAGTAAGAAACTGTTATCTAACCTCACTCTGGACACAACTGTACGGTTACATGTTCGCCCAACGGTGGCTGTTGCTCCGACTGTGCAATGCAAAAGTCCCCCTAATCTGTTCTGCTTTAATTGGATGGCTGGCTTGCTTCACTCACCGGCACTCTGACACAACTCTTCCCAAAATGCATTAACCTGCAAATGAGTAGCATCTGCAGCTGTGGCACGTTGGAGGTGCAACAGCTGATATGCCCACGATCTCTGGCACGGGGGGCCGGCACGGACACGCCCTGAGGCGCCTGCACGTTACGCCAAGATGGGCGACGGACGTGATACTCCTCACAAGCAATGATGGATCTGTCCCTGTGCCATCTGGTGGGCAGTGATGGGAGGGAGGGGAGGCTGAGGGAGGCACGCTGAAGTTCCTGCACGGAATGGGGAAGTGGTTAATTGGCTGATTGCCTTAGGTGTTGATGAGCGTGAAAGAAAAGGGAAATTGTTTGGCACCCTGGCAATGTAGCTGCAGGTGCACAGCAAGAAAGCAGAAAATAGAAACAAGCCAGTATCTAGACATATATAATACACTGACCGAAACAACTGGTGAAAAGATTATTTGGCCTACAAGTGATTAATCAATAAGGACATTTATCAGCACAATGCCACAGTCACTGTATCCAGCTTCATCACTGTGAAGCTTTGCTGCCTTTCTTGTTTTTTGTCTTGTAAATTGACTTTCTTGAGTTTTGGACTGTTAGGTGAAAAAAAACAAGCAATTTGAAGATGTCACTTTGTGCTCTGGGAAATTACGAGACATTTTTCAGTGTTTTCAGACATTTTATAGATGAAACAATTCATCTAGAAAATAATTAATCATAAAGTAATTGACAGATTAATCTATAATGAAAACAGTAATTACTTGCTGAGATTAATAGCTCTGCTGTGACCTTATGGAGCATTCACAATCTCACTAACAGGAAAAATAGAGAATATATTCAAAAACATGTCAACATCGGTTTACACTTTTCATTTCATTTATTTCTATTTTGCTCTCTGTGATCCGTCTCTGAAGCGCTGTCCCGGTGCCATATTTGGCAGAGAATATGAAATCGGAGGTCTGAGATGTGCAATATCACTGTGAAGTGACAAACCTGTGAGTGTGTTTGTGTGGGAGTGTGGAGACCTGCTGATGAGTTTCTGTAAGACCTATTAAGCACAGCTTACTGAGGGCTTGTTAGGCATCTGTTTCATAATGACTCTTTACTTCCCAGTGATGGTAAACGTACATTATTGATGCACACACGTGTACAGAAATTCACCCACGTGTGCTCGTCTGCCATGTATTGAAACACAAACACGCACACACACGTTTGTTCACGTGGACAGGCGTGTACAGATGTGCACCCACACACGTCTCACCTGGGGAGAGCTGCTGCTCAGTTTCTTATCCCCTGCTTCTTTCCGCAGCATTAACTCCATAATTAGCAATCCCACTCAATTTCCCTATCCCCATGATTAACTCATTATCCCCACATCAAAGACGACTTTCTGATAGAGGAGAAAAGCTGCAGTAGATGTGGTCTCGAGAAAGCCACAGGTAATACACTCCACTGAGGCAGACAAAATGCAATTACTTGAAATATCTAAGTCAGATATTTGACTGTAAAGGAAGTCTTCTATTATAAATATGCAACAGCAAACCATGAGAGGGCAAGTGATTGATCCAACAGTAAGGCAGTCCTTTATCTGTCCTGCTGTTGCTTGATCACAAGGCGCAGTAATGCTGTAATCCCTGTGAATACATGTCTAACGAAAAGACTTTTGGACGTGATGAGATACTTGTCTGTCTATATAATGAGAGTTTTTTCAGTATGTGTGAAACATAACGAATAACATAATTATCACAGCAAATTAATGAGAAAGAAGTAACATATCAGGCATCAAAGAAAAGAATAAAAAACACAGAACAGGTGTAGAAATTGGCGATTTAAAGGGATGATAATTATCTCCTCCATTTCAGTGATTTTTCTACGACAAAGTGATATGAACAAAGAGGCTTCTTTCAGGATGCTCAGACATAGTTGTGCTGTCCAGGATGTGGCCAAGCTGTATTTTTGGTACATGCTTTGCTGTGTGGCACAGCTAGCCAGTGCCACTGTCACCTAGCAACCACAACCGTATGAGTTTGTCTTCAAGTCATTCCTGAGGTGTTTTCTCTTGCATTATTTATTTGGCTCTCTTTGTATGACCCACAAAAAAAGAATGCTAATGCCAATCCAACACTTGTGCTTGACTCTAAAAATAAACACTCTGCCGTGACAGTTTTGCCACAGTTATTTGATATTTATGTAACAATACATAACATGTATACCAACCAATAAAACTGCAAGTAAAATGATTTTAGGTAAAGATTTCTGTAGCTTTTGCTAGTACAGTTTGAGCCCTGTTAGACTCACTGTGGCCTCCAGTCAGCCCTGAAGAAATGGTGACCATCACCACCACCCACCTCTAGAAGGTGGCAGAGAAAACATCCAAATTGCCCCTTAAAATGAAGCTTTCTTGACTTCTGTTCAGTGTTGCTTTACAAGTGCAGAGAACATTTTCCCCGTAGACCATCATTATAAAAGACACAGCTGTGAAGCTTTTGACAGGACACCTCCTGACTGAAAACAAAATCAATTATTCTTTGTATTATGAATTTTTAATCCATGAAAGTTTTACAAATGTAAAAGTTTTATTTTCCAATGCCAAGAAATAAGTTATTTTACTTACCCTGCAATAACTGTTTTTGCCACTTGGAGGCAGCGGAAACAACTGAAAATAGTTGCTTATTTACACATTTGAGAGTTGTGACGAACATTAGTTTTCATTTATAGATGTGTGTCTGGTCACCTCCTATATTTACTCTCTATTTGCTCTGTTTTAGATCTTTACCAGCTCATGAAGGAACGACCTCGCTCTTGAGTCACTACGTTTTCTGCTGTTTTCATCAGCTAGTCACTAAGTTGAGTTGTTAGTAAGAGCAACCACTTGCACATCGTCAATTTATTTTCACATCGTTTGATACATTGCTATTATAAAAAATGACCGTTGCCACTTTAAAAACAGATTTCAGCCTCTTATACCTAGTGCTGTAGTAGATACAAATATACAGGTTTATTCTGAGCTGCAAAAGCCAGTGGAACTGCTGCTAAACAGCAGGTGGTGCCATGACTTTGGCTCTGTAGTAACTGTAGTAACTTTAAAGTATTTTGGGAAATACACATGCTCACTTTCTTGATGAGAATTAAATGACAAGATTGATACCACACTCATGTCTGTGCCTTAATTATGGAGCTGAGGCCAGGAGGTGGAATCCATTGCTTGTTTTGGTATTCTCACCTAAGGACAAACAATAAACATAAATTTTTCACCATTATCAAAAACCAATTTACTTAATCAACCAGACCAATTTATTTTACAAAGATACAGTGTAGTGATGCAGATATTCAGTACCCAGGGGCTTTAAACGAAGTGTGTATTCATGAGTTTGTGATTGTGCGTGCTGTTAGTGTGTACCACTGTATGTGCACAGGGATCTCTTAGACAAACAGAGGAAGTGTCGGAGGAAACGACTCGGGATAGTTTCAGGATGGAGGGGAGGAGAGGAACATCCGGGGCCAGCGGGGCGTGCTGGAGAAGGAGGAGGAAGTAGGTGGTGCGGAGAGGTGTCGGGATCAGGAAGAGAAGATGAGCATCATCTCGGCAACAGCACCCCAGTGAGGTGTCAATCACACACCGGCAGCAAGCAGCCCTTCATTCCACAGCCATGCACTATTGATTTATTCATCCCTGCTCCCTCCTTATCCCTCACCGTCTCTGCCTCGCACTCTTTCACTCCTTTACCACCTCTCACTGCCCCTTTGTTGTGTCTAACACCACCCCTACTTCCCCCATCCACCCATTCATACTGTGCTCTCTCTCTCTCTCTCTCGCTCTCTTGTTGTCTCTTGCTGTGATGGGGAAATCCACACCGTCTTTGCACGAGCACACACACAAGTCAAGCTTACACCCTCTTTTTTTTTTATCTGCTTAGCCCCGAGTCTTCTGCTGTCATCATTTTACCATAAGCTTGGTGCACGCCGACACAAAAATTGACATTTCTGTCTTGGCTGATTGACATGCAGCGTCGAATGGCTTTTCTCCGATGGCAACACACACATAACACACAGAAGCACAGAGTATGCCAGACTAATGAGGGGAGGAAAAGAAAGAGTTGGGAGGAGAAAGAGGGAGAGAGAGAGAGAGAAAGGGCTAAACATCCTGCAGCACAAGGCCTCCAATGCACTGATAGCAGAAACACCACGGATGAGGAGATGGGTGGAGGGGGTATGGGAGCACTGAACCTTAAATGCATCAAATTGATTCCCTCTATCCCCCTGTGGAGTTAACATTCACAAACAAAAAGCTATAAGGATCAAAAAGTATGGGTCATGCATTGCTGCTTTTTCAGCACTTGCTTGATTTAAGTGTGTTGGAAAGATGTATGAAGGTTTTAACACTTCTGCTGTGAACAAATCTTCTTAAATTTCATATGAAAATGCCTTCAACTTTTCTTTGAAGGTGTTCTTAGAAAGCAAGTTAGACACCCTCCTTTCTTCATTTGAGATAAATCTTAAAATTACATGAAGAAGAAAAATCCTGAATTATGTCCTCTACTTATTCATTAGATAGATAAAATCCATCTCAGAGCTGTTAATCGTGTTAAAACTCTTCTCAGTGGGTTCTCTGACCTCCTTTCATGGTTTCTTTTTGTGCACGCGGTGAGACGGGCTGCTGTGCGAACATGACTCGCAGGCATGTCCGTGATATCCGATGGTGGGGGGTAAATCGGCGTGCTATATCAACGTCCCTGCGCACCACGTCCCCCTACCAGCCTTAACTCCTCATTAATTAGATAAACGCGTATGCAGGGTGGGTTTTCAAGCCTGCAGCGCTGACTTCATGCAGTTGCTACAACAACATGACAGTTGACAGACTGGCTGCAGCTGTGTTTGTGTGTGTGTGTGTGTGTGTGAGTCAGATCTTAAGATCCTGTTTTTCCACAGGTGAGATAATTAGGGGGTATAATTGAGTGTTCCGCTTGTGTCTTTTCAGCTACTTTCTTGAGATGAGGATCAACAAGACACAGCTTCTCAAGTATCAACAAAATAACAGTAATTTTTAGAAGTTTTTAATGAGAGATTAATGAATTATTATTTTTTGGTCACTTAGTTTGTCTGTTTTAGTTGCTGAGCATGTTCTCTGATGCTCCTGTGTTCTTATTCCTTGTTATTGTAGTCTGGTTCCTGCCTACCAGCTCATCTACCCACCTGCTTGCAAGCCAGGTCTCTTCATTTACCTTCATTGCACCAATCTGCTTTGGTGTGTGTCTGCGTCTGGGTCCAGAAACCCTTAAACAGTAGCATTAGTGTGGAGTCGTGACAGTCGCCTTTTAGAATCTTTTAGTTTTGGTCTCCACCAGTTCCTGGAAGAAAAGATCTGTATTTAGCAGCTTGTGTCAGCCCTCTGTCTCTGACTTAGCTGAACAGTATTAAAATGCACTGTAGAGTTGTGAGGAACTGCAGGGCTGAGTGATAATTCTCTGTTCAGTTTGTCACTATGGGAGCACATTACACATATCCAAGCATTCAATAAAGAGCTGTATTTTATCAGCGATGTCAATTAGCCTGGGATTGTTTTTACTTGACAGGCTAAAACAGGATTGTTTTTAGCTTTTACTCAGTCTTGAACTAGGCTAAGCTAATTTAAGATAGTTCTTTGCTAATTTGCAAAGATTGGAATGCTGTCATAGATTCATTAGAGTGAAACACTCTATTTCAACTGTCATTAAGTTGCTTAAATATTGATTTACACCTCTGTGAATGTTGTGTAGGAGTTGCAAGTTTTTTTTTAAAATGTGGTTTCATGTTTTTTAGTTTTCAGGTTTTAGATCTGCCTTCGCTTGCTAATGCTAATCAATTAGCATTATTTTGATTCGATATAGCTCCTTCTCTGCATAGGGAATCGTGTGTAGGCTTCACACTACAGGACAGTCGTGCACTAGTATTTTGTACCACACACTGTTTTTGATAATCTATAGTTTACCCAGTGGTGATTATCAGTGAGATGCAGGGAAGCTCAAACCAGCACCAAGTGTGGCCTATCACCTATCCAGTTATAAGCTTGCTTCTCCAATTTGTCGCATGCTGTGAGGAGAACCCAGCTGTGTGTGTGTGTGTGTGTGTGTGTGTGATGTAAAGGGTCGTTCACTTTCCATGTGCTGCAGTAAACGGGTCAGTGCGTCTCCTGGGTGAGCTGGACTAAAGTCTGCTGCTCACTGACCTGAGGCTGCATGTCTGCACAGGACTGCGGGTGGTGCAGTGACCGCAGATTGTGGCTCAGCTAGAGGAGAGGAAACAAAGGCAGAAATATGGAGCCTGAGTTTGTCCTGAGCTCTGGTCACACTGGGCTGCATCAAGTCCAGGTCCTGGATTTACAATTCCTCAGCTTTAGTCCCTGTAGTGGCTTTCAGTGTTTGTCCTTCAGGCTCTGTGCCATGGCAGCTGGGTGTATCAGCTGTGTGGTGTTTAACTAATGTGAATTTCTATCTTTATTATTATTCTTCTTAAACATTACTAATTCATGCATTACATAAAGGGCAGAGTGGGAGCATGCTAGAGTTAGCATAATCTGAGATGTAGACCCAAATGTCATGAGCGATTACAGATTCATTTCTAAGCTCCGTGTGGTATTTCTGCTGCCTCCTCCTCATCTCTCAAGTTGCATTGTGGGTAATGTAGGTACTGGGTTTTAACAAGGAAGAAGAATATATGGAATAATGGAACTGCTAAATGGGTGGTGTACTCTTTTAAGGCATCAGTATAGTCCAACAGAAGTTCTTGCTCCTAGTTCCCTCACATCTTTCCAACATTGTAACTGAGATCTCTTTCATGTAGTATCTTTGTATTATCTTGATCGGTGTCACTTAATTAAACTCTTTGACTCTTCAGCACAAAAACTTCATTTTAAATAAGAAGCAGCTTTGAACAGTTTCTTAGTTTCTTTATTATTATCGTTTATTATAAGGAAAAGGACATAACAGATGTAAAATTCCACTCCAGTACACAAAATCTAAATAAAGAAGGTAGAAAGAAGAAAGAATATATTGCTTTACCATAATGGGTTTTCCCAAAAGAAGACAAAGGACAAGATGGAAGTTTCTTTTGATCTAATAATGAAGTTGTTTGGAAGAGGAGGTGTACACAGTAGAAACACACCAAATTAAAACTACGTAATGAGATAGCACATCCATTTTTTAACACCACATCAACACCAACAATTAGCATATTTTTCTCATTTAGAGAAGCATGTAACACGAAATGCTAAGAGGGTTTTGGCAAGAATACATTTTCATGCAGCGACAGATTAGCATTTTCTGTTATGTGCTGAAATAAATGAGTGAAGTGATAATTGTGCAAAGTCAATTTTAGATGTGCTGCAGATTACATTTTACTTTACTGTAGTAAGTTAATATCTTTTTTGTTTGTTTATTAAAAAACTATACTGGCAACTTATTTCACAAAGAATTCCATCTTCTTGCTCTCAGTTTGTTTTTTAAGAAATAATGAGAGTTCTTATCTTCTCACAGGCACAGAACTCACCTGCAGCTCTTCATTCCTCCCTGCACCAACCCGCTCCACCTCAGAGACAGTCAGCAATCTCATTTCACATGTTTTGTCATAACCCATATAAAATATTACCTGTTTAGCTAATGAATGGCTATACTGACGGCCCAACTCTCCCGTGGTGACATGTTTTCCTCCTCTTGGTTCTGCAACAGTAGCTCATCACTTCAGCAGCAGCAAACCGTGAAGTGGTCCAGCTGATCGTTTAGCTGCATGCCAATATAAGAAAGTGTGACAGCGAAGTTGCTCCGTGAAGTGTTTATGGCAGAATGGTCCTCCACAGTAATAGAAAGATTCAGTTCATTTCTCTGTTAGAGACCAGTGTGTCGTAGAAACCCCCCCACAGATTTTAACAGAACTGAGTAAAAAGTTAGGCCCTAGACAAAAGAATAAGTCAGATTAACAAGAAGTAGGGTTTTGAAAGGATAGCACCACCATGTGGCCTTTTATTAAGCAGTTAGGAGTGAATCTCAGGTGGTAACCACTAACTCCTGAACAGTAACACATTTCCACCGACAGAATTTCTGCAGATTTAAATTTGTTCACCTTTTCCTCACAAAAATATTCACTGCAGTCTTCACCAAACCTGGTTCATAATAGATTTTGAGCCTGAAAGATTGGTCATTTCCTTTTTTCTCCTATGTAAATGTAAAAATAAGAATAGAAATGATAAATTCCTGAATGCAATGTGCAGTTAAAACTGTATTTGTTTTATGATTCATATTCCTGAAGAGCAATACAACAAAACTGGATGGCACAGGTAAACATTAAACAAATGAGACAGAAAACACATAAATACAGTTCAGCCTCACAAAGCAGGTTCAGTCAAAAACCTGAACATATTCACTTTATAATTCTGTCAGTCGACTAATTGATTCAGCTCACAAAGGTCTTTGAATTGATTGAAAGGTCTGTTAGCATTAATTCAGAGTTGTGAGTTGTGTTAATCATCTAGTTACTCACTTTGTTTGTCAGCTGTGAAGTGCTGGGCCTGTAGTGTACAGTGAGTTTTCAGAGCTTTTTCACTGAAATTGACTTCCTGCTACAGAGACTGGAGAGAGTGAACAGTATTTGGCCAGAAAACCAAAACCATGACTTCAAAGTCACTACAAAGAGCTAGAGGGGAACTGCAGCGTTGGATGATGACTCTGTGTGGATTTTTCACTGAGAGCACTTTCACATTCACCATTGATCAACTTTTAATGTAAAAATATTGATAGTTATAGCAGCTTTGAATGAACAACTTTAAAAATGAAGGTTGTGTGTGCTTGGCAGAGCTGTGCAGACTGTATGTTCTCTGGTGTTTCGGGCGTTTGAACGTGTTGCCTTTGTAAAGAGAAAGTGAGTGGCTGCTCCTCTGGGAAGCCTGTTGTGAACAAGTAGAAAATGACAGGTTCCAGTCTGATGTTCACCGGCCTCTAATGTCTCTGTGTGGTCATCCAGAAAGAAAACCAACATGCAGAAGGTCCTGCTGTACAAAGACAGCAGCAGGGACAGAGAGGCAACTGCAGGGACTGGTTTCCTGTCCGGGTCACTGCATCTCACATGTGGATGCACACCTGACACATTTTTATTTCTCCTGCTTTCCTCTGTGTAAATACTTTAAAGAACCAGATTCATGCAACAAGCCTGCTTTATATTACTTCATATACAAGTGAAAACAGTGTTTTTGCTGTCCTAGCTACATTATTCCTCCTCTCACCTGTCTGTGCCTGCCTGTCCCCATAGGATGCGTTTGAAGTGCTGGCGGACAGCTATGAATTCAGTGAGATTGAAGGTTCATGCCTGGCCTTCAGGAGAGCTGCTTCTGTCCTGAAGAGTCTGCCCTGTGTGGTTCGGTGTCTGGGGGACACTGAGGATCTGCCCTGCCTGGGGGACCATACTAAGGCAGTCATGGAGGTAAGGCCATGAATCCACTCAGAGTCAAGCTTGTGGTTGTAGAGTTTTCAAACAAGGAGAGGTTTCAAATCCAAGCTTGCTAAAAATAAGTGATGCAGTGTTTACTGTGATGGATTACCTCTCTCACCACGTAACTTTCAGGTCTCTTAAACTTGGCTTTCACACTGCTGAAATGATCTAAAATCAGTGCCTGCCTTGAGGGTGGGAAGTCGATCTGAACACTTTGGGAAAGGGCTTCGGAAAACAGTCAGCAGTGATGTGAAATGTAGGTGATTAGTGAGCTGAAACAGTCAAAACCAATGGATTGACTGTTTAATGTAAAAATAAACCATGAGCTTTCTGGACGTTTATCACACTGAGACCTGTGTAATGGTAGTTTAAGGGACCTACTAATAGTCTATAAAGTCATAATTATTATGCAGATTAATATATATATATAACCTCTAAAGATATATTCAGGAAACTGTCAAGGTATGCTTCAACGCTGCATTTTATAAATTGATCATGTTATATAAAAGCAGAAATGACTTTAGGCATCTTAATAACAAAAGCACACATATATTTACATGACTCTTTTCTTTAAGTTTACAAGGAAAGATGTAAACAAAACATGAGGATAGAAGTCAAACGGACAGCATCCTGTGGGAAACACCACACATGGAGGTCTGACTGTGTTTACCCACTTACCAAAACACCAAATATTTATTAATCTGCAGCCAAAAATAGCTCTGAACAAATACACTATTTACCCCTGTGTGAGGAACATGCTCTACAAACTACAGCGACCAGCTGTTTCCTGTCCCCCAGGAAGTTACTGAGCCTTTTTTTTATATAGTTGTGAGTTGTTTTTAAAGTCAGAAAGTGTTATGGACAAACACATTGTAGGCTTTGGTATTTTTATGGTACCTGTTGACAGTAAGAAAAACATTGAATAACAGCAGCACTATCCTTTGTGGACGTTGGAGCTGTAAAGCTTTAAATTGTGCTCTGATTGTTTTAGTGCAGTGTCAAGAAGAATGTAGCTTCGACTTTCTTCTTCTAACAATAACAGTCTGCACAAACAGGCTCTCTGGACACCGAAGTGGAATTCCATCTTGCAGAGCACATCTGCTGTGAGCTGTTGAAGGTTAAAAAACTCAGTTCAATCTTTCAAAAAGATATCAAGAATAGTTTTGAAATTTCAAGCCCTGCAAAACTTGCCACACAGATGCTCACACATGAGCACACACACTGACAGGCATCGCACAAATTTATCTCGTCTTTTGAGAGAAAAATGTCTTATTGGGTCACTTGGCAATCATTCCATCACCTACAGTTGTGCTCAGGGCAGAAATCGTGGCAGGTTGTCAGGGAAAGTGTCGGAAAATGTTTGCTCGGAGAGAATACTGAATCCCTGTAGGAGAACAAGGTGGACTCTGCAGTTCAACTCGCTGATACATTAAACCTAACATACACACGGCAGGTCTCAGAACAAGTTTCAAAATCTGTCAAATCTGTCAGCACAGAAGCTGATTCATTAAACAACATAATGTAAATATACCAGAGAGGCTAAATGAGACTGGCTGTGAAAGACCTCTCCTTCTTACATGATTCAGACGTGCGCCCAGCAGTGAGTTTTTTTTCACTAGGTTGTCTCTTTGAACAGATCAGCAGCTCAAAACAAGAAAAATGACATGACACGAAAAACAAAGTGAAACCAAACAGAGTAAAAACAAAACACTTGATGTGCCTGTGAACATCGGAGTGACGCTCCGTCAGCAGCGGCTGAACCGCTCGCCGCCGACTGAACATCCAAAGTGGGGAAAAGATATAAACCTACTGACATGAAAGTCTGGGAGCACTGAGGCAGAGTCAGGGATGAATAGTCAGTGTGTGTTTTCTCTGTGTGTGTGTGTGTGAGATGAGAGAGAGAGAGAGAGAGAGAGAGAGAGAGAGAGAGAGAGAGGCGTTGTGCATGTGAAGAAGTGTGTCTTCCCCGGAGCAGGGAGTGTGTTGAAGCATTATCCTTGCGTTTGAGGTTGGACTTAGCTCGAGGGTTGAAACACAGAGGTGGACGGGTGGATGCATCATTGAGCAGTGAAGGCTGCTTTAAACTGCACTGTACTCACAGTCTGGATCCCAGGTTCACTGCTCCATTCAAACTAGATGTCATCCCTTCATGCACAAGCTTAGAAAAGCACATGGACACTTACTGTTAATGCGCGCAGCTCATTTTCAACTTTAACAATTTCCCCGTGGAAGCTGGTCGATAACTGCTGTCTGATTTACGCCTTCACATAATGAAGACAGTTAAAATGTGACCAGCAAATTACTGGTGCTCTGCTGAGAACGGCAGACAATTAAACGCCGAACAAAGTTGTTTCAGAGAAAACAATAGAAGCTGGGGAAAAACATTACCTTGGGCTTTTTATGAATGCCATAAAATGGGTATTAGTCCCAAGTTTCACAACAACAAAGTCGTTATTTCTTAAAAAGGAATGGAAATGAGGACACCTGATTTAAGTGGAAACTGTTTTCAAATGCACAGCAATTTGGGCCATTTGTTAATTGCTGATGGAACAGAAACTGAGTGGAAAACATGCTGCTGCTGACACCAACAGTGTTTTCCTTAAAAATATCATCTAATCATCTTTTACGTTTTGCAGGAGATCCTTCAATATGGCCGCTCGTTTGAAGTCGAGAAAATACTCTCTGATGAAAGGTTTCAAACACTAAAGGTCAGTAGATGGAGAACAACTCTGTCGTTCATTTGCTTTCTCTGTTCTGGTGCTTTGAAACGACTGTGAAAATGATTTGCATTTGCTCTCCCTTAAGGACGTAGAGCTCCTCAAAACTTTGAATGCTAACCTCTTCTATGAAGAGCCTGTTATTTCTGAGCATGTCTTCTTGATTACGTCCTCACCTCGTTTCCTGCCAGCTGTTCACAAGTGTGTTTGGGGTTGGACCTAAGACGGCTGAGAAGTGGTACCGCAGAGGGCTGCGCTCATTCAGCGACATTCTGACGGAGCCCGACATTCATCTAAACCGGATGCAACAAACTGGTACATCAACACCTCACCATCTCCACTGCCACTCCACAAATTATAGATGTAAAAATATAACTCGAGTTTGCTTCCAAGAAAGACTCAAAGACCTAATCGTTCAGTTTCTCAAGGGGAGTCCTACGTGTCTTTTTTGGTCCCATAGGAAGCTCTGTATGTGTGTGGCTCCAGCTTTAATGTGTTTTCTCCAGGGTGAGATGAGTTGTGACCAGCAGGGGGTTTGGAGTGAAAACACAATGCAAAAGGCAGCAGGGGTATTTTTAATAAAAATCAATGAATAGTGACTGTGAAGAGGGAATGCTTGCTGTGGGATTAGCTCTCATCAGTCAGCCGGGCAGAGAGGAGGCCATGAAAGCGAAGACCATGTGAGGCTGCTGACTTACAGTGGGAGAGTTATGATTTAGTAGCATGTTAGAGGAAGATTTGGTTCGTGTTTCTGTTGGGAATCTCCAGTCATTGCTTTTGTAACAGCTGAGACTGAAATATCTTAACAATTATTGTATAACGTTTTCTGTTTATGGTCCCCAGAGGATGAAACTTGATGTTCCCTTAACTTTTCCTGTAGCACCACCAGAAAGTTTTTACTCATCCCAGTAAATATCTCAGGATGTAGTGGGTGGATGGGCATAAACCTTTGCTGACCTCCTGACCTTTCCTCCAGCGTCACTGTGATTGAAATGTTTTGACAGCTATTGGATGGATTCCCATGAAACACCTACAGTACGTGTCCTCCCTTATCTTTTCATCTAACACCATCATTAGGTCAGAATCTAAATTTGTCCAATAATTTCGTTCATGATAAAATGACATGTTGTACATGCTAACATTTGGTAATTAGCACAAAGTAAAGCTCAGGCTAATGAAAAAGGAGTTAACTCTGAAGCTGTTTCCCTTACAACACTTTTCATCACCAGTGCTCATGATGATGGAGGGAAAAGTCAGGAGGTCACCAAAGTCATTAGGCTTCATGCTCTGGACAAAATGTAACAGTAATCCATGAGGCAGGTGTTAAGATATTTCAGCCTGAAGCAAAGTGGTGGACAGACATCACCGTCCTTAGAGCCATGCCACTAGCATGGCTGAAAACAAACAAGTACTGAATCTGTTCAGAACACAGTGTGGGAACAAGAAGTTACAGTTTAGAGCATGTTTTCAGTGATTATTCTCTGAGGTGATGCAGCGCTTCTAATCTGAAAGAAACAGCCGAGTGAACAAAAATACAGCGATACAGGAGCAAGCCAGACGTGCAGATAACATCAGGTTCAATAGTTGTGAAATCCAACAGAGCATTTAACATACATGTCTCAAAGGGAAGCAGTGATACGCAGCTTTTCATTTGTCTGCATCATTTCTCTGCTTCTGCTGCTGCTCAGGATGTTACTGCTGCATGAGGTGGTAACTCAAAACATTACATTACACTGCTCACAGGTTCCCCATTCAGTTTGAAACTCCATCCGATAATGTATTATACTGACAGACGTCTTCATCAAACTGGTCATAATCCATCACTCGGAACACTGCGGTCTCCGCTCCGTGCAGAGAAATAATGTGAGTTTTTGACGTGGAAAATGTGTTTGATCCCTGATCTCACCGCTGTATTCTGTAAATCTTAAAAGAGCAGACACATGAATGATGCTATTTATTTTTACTGCAGTACAGACAGAAATATCATTAAAAGATTTTCACATTAATTGCTGGTGTAGTTCTGTCTGTTATTAGGCAAAAACAAGGGAATTAATGCTGCGTATGTAGCACAGAAAAATGAGATAATACAAAGTGAGATGCATGAAATCAACAAGATACACATCAATCATAATTTAGCTACAGTGGCTGCAATCCTCTCGTGTCTGCAGCAGGCGTGCACCGGTAGTCGCCTTCCATCAGCCAGCACATCACATTTTACCTTACTTTTAATTCACCCTGACTCTCCACTTCCCCAGAGCAAATGGCTGTGATTGATGGCTGACTGCCAGACTAATAACCACGTGGTCTTTTCCCTGCAGGTTTTCTGCATTATGAAGACATCTCCAGGGCTGTCAGTAAAGCAGAGGCCCGAGCCCTGGGGAACATTATTGACGAAGCTGTCCATGCCATCACACTGGACGCCATGATAGCACTGACAGGTGGCTTTCGAAGGTACAAGACTTGTCTCCTCCTTTCAGCGTTGAATCAGAGCAGCACTTCCTTCCACTGCGCTTTAACTCATATTGGTTATGCACAGGGAAATGCAGAGATATTAGAAAAGTCTCAGGAGGTCTGCTCGAATCCCATGAGGCTATTCCTTATTACTAACTCCTGTCACAGTGTGTGTGTGTGTGTGTGTGTGTGTGAGAGTGTGTGTGTGGGTAGACGGCAGCTGTTGGTGCCTAAAAGCATCCCCCTGTTGTTAATAATTAGTAGGTAAAATTGATTAATTTGACATTTAACACTGCAGATTATCACAGTCTCTTTGTTCTTGACCATAAAAGACAAAAACTTGAGGCATTCATGTTTTGCATTTACATTAAGACGCTGAAATGCATTACATTGTCAATCTCAGAGTGCATGGTGAGTGCTCTTGTAAAGCTTCCCACTGAGTGCCACTATTTGTTCACAGTTGGTGCCTTCCTCCGTCACCACCTCTTTGTGCTGCTCTTTTTTTATGTGCGGTGCTTTGTGCCTGAGTAAGTGTGGAGCACTCTGCTCTGTGGTGTTGTAAAAATCCAGCCATAACCAGTGGCGTGTGCGGTAAATAATTCAAAAGCAGTCTGGCAGTAAGGACATGTGCTTGCCTCTCAGCGGGGGTGACAGAGCTGCCACAGCTTAGCTGATGGTCTTTAACAGTGCCTGGACTACGAGCTTTACATGTTGCCAGGGAGAGATCTTTTTTTCCCTCTAAAAACCTCATGAAAGTTTGACTTGTGTGTATTTGTTGTATTATAACATGTTCCAGTTTGTCAAAGTTATCACAGATTGACTTTTAAAGTAACTGAAATAATGAGCTCTGTGGCTACATGAGATAATGCTAATGCTAATGCTAAACAACAATACAGCAAAAGATCAAATTTGAAGTTGTAACAGTTCAGTCTCAATTCCATTTTAGTATTGATAATAACACTACTCACTAAAATGCTACTGTAAACAAAAATATGTTTTATACTAACAGGAAATGATACAGTACTTGTGAGTTAAACTATGACTTTAAAATGCTACTGCCTGTTATACAGCTAAAGTTTTTTTTAATTATCTAAAGTGTTGCCAGAGCTGTTTCATCACCCTCCACAATTAGGTTTGATTTTCTCCTGCTATGAGTAGCTCCTTCATTTCCTCTGTGCACTGAATCGCAGGATAATTGTGTCTATTAGGAGCACACTCAAAAATCAAATCTGATTCTAATCTAATTTGATGCCGACTGATTTCAGTATACTTTACTTTTCCAGTGTGAGCACGGCAAATACTCAAAGCATGCTTAGAATTAGTGTGTAGTATAGAACCAGTGTTGTGCAACTTATGTGAAAAATAAAATCATTTAGTCAGTGTACATTTCTACAGCGGTCCTCAAAATCAGGGGATTTCAGAAGCAGAAATAATCTGACAGTTGTGGAGTTTACAGGAGTTGCGTTTCTACTTTTTTGGGTCGACGCTAACCACCTTCTCTCACCTCAACGTACCAGACTAAGTAAGGCTGCAGCAGTGAAACCCCTGAGTTTACTGAATTGACTAAGGTGCCCTTTACTGCTTATGAATTCAACTTTTCATTTGCAAGAGGAAGATTGTGTCTTTTCTCCTCTCAACAGTTACATAGTCTCACTTTAAAGTCCGGACTGTGGTGTATATTTAATTAGTCTCTGTGGTAATAGTCCACAGCTTTCCCAAGTAAAGATGGTATCAAACAGCACAAGGAAAAAAAATCCAATATCTCTAATCTTCAAAAGGATAAATGACAGCTGGAATGATATCTGATTATGTAAATAACCTCTCCTCCAGGGGAAAATGTGGTAAAAGAGATGAGGAAAGTGATTAGAGCATCATGGATAGTTAACATCAAGAATGACAGGAAGGAACAACACAAGATTTATGGGCCAGGAGTCTGCTGCAAAGCGTAAAGGGCCTGTGAGAGAGCTTTTATGGCAAACTCTGAGATGAAGCACACATTTACCTCATCTCAAATTTGGTGCAGGCTTGGGGAGTATTACGTGAGACCTAATTGGAATCATGCAGAGCTATAATTGAAGAACGATGACTTGTGCATTATCACTCAGTAAGTAAGTAATTTACCTTTTATCTTGTTGAAGAGTTGATTCTCCAGACATGGTTTAAACACAGCAGGAGGCGATCTATGGCCTATTACACCAAAATAGTGCATATGCTGTCTGAGATGCCAGCAGCAGCACTAATAACCCACTAATTCTCTTCAGTGTGACATATTTGAAAATGTTCCCTTCTAAAGTCCTGTCAAAGCTCGATTTAATTACCTATAATTTCCAGCGTGATGTAGAGTCTCATATTAGCTTCATCTTTCCAGCCGATAGCCCTTGTCAGAGATGAAATGAAAATACACATATAGTCTATACCTCTTCAAATAGATGTACTCAGCTCTGACAAATCTTTCATCTCTAACATACACAGAGAAATAACTCGGCTGCCGAAAGTTTCATGAAATAGGCGCCGTGCTCCAGTAAACTCAAGCTGTCATCCACTTCAGAGGGAAACAACATGGTGAGGATTTGTTGATGCCACTGACATTAGCCTTATTGAAAGGACAGGCGGGTGACAAGTCTTAAAGCGGTTTTGTTGTTGGGGGGTGGGGGGGCGGATTAAAAATAGATTAGGCTTGAAAATACAGCTTCTATCACCACTGTGTGAGAAAGGCTCACACGGTGTCAGTGGATCACTGTATTTATTTCAGTGTGAAGCCGGCAAGTTCCCGCAGTGGATCTTATTTAACATCAGATTGTCTGGAATACGACTCAGAGTGACACTGATGATGGGGCCGATGGTGTCTGCTTTCAGATCCTCAAACAGGGGCCGAGTCCTAGAGCATTGTTTCCATTGAACAACAGCTGAGATAAGTAATCCTTGTCAGTTTAGTTCAGGGTGTCACGCTTCTTTAAACCAACTCTATCAGCAGCTTGCAGGAGAAAGAGCAAAACAAGCTGTCTGATAATGAGGTACACCTCGTATATATCGCACTTCTGCTCTTTCCTTTTTCTGCCTCGCCTTATATCTTCCTGATGATCACCTAACAAGGGATATAGATGAAATGCATTTCTAGAAACGTAGCTGTTTCTTTTTCCTGCCGCTGAACTCTGTCCTTCCTGCAGATGAATGCATCCTGTGAAATTTCCAGCCGCAGCAACACTTCCCACATCTGTATTATTCATACATGTCGCGCTGTCGTCCACACAGATTTGTAAATAAACATGTATATTTCATGGGCTTTGTGCAGAAACACTTAATAATTCAGCATTTTCTCTCACGCAATAAAAGAGAAGACTAGCTAAACTCACACCAGGTGTTTATAGATCTACCTCTCAGCTCTGAGTTGCACTTAATTTAAAGAAACGCTGGCAGTGTTACTGTGCACAGTCCATCAAAGCTCATATTTTCAGCTGAATCTTCCCCACTGAGCAGGAGTGGTGCCTAACGCTAAATAAAAACAGTGTTTTGAAGGTGCACCATTAGAGGCAGAGAAGAAGGAGAAGAAGAAAAACACCCTTTTAGCCGGAGAGAATGTGCCTGACATTCTGTCGTCTAATTTCAGCTGACTGGGGTTGAATTAGGGGAAGTATCTGCACAAACCCGACACATACTAATGCTCTGGTGCAATTAGGAGGGAGCTGAAATGTGTAATGCCACAGTGTCTTCTGCTCAGATAAACACCAGTTTCCATGATAGCCCCTCACACTCAAGCCACGCTTCGATAAAATCAGGTTGTTTTTAATGCTGATTGGAGGTAAACTGAATTTATGCTGATGATCTCTCTGTCTCTCTCCCGCTTCGGATTTTTGCTATTCATGGCACACATTTATGCAGTACACTCGACTGAGTTTTGCCAGCGCAGCAGAGGCTAGCAGTGAGATTCACTTAACAACTTGAGTGCACTGTACAAGCTGGAAGTGTTGTAGAATCTCAGCTTTGCCAGTTAAGAGTGTTGGAGGAAAGCTGCTCATTCAGCAGATGGAAATCTGTGATGCATTCTCAAATAGCTGTGTCCTACCAGTCAACTCATTAAAGAAGTGTAAACTCTTCACATAAAGGTCTACGTAAATACCACTGAGTATGAACACAAGTGTAAAAGTGAGTACTCCCACATCTTGTATTATTTTAGAAAGAGGGTGAATTATATACAGTCACAGAGCAAATTAAATGACTGTGACTAAAGCAGCATCTGCTGAGTGAACCTGTAAGCCAGGCGCTCAGTCCGTTACTGCCACAGGGGTACATGCTCTCTGCCACTAACACTAACCATTAACATTATCATGCCTTGTGGAGCTCTAATGTCTGTTTTTTAATACTTCCTTGCTCCCTGAATTAGCCACACTGACCTTTGAAGCTTTCCCACAAGCCATTCACGCCTCTCTCCATTCCTTTAATGTTCCTCTCTCTTGCTGCCGTCACTCCACTCATTTGTTAGAGGCGGCGAGGAGAGATCAAACACGGAGCGTCGCAGCTTCCGAGGCTTCTCTGGAGCCGTATCACCCCCTAACATTCGTTGTCATTTTGCTTTGTTGTTAGTTGCGACTCTGGTGCTTACGTCTGTATGATTTCACCTTTTGTTTATGAAGCGGTTTGTGTGTGAGTGGGTGTTGGGTAATGATCAATTTGAAATGAAATTCTGTCATTTGAAGGGCAACTTCAGCTCTCTTCTCAGATCTCTTACTATAATCACAGGAACCCAACATACCATGTGACTGTGGTTTGAGTCATCCTGGAGCCTGTGTTAGCATGCACTGAGTCAGAGACAGGTGTCCGCTGTATCACAGGGTTTCCAATTTACCTGAGTTACACGTGTTTGTCACTGCTTTCTTTTTCTTGTCATCTTGCTCAATTGCCAGCGAGCACACTGAAGTACAAATAAAGCCACTCAGTCCTTTAGAGACTTCACAGGAAGTCTGTAAGCTTTACTGTCTTTTCCTAAATATGGATATAAGCAGAAGCGCACACAACCTCACGGCGTAGACTGGGGCCGGCTGCTTTTGTGATTGTGTTGACTGGAGGTACATGTGCAGTCCTGGCACAGCACAGGCCAATCTGGAGAACTGGCTGGAACATGACGGATGTATTGCTAGTAGGAGGAATACGTTATCAGCAGGTGGAGTTGCACAGGGCTTCAGCCAATCAAAGCAGCCCATCATGTGACCTTCAAAGCACAAATGTACACATACAGATTTGTTTCCAGGGATATTCATTCGTTAAATTAAGGCTGCAGTCCTCGTGGTTACAGTGACGCTTATGGGTTTTTACAAAGTCCAGTTTAAGAGTGAACCTGGAAGGTCGTGCTTGAAAGCGATAAATGCTGTTGTTGTTCCTCACTGAGCCTGATGTTTATCCCCTTTTGACTTTCATTCCTGAATGTGATACAAAGGTGGACTTCTTTTCTATTTCCCTGCGTCCTGATAGCCAGTATCTCTTTGCTTTCACCCTCTGAGGGTCAGTGATATGTAGTGATATGTCTGAAAACTGTCCAGAGTTTCTGCACATTGCTTACAATATATGCAGTGGTAAGAGGTTTTAATGACCTTATGCTCCCTGATGGAACTGCATTGCTTCAATATGCCGATGATCTTCCTTCTGTGGAAACCTGCTAAAAAAATGGCCGGTCAAGCTCAGAGAGCGTCGCTTGTGAAGCTGTAGTTTTGGGTACATTTGGGAAAATATAACATAAAGACAGGGATGGGCTCTTTCCTAGGCGCTCCACATGTTAAGTTTTGTTCATTAAGTTACTCTCTTGTCTTCTTCATCCTCTACGGTGCTTTAATGTCTTTGCATGTCTTTGTGTTCTTTTGCCTGACTTGATAATGTCGTAGGTGCCCAGTTCCATGCATGTGAAAACTGTATAAGAACAGAGGTTATTACAAAGCTAGTTTAACAGTGATTCAGTGAATATACAATCTACCACACTGACTGTAACAAAACAAATTCCAATTCTGAAATTATAAACCTGCTCTAACTGCCTCATATTTCTAATGCACTGTGTGAGAGAGGGCTACTGAAATAGATATTTGGATGTTAATCACATCAAGTTGCATCTTTAGAAATGGAGAAATCAGTGTCCTGAATCACAGGAGTGAATTGAAACCTGTGTGTTGTAAGTGATTCATCGGGCTGAAGCTTTGATATGCCCTTTGTGTGCATCTCTTCTGCACGGGGGTTCTCTGCTGAGCTTTTCAGCATATCTGTTCCTGTCTGATAATCGCTTGATAATCACTTACTGTACTGAAATACCTCTCGCCTGCAGTTGTGCTGACAGAGAAAATGCATTGTGTAAGCCCAGTCAGGCTCCATATGGGTCCGCTTTATGACACTGATCCAAGTAGAAAATGATGATTCTCATAAAAGTTAAGCTCTGACAGCTGAGGCAACAAAAAGGGAGCATTTACACTTAACAACTTAGGAGAAATGACTTGTTTGAATAATGAAAAAAGTCCGTGTCATTAGCTTGGCCTGTACTTTTAATAGCTCCGTCTGCCACCTTCCCTCTTCATCAGTGAAGGACCGGGACTGAAAGATAATGTTTTTATCTCCAGGGGGAAGGAGTTTGGTCATGATGTGGACTTTATCGTGACCACGCCGGAGCTGGACAGGGAGAGGACTCTGCTACCAGACATTATTGACAGACTGGAACAGCAAGTAAGTATGGAGATGTTGAACTGTCTCTTATGAGTCAGATTTAGTGTTTTCCCTACAGTTTATAAAATGTGAAGGCAGCATTGGTTTAAACCCAAATCACTGAATTTGAGTAGATTTTGGAAAAGCAACTTGTGAATGAATTTATTGTAGGTGAAGGTTGATATAAAGATATAATGTAAAGAGCAAACAGGACAATGCAGAATACCCTCTTGAAATTTAAAATCATTGAAACTGTAGAGCTTCAAAAAGCTGTTTGTGTTTCTGTATCCCGTCCGATCAGTCTCCTTTTTAGGTAACAATATAATTAACTTAACGCTGGATCATGAATCAACATCTAGCAGCTGCAGTAATTATGACAGAAGTTTTTAATTACTACTGAAAACAGCAAATTAAACTTAACTGGACACCATCCATAAACATGAATGTCCGTGACTGACCAAGCGATGAAGTCACACCATTGGTTGACGTTTCCCATCAGCCATTGCTCAGTTAAAATGACTTTGTGTGAGCAGTTTTTATGACGTCATCAGGTAGTGCGACTTGTTTTTGTTTGCCCGCTCTGCTCTGGTGTCAGGTGTTTGCAGACTGATGCAGAGTTCTGCATGATGAGAGCCGCCTGCCTGTCGCTGCACAGCTAAAGCAGAAACTGTTGGTGTTAATGTCGAGTTAACACCAGCTGACAACACTGTCAGCAGCCCAGCAGTAGCTCATTCTGTATGACCATGTACAGTCTAGACATATACTAGGTTTTTACTCTTTAGACATTCTGAATGAATTACAGAAGATGGAAACCGTAGTTGTTATAACATCCCACGTGTGATTTAGATATACGTTAAAAAACCTCATAAGTCTGAGAGTCCGTCCTTTTGTTGTCACTGGAGGATTTTCTAGGTTAGAATATGAAGAATTTACAGCACTTTTCGCCTTCTTAAGGTCATACTGTATCTCTGTGCTGCACGCTGCATGTTCGGCTAATAAGGCATTAAATGGAGTTGGTCACCTCTCCATTATTCAGAACTGTGTCCTTGGAAACTTCCAGCAGCCTTTTCACAAAACATAGAACTGAAACGTGGTCAGGGCTCTGCTGATTTAGCCGCCTTTAATGGAAAGAAATTGGAAAAAGGTGAGTGAATCAGGTAAAAGAGAAAGAGTACAATTTAGAAGGTTACTTAAAGAACTTTTAGCTAGGTTTTCAAGGAGCATGGACACCACAGGTGAATGGAAAATGGATCCTTTAATGGAAAATGGGCAAAAAAGAGAAGTGGGTGAGAGGAGGGAAAAAGGAGAGGCTGAAGTAGAAAGTGAGAACAGTGAGAAAATGTGTGAGCGAGAGATAAAACATAAACAGACAATGCTAATGGCAGGCTATGTTTACATACACGAAATGGTTTAATTATGGGCTATACTCAAATGAGGACAATTATTTGCTGCTAATATCACAGTAATGTGACAAATATCAACGTGCTGCAGAAGTGTCCAATTAAAACCCAGCACATGTTGACACATTTATCTAATTTGTGTTAAATAAAGGTCTTAATCACAATGGTGCAAACAGAAGTCCAGTGTGTTCATATTCATACGGACTGTTTTCTGCTTTTACTTCATCCATACAAGATTATATGTCGGCTAGCAGAAGGCTAGCTCTGTTCAGAACGTCAGACTGGAGATAATTAAAGATGATTAAAACTGTTGTAACGTATTCAGTCAGCATTCTGGGATTACGCACACCTGTACAAATGAAATACCTTATATCATGCAGACAGATCAGTTTCCACTGAACATAATGACACAGCACGTCACAGCAAAACTGGATCTCCAGAACCAAATGAAAATACATTACGGACAATATCACTTACAGAAAATGTACAGTACACGACATTTTGTGAAAAAACAAAACAAGCATGTGGAAGGACTTTTCTTTGTCAACACAGCCTCCTCCCTCAGATAAATGCGTAGCTGGAGAGGGTCATGAGAGGAGACAAGTGTTTGATGAAGAGCAGGACCACGCTGGCTAGTCTAGCTGCCGGCTTCTTTTTGTCATCACTAGGTTTAAAAATAAATCCCTCTGCTCCTCTTCCATCTACACCTCCACATGCCTCCGCTCCTTCAGAGGTCCATCCTGACGATAATTACCTCCTACTTACTGTATGTTATCACGGGAAGCTCTCACCTCTTGCAGCCACTTAAATTCACTATAGGTAGGGGGGACGAGGTGAAGGTGCGAAAGTCTGTGTGAATGCGCGGGGATAAGGAGGTAGAATGGATGTGAGACAGTGAATTAGGTGGGTAGGGCAGGTGTTAAGAAGGCTTTAGGAGCCTAAGAAGGGACATTGTGATACAACCGGAAGCTCTCTTCTCAGCGGCTGGATGGAACGAGGATGGAGAGGGGACTGTTCTGCAGGGACGAGGACACAAGAGACAATGATTAAGTGGAGGTAGCAGAGGTTGACTCTAAGTCATGTAACCTTGTCATCTGCAATCAAGCCCCTGGGGGCACACGTGTCTTCACTCAGGCCTAATATCATGGGCAGCCCCCCTCCCCTACCCATTCAGCACCCCCTCCTCAGCCTGCAGGGAGTTAAAAATACATCTATCTAGAAACGTCCTTGTAAAAACGGGTTCATCATTTTTTCTCCCTCCTCCTCCTCCTCCTCCTCCTGCTGCTGATATTCTGAAAGCATAACTTGGGGGCAGAGGCAAGGTCAGTCACCAGCTTCTGTGGCAGACAGATGAGATTCAGCTTGGCCCTGGTAATAGCAACGGAGAGACGGAGAGGGCCGCGTTTCATCCTCCATCCATCTGTCATCTGTGGCTCTAAATACTGTATAAGTGCTGCTTTCTGAAGGCTGAGCTGTGTGTATGCATTGCCGCCATTATAATGCCATTCAGCTCAGGCTTTATTGTTCTGCATTTGGTCCATGTCAATATGGTTAGGGATGGGAGAGTTTTCCCTTTGGTTGAATAAGTGATTCAGACAGAGCTGCCCATACTGCTGAGGTTATTTCGCAGTCACATGGAGTTAGTCACCCTGAGATCTAAATAAAATCTGAGCAGTAACGGCCACTTTGACTGACATCGAGAGGACACACAGACAGACAGACAGACACACAAACTGCTGCACTTTAATTTCAGCAATCAGCCTCTTTCATTCCGACGAAGCTGCGAATCAAAGTCAAAGTGCAGTTCAAAGGCCCCCGGCTAACACGCGCTAATCTGCGACTTGAAGGCAGGTTTTGAAGTCTCTTTCTGTGAGTCAAAGAGAATGTGAGATGAGATCAGAGCGCCTCGTCCTCTGGATGCAGGTGGCTGAGTTGGCCACTGTGACCACTCTGCACACTCTCAAGAAAAGACCCTGAGTTATTAGCCAGATAGAAAAAAACCGCTCAGCTTTTAGATCACAATTTCAAAAGTCATGTTCACTTGACTCTTTTTTTTCTGCAGCGCTCAGAGGCGAAGCTTTGGGGGAAAGATTATCTTCCCGCTGTCCTCCTCTGTAATTCCCTCTGTAAACAGTTCTGGTGGAATAAGCTTACTCTCAGATGCTCGCTGACATTACCTGCTGTGTGGGAGATGATTACAGAGCGCTATTGGGCTAAACAGCCCCCGGCGATGCTGAGACGGGGAACTTCATGACATCCTGTTTTTATGGTGGATTTGTGAGCGTATGTGTGTCAGACTGAGAGGAAGCGGCACGACTGTGTGTGTGTGCGTAGGCAGGAGGGCCGCAAACCTCGTCGAACGAAGGACATCCATATTCAGGTACTTAATGGTCTGTGCAACTGTCACCATGACGCATTAATACTTTTCTCTGAAGGCATCAATAAGATTCAAGGCTGAAAGAAATGTCCTGCCAGGAGGGACCAAAATATCTGCTGGAATACTGGAATAAGCAGTGACCTACATTTGCGGCCTTTCGTATGAGATGGGCTGCAGACCTTCTCCCACAACTTGTCTGAAGTGGGGCTCGAGGGGATTTTAATTTCAGATTAGTCAGTGTTTAAGTGCTTTTATGCTGTCATTCTGGCCTCATTATCTAAGTGGGAGCTGTCACCGCCTTTAGCTAAGCTATTACAGAATGTAAAGGGAACTTTAAGAATCCCTCTCCCTGCCCATTATTGGAAGGTGAATGGTTATCTGTAATTGCAGAGGCAGAGCGATCCAGGGGCGCCGCAGAGGGTGACATCAAGAATATTTTGCCAGTGATTGCACGACGAACGAGTCCACCCCTGAGGGTAATTAGAGGAGGGAAAGTGAGGAGGGGGCTTGCGATGTCTTTGAGATCTGCTCCCTGTGTGTCACTCAAGGTTTTCACTGACCCCACCTTGGCTTTCCCCAAGTGCCCTCTGGGAAACGCTGCCCTCCTCCTCGTCTGACAACGCCTGCCGTCCGACGGTCAGGCAGGACTGTTTAGTAGCGGCTACTCGCGCTTCGCTGACAAGGTGTTGAATGTTTTGTGATCAACCTAAGTCATCGGCTGGACAGGCAGAGTGGCCGCTCGCTGCACTCACTTCCTCAATTATTGCTCTTTAAGGAGTGTGCAGCAGATTTATGGCCAGTGAGAGGAGAGTAGTATCGCAACAATTACGCTTGGCACTGGAATTAGATTGACAATTTGTAATCTTAATCGCCTTAACACTCCTGGATCCAGGGAGAAGCATAATCATCCAGGGCGAGGCCTGGAGGAAATCAATTCACAGACTCACAGTCTTTTTCCTTTCTCTCCTTTTCTGTCTTTCTTGCTATCTACTCATCCACCTATTTCTTACTTTCTCCTACAGGTTGAACGCTATGTTCTTTAACTCTCTTGCACTCAGTCCATTTCACTCCTCTCTTCACTTACGGCTTTGTTTCTCATCAGTGGCCCTCTCCCCCTCTCTCCTTCAACACGCTGACATCTTACTTGGCAGAGATTTCCATTATCTAAGGAGTGGAACCATTTACCAGGGAATGAGCTTCAGCCATCTCCTATGGCTGACTGGAGGCTCGTCTCTCTATTGGATCTTACACTCAACCCCCCCCCCCTTTTTTTTCACCACTCTGGGTTCAAATCAGACTGATGACAAGTCTGAGCAGATGTTCACACAGTAGTCCTTCTACTGGCATCCATAGCCCTGTGGCTGCCTTTGTTCTTTTGTCAGGATAAAAGTCACAGTTTGTTTTAAGTTTACTTTGTTCTCAATTTAATCACTGAGCAGATTTCAGCCGTGTTTTCATTTAGAAGTATCAACATGATTTTACTGCAACATCTGTAAGACAGCTCTTTTTGAGTGCAACATTGCTTATGTTGTCATACACAGGGTTTTTAAAAATACGAAAATACACATTCAAATTCCTAAAGTGTGCTGAAAAAATGGTAATGAGGTTTTCCTTAAAGCTGCGACAAGTCTGACAGAGTGGAAACAAAACTAAAGAGTCTACAGCAGGGGTTCAGCTGTGGCCAGTTTATTCATCATTGGGGTAGTCGTCACAGTTTTACAGGCTGTCGCCCTACATGTCAATGTTTTATTTTTTTTCCCTTTTATTTTTATTTATCAGTAATTCTTTTCTCTTTGCAATAAAACTTAAACCTGGGCAGCTCATTTTACCAGTGACTGAGTCATTGCTTAAAGCAGCACATGGTCAAAAACACAAAAGGTATTCTTTGAGTTGCAGTAGCGAGACTTGAAATGTAATTGATAGGTTAACCACGTTCATTTTTAGCAGGTATATTCTGTTTTTTTTAACCATGTTTACCATGTTAGGTTAGCTAACATTTGCTAATCAGGAGAAAGTCATTAGCTCTGCAAGCATTTGGTCAAAAACCAAAGTAAACTGAAAAGTTAACCCGAAGACAGAGCTACAAATGCCGACCTCGTGGTGACGTTTGATGAAATACCAGACTTCCACCAAAGTCGTCAGAATTCATCGTCTGGGACCATGAATGTTTGTACCAATTTTCATTTTAACCCATCCAGAGTGTTATTCCTAGCATGGCTAAAAAGTGAAAGAAATTATTACAGAAACTATTTTCTGGACATCACAAATGTGCTATGCCTGTCCTGTAGTCTGCTCCACATAATCCTCAGAAAAGTCTTCTCATTCCTCGACTCGCTGTTTTAAGATTGCAAATATCAACCTCGTTTAAAGAAACATGACCTTGACTCAGCCAGTTTTAATACCTCCAGGCTGCCGTTTGTCTCCAACATTATGAAGAATCTGATTTTAAAGAAAAGCTGCCGTGCTCATGGAAAGCAATAACATTTTGTAAGAATTGCAGTCAGGACTCTGACAGCAGCTCCACAGTGTTGACATTTTGAATGATCTTATAATGAATCAGGAAACAGGGTGGTGCTCTGTGATAGCACGGTGGCAGTTAAATACAGAATCTGGCCACAAATGATCCCAAAGGCTTTTACTAGGTTTCAAATAAAGGGCTGCTTTTTCTCTGGCTGTACATGAGCGGTTCTCATCCTACCTTTGCTCTACCTAAAGTCTCAATTGTAGGTCAGACGGGGGGAGAGACTGTCGTCGACTGTCAGCCAGACCGGCACTCGCTGCTACACTGACAGTAGTCTTCCAGTAAAACCTTTGCACTTGAATGCATTAATGAAAATTGCATCAGTTTTGGATGTACAGCAGCTAATCTGTGACAAAAGAGAAGTTGTTTTGATTGACTGGACAAAAGTGAATCTGTGGGCCTCTTAACAAATAACATCAAGCCGTGCAGTGAAGCATTTTACTCTTAATTGTGCTTTTTGATCCAAGTTAAAACCTTGAGCAGTCTTCCAGTAATTGAGTCTTTTAAAATATAAAAGAAAGAATGAAATAGTTCCTGCCAGTCAGTGGCAGACATTATCATATAGACTTTTATAGCCTCCTCTCCTCTAAATTGCTGCACTGCTGGCAAAACATGACTCAGGTCTGGTGAAATCCTCAGTGCTTTTGACCACATCACTTCAGACTGCTCTAGTATCAGCTTTAGACCTGATGAAAGACTCGATTGATCAGATTTAAGTCTGATCAAGACCTTGCTTATAGATTATACTCCAGTGATTTTAACCTTCTCTGATCCAGTGTGCAGACTCTGATCCTCAGATAGGCCTGTTTTTGGCTGCTCTGAAGTCTGGACTAAAGATGACCGGCTTTTTGCTGTCAGGGTCTCTGGGTGCTCGTTTGAGCTTGATAGACTGTCTGTCCTCCTTAAGGTCACTCACCAAGACCCATGGATGCTCTTTCATGATTTAACTTGCTTGACTGAATTTAAGGTTCATATTTATCCTTTAAAATTTCCAAATATTGCTTTGTTTTATGATTATAGAGAATATTTTATGGGCAGGGCTGTGTCAGACAGAGAGGCTGGAGGTTCTTTGACACATACCACCCACTTATACATTGCTGCAGACCAAGCACAGCACTCCCCAATGTCAGGGGCCTCCTCCAGCAGGACACAACACAAAAACTGCTCAGAAATGTCTGGAGCAACACGACAAAGAGCCCAGTGTTGACCTCTCCTCCAAACTTCCCAGATCCAGCATCTGTAGGACCTGCCTAAAACTGTGTAGGTCTCCCTTCATGGACATGGGAGTTCTGGGGGTCATTGGCGGCGAGTCCTCTGGGTCCTGTGCATTGTGGGGTGGGGCATCCATAGATATATATTCGTTGCTAAAATGCTTTATTTTCTCTCTTTCCAGGGCATCTTGCTCTACTGTGACTACCAGGCCTCCACCTTTGATATAACCAAGCTTCCCAGCCACAGGTTTGAGGCCATGGACCACTTTGCAAAGTGCTTCTTGATCCTGCGGCTGGAGGGAAGCAAAGTGGAGGGAGGTCTCAACTGTGCCGAGGAGGACAGAAGGGGCTGGAGGGCGGTGCGCGTGGACTTGGTGTTGCCGCCAATGGATCGTTACGCCTTCGCCCTCCTGGGCTGGACCGGCTCCAGGGTATGAAGGATTACAGAGACTGAATGACAGTGAGGTAGCTGCAGGTGGAAAAAGGAAAAATTACTGTACTTCGTGATTAATAATTCATTGTGTGTGCCAACAATGAAGTAAAATGTTGCTTGGGTTCAAGAACATGATCAAGGTCAAGGTCTAGACAGACTTTATTTTGCCGAAAAGGGGTTTAATTTGCAGTCTGGTTCTGGGGAGACATACATTTTACACAGCTAAACCACCTTGAAAGAAACTTGAAAGATATTGAAAATCATATGAAGTTGTGCAAGTGAATAAAAAAAAACGTCTGTAATATCTGATATCAAAAAACCTTCATCCTAATGACATAAAAAACAGTCCAGGAAGAAGAAATACATTCACTATTTCCTTTCAATGCCATAAAAACAGACAAGTAAAACAGATATTTGATTTCAGACTATTGATCCTTGTCTTCCACAGCAGTTTGAGAGAGACCTGAGGAGGTTTGCTCGATCAGAGAGAAGGATGCTTTTGGACAATCACGCCCTGTACGACAAAACCAAGGTATCAGTGCAACATTAGATACACGACAAGTGGAACTCATTTCTCTCTCAGTTAGCTAATGAAAAAAATCAGCAAAGATTTACCTTTATACAAGTGTCATACCTGAGATAATCACTATAACTTCATGATTTATTTTATGAAATGGCTTAAATATACACAAAACCCTGGAACTGGTGATTTAATTATATTCTGCAGGCACTTCCCTGCTAGCTGTTCCAAACCCTGATATTTTCAGAAAAAACATGCCAAAAAAAAAGCTATATATATATATATATATATATATACACACAGCTCACTGTACAAGCTGCAAACAGAAGCAGCAGAGTGTTTAACCGAATTCTGGCTTATTTAGCTGAAAATATGTTTGGGAGTAGATATATAATTTTGAGTTAAGAATCACTTAAAACATGTTTATACTTACTGCAGCCACCACTGCCAACAAGAGGCATTATGGTCTATGTGGAGCCACTAAATACCAGATTTATTCAAAAGGGATGAGAGAGGCACAGATTTGTTTACACTTCTCTTTTATTTGTATGTATAGTGTCAGATGTTTTCCTGTCAGAGAGCTCTCTCAACAGTTGTGTTATTCTGTTATGTTGCATCTTTACTTTAGATTCAGACAGGTAAGATAAAACCTGTCCAGGACATCCTGAAGTTTTGGGCTGGCCCCATAATTCATGTATGTTAGTTAGTGACTACTGTTTGGATTTCCTGAAGATTTTTACTGTGTTGTCCATGGGTCTGTGTTTTGGCTTCATTTCTGTGCAGTGTGCATCAACAAAAGAGCTTTGTTACTTGATTCAGAAAACAGCAGTGTCACCACCGAACTACTGAGAAATGCCTCCACTTGTAGAGACGTTACTGCCCAACACTGGTTACTGAATCACAGAGCAAACTGAATGGATGGTGATTCAGAGGTCTTAAATCTGGCTTGTCTCAGAGAGGACATGATATACTATATGATATAGTACTATATATATATAGGCTACAAACACAGAAGTAGAGTGTGAGAGAGTGTGAATCAAAATCCACCAGCAGAGACCATCAGGTTTTCCTCTTCCCCCCTCTGACTGTGTGTTTATGATTCTGCACAGTGAATTACTGCCAAGCACTAGTCCTCAAAGGTTATTGGAAGGATTAGGGGGCTGCTTGTCCGAAGGTCTCAGCATGAGAAAACTCTGACAAATTATCTCCAATTATTCTGTGCAGTATATGTTTCCACTGCGAGTGAGCAGAAAGTTGATACTGGAGCGAGAGCAATGTTTTTAATTATAGCACCGTGCTCAGTGGGAGGTGGGCGGAGGATAGTGGGCCAGATGCACACACAACTGAATGCACAGTGTACATGACTACATCACAGCTGAGTTGAGTGGGAAAAAAAACACATCATAATGTTTCAGTATGTGAAAGCAAAAGTAAAGGTAATTGCATTGGGGAGTTCATTTACACATTTCCTAATTAAATAAAGCACATACCTTACACTGTGGTATAAAGGAGAGTAAATCTATTTACGGCACAACTCATCATCACCATTTAACTCTTTGCTTGCTACAATTTCTAGAACTAATTAGGTTTTAGACTTCATATTCCACGTGTGAAAATCAGGGTTGACAACAGGTGAGAGGAGCTCAGAGGCAGAGTTCACAGATGCCAGTGATTTTTACAGTTTCCATGAAGAGAGAGGGAGCTGGAATAGTTTGCAATATAATTAAGATAAAGCCAATGGCAGAGCAGGTGATTGCGACTTTGTTAGAGATGTTTTGATCAATGAGGCCTCTTGCAGTCTTTCTATTAAATCCAAGCCATTTGTCTGTCAAACATCAGCTGGAATTGCACGACCTCAGCTTTCTTTTATCCTCACGCCTCTGATTTACAGCTGTCAGACAGTGAGATACGCTCCCTACCAAACCTTTAGCACCTTTTCCACCAAACAGATCCTTAGAGCCTAAACTCAGAAACTAAATCAGGGATTAAAGTCTTTTTTTGACATTTGTGTTTCCAGCACATCTGAAGAATCATGAAGATTAGGCAAATTAGTGCGATAGTGTTGTATAGGCAGTGTTTTACACAGTCACCTTGTTTTCTGTAGTCTACTGATGTTTGATTTTGACGTACAGAGATGGAGAGAAACTGAAACATGCTCTGCTGTTTTATGGTCATTTGTTTTCTTTTCAGTTTGTTCATAAACATTACTCACAATTTCTGCTGAGAGCCAATTATTTGATTAGTCTGTTGACAGAATGCTTAATTTCCAACAATCTGTGAATCAGTTCATCATTTAAGTCATCTATGAAGAAAAATCCAGTGAGGCTTTGTTTCTCGAAACTATTAGTTCGTATTTTTAGCCATGCAGAGAAGTTATTTTCTGTTTTCAGTTCTGACAACAGGTGTGATGAGCTCGGAGGCAGAGGTGACAGATGGCAGTGATTTTTACAGTTTCCACGCAGAGAACAACAAGTCAGGGAGTTTTAATATCTTGCAATGTAATTAGAACTGTAGACCAAACAAATGTAGGTGCATTTGAGATGTTTTGATCAATGAAGCCACTTGCAGTCTTTGTATTAAGTCTAAGTCGTACATCAGTTGGAATTGCACGACCTCAGCTTTCTTTATCCTCAGGACTCTGATTTACAGCTGTCAGACAGTGAGATACGCTCCTGAAAGTGCCTGAGAGTAAACTTAAAAAAGATTGACATGCCTCTTCAGCTGAAGAACTCAATTATTCAGCAGGGAAAAGTTTATAGTACTGGCAAGACAACAACAGAAATTCCAGGGAACGATCAATCTTTGTGGCAGGCATCTCCGTAGCTTGTGTTTATCTCGTCCCTGCGACTATTCATTGTATCCTGTAAGGCCCGTCTCATTTCCAATGCATAGGGCAGAGAGGCAAAGCCGTTTGAGTTGCGAGCAGAGCGGGACAAGGGTGTGAGGCGTATCATCGCACGGATCGACAGGGGAGACACCCTGTCACCGTGATGTCCCGTCAGCGGCTCCCCGGGGGACAGAGGTCAGAGTCCCCGGGATCACTGGGTGGCAGCTTCCTGACAGATATTATACACAAGCAGCCAACTCAGATGGTGTTTATTCAAATGCAAGGGCAGAGCCAGGCTTGCTGACAGTGCAGCCATCCGTGCACTGGAGTGGACAGGGGGAAATCACACACAAACACACACTCATTCTTACACAAATGTAGCATGTGTTTGCTGGAGTTTGATGAGGTGAGAAAGTCTCTGAAGCTTTAGAGTCTATGAAGTGAGAAGAGGGAGAAAATGTGAGAACAACAGGAGATTAAAGCAGATAGCTCTCAGCTTTTGAGGATGTTGAGGATTTAAAAGTGCAGTTAAACTATTTATACACACACACACACACACACACTCGCTCACTTAAGCTGCGCCATCACTTCCCAGGCTGGTTTCAAGGTCAACAGAAAGCTCAATGTGGTACATTCACACAGAATCACATCGACGGTGTGACCCGTCTTTCATTCCCCGCTCCACATCACAGCTGTAATTAACGTAATGAAGATCAATTAACTGTCCCGGTGTCTGTCCTGTCACCGCCTTCACACAAAGCTGACTGTTCACCCCCGGACAGGAGAGGAGGAGTGTCCCCTCCTTTTTGTCCATGCTCATTAATGGACTCGATGCGTGGCTAAGGCCGCGTGATAATGGTGCTTTCATCTTTTTCGTGTCTCTTCTAATTGGCCGGTGGTTTTGCAGAGGTTCGGCGCTGCTCATGTGACTGGTGTCAGAGAGGCAGGGGAGCGATGAGGACTGATGTCTGCTTAAAGGGGAGACATCTCAGCTAAGGACCAAAGGCGGTCATTTAGAGGACTTTAATCTTGTGGGCTTCAGACAGACTCTCAACGGGTACAAGCTGGTTTCCATCTTATTATAAAATACTTGGAAAAAAAAGATTAGAGGGCTATAGTCAAGCTAATGATCTCCTCCCAATTAAGAAGAGACTCAGGGGGAATCCTTGAATCGCTGTGGGAGAGAGCTGGACAACGGTCACACACAGAAACAATGACTTGAAGCTAACGCACAGCAGACATGTTTCCGCTCTGAGGCATTTACTGTGATTCAGTTTGTTCGCACGGGTGGAAAATGATGTCATTTGAACACAGGTGCCACCAAAACAAATGCAGTGAAATGGCTGAAAGTGCAGGTTCCAGTCTAAAGTGGGAACATATAATACAAACCCAATTACAGGGAATGACCCCACAACACAGGGGTTTATGGGTATCAGGAGATGGGTGGTGACAGCTGGAGTTCCTCGTGCTCATAAAGCCTCAGCATAACAGAATGAACAGACTCTAACCTGTGTTGAGATTACAGGCTGAAGAGCTCAGTATACTGTGAAGTTTGTTTGACCTCCACCATTTTCCCCTCGGCTTCTCCTCCTCCTGCTGAATCCTGTAGTTCTCTGAAAACACCAGAACATCAACCTTGAAATCAGCAACAACACAGTGTGTTACGGAGTGGTTTGTGGTTATTTAATTCTGCTTTGAACACTTCCTCTTAGTTATGAAATAATTAGTGGATTAATTTATCAGTTGAATGTCAAAGAATTTTCAGACAAAGCTTGGTATTTAAGGAAGTCTTCAATGGCTTTGGAAAATGATGCTGGTTATTTTTCATTATTTTCTGACATTTTAAAGTCTGATAGAGTTATAATTGAGAAATCACTAGATAATTTAAACTGAAAATAACATTATTAGAATAATATGGCGAATTAGAATCAAATTGAACAAGGTGGCATGTCGTTTTAATGCCTCTGTGCAGGTATTTTTTCAGGTTGTCTTCTTGTGAACACAATATCTCGGTTTGACCTCCAATATCTTTGGAGGTCTCTAACAGTAAAGTTGCAGACAAGGCAGCTAAAGCTGAGAGCTTTAGATCCAGGTGATCGTCATGTATTCACTTTGACATGTGATGCATTAGTTCAGTCACTTTCCACCGACATTTTGACTTGTCATAGTAGGAATTAATGATGGCTCTGTTCTGTTCAAGTGTGAGAGTGAGCATGAACAATAGCAGGATCCTGAAACTGCAGCAGCTAAATGGAATCCAGCCATCATTAGTGTTTTTATTCACACCCTTTGCTGTTCCTACTGTGACATGTCAAAATGTCCACCACGCTCATAGTTTCTGGGGGTTTCTGAGACATTTTGTGGTCCAGGAGCCAAATTCAGACTCTGTTCTTGCTGTGGAAAAGTGCTGTTTTTACTGAGTCAGTCTGGGTTTCTTGTGACTGTGAAACAAAATTGATAGAAATGGACATTTTTTGCCCCCTGCTGTGATTGATACGACTGCACCTCCGCTGTCTGGTTTGGCCTGGTAACTGACATGGAGGCGTCCTCTGAAAATGACTGTGTTGACCAGCGTCAGTATCTGGCCGCTGCGGTTGAATTTTAACTGGAGTGCAGGTCTGAGGGAGTGATGTCGGCCGGGGGAGTTGGCCGAGGAAGGGGGGGGTGGGAGGGTCTGTGTGTCCTCTGCTGTAAGTCTGAAGGTTTGTGATAATTAATATGTGTAGTGGGCTTGATGAATGAGGACAGGTGGAGGATTTCATCATGCCTAGACAGACTGACTCCCTCCCCGGGCAGGAGGGAACCATGACCTGCCCAACACTTCGAAAAAACACACCCCTTTACGTGTGGCAGGGTCTACCCTTGAACCTCACTCTGTGTGTGTGTGTGTGTGTGTGTGTGTGTGTGTGTGAGTGAATACTCAGTGGTGCGTCTCAGGTGTTCCCAGGCTGCAAACCAAGGTACACCTGTTAAAATGTGTTCATGTAAATGCAATTCGCTGTCGTTTTTTCCTGCCTATTTATGCACACTTTCACATACCGTGTGCATGAAGTGTGTGATATACTGTGAGTGTGTGTGTGTGTGTGAATCAGTATGTGTCTTTCTCAGAAGGTAATTACTCTATGTCATGTGTAGGAGTGTGATTAATGAGGTTCTGGTCAAAAGGCTGAGAGCATAGATGTCCTGGCTTTAGTCCTGAAGCAGAGTTACTGATATGAGAGGACCTTTCATATTCTCTCTCTCCCTGACACCAGAATACAGCTCCGCCCATGTAATATCAGCTGTGAACAATAAGAAACTTATACTGTGGGGAATTATGAGGTCTTAGAATTGGAAAATCTACTTTAGATAAAAATGATTATTTTTCCTTTCCTCTTCTTTTATTGCACTTTGTGTACTGTATATACACCTAAAGAAACCGCTGCATATATTTACCAAACTTCTGACTCACAAACTTTTAAGTTAAGTTATAGTTAAATTATCAAGCAGCTTATTCTTACTTACAGCTCTCACCTGATCACATGATTAATCACATGTCTGCTCACAGCAGGAACAGGCAGTCCCACACCTGGCCCACAAAAAACTAAACTGAACTTTATTTAATGATATGTTCTGTTCTGCAAAAGCATACATTTTTAAAACAGTTAATTGAAATCTTCAATATCTCCAGGAGCAATAAAATGGAAAATTCATAGCTATCTCATATATTTATATCATATAAATATGAATGAAATGACGTATTCTGCAGCTGGTAGACGAGGTAGAGAAAATAAATAAGATAAGGAGAAGTTAGCACCCTGATGATAAATGTGGACAGTGATGATGCAGGGAAAGTGACTGCAAACAATATCGTGAATTGTGAATTTCCCGTGCGCATTAATAAAGTATCTGTCTATCTAGCTATCAACACCAGCTTTATTCTTGTTGTTTCCACCTCTGGAAGTCCTGCTAAATGTTCAAACTAATGAAAACGACAGGCCACAACCGATATTCTAAAAATACACACACTGCTTCAGCTAATTTCTGCTCATTATGGCCTGTAATCTGTCTACTCACCTGTGTTTCTGTGCTGCAGCCATGTCAGATACAGGAGACCTCTGGAGCTCCTCAATTTAAGAGCTTTTTTAAGTCAGAAATGTGATCAAAGTGAAGGATTTTTATCTCTCCTAGTCCAAAACGTAACCTTTAGCAGTTTGATTAACATGCTCCCAAACAAAAACTGATTTAATTTAACATTTACATTTTTAGGGATTTTATCCAAAATTCTTGTCATCTAACAACCTCAGGATGTTGTTAAATACTAATACTGATTCTCTAAACTTTCTAAATTCCATGATTTTTCCATCATAAGGAAGTTAATAACATTTATAGCAGGTGAAGCCAAGATATGTAGAGTATAGTGGTTTTAAATTAAGCCCATGAAGAACTTGTAGTTGCAAATGAAATCTTAACAGTGAACTTTCATTCTTAAAAAGATTTTAATGAAACACTAAAGATTCAAATGGATTTTTTGGTTGTACTAATGTTACATTCCTGCACGGCTGCTCTTGATTTGTAATGCCAGAGCTTTTGTGCACAGTGTGTTTTAAATAACTGAATAAACATCATGCGGCAGATTGCTCTCCTAATTTTCCCTGAAAAGCAAAAAATGTTTAATTTAGAAGTGAAACAAAGTGGAGATGGTTCTGTGTGCTCCACTGCCTCCTCTCTCTGTCTGTCCACCGGGGTAACAACAGAATTTAATACAAAGCTCTCTGTCAAATTACAATATCTTGGATGTAGAGTGCTCACAGCTCTTTCGACCCTCCACCCTCCTCCAGCCTCTGAGCAGTGGATGAGTGGACAATAACAGGGCAATTGCACTGGGCTTTGGGGAGTGGCGGTTTCGAACGTTCCCCCGGCTGGCGCTCGCAGGCGGGCAGTGTTTGAACTGAGGATGGGAGCCGCCTGGAAGGAGCCCCTCCTTTCTCTCGGCGAGCACAGGAAGGGGAGGAGAAGTTTAATTTAGCGGATGGTGGCACAGGGACCCTCAGGGCGTCACATACTGTAACACACACACCTGAGCGTACGTGGTGACAGACAAGCGAGCTGAGGAAGGTGCGGTCTCTGTCCTCCAAACATCCTGGTGGCAGGCTGGGAGAGCTGGGAAATTTGGCGTTTATAAATGGAGCAATGTGTGAAGTAGAAGTGGGGATGAGGGGGGGTCGTTCACTAAGCGTTCACAATTGCAAACGTTTCTTCTCGACCTTGGTGGCACGTCTGTTCATATGGATTTTAATTAACAGAGGCAGATAAATAGACCTGGTGCAGCTGTGTTTGAAGGAGGAGGGAGACATTGTGATGTTTTCTTTGTTCAAGGTCAGAAGTTGATCCAGTTTGTTCAGTGCTCAGCGTGCGACTATTAGCTTCCAACACGAGCGAATCGATTTGTGTTTGGTGCAGCAGTGAAAGCATCTCTTCACTGGTGATGATGAGAAGAATTAGAAAAGGAGATCCCTGGGAAAAGACAAGAAATCTGCAGGAAATATACTTCAGCACATGCACGCACACACAGCTGCTACACCACACACTCACACACTAATTTGTACACCTACAGTTATCGCACTCAGCCGGTGGCAGGATACACTGTAGAGGCACCATTCTCCAGAATAATTGAGAATTATAGATTCACACTGGAGCTAGCATCCACCTCTAACCACCACCTCTGCCTGTAATTATAAAAGAACAAATATGATCCCATACCAATTAAAATCATGCTGCAATTTCATGCTACTTTATCTTCATTTCTTTTTCCATTATATACCTTCAGCTGACAGTTTTAATCCAGTGCTGCTTATAGTAAGCATTAAGAACCCTTAGATTATTCCTGTTCATTGCCCACATTATAAGTTACTGCCAGGAAGGAGTGCAAGAACCAAACTGTTAAAATAACAACGGTTCTGTTGCCGTGTCCTCGTGATATTATTGTAAAATATAAGTGAGAAGGACTGAGTTAAGGAGGTAGAGGCCAGAGGGAAAGTTTCTTTTTTCCTGATGCAAACAGTATGTAGCATTTCATTAAGCACACTAAGTGGATTACAAGTTGAGCCATCGTCACTGTTTATTATTGTTGTAGAAGTAGAGTATTCTAGGAACATTACACTGGTAATTGCTGCACTGGGTGTTCTATTTTCAGGAGCAGAAATTGATTTAAAGTTTTTTTCCTTTCCTTCCCTCCTCCAGGCCTCCTCCTAGTTTGTGGACGGTCTGTTTTATTATAGGCTCTGTGTGGTTTGTTAGTGGTTGATTTTGCAGTCAGTATTGGATTGTTCTCTCTCTTTCTTTTAACCCCCCCCTCCCCCACTCCGATCCTTATTTAGCCACATAAATTGGCCAAGAACCTATGGAGTGCATTATTGAGTATTAAAAAAATGAATGTAAGTGCCACAGCCTCAACTCGTTTACACCTTGTAAGGAATTTAGATAACCTGAATAAGAAAAGTATGTTTAAAACATAAATACACACTGATAGGAATATGTTGAAGCATGTAGTCGCCTTCAGTGATCAGATTTTTGGAACTGGTGAAGTTTCGATCATGAACAGTGCGATCAGCTGCTGCATGTCAAACTACGTCCACCTCCAAGTTCTTGTGTCACTGACAGACTCAGATTGTTATTATGTCATATTAAAGTGTCTGATAACATTATGACAGGATTCCTACAGAGACAGAGCTTTTTATTAAAGAGTCAGATCCTTTTAGTTTAACCAGAGACATCTCTATATATCACTACCAGACTCCATTGACAAAAACAGTGACTTTACTGAGCAGAACACAGAGCTGCTGGAATACCGGCATAGTTTGTTTGTGTTATTGTGTGGCACCTCTGTAAAGGATCTGAATACTTCTTCACATTGCACCTGTGTTATGCTAGTAGCGGCTAATGTAGCCTGGAGCGTCATAGTTTGTTTCATTGTCATCACTGTTTGGAAAAATGGCATCAAAGCACTACATTGCCATGGGAATGTAGTGTAGCTACGTCGTCATCGTGGCGGGAAACATCCTCACCGTGGGTAGAATAGTTATCACTGTGGGCGCGAGTTTTATCACCGCAGATAGGAATGTCCTCACCATGGGTACCAGTGTCATCACGGCAGGTGGAAACGTCATCTGGTCATGTCAGGTGATAATTTACCCACTGTGTCACAAATCGTAAATGGGCGATTATCATCCTCAGAGCCAGAACATCACTCTGTGATGTGACAGCACTGTCCAGGAAGAATTGAACAGTCATAAAAATAGACCAATAAACTGCATGAAGACATCTTGGAGCAGAGCAGAGCTGGATGCGGAGGAGCTTCTTAAGCTGGGATCAGACTGCAGGATTTAAAGAATCTCAACATATCTCATATTTACAGGCTGTCCGCTCTCCATTTCTCTCACAAAACCTTGTCTTACGTTCCAAGAGAAGCTCCCACCTAGCCACGAGATAAGCACAGGAAATTACAGATTACAAGATTCATTTGGATTTGTAAATAGGATTTAGAAAATTGGACCATTTCGAATGTTGCAAACATGTGCATTCTTGGAATGTGTGGTAACGAACCCAAAACAAGCATGGAGCCACGGCAGCAGAAAAAGTCCTGCTGCTTCATAATCTGTGGAAGGAAAGTGAAGTGGGAAACATGTGGATGACAGAAGGGCTGTGCCAGGTGTAGAAACCAGGTGCCTCTGGTTTTGCAGTGGCATTCAGAGTATTTACTGTGGAGACAATCAGCTTTCCTTCTAAGGCTGGCACTCACTTCTGTTCCTGTGGCACCTCTTTTCAGTTTTGTTTTTGTTTGTTACTTCATGATGCTTTTTCTGTTCTTGAGGCTCGGTTATCCTTGAAATGAAGAGTGGCTCAGCCATGTATAAAGGCAATATCCGTTCCAAATGGCCCCACACCAGTGGGGTGAATCACCTGCCTTCACAGGGGCAGGACGCTATGAAATGTAAAAACAACAGAGAGGTAAACCAGCTGAAACCAGTCAGTTAATAGCGAGATGCAACCTTATATATTTTTAACATCCAAATAACATCATTTATCATAGTTACCTCGAGAGCTTCATCAAGATTTTGTCTTTGAATTAATGATTGAATGAATGACACTGTTGAACCTGAATAAAACAGTCAGTTTTGGCTTCGTTCCACCTGTATCCAGATATTGTGTATTATATCCTTTCTCGGCCCTCCATGTTTGGAGTCAAACTGCTGTCTGAGGTTCAGATGCAGCTCAGCTCTGCTGGAGAACAGCTGAGCTTTTATTCTTACCTCCAAACCCCTGTAGCTACTCTGAGTGTCCTGAGATCAGAGCACAGCACTAACCCGGTGAATGAGAGCAGATAATGTGCATCAGGAGTCTGGTTCTTATTAAATCGAACTCAACTCAACATTTTTCTGATAAATGTCTGGTTAGCTGAGTTTTCATACATAAACCTGCAGTTTTTTAAGCACTCTGACTAATTATTTTAACCTTTATGTGAAAATACGTCTTTATAAGCTGAATACTTTCTGGCTATGTTACCCTACCAGGCTAATGTTTTGAGAGTTTTACAGTGGGGTAAAGTTAGCTTGCTAGCTAACACAAAAATGACTGACGTACTGAACAGAAGACAAAGAAGAAGAACCTTAAGAATTTCTGTAAGAACAGTGACTCACAGATTAAAATGGAAATGAATTAGTGTCTTCTCTCAGATATGCTGGAGGAGCAGAGTTTTGTTTCTGCCCATCAATCACAGCAAAAATAAAACCCAACTCAGAGATCTGGTTTAAAACATAATGACGTCCATAGGTAAAGTTAAAATCACCCCACATCTCCTCGAGAAATAAATCCAGTCTTGTTTTAGTTGCTCTGCAAAGACGTGACCCGTCCTTACCATTGCGATAATGGTCCTATGCTAGCAGATTTTGTGCAACATACAGTCAACATTACTGTGACTTGTTTTAAAGCCTGATCTGGCAGATAAAGACTCGTGTGTCTGAGCATCACAGCACTGCAGAGCTGCTCGGCTTTTTGAGGGTGGCCTCTGTTGGACGATGAACATGATAGGTGTTGGGTGGCTCAGGTCATATGAAGTAAGATAACGTCTCAGTACAGTCGAGGGATATAACAACCAATTTGCCCCGGCCACCAGCATCCACCTATCAACTCTGATGTCTGTGTGATCAGTTTAAACACTGTAGGTCCTTTTCTGAGTCGCTGCCAGTCACCTTTTCACCTGCCTCACACAGCGCTCCTCTAAAACAGGACATAATCAATAAAGACTGCAGACTGCACACTACTGCTGAGAACACAGATAACAGCAAATACCATCAGTTCGTTGTGGAAATGAGGTCCTTGTACATTTGCCAAGAAAGCAGTTCCATTAGAACAACATAAGTGCTTTGTTTAAAGCCACAGCAGTTGGTAAAAGAGAGGCGAGGAAATTTATGCCCATTCAGTCCACACATGTGAAACCTCCTGGTTTGATCATTCATCACTGCTCTTTCTGCTGCCTGTTATCTCTGATTGATGGTCATTAACTTCCAGTCAGAATCTCCTCTACATGGCTGCAGTGTCTTTGTCCACATTAATGCCGCAGCCGTGCAACAGGTCTGAGCGTCTTCTTGAATTTGTTCTGATTAAGAACCCTCTTCTCTTCTGTCACTCAGTATTACAAAGACAGGAGTTTGCTGGTTTGCCATAAAAGCCTGCACATATTTTCATGTTTTTTCCCCCTGCCAGTCAAAAAGGGTTCAAGGAATTTTTAATTTCAAGGATTTGCTTTGATCGCACCGGTTTGGACGTTTTCTCTGCCGTGTCCCTGAGTTTGGTCTTGAAAGGCTCTGACTGTAAGATGGAAGCCCAGTGGAATGATTGCAGACAGGTAAATCAGCATGGATGCATGATGGATTATACAGTGACAGCATTCATTGAGTGTGCTGTAAAGGTGTTTGCTGCAGAGACGTCTAATTCCACTCCTGAGGCTTTCCAACCGATCCCTTGTCATAATTCGTTCTCTGCCGCGCTAAAGATGCTGACAATTTCCTCTGCTTCTGCTTATTTTACTAGATGTACCTGCTAGGATTTTTTAAAGCAAATTTCAAGTAATAGTTGCACTTGGACATGAGAGGAGCTCCATGTGACACTGCTGTCATTAAAAAATCAAGATATTCACGAGCACAGATGAGTGAGAACCCTTCTTTTGTCCTCCCTCCCCCGGAACAAGACGCCTGTTCGCTCCAACCACCCAAGTAATGACGCCCCCGTGACAGGTGAACAATGCAAATATGGACATTCATTTCAGGATACAGTTGCCATGTGACTGGGTCGTTCCACATAGAGGTCAGAGAAACAATTAAGGGACTTTAATGGGAATCATTGGGGAGTGTGAAGTGGGAGGGCTGCTGCGGTAATGGTGCACAGTGCTGGAGTAAAGCTGGTGTCTCAGAGCCAGTTAATAAACAGTTTTATATCTGATTCACTGGTGTTTCTCATTGAGTTTCACAGGCTGGTTCTCACAGTTTGAGTTTCATGTCATATAACGCTTCAAACTAAATGATAGCAAAGGAATGAAACGTGGCAAAAAAACTGTGCTGACTTCCACTTTCTGTGGATGGAGTGCTTCTCACTGCTGTTTGCCAAACAGTTTGTACTTTGGCCTCGTGCTTTAATTCATCACTTTCCGTGGGCGGGGAGGATTTTGTTCATGCCTGACATCACAGTTTTTCTGGGGCAAATAGGGCAAATATACAGCAGCACAGGGGAGGGGAAAAAAATCAGCTGCAAATTATAATTTATGCCGACAGGACAAATATATTTTTCCGTGAAGCCATTGCGTCGTGAAGCGTTAAGAGGCTGGCATGTGATGTTTGATGTGGGAATGTGCGAAGGGAGCAGTCGTGACAATACAACAAGGGAGAGAGAAAGACAGAGCGACACATGAAGAGAAGGAAAGAGACAGGACGGCTCTGTCGCCTTTCCCGCAGACTGTTTTCCCTGACGAGGCTGTATCAGCAGGATGGTCATCTAATCAGCCTTCACAGTGGGACAACTACATCAGTTAGCATCAATGATAAATCATATTGACAGCTATTGCCTGACAGAAGGGGGGTAATGATAGAGGAGGGAATGTGGAGCTGCTGAAAAATAGACTGAAATTAAGGGGAATTAAGAGGGAGAGAAGAGTGATGGACACATTCAGGGGAAGGAAAATTTCTAAAAGAGAAGAAGCACATTCAGGATAATTGCATGAATATTATCTGTTCACTTACTGTGCTTGAATTCTCCCTCCCCCTCTTTCCCCCTGTCACCCATTTCACCACTGCCACCTCACCCTCTGTACCCCTGCCTCCACTCTCCCAGCCTCCCAGCCGCCCACACTGTGCTTGCTACCAGCACTTAATGGGTGCAGAGGAAAAAAAAAGATGGGAAGTATTTATAGATTCCATTGAGCTGGTGTTTTGCATGACTAAAAAAATGGAATTCAATAGCAGGCTATTATTCCCCCTTCGCCTGAATCCTGCAACCTGCAATCTATTTTTCTGGAATTACAGTGCGAGGAGAAGAAATGAGTTGACTCTGTGAACTTGGGAGATGGAAGGAGAGGACAAAGAAAGTGAACATAATGAGAGAGAAGGGGATGTTGGAGGTGGAGGGTGGGGGGTGAACCAGGGTGTCGGCTCACCCAGGAGACAGATCCCGCTCCATTATTGATGAAAGTGAATGGCAGAGGGTTTCAGGGAGGCCTGGTTTCGGGCCATGTCTGCTTGTCGTGTAACATTAATTGACGAAGCCTTTGCGGTGGCACAGGCACCCGTCTATCCGAGGGTGCCGTTTCAGTTTGCCCCATGATTTATTTACAGGGACACTCCACTGAACAATCATTGGGGTGATTCAGGCTTAGCTTGTGGCCTCTGTGCTGTCGTGCCCTGTAAAAGTCACAGCTGTTTTCACTGTAGAATAGCAGGAGGAAGGAGGGTAAAAGGTCAGTTGTTGTTGTAATTTTGAGGAGTTTAGTACATGTATGAACAAAGTGAACTGACAACATCCATTATCGCTGACTGAAACAGTAGCTTTTAGCAGCAGAGTTTCCTCACTGGTGAGTAAGAGCGACCTCCACTTCTTCAACTGACGGAAATACTATTTCCTGGTTCAACTTTGCCGAGACACGAGTGTTGTTTGAACAGATCTGAGTCCAAAAAACTATTCTGCGTCATTCTACTGCTTTTCCTGTGACAAGAAAGAGGAAATGATTGCAGTTTATAATGCAGTTTTTAATTTTTAAACGAATAAAGAAAAACAAAGTTTGATGCCGTGAACGTTAGCCAGCTAACTTAGCTAACATTACTGGAAAAAGTGGGGCCACATCTTTGTGTTTCAGTCATCAGCCCAGCTAATGTAAATAAAGCTTGCCTTAGCTAGCTATCTTCAGCCAGCTAAGGTGAAAATAGATGGTCGTATCTTCACTATTTTGGGAGAGCACTGAAAAATGACTGACTGACATAGCAAAAAACATCCTGTAAAGCCTAATATAAGCTTATATCAAAGATCACGGTTTGGGATAAAATAAGTACTTTGTTAAGGTCACAGGACCTTTGTTGACTCATCCATCCACCCGACCCCTACTCATTGGGAGGATAATCCGAAAAGAATACAGAAGGCCAATAAATCAGTCATCAGTCCTTGAAGACTTTTCTCTTGACACATCAAAACATGGTGTCAGACATAAAGTGTGGCTAGTTTACCTGAGTTTTAGAATGTACCATATTCTGGCCTTTTGTGGCTGGAGAGCAGAAAAACAATCATGGTTGGTGAAAACTGCGACTGTAGTCGGTGTGTTTTTCACCATCTGCCACACGAAGCAGCAACGACCCAGTTTCACAAGTCTGATTAACTTTCCCACCTCTGATAAAAACCCTTCTATTGGAAACATCTGCATTTGTCCAACCTACCAGTTAGCTCTCATCCTTGAAGCCTTCATCCGCTATCGGCCATGCAGCAGATGAGACAGTCTCACACAGGGCTGGTTTTGTATTGAACAGAACACAACAGGTGGAATCGGCAACTGACTTCAAGGGCAGCTCCACCAATTTAACACATCAAAGTGTGTTTCCAGGTGTCGGCGTTGAATACTGCAAGTTTGGAAATGAGAAACGTCTGGAGGTGTGGAGTTAGAAAGAAACCAGACCTCTGTAGTCTGCTCCTGATCTCTGCTAGAGGCTAGCAGCCCCAGGCTTTGTTATCCCCTACTAGCATAACACACCTGCATCTCTGACCAAACTGTCGACTGTTGAGTTCACTGTTGTTAAACTGTCCATGGTGAGTTTTGTAGGAGTGCAGTGTTGAATGTGTGGAGTGCATTTTGAGCTTAGTGTGAAACTGAAGACAGCCTGCTGTATAAATGGTGTCACCTCCTGATGTATAAAAGTGAAGAAGCTACAAAGTCAGTGATTAAAAACCAGAAAAGCAGTTTGTAATTCACACCTTCAGTGGTAATGTAGATGTGTAAACGTGATATATTCACTCTAAATATTTCCTATAAAAAACATCTGTTTAGCAGCACTGTTGTTAGTTGATACAGTGATGATTCAGCCTGTACCCAGTTTATGTGAGTTAGTACACGAGCTATTCTCAACACTGTTTACTGATCAGAGGCGATGCATTTTCTGTTTGCAGAACCAACAACTGTGGTTGGTTTGGATGAAATATGAGAGGGCAAAGCACCGATAAGAAGCTCTGCACTTCATCCCCGGCTCTATTTTTGTAATGGTGCAGGCGTGCAGGATGTGGCTTCTTTTTTTTGTCACCTTGTGGCCACAGTGACACTGTGTTGGAACCAGGGTGTGATTAGGAGGAATACATTAATCAGCCTGTGTAGGCTCTGACATGAGTCATGATAAATCAGATCACTTCTTTTCATTTCCTTTAACAGCAGACAGAGCTACCACGCTCTCACTATTTTGTGACAGAGCAAAAATCCACCACAAAAGATTCTCAGCCACAAAAGCCTCTCCCAATGGGACTCTGAAGTAAATATATGGTACCTTAAATTAAATTGCCGTGGGAGGGAGATATCGCATTTGGCTACATGTTTCCGGATCCTAAGAGAACCATCTCACAATGCAGGAAACTGTTCAATGATACTGAAGGAGAAGGATGGTGTTTGCCAGCCTTCTAACTCTGTGAATCGTGATGCATATTGGCAGTTCTGCGTTGGATGATAATTATTAAAAGCACAGCCAGCAAGGATAAAGTGTTTAGAATGGAAAAAATGCTTATTTTTAAGTTTTAGGATCTGCTGGTGTCCTCGGTAAAGCCATGAAAATACCACGGAAAAATGACAGCTTCCTCTGCCATGTAACTCTGACTGATTGTTCTCATGTACCAGACACCAAAATTACCCTGCACTGCTTGATCATTACTGACACACACTATATTGAACCTTTGGCTCCCCAGTGGCACATTCACCATGACAGTCGGTTACCAAAATACACAATGAGGGCCGTCAAGAAAATCAGGCTACAGTTTGTGCATCTGGCAAAAATGTCTCTGTGAAGCCCACCGGTACTGTCACAGAAATAGAAGCCTGAGTGCCCTTACAGACAGATCTGCTGGTTGATTTATGTGCTGTGTTCTCACCACCTCCACTACTGTGGTCGCAGAATCAAACAGAACAAATTCTCTGACAGTGGAAGCAAAGATATTTGGGTTGATCACAGTCGGCAATCATCCTCTCCGACTGATGAAATTCACCCATGGAAATGTGGACGTTTTTCCTCCAGAAGCCTGAAGTGAGCGTTCTGTAATTAAACATGCAGAGGAGATGGAAATAGCCCTCAGCTAGTGTCTGCAGGTTCTGCTTTCAGGCAGAGTCCAACCTCACCAAGCACTCACTCACCCACTGCTCATTAAGCTCATTGCTCAGAGTACAAGGTAACTTAGGCAACTTGTTTGTTTTTTTCCTTTCTTTTAATGAGTTTCTCTCGTCTGTTATCTGGATTTTGGCAGCTGGACAGAAACAGGACGATGTTCGAAGAGATGCACTTTTAAAAGTGGAATTTTGGCCAGAAAATATACAAAATCTAACATATCCCATGATCCCATCCTATGATCTGCTGGTGTGACTTAACCAAGCACTCAGGAGATCTTGGTATTTGTATTAGTAAGAAAATGCGATCTTAAAATTCCCTAACAAAGCTTATATTTTGCCAATGTGCTGTTTTAATTGAGCAGAATGAAAGGAGTGCTGAGGCAGCAGCATCCGATCACACTGTCTGGAGCAGGAAACAAATTGGTCATGCAAAACCAGCTCCTCTTCAACAAACGAATTAATTATTTATGGGCTTCAGTGGAGCAGAGAAAGTTAATTTATTGTTATCATTAGAAGAGTGTTCTGTTTGGGTCCATATGAGGAAGAATCAAGCTACAATTACAGGCTCTGCAGATTAGAGAGAACTTCATACGACTGTGGCAGACAGCCAATCTCACACGTCACAAGATTCCCCCGAACTTCACTGATGAACTTCAGGAAGACGTCGGACTAATAAATACATATTAAACAGGACAGGACGGCAGCAAAGAAACATCTCACCAGGGCACAATTTAAGTTGACATGTTGTTTTTCAGAGGGAATAATAATACTGGTATTTTTTATCCCTGCATGCACCCTGGAATACACTTCTACATTAATGCGCTGAGGTGAGAAGTTCAAGCATTTGAGGTCAGCACAAAAAAGATTTTCAGCTACTTTTAAGTTGCTTGTTAAACTAAAAATATCTGTAATAAATAATTTAGTAAATTAACTAACAACGTAAATGTTCCCCTGAGCTTTAAGAAGTGAGAAGTTGGACTAAGTAAGTCACTTATAACTTAGTCTTAACGCCGCTTTGACCCGAGCCGTGGGACCAGCTGTCAACCTGCACATCACTGCAAGTAACAGTTTACATTAGCCATGACAGGAGTCACTTTCATATGGAAGAGAATGAATGTGACATTTGTTCGTTCAGAAGGTGTTTTTACTTTAACAGATTGTTGCTTTATGTCTGTTTTATGGTGATAAACATACTGACAGACTCTCTCTCTTCTACTGACGAATTTTCATTGTGTTTGTCATCTAATAATAACACAAACAGTAATTAATAGTAAATCTATATTCACATTATATCCCATTTCTAGCAGATGTTCTTTCTTTTAATCATGGCTGTCGTGGGTTTGATATCTGTAACCACAGGATTATTATTGTAGCCATGACAACAAAGGTCTTCTAACCTCATCAAATGACAGTTTACCTGTGGCGTATCTCCTGCAGCCGTCAGAGGACTTGTTGAGAACATTTGAAGGTTTTTATTAAAGTAATAAGGTTTCATGACCCATTTTCTTTGCGTTCATGGTGCCACAGCAGAATATCCTGATGAAATATGTCTCCAACTGTCAAAGTTGTTCGTGACAACATTATGGGAACTGTGGAAAAACACAGAAGTGTTATTACCCTTCTCTCAGACTGGCTGCTGTATCTGCTCATTACCTTTGGGCAGCCTAATCAACTAAATAACTTTGATTTGCAAATGTTTACTCCTCCACAGGAGCAAAGAGCCGTAACACCAGGGACGTGGAGTGAGGATCCCATTGTTTCTGATTAGGAATTCATTATTTGCTGCCCGTCTGCCTCTCTGCCCAGTGCACGGGCTGATTAGCAAGCCGAGGAAGGATAGGTAATGACGATAACACTAAACTCAATAGCTGTTTTATAGGCAGCGGTGCTTTATGATGCTTGCACTAATTGCTGGTGTGATTAGTGAGGTGTCTGTGCCCTCTCTGGTTGCTCAGGCTGTCCTGTGAACTGAGCTCCTGCAGACCGGAGCACAGGGGAAGCGTGGGCGTGCGCCGGATCGTTACAGGAGGAAGACACAGGGGCATAATCGACTTCCCACTTTTTCTGCCCCTGTCAGCCCTTTCCTGTGTGCTGCAATAAAGACAAATTAACTTAGAGGCAATCAAAGGATTTTTTTTCTCTTGATCTCTTGGCAATAAAGTAATCTGTTTCTAACTGTCAGTGAGAGAAGAAGTGAGAGTCCAAATGAAAAAAAAGCTGATTTGATAACCTGAAATTTATGTGGGGGAAAAAACATCCCGTTGCTTTTTGCTTCTGAGCATCTTTTCTTTAATGGTCCCTTGAGCTCCTTATATAAAGGTGGATGTCCTCAGTCTGTATTTGTTCCTCCCACAGTGAAAACGTAGACGTTAGAACAGATGCTTCTGAAAGCTTTATGTGCGTCTGCCATTGAGTTTGACCTCAGCACTCGAGCTCTTGATGCAGGGTCATTGCTGCTGTGGCCGAGCAGACAGACAGAACTGAAAGTGAGATGACAGCAGCACTCTCGCTGAGGTTTTTGTTCAGATACATTTTCCTACCAGTGAGTTTGTATAAGTGAATTTGCATGGATTTCGGGCTGTGTTTGCATACTTCTCCGTGTGACCTTTAGCTTGGTTCTCTTCACAGACGTCTGTTTCCTTTTCGTCTCTAAAGATCTCTCTCTCTCTCTCTCTCTCTGCCTTGAGTTAAAATTGCAGTGTTTATATAAGATTCATCACATATTCTTTCTCTTATATAATCTATAAATTGTACACAGGTAACTTTACATACTCTAAACACTCAACGCATGAGTTGTAGATTCAGCACCGGTCGGCTGTGTGTGAAGTATTTACGTCAGGGATCATGTCGTCCACTGAACATGAAGTATTTAGCTGTTTCTGCAGCAGTGTGGGAGTGAGTGCAGGCATCGGGGGGGGCTGTATATTTATGTATATTTGTTTTTAAGACCGCTCTGTGTGTTTCTGCTCCTTGACCAGCTGAATTTCACCGTCTGGGATAATAACGTTTCCCCTGACCTTCTCAGATCTGTGTAAATATCAGGACTGTGTCTGCACAGTCACTGTGGTTGTTCATTCTGATCTGCACTGTGAACTATTTTAACCATCTGGACATAGCTGCATTGTAATGTAGTTACATCCAACATTAGCTTTCATTTGGAGCCACCTGGTGAACATCAATCCAACATTTAGAGAAAAGCTGAAATGACATTATTCTCCTGTCAGACCAAAACAACATCCACAAACCTGTAAATCTTAAAGAGATAATATAAATATAGGACTAAAGATGACTCCACTTGTTTCCAGTATTTTTCATCTGTAGTTTTAATCAGGGTAAAGACTTGTTTCATATGTTCCTGTTGTACATGTGTCAGCGTTGTGGTTTTAAGCCTCATTTTTATGATGCACTTTTTATATTTTGGTCCTTTTCAACTACAGATTTTAACTGGATGAAGGTTTTCAGCTGTCAGATGTCTGGATCTGAAGTTATCAGGGTTTAATCAGTTTGTTATGGAGAGGAGGAGAGCGGTGAAATCCTCCACTACATCAACTCTGTCTTTTCTTATTGTTTTTAAAACACCGTCTATTTGCTCCACATGTTTAATTAATATGAGTTTCCACATTCAGCAGCAGATTTATCCACCTCTGTGTTAGATTCAAACAACCTGTGTCATGATTCTTACAGTTGAGAGCTTTAAATATCTAAATCTCATGTATTTACTCTGAGTTAATTTTATTAGTTTGCAGTTTGATGTTTTATAGTTTACGTCAGACCAGTGGTGGAAATGAACATTTGGTTTGATACTGAGCTCCCTCCATGTGTCTGTCCTTCAGATGCTCGCTGTTAGCTTGGCTGGGAGGGTTGAAGAGCGTTCCAGCTTTTCCCTCTGTCTCTTTGTCTCTCGCCCTCGCTCTCTCCCTTTGATGTGTCGGTTGAGTCGGGTTGGAGTCGGGCAGGCAGCCACGTCCATCAGCTCCATCCATCAAGCAGTGGGCCGGGTGGCAGAGAGAGGATGACGGGCAGCAGAGAAGGGGCAGATGTTTCGCAGGAACTGATATGTGTTCACGTCCACGAGGGATGTCATTACGCGGCGGACAGAGAAACATGTAGCTGATTAGCGGCTTATTAAGTCAAGGACACTGGCTCGCAGTAACACACACCTCTTCCATTCTGGCTTGTGGTGCTGATGGCGTGCCAGTCACTGAGAACCTGAGTGTGTCAGACAGATAACCTCTCTCTCTAATTAACCGCTGCTCTGTTCCTAAACTCTGATAAACCAAAAAAAAAAAAAAAAAAAAAGCTCTGGAATAAAAGCAGCTTTTTGCCATTTCATCTGTATTTTCCCTGTGAATGCCTGAAGGGGAGAACTCAGACGTACAGAAGGTTTGTGGATTTATCTCTCAGAGAGCCCACACTGTGTTGTGCTAAGTAAATAAAGCAGCGTCTCCCTGAGGGCGTGTAAGGATTGTAGGAGTTGAAGAAAGTGGACAGTTCAGCGGAGAGAGGGCTCTAGTCCTGATCCAGGACAATGGCTAAATTGGTAATGTTGAGAATCTCATCTGTGCCCTGTGTCTTCTCCTTTAGGTGGATCTCCTGAACAATAAGCCCTGCCATGTGTTGTTAGGATGTGGATTTACTACAAATCACATCAGCCTTGTCCTTTCTTTCCTGTTTTCTTCCATTTCTCCTCCACTTTTTACCACTGTACTGTATACTTTATATTTATGTTTAATAGAGTATAGCTTACTGCGCCATAAATCGCAGCGATGTGTGTCTGCATTTCATGTGTTTTGAGTGGTGATAGCAATAAATGGTCTCAGGGTTATGACAACAGTGAAAAAATACAGGCAGTGGTGGACCATTTAATGGGCCTTGAGATGGTTTCACTCAAATATAATTCTGTTTCACCAACAATACACTGTTCTTTGTGAAAGAGAGATGATGTTTCCCAGGACAGTGCTGATACATGGAAACAGAACTAACCTCATGTCAGTCAACAGATTTTCAGAAGTGAACCTTATTACAACCTGGGTCTTGTTTTTATCATTTCATCCTTGTTGTATATTTTTATTTGAGCCTGGACTGGTTTTAGTCAGTGTGTTTACATGCATTTAAAAACCAGGTCACTCAGAGAAACAGGGTTACCAGGTAATCACCTCTACATCCACTGTAGTAACCTGGTGACTGTAACTCCAGGTCTGTAATCAGATTACTCCCAGCCTCAGTTTGGATCTTATTTGAACTGTATGAATGAAGAAGATTCAGCTTTCTGACTGAGCTTTCTCACTAATTTCCCTGTCTGCAGTCTTGTGTCACACACATGTGCACTTGTAAAAAACAGATTAGAGACCAGGTTTCTCTAATCCCCCGCTGTAACTCCATAGTTCATACTGCACATGGTTTTCCTGTGCACCAGGGTCTCCACCTTTGTCTGCAAAACACCTGACCCCAATACCTGTCCCTGCAGGTGTTGGTCCACGGGACGCCGACTCTGTGTCCTGACCTGGCCCCTCACTGCTGAGCATCTGGTGGCCGGTCTGGCTCCAGGAGGGGGCCCAGGCCAGCTGCTGCAGGTCTGTCAGGGTTTGTGAATCACTCCCTTGCCCCTCCAATTTGCCATGGGAGACCCTACCAGGGGCAGTTGTTCCCTCCACCATGTTAAGGTGGCGATTCTTGGCAGGGGGAGGAGAAGAAGGATGGATGTGCTCTCTTTCAAGTGAAGATGACTTGGCCAAATGTAGGCTTCTTTCTCCTTATTTCTGTCAGGAATGACGACTAAAACCACAAACTGTATAAAAGAATTTTGCTTTAACTTAAACCTAAATTAGACTTAAAAGAGATGAGCAGAGCTTCATGCAGCGTGCACCCAAACCTCCCCGCCGCCCGGCTAACCTGTCATTTGCATTATCAAAAACAAGCCGGCACGGAGGGAGACGTGCCTTGTAGTGTTTTTCCCCTCTCCTGACTGCCTACTAGTTTCTCTCAGTTATCTGTGCCGTCGGCTGGCAGTGGGAGCCGACTCGCTCTTGGTTTTTCTGCCATCTCTTCACAACGTGTCAGGTCCAGTTTAGCACTTGAAGGCAGGATGTGTCAGAATCGCAGCCCTCTCTCTCTCTCCGGGCTGTCTCACTCCCAAGGTGAGTCAGGCCTCGTCACCGCTCCTATAGAGACATAACCCATCACATGGCGCTGGTCGACGGCCAGCAGTTAATAGCCCTGTCGTGATTTGTCAGGGAAAATACTCATCTGCTGAAGAGTGCAATCACTTAGAGCAAGGTTAGAGTGTTTATGGGTTGGAGGGGAGGTGGACGGTCAAATGTAAATCTGCACAGTCACGGCATGTTTGGGCCTTGGCACAAAGTGGGCGAATAAAATCCTAAATTGATATTGACAGCTTTGGAGATAAGAGTTCAAATACAAACACAGTTAAAGCTGCGAGTACAAGACATGAATATTGTCAGGAATAGAATCTGCGGATGTGCTGTGGTGTCACCGAGACAAATCCACGCACATTCCTGCACAAGTCAGTGACTTTCTGTTTGTTTGTCCTCTCTCTAGAACGAGTTCCTGGCAGCCACGACTGAAAAGGACATCTTTGCCCATCTGGGTCTCGAGTACATCGAGCCTTGGCAGAGAAATGCGTAGGCCTGCTCCTCCCTTGCTGGATGATACCCTCTGCGTACATCAGTGTTTATCCCATCTGCTTGCCGTTCTGCGGCTCTCCTGTGATTCACTTTCAAACAGCTTTTGATTTCCATACACTTTTGTGTTGTTGTTGCTATTATTGTTGTTGTTGTTGTCTGGATTACATGCTGCTGTATGATTCATAATTCTTCTTATTGTCTGCTAGCGAGTAAACAAGCTCCTTTACCATTCACGGCTCGCCTGTCTGTAAGTGTTGTCTTCATAGGCAGGACACAAAGACAAATCAGTCAGAGTGTGCGTCGCCTGGGGTGCCTGCGAGGTGCAGAGGAGAGAGAGAGGGAGAGTCTGAAAGAAACACAGAGGGAAGCAGAAGAGAGAAGGGGGTGACCACAGAGAGAAAGGGAGGGTGAGGGAGAAGGCAGGAAGCGACGGGGAAGGGAGCTTTTGTTGAGCAAAATGTTGTAATCAACCTCCTCCTGGCAGGAAAGTGCTCGGCGTGAAGCTGAGCCAGGTCTCCGGGGAATTGAGAGGCGGGTAATGAGCTTCAAACAGAGGAGCGTTCCGCGTCGCCATTTAGCCTCCATTTAAACCTACGTCCACTGGAGATCATTTAGCTGGCATTCCGCTATCCAAAGACCCATAGCCTCCACTCTTGTTCCACAATGAATCCCCTTCCCCAGATGCTCGGCTGAAATTAGAGGCAATCAGCTGCACCGGGAAATCATGAAGAATTCAGACGGAAGGTAAATGAGTCCACTAACCACATGGATGGATCTGGGCGTTCAGAGCGACTCTGGCTCCAGTGCAGAAGGCATCCATTATCTTATTGCTTTGACTTTGGCTTATGTTTTATGTATGATGGTTGTTTACCAGGATTTGTGTCCTTATTTTTCAGCTGTACGGTGGCTCTGTAGGACGAGGATCCACTAATGAAGAAACTTTATTGATCCCTGCGGGCAGTTCGGGTGAGTCTGACTTCACTGGTGACACGACCTGCCCTGCTGTCTACACCCCAACCCACTTTCCCATGATGCTCAGCCTCTGCTTTCTCCCATGGTGCCTCAATGAGAGCAGAGACAGATGAGAGCAAGGCATTCTAGTGAATCACCCTATTTAAAGATCTTTAAGTAGAACAGTCCGGCACTTTGAGGACTTGACCCGGGCCTCCTCCCTCCACCCTTTCTTCTTTCCCCCTCTTGGTCTCTGTCTTTCTCTCTCTCTCCCGCTGTGCTGCTCTCTCTCAACCTCGCTGACACAAAACAAACTTTAAAGGCTCTGAGTTGCAGTGTTAACCAGATGGAGCGAGCCCCGACACCCTGCTCTCCTGGGTCATCTAATGTTTCCACTTTAAAAACTTTCTCTTTTTTTAAAAAACCAAAAAAAAAAATAGGAGATCTCTCCAGAGTAAAATAAAATCAAGCTGACCTCAATAAATTTACATTTGTCCTGCTCTCTTTTTCCTAATTGTTTTTCAAGTGCGAATGGGATTTCGACTTTCACATTAAATATTCAGCAGTGTAAAGGGATTTAAAGGCTGTAGCACTCAATTTAAGAATTCACACATTGTTGTTTTGGTCTTAGAGAATCTTAAACTGTTTGTAAAGCTGAAGAGCAAAGAATTAAGCTCAGTAAGGACAAAACATTTAATCTCCTATGGAGTGATACATTTACACGGTGTCATGGATTATTAAGTGAGAGCATCTTGTCTTTTAGTTACTGCATCTATACTGCAGGAGATTACCATGAATACAGCTGATTACACTGGAGCACTTCAACACTTAACCTCAGTGAACTCTGGTGATTTCTAATTATCATACAGACAATTGATTTGGAGAGCACGTTAATAAACTTTACGCACAGTTATAGTCTCACCACACACACTCAGACCCCGTCTGTGTTAACACAACGTTTTAACTCCTCCAGCCATTTTGATTGAGATTAAAAGAGCGACATACAGAGGATGATTGACCGTGTTGTCCAGTAGCATCATTAGCTGCAGGAGTCTGTCGAGCTGTGTAGCACAGATTATCATACTGAAAGGACAGGGCCTCAGAGTCCCAGGTGAGGTTTGAAGATGGTTTACAGAAAAACAGTCAAGCTTTTGTTGTGTGTGTGTGTGTGTGTGTGTGTGTGTAGGCATGAAAGAGAGAGCAAGTACACACATACACTGCTGTAGGTTAACAAAAAACGTCCCCAGCAAAGTTAAAAACAAACCTACTCCTCTGCTTTGCCTCTTCACGTCCTCTGACTTTTATTCGACTGTTTGAAACTCAGAGTCACTGAGTGCCTACCAGTCCTCCCTGATGTACAAACACTAAATATTTGGTGGAGAAAATGATTTAACTTCTATTGACTCATTACTGTACATTTCAGTGTCACCCTGAGAAATAGTTCAACTCTAAACCCTCAGATCGAACTCATTTGTTTATTCGTCACTCGCAGCCAATCACACGTGGCCATTCTCTATGCAAATCACTGGCTCCTCGCAGTCTGGCACAACACTTTTTTTGCATGCTTGATGTCTGAGGTCTGACTGAGATGACAGATGTGTGAATATATGAAAAATTGCTTGCAGGAATTTGCATAAAAGTGCTCGATGTGCTGACAAAAAATGTATTTTGCCATCCAATCAGTTTTCATTTCTACCTATGCAATCATTTCCAATCCCCAGTTTTCCCTCACTGACATTCCAGCACCAAAAGCCTTCAATCATCGCTGTCTGACACCCATTCTTTTAACTCTGCCGGATCCATCATGGCACAGGAGCTTTATATTGACACCTCGATGGTCTATAGCAGCCGGGTCTCACTCATTCTGTGTCTCGCAGCATCGCAGCCTCACTCCTGACCTTTTAACAAGCATGTGCACAGGGACGCGTTTATGGATGGATTACTGACTGACCCCCCCCAGGCCTCTGAGCCTGTTCCTGGCAGACTTAATCAGAGCCTGTGTGTAAAGTCACTGTTACCATTTGTTACTGGAAAGTCAACAAAAACGACTGCAGTGAGACGTAGAATGACCATAAAGAGACGCAAAGTGGTTACAAAGAGGCACAGAATGACCATAAAGAGATGCAAAAGACCACTTATATACTTAGAAACTCTTTACACCAAAAATAGTGTTTATATGCAGGTTTTTTAAGTAGTAGTTTAATAAGTAGTTTTTCTGGTGCATCATGTGCAACCTCATGAACGCACCAGAAAACAGGTTTAGTAAAGGTTGTCTCACAGCTCGTCCATGGATACACTGCAGCATGAGATGGCGTAAGGTCTTTCTGCAGCTCTGACAATTTGTCACTGAGGATAATATGAGGTTGATTGAGAGAGCTGATGATACGGGGACGGTTTGCATTGATAGGAAGTGCTCAAAGATTAATGAGTGGCTCTTTGAGGAGGACGCATGGACCTGGGGGAACATGCATCAGCCATAAAGCTGCCCCAGAGACGCTCTGGAGGTGGAAAATGAAGTGTCACTCCTCTCAAAGTTATGTGACAAAAGGTCATCGATGAACGATGAGTGAGTAAGTGTGTAATGTGAATAATTGCGTGGACACATCACTGAGAGGTGAGAGAAGCATCTGTGAATGAAATGCCAAAAAGAAGCAGAAAGCTAGATCAGTCTGATTATTCTCCAAACCATCAACGCAGCGAAGAACATCACAGTTTGAGCCACTGGCATATCTATCCTTTCATGTCAGCCACTGAAAAGGAGAGGACCAAAATAGATCGGGACCAAACACTGATAACGTCTGAGCCGAGCTCCTTCAGCAAACTTTTTCTTGTATTGTATCCGAAGACAGTGATTTATTGGCTGTGCTGTAGGGGCTTGAATGCATGTGTTGGGGCCAGTCAAAGCCAATGGGGGAAGGTGACAGAATAAGGACACTGTGTATCCTTGCCTCTCAAGGCCTGTCACAACGTCAACTCAGCCGGAGAGAAGTGAAGGCGACGCACGGCCGTGGCCGGCTCTGAAACAAAAGAACAGAGAGCGAGGAGGAGACTGAGCTCTGAGACGTCGGCGTTAACCAGAAACAAAGACTCATCAAGTTCTCATTGTGACCCTGTCACCACCTATGGGCTCTGCACAGATCTACTTTTGTTCACCACGTTAAGAGAGCTGCAAAATGTCTCACAGGCACAGTATGTAAATCTGTCAAAGGAAAAAAGAGGAGGTGCTGTTTCATTTTCATTCTGCAAAACACACGGCCTTTTAATTTGCTTGGAAACACACACGTGATGTGTGTGATCAGTAGAGATGTTCTTCATGGATGTCACTGTGACTTTCAGACTCATTCAGTCTGACGACTACAGAGTGATGTGTGTGAGAAAAATCACACACACGCACAACAAACTTTAATTTGGGGTGACCTGCTCGGCTCATGATAAATGACCTGCATCCCTGAATTCGAGGAGGGCGGACAGTTTCAGGGAGTGCATGTCCTCCTCCACAGGTGGCCGAGGAATGAGAGGAAGAGAGGAGGAGGATGAGGAGGAGGAGATGAGCCATCTGCTGCAACATGTCACCACGCTCCACTCCTCCCTCTGCTTTCTGCTCTGTGGCAGAGACAGAGTCCGAGCTGTTTGTATGAATGTGTGTGCACTGTTTTCTTTACAGTGGTTGTATGGTTGCATGTACATGGCACAGCTGTAATGGAAATTGTGCAGTGTACTCCACCTCCTGCATGGTCTTACCTGTCTGTTGGTTCAGACCATGGTCATCTCTCACCTTGACCTCTGCACTTCCCTTCACACACAGTGAAACACTTGGAAATGGTCAGTGCTGCGTCTGGTCTCTGATCAGCCTCGAAGGTCACATGTCACTCTGCTGCTCATTGACCTCCCCTGGTTAAACATGGCCGCCTGAATCAAGTGCAGCGCTCTAACGCAGCCTGAGGAGAGAGAGCTCTGGGTCTGGACTCAGTCGTTCAGGCCTCTGCTCCTTCTCAGACACCGTGTTCCTCCGAGGATCGTCGTCTGGCATCACCATCCCTGCACACGAGCCAATCTCAGTTCTGGTTTGTGGAACCAGCTCCTAAGTCCTGTCAGACCTCCTCACACTTTACCTTATTCAGCAGATTTAGTGTTTAGTTCTCACTTCACGGTCTCCTGCTGCTCTGAAGCGTTCAGTGTCGTCCCTCACCTGTAACTTCCTTTGGATAAAAGCATCTGACAAATGAGGAAATGTAGATGTGAATGTAGTGAATCTCTCCAGCTTCATGTCAGTGCAATACTGAATTACTGACAGACCTGTTAAAGAAAGGCGTGTACAATGCTAATGTCACCACTCTAACAGTGTGTAGTGTTGATATTTACTGTATCATCCTCTGAGAGTTTAAGACTGAACTGCATTCATACAGACAGAGCCTGTTCTTTTCCTTGAGAGTTTCAGGGAGCATGTGTGTGTGTGTTGCTTATCAGTATCACACTCTTTGTCCACTTTGCTTCTGTTGCTGTGCTGTGTGTGTGTGTGTGTGTGTGTGTGTCCTGCGGTCAGTCTGTTCATCTTTCAGCTATTTCTAACCCCCCCCGTCTCTCTGTGCTGAGTCCCAGTCTCCTCAGTTGCTCTGCCTGCTATTCCAGATGGACCTGCTTCCATATCAGGCTGCTAATGAGGCGGCGCTGTTCATTCTGTGGCTCTTTGAATGGAGGGCCAACCATTTAACCCTGCCCGGCGCCCACCCCGACCCCCATGTATTTTTAGGCTTCACCTCATTTCATGCTGAATAAACACCTACGTCTGGCCACCCTCGAGGGCCGGGCCACACGCCGCCCCGATGGATTGAGTAAAAAATGAAAACATAAAGCACTCGGCAACAGTGGGTTGACAATATCCCAGCAACGTATTGCCTTCAGCCTCTCTGGATAAACACACACTTGTCCATGTCACATCTGGAGGGTTACTCGACTGTTTTCTTAGTTTGTGCTCCATCTTGGATTTCTCACTTGTTAAAGGTGGTGCTGTGGAGTTTATCAGTAAATCCTGATATGTAGGATATTTGCTGTAAACTGAGATCATTGTCCTGGGTGACTAGGCAGCCTCTCTGCACTTCATTTTACATTTTTTCCTCCACTGGTTTACTTCAGTGTGCAAAATGGGAACAGCTTTGATTTTCCAATTAATGTAAAACTCATTTCATTTCCACTGTTATCATTGCATCATTTCAGACTTAGATGAGCTTAAAATTGCTTGTTGGTGGCTGTGAAGAGCTGCTGTGAACTCCTCTGTCCTCTTCATAACAGACAGAAAGACTCAGGCTGAACGTCTGAAGGTTCATTCTTGACCTTTGAAAATGGACTTTCTGTGGAACACGAGTACAAGAGCAAAGACCCTGGAAGGGAGACTGAATGAGCGCCGCCAACACACATCATGAGCTGCCTGCAAACATCCAGACCAAAGGCAGTGAGAGAACAAGGTGTTTGCCGTTTACCAGGAGTCAGTGGAGAACTGGAGAGAAGTCAAGCAGGCTGGTTTTAAAGGCAGTGGTGCTGACAGGGCTGAAGGAAGTCACTGCACCCGGCCTCAAATACTCCTGCAACTTCTCATTTCAGATCTTTAAATGGTGCCGAGTCTTTATGCTAAGCTAAGCTAAGCTAACTGGCTGTTGAGTGTAGCTTCTCAGACATAAAATGTAGAACTGCTCCTTTAAAGGAGACGACTGAAACCAGATTGAGGCTGTTACTGAACAGTCATGTGATCTCTTTTTTCATTAGCACTCATTGTGTCAATCTGGATGATTGCTCCTGTTTAATGGATTTAAAAGAGGAGATGGATGTTATCACCGGGTGATTCCCAAGGCATCTTTAATTGTCAGTCTGCCACAGAATGAGTCTCTGTCCTAATTTATTTGACTTAATTTATCAACACGCCGTCTTTCCGTTCACAGGAGACCTGCTACATTTCCTACATTTAAACACAGATCACAGGGTAAACCATTATATTGTCCGTCGACTAGAAAAACGCAGGTCTGGTCTGAGGCTGCAATCAAACAGGCAGAGCGATAAGGGATCAGACAGCCGGCGGCAATCAGCCTCCTCACACTTTCCTCTCATTCCTTCTATCTCTTTTTCTTTCTTCTTGTCTGAGGCTCATCTCCTTGCTGCTGCTGATTAGCATAGCAGCCAGAGCTGATGATATTTTGTTTGATGGTGAGTCCTAATGTTATCTTTGAAGAACTGAAATCCTTGGCTTTACATTTTCTAATGACAGCGTTTATAACCCATCTCTCTCTCTGTGTGTGTGTGTGTGCGATGTTTCCACCAAACAAAGTGCAGCCTGGAAACAGGAAGAACTGATGAGGGATGGGATCAATGGTGTTCTCTGATACTGATCCATATAGAATTCAGCAGCTCAGGAGACGTCTCCGTGCGAGGACAGGGATTTTCATTTGCACTTCCCTGCACAGCTCGGTACAGTCTTACTGTTAACTCTGATACCTGTCGCGTCCAAGCAGCAGCAGAATATCGATTAAGAAGATATTAAGATATTAAAGGCCTGGTTCACCCAAATACATCCAATACAGTTTACCACAAACAACACTGCCTCCTCTCCGACTCATAACTTCACACACATCTGGTTACAACTCTTTACCGAGCGCTAAAACAGAAGCTGTTCAGGTTTATGTTCTGTAACTGTTCATCAGTCTTCACCAGATTCTTTGTGCAGTCCTGATGTTCTACAGGTGTTTTTTTTGTTGTTTTTCTGCATGATCCAATATTGAATCCTGGCGCTGTGAGCGACTTGACAGAGGCGAGCAGAGAGAGGAGCTGAAGGTAAGGACCGTCTCCAAGGTGCAAATCGTCAGGGGAGAGATTCACTTTCTCATTTTTCATCCGAGCCTCTGCTCCAGCTTTTTAAAGAAAATCTCTCCGCGCTGTCACTGTCTGTATTTCTGCCTTTTCTATTTTCACTACTCGTTGACTTTACTTGAAAGCCATTCAAACACTAATTAATTAATCAGCTGCATGGTTAAAATATGACATTATGTTCCTGTAGGTATCTGTGTGAGGAGTATGAGAAAATGATGTATTATATTTTGTGATACAAACAGATGATTGTGTTGTGTTACATCCTTTGTGGTGAAGGCCTTGCCAGTATAAGGTGCAGGATAAAGCTTTTCAGCAGGAGGATTTGGCTGCACGTATTCACTGTCAAAGATGTTTTCACACTCTTTACAGAGAGAGGAACAGCTTTTATAGTATTTTCTCTGTGGCAGAAACCTTTCACAACCATAACAGTGTTTCCTTTACAAAGGCCCAATGTGCTCGTCTTGACTTCTATCTGTCATTATAAGCGTCAACAGAGCTTTGAACATTACAGGCCCTTGACTCTGGGTCTGCAGGCTACACAGTGACAGCTGGAGGTAATTCACTTTGCTTCATTTTGCTCAGTGTTAACGGCTCGTGGGATGATAACGGCAGCGCGAAAACTTTAATCATATTCCTCTGCCTTCAAGAGAGATATTGCTTTTTCTCACAGTTTATTGGGCGGGTAGGGGAGGGGTGTGTGTGTGTGTGTGTGTGGATGGTAGGTGTCATGGGCGGCCGGAGGACATGTATCATCGATCTGCTACTCGGGGCTTCCTGTACATGAGGTGGCATTAAAATGATCCATGGCCTCTTTCCCGGGCTAATACCACTGATATTGAGATATCACAACGCTGTTTTCTGTTCCTGGTAGCGGGCGGAACACGCCCACACCAGCAGAGCGTACACCACACACACACACACACACACACGTAACACAGGAGGAGAGCGTTCTTCCACAGGGGCTGAGGTGATAATCTAATAGGGACATTTGTTTTTGTTTCCCGCTCATTCCTCGAGCCTCCTCTCTCCTCTTCAAGCTCCGAAACAAAACCTTTTTGTCTGGGGCCTGCTGCCTCTGCTGCCTCTGCTGCTGCTGCTCTGCTGCTGCCTCTGCTGCTGCCTCTGCTGCTGCTCTGCTGCTGCCTCTGCTGCCTCTGCTGCTGCCTCTGCTGCCTCTGCCTCTGCTGCTGCTGCCTCTGCTGCCTCTGCTGCCTCTGCTGCCTCTCTGCTCTGCCTCTGCTGCCCCCCCCCCCCCCCCCCCCCCCCCCCCCCCCCCCCCCCCCCCCCCCCCCCTCCCCTGCTGCCTCTCCCCCCTCTGCTGCCCTCTGCCTCCTCTGCCTCTGCCTCTGCTGCCTCTGCTGCTGCCTCTGCCCTCCCTCCCCCCCCCCCCCCCCCCCCCCTGCCCCCTCCCCCCCCCCCCTCTGCCCTCTGCCCCCCCCCCCCCCCCCCCCCCCCCCCCCCCCCCCCCCCCCCCCCCCCCCCCCCCCCCCCCCCCCCCCCCCCCCCCCCCCCCCCCCCCCCCCCCCCCCCCCCCCCCCCCCCCCCCCCCCCCCCCCCCTCTGCTGCTGCCTCTGCTGCCTCTGCTGCTGCCTCTGCTGCCTGCTGCTGCCTCTGCCTGCTGCCTCTGCCTGCTGCCTGCCTCTGCTGCTGCCTCTGCTGCCTCTGCCTCCTGCCCCCCCCCCCCCCCCCCCTGCCTCGCCTGCTGCTGCCTCTGCTGCCTCTGCTGCCTCTGCTGCTGCCTCTGCTGCTGCCTCTGCTGCCTCTGTGTCGTATAAATAACAGTTGAACGACAGCAAAACAAGTGTAACACACACCATCTGGTTCTCCGCTGGTGTCAACCTCAGTCACAGAGACAGGCAGGAGCAGGAGAGTAGAAGAGGAGAGGGAGGGGATTAGATGATCAGAATGGCATCTCCCCCTCCTCACCTCTACAGTGATGCCACATGGAAGCCAACAAAGAATCATACTGAGTGTGTTTGTGTTTGAATCCAGCCTCACTCAGCTGAGCTGAATGTGAGGTGGAGGGTGTATCTGCAGGTGCAGCATGCATTATCTGCCATATGTAGAATCACTTCTGGCTACAAATCAGATGACTCATTAGAAATCAGTCCACATGCAGGACGTGGGCTGGAAGCGAGCTGCCCACATTCAGTAGACTTTTGCACATGAAGCTCTGAGGGTTCGGTCGTGTAGATGTCCTGCAGTCCTGGCAGACGATGCTGTTCTTGTTGATTTGTTTCTGCCCTGTTATCTCTGTTTTGGCTCCATCACGTTAAGATGTCTGGAAAAGGCCGGAGCTCATTGCTCCCCCTGCGATCGTCCTCTAATATATTTCTCTGATATCAGCCAGATAGTTTTTCATCACTTCCATGAACCCTGATCGATTCTTTGAGCAAAGCATGTTCCATTACCAAGAATTACTCATCCATCGATGGGCACGGGCGAGAAGGGATATTAATCAATGTAACCTTTGTAACTAACAACCTTGTTATTCTTTCAAAGCCAAACAAACTGAGAATTTAGCTTTGTTCAAGGCTCATCATTAAGAGTGGTGGAGAGCAGACATTATACACGGCTATTGATCACGGGTGAAGACAAACCTACACAGTCAATATCCAATGAGAAATGCTCCTTTTTATGACTGCATCCGTATCAGTTCTGAGAGATGGAGGTGGAGAACAACAACACAACACTTAGTTATTTACTCAAGTGTAGTTTGAGCTTTTATGTTCGACTCAGACTTAGACAGACTTTATTGATCCCTTTGGGAAGACTCCCTCAGGGAAATGAAGTCATGTTTGTGTTTAGAGCAAATTCAGATTCAAATCCTCATTCTTTCAGCTCGTAGGACTCCAATTATCTAATTTCATTTATTTATTTTTGCTAATGACACCATTCTGAACGTGGTGATTTGACCCTTTTAAAGGTCGTCCTGCTTGCTGGTTGGGTTTTTAAATCTTGTGACATAAATGATGTTTAATGACCTGTGAGGAGGGTCAGGAGTTAATAGGCAGCGAGGGCAAGTTCACAAAGCCTTAAAATGAAAATGATGCAGGAGATGCCTCGGTAATTAGGAGGAACTATTTCTGCATTTCACCCCTGAGTTATTTTTTTTTTTTAAATTGAGTTGTCAAATATTCACACACGACTGTGACCTCTGACCTCTTTGGGCCACTAAGCTGAACTGTGGCAGCTCATGACTGAGTTTTTACTCTGCAGATACGACTGAAGGAGAAACAGCTGCCTAAACCAACAGAAACCTTAGAATGAAAACATTCAAACTAAATGACTTTTAGATGTAGTTAATAAGTTAAACAGAGAGTAATGGCTTAGCTCTGTCATCACATCATACCTGACTGTCACTTACACAGATGATACTGTGAGTGATAATAGTGAAAGTGATAATCATGTTGATAATTTACAGGGAATGTAAGTGACACAGATGAATCATGCTGGTTACACAGTGGGGGTACAACATGCTAAGATTTATTTTCAACAGTGTGAAAGTTAAATCACATCTGATGAGCTTCTGCAGTCTGATTCCTCTGGGACTGCATGTATCCAATTAATACAGCTCCAGTGTCTGTGCTAATGAACGACAAATTCCTGCTCGTCGAGTGTTAATCAAACCACTCCCACACCACTGTCTCATCCACACACACGCCCCTGCAGACACACACTTGAAATACACCTACAGTCGTGCAGAGTGAATGTGACAGAGCAGAGGTGTGTTTACACGCCGTCGTGTTTCTGGATCAGACCACTGAGAGGCAGAGCGATGGGCCGGCAGGGAAATGATGGATAGGCAGATCAGGAGGGTGGAGGGAGACGAGACCTTGCACATGAGTGTTTAGTATACCAGACTCATAATCTTCAACAAACAGTGCAAACACAGAGAGTCAAATATTTATCCCTAACACCGTCCTCGCCCCCCCCCCCCCCCCCCCCGCTGTGCACTCTGCTGTGGATAAATAAGCTCTTATATTACCAGGGAGAACTGTCGATAAACTTTAATAACATGAAGGTCGGCTCATAACTGGATCTAATAATAATCTACCAAACCTAAAACACAAGATGGAATAACATTTTTTCGAGTGGTGTAGCTCAGTGGGGATTTGACTCCATCTCCTCTGATCATGTTTTGTCTTGTCCTGACGGCTCCTGAGTCTCTGTCCACTCAAGCTTTTTATTCTCTACAATCAGAAGCCCACTTCACAGCTTCAGTGTCCAGTAATTACACTGCGTCTAATGATAGAAACAGTTGATGAATTTGTATAAAAATCTAAATGAAGCTGCAGCGCTCATGATGTGAAAACACAGGGGCGAAGCAGACCTGTGTGTGACACAGCAGGACACAGACTTTACCGCCACGTTGACTTTGTCACATGATTTAGAGGTGAAGATTCATTCTGGTCTGCAGGTGGATTGTGTAATTGGATGGAGTTTATTTGGCACAGTGAGCGTTCAGTCTCACACTGCATCAAATCACACCTGTCCAACATTTGTACTGAGATTTTTTCTCTCTTTTACCAGATTCATTTTGAGGGAAATATAATTGTTGTCTGGATTAAATGTAGAGGCAGTGATTTTCAGAGTAAATGAGGTGGTGTATGTATCACACGAGTTGGATGGTGGATGTGCACCAGGACACCAGGATTCACCAGGGAGGGAGAGACAGTAGCTTTGGTTATATATTGAAAAAATAAACACAGGTGTGATTTTACAGCTTGGCAGATACAAGACGTTCATTCCACAAGCTTCCTCATCATGTTAACAAAATACATCATTCATGCAGCGTCAGTATTTTACTGTGTAACACTTGAAGTAAACTTAAAGTTCTGACTGAAATAAGACCATGGCTCATCTAATGCCACCTTTGCACAGACCACCACTGCTTCCTGTCCCGTGGAGGATTCTGCCCACGAGCTCCCTTTTCTCTGTGGGATTTGTTTTCCCCTCAGAAAATGAGACACAGCGAGCAGGATTCTTCCAGCGCACACAGCGAGAAAACTGACAGGTTTAACCTTGTTTGTAACAGTAGAAAAGAGTCTGTTTTTACTGCAGTGTAGAAGAACCTGTGGAAGACAACAGAAAAATACTTGGTAGGATTTTATTAGCAGCCAACGTAATCATAAATAAAATATCAGATGTAATAAACAGTTTTTGTGGCATGTGAATGCATTTTCAATAAGCCTGATCACTCAGTGATTTTGGCTGAAATCAGGAGAATGACTTTAATTCTATTTCTGCTGACACGAGACCTCTGAGAGGAGATCCTGATAAACAACACTAACCTCCTCTGCACTGTCTCTCACTGTGTTTATCTGATCTTAATGCGTGACAGGAGGGTCTCTCCAGCAGTCATTGTCTATTATGACTTTAATTCAACTGCAATATGCTATGTAAGTGGAATAATTACATCTCTGGCTCTCAGTCTGACAGGCATTAAGCTGTCCACAGCCGTTTGTTAGACCTCTGCTGGGCCTTTCGATGACAGCTCAAATTAAGTCGAGAAGATGGAAACTAATGGTATTTTTTTAATATAACAAGCGTATCTGTTTACTGAACATTCAGTGCCTTGTGTAGAAAGCACTGTGAGATTAAATAGCTTCAAGCCTCTTAAAAATCCCCTGCTTGCTTTGAATTAATCTTGATCAAATTGCTGTCTGGGGTCATTAAAATCTCCAAAGTAATTCTGCTTCTTCTGAGAGCCAGCTTCCGTTTCTACCACGCAGAACATGGGTGCATGAAAAGCTTCAATTGAAAAAATAATAGACCTCAGGAAGATTAAATTCCACATGTATGAACTCAGAGTGTGCAGACATGCAGCCGTGCAGCCTCAGGTCCTGCTCAGTTTGCAGGACAGTAGCTGTTAATCCACAACATCAAGTGTCCAATTTACAGAGGATGACAAGCAGAGAGACGTCGCAGCCAGACCAGAGCTGACACTTTGGTTCAGCTCCATCTTTGGGTTGAACCCTGCTGCCAATAGCAATTTGAGCAGATGGTCCTCCACCATAGAGAGAGAGTGCTTTCCCAGAGGAAATGACCCAATATTTGGCAACAGTCTCCGAGATGTCAGTTTGAACAGGACTCGTATTTCCTCTGGTTATTTTCACTGGATATCATAAAGAAGGTAAAAGGGCACAGAAATTTTACTGGTGTGGACACGAGCAGTCCTTAAAAATGACTGCCACAGCAGATTCAGACCGGACAGTTCTGCAGACATGCCCAGGTAATGATTACATCACCTCACCTCCACCTGCTGAACTCATCCTGTCTGAACAGAGTCAGCAAGTCAAGGCTTTTGGGGAATTACAAGGTGGTTCAGTTACAGTCTAAGTTGTACAACTAAGAATTTAAAACCCTCTTGATTTCCATCCGCAGTAACAGATGGCATGTAATGATGCAATTATTAAACATTAACTTCTCTTTGCACACAGTGAGGAAAGATAAGTGCATCTCTGGATCTCATTAGTTTCCATTATGTTCAATCAACGGTTAAGATTAGTTTAATCTCGTCAATTCCATTCATCAAGCGGCCATTTTGGTTCCGTTCCCATCAGCTTCATCTCCATGTTGACTGTCGTCCTGACGACAGAACAGCTGAGAGAATCAAACGTAGCTACAGAACAAATGTGAACAATCCTGTCACTCTCCCTGTGTGACGCTGCTCAGCTGCTCCTGAGAGGAATAACAACAAGGTTCATGTCCAGGTTGCTCTCTGCTCATGATGTCCAGGGGCCTGTGTACGCTGCAGGTGTTAGTCACGTTCCTGGACTTTCTGGAACCAGTTAAGTTCAAAGGTTGAGTTTGTGACTCATGAAGATCCGTCCGTCCTTACCTGTGTTTGTCGCCTTTGAACCACGCTGGAAGCCCAGGTGTTGGGCTTCCTGTATTTCTTGTTCATTCTTGCAAAGAGGAACTGATGTTTTTTTAAGCATGTGTGTGCTTCATGCACGGAAACAAAGACTGGCTCTTCACACCTCACTGACACGACCGTACACCTGCTGTCGCTGCAGCCTCGAAATGCTTTTATTAACATTATTGTCATAAGGAGATCAACTTTTCAGCTGCAGCAGGTTCTCAGTTTCATTTCATGCATAATTGGCAACTCACTGAGTGGCAAAATGTTTTTCAGCATAGGTATGAACAAAGTCAGTCCAAAAATAGGCAGTTAAACAACAGCTTTTTAACAACTTTTGTCATTTGGAATTTTAATTTCAATATATTACACCTGCATACAGTTTAGTCTGATATGAGAGAAAATCTTTTTCCCATAATTCCATCTTTTATTAACCCCTCTCCACCTGGTTCTGGGTCTCAGGTGTTCAGCTCCTCAGAGAGCTGCACAGGCCACAAACATATGGAAACATTCTCCTGGTCTGAGTATGTGACAGAATCAAAGCAGAGCAGCAAATAAAGAGTATGAACACAACTTAATCAGCTGTGTGTTTAAACCCTGTGTCAGTGACCGCTGAGCTTTCACTGGTCAGACAGTGTAAATCCTTCGGCAGAGCGTGGGTGAAGAAGAGCGTGCCTGCTCAGCAAACTCTCCCTAAAGGTAATAAAGAAGATTTCTCAGGGGTAATGGTGAAATTAGCTCATCACTGTAGGAAAAGAAGGGGCTCACATTATCTCCACTGTCTGCCTAATGTAGTGTGGAGAAGGCTCATGCAAATGCAGTGTAAATCCAGTTCTATGTTCAGTGGTCTCAGGCCTCACACTCCCTCCTTCCTGCTGCAGAGTGTGAGGCTTTAAATAAACAGGTGAGGAAAATTGCCTAATGTCTTTAACACTTGGACATGGTTTACTTCTCTGCATGATTTACCCTTGTTCCATCTTTACTAAGCCTGTCAGGGACAAACACAAGTTTAACCTGTAGGAAATTAGTCTCAGCCCGGAATTATTGATGCTGCTTTGATGTAAACACTCTTCTCTGAGGGTGTTAAAGATTGTTTCCAGGATTTACTGAGAGCTATTTCCTCAGTCCGTCAGCTGAAATTGAGTGTAATTATTGCTGAGGTTTCCTGCATCATACAGACTTCTAACAGGAGGGAAGATAAACAACGTCGGAATTTAAGATGCATTTTGCTCGCAGCCTTCACCCTGTGATCTCAGGACACACACACACACACACACACACACACACACACACACACTCATCAGAACACTGGCATCCTCAACCTGCCAGTCTTGTTAGGCATTCTGCTGCAGTCCTGATGCAGGCAGGGCTTGAGATCTTGACTGACCAGGATTACTCCATCCACAACAACATACACATCATTAAATCTTCAAAATATATGAATTATTCACAGCTACAAATGTTGTTGTCACTGCTGTGTATGTGTGTGTGTATAGAGCACTCTATGCATTTACAATAATAGCGGCTGCTTCAGGGGGCAGTAATGGCAGGGGTGAACGTATATGTTTTTATTTTTACTCTGCATCATAGAAACCAGATATCTGAATCTGAATGAACCAGAAAAACATCAGATAACATTTCATATCCACGGCTGAAAAATCAGCCATCAAGTTCAAGTTTTGGGTGTTATTTATTTATTATTTAAGATCTGAACACTCGGACACGCAGCTAATGTGTGGGTGAGGTTTCATCATGTCTGACTGTAACATCAGTGAATATCTTCACATGTTGATTGAAATGTTGCTGAATCTCGACTGTTGTGAGCTGCTGGGTCAGACACTGAGCTGCTGACTCTGTGCTGGGACATCAGCCTGTAGGATCAGTTATAAACCACAGATTTTATAGTTTCATCTGGAGAACTTGTTGCTCACTGAATCTTTCAGCCAGTACCTTTTCTTTGTGTTATCTTTAAAAGCCTTTGTTAATGCTGCACCAGAGCAGAGCAGAGGAAACCTGCTGATTAAAATCTGCTTCTATCAAGTTGGTTTTTACTTTCAACCCCTTTTGCTCCCAGAAAACTTTAATATGGCACTATTTCAGCCCAGCGCTGATGGTGATGGTGACACATCACCATCACCATCACGCTGAAACATCGCACAAATAAAGCTCGGTGAGCTTTTAGTGTGTGGTCGTACAGCCTGTCCTGCCCCTGCACCAGAGATAAAGCTCTGCTTGGGAGGAGTAAACTTTTCTCCCAGAACAAAGCAGAATTAATCAGAGCACAGTGTGACAGTTCTCAGTCTGATCTACTGGCCTGTAGCTGACAGTACAGAGATCCTAATCTGAATGACGTTAAGTTAACTTGGCTCTGGGACCATTGGAGGAGACTCAAAGCGAGAGACCGCTTCTCTGTTACATCTCAGCCACAGTCGTCACTTAGCAACTACGTGTCTTAAACCTTTAACCAGTGAGGGTTTGCTGAGCACATATGCTCTTTTCCAGATTTGACTAAAATAGAAATAAAAGGGGGGGGGGCTGTTATGGTCTCAGTCTGGGAGTCGATCCCAGTCCAAGGCTTCTCTTCACTGAGTCAGAGGACCATTCATTTTTAATGGAGGGGGCAGAGCAATGAGAGAAGTTGAGCTGATGCATCGAACTTGTGTTCGCAGGAACAGTCAGATGCACAGATCCACTGTGTTAAAGTAAAAAGGGCTTCTCTATACTGGACAGTGGTAATAGTGGCTTTGCTGTAGTGACACATGTAGACATCCAGAGCATCAGTGGAGACTGCAGCTGTCTGAGGTGTTTATTTATTCATTTCCTCTGTGTAATTCATATTTTCCAAGGTTGCAGGTCACTGGAGCATTCACAGCATTTGAGCTGAAGTCAGTGAAGCAATGCAGATGAGTTTCTTTGAATATTTGAATAAGTGCCATTGAGTTATGATGGCAGTGATATGAGATTCGTGTAACACATTCTACTTGACACAGATCTAAATAAATGCATCTTTCTCTGCTTTGTTAGATCAGTGTAATAAACAGAGTTTTATATTCTCTGTCTCATAAGGACGTTAGATTCACATGAAGGTGGACAAGTCTCTTTTCCATCAGAGTCAATTAAAACCCAACATAAAGACGGTCTCACACCAACTCTGCCCGTCCGTCTCCAACTGTGCATGTGATGCTCTGACTCCATCTTTACTCCAGCAGCTTCCCTACACCATGTTTCTGTCGCAGTCTTTGAAACAGTTTTTTCACCTTATAACAAAAAAAAACCTTCACAATTCAAACACAAATCAAGTTTGTGATTGCAGATGAAAATGACAAAGGCTTCCTGCGTCACAGTATCTGTCACAGCCCTGACTCTGGCTGCAAAGACCTGATTTCTCCTCAGCCATTCTTGCTGATGTGGAAAGCCAATACATGCATACATGCTTTTAAGAGAGTATGTTGTCATCCAGTCCTTCCTAGGCATGAATAATTCAGGGCTTCACTCTGATAACTCAAAAAATAATTTCCTGTACTCCGCATTGGAAAAAACATTGGTCTAAAATGTCCACGCCCCAAAAAGCAAGAAGGACAATGTGACAGAGTTTTATTGTTATATTGTCTCATATAAGACACACATAGCCTGTCCACATGTTCAAAGGCAGGTAAAAGGATTTAAAGTCGTATCAGTCATGTGTGCTGTTGTTTATCTCTATCACTCAGTGTTAGGTTTGATAAACTGGGACCTCTGCTACACTGTGCTGTATGTTGTCAGCATGAGATGCCTGTTTGCTAAATAAAAGATGAGCAATGTCCTTTCACTTTTGCCAAATGCATTCATAGTGAATGATGATTGCAATGTTCAGGGCAATTAAACTGGTGTTCAAGCTTCAGTTACGACTGTGTGTACAGGCCCAGGGGTGGGGGGGGGATATTCAAAGTTACCTTACATGACATGAGACTGGATGAAACTAAACCTCAGATTATAAAAACCTATTTCACCTCTGAAAGTACTCTACTCAAACCTTGTGGGAAAAACTGACTGCTTCAGCTTTGAGCCTAAAAGGTTTGCAATCATTTTAAAAAGCATCATTAATAAGGAAAATGGAAAACCATATGGACGCAGTAAAGGGGGAAAGAATAGACTGCTGAGCTCCGACGTAGCTTTAGCTCATAGACGTGTTTATTCCACAATGATTTATGTTAATATTGGGCTAAATGGGGTGTGAATCCAACACGCTCCCCTAAGCTCTGGCTCAGTGGAAGATCTATGTGTGAGAGCGCTTCAGCCTGCAGATGGTCCAGGTGGTCCGTGTTCACAAAGAATAAAAGCACCGGCACTTTACGTCTTTGTGATGTATACTGAGCGGAGGTGAAACTGACTGTGATCACAGCCTCCTATAGAGTTACATTCTCTTCCTATGCATCTGTAATCTCTCTCTTTTATTTGTTTATTTATTAATTCAGTCCACAGTTCTCTGCTGTTATTGCTCTGTGATTCTCTCACTAACATAAATAATCTTAATCTTAAATCATTCACTGGCTGAGTATTTTACATGTGCTGGAATCTGTGTTGGTTGCACTGGTGCTGAAAAATAAAGAATGAAAATAATGATAGTAAAACAAAAAAATCTATTAAAGCTGCTTTAAGTAATTAAACAACATGGAATAAGATTTGAACAGGATTTGGAGGAAGCAGCACAGACGTCGGTTCAGACTGTGAACTGTTTAAAATTCAGATATTTTAGCTTTGAAGGGAACGACCAGCTACCATCCTGACTTCAACGACCACGCCAAGCTGGCCAGCAGCTTTGTTTGATTTCTCTGTTGCTCATCATGTTCCTCATAGAGTTCTCTCACTTCACTGGGCAAAGACAGTAAATGACATATCATTAACTGACTGGTATATAGCTTCATAATTCTTGACTCAAGTACGAGGGTCAGAGGGATGTTGTTTACCAGAGCCAGAGCCCAGTCTATATAATTCATAGTACTCCTCATACGTATCAAGAGGAAATTATATGTCTGCTGGCAGGTGTCCATTATACCTGCAACACTCACAAGAGCTACTGTTTAAATCTGTAGAGCAGTGTGCGTCAAACGTCAGTCAAACTGAATGGTTTAGAAAACATCCATCGAGTGGTACATACATATTTGAGAAATCTGTTATGCAACCTCCACTTCATGACCTTGTTTTTCTCTTCATAGTAGAAAAGCAGGATGCATGAAATGTGGACCAGTCGAGATTGCAGAGCAGAGTGCATCTCTGAAGGAGACCATTTAACCCGGTTCAGCTGGCAGCCCACAAATTATTCAGGGATGGATGCTGAGGTACATTCACACGTTGGTGTCACGGAGAGTTCACGACCTAGCTGCTCTGCTCAGGTGGACTCTGCAGATAAGCCCCGCAGACAGCCTGAGGAGATGCTGGCACCTGTTCATTTGAATGTGACTGTGTGGGTGTTTGCATGACGGGCATCGAGTTGTTTGTGGTCAGTGTGCGCAGGCTTTTGAGTCAGTGTTTGGATTAGCATTTTGTTTAAGAGCACCTCAAGGTTCCAAGGAAGCAAAGTTCAGTATTTTCCTCCTGTTACTTTTCTTTCAGAAATAAAGTTGTGGTATTTCATGTCCTGAAACATGAGCTCTTATAGTGTAGAATAAGAGACGTCTTGTGGTTTTTCAGAAGCAGAATTTGAAATATATACATATATATTACTGTTACCACTGTTAATGCTATTACTAAGACTGAAATCAGAAGGATTACAACATTAATCAACTAACATGTGATGCCTTTAGTATTTTATCAAAGGGTTTTGCTGTAGTCCACCATGGTAGCAAGAGGAGAGGAGGAGTTTTACCCCTGAATTATAACATGGCTAAAACTCAGTGGACCCTGAGAACATGCACTGTTGAACATTAAAGCAGCAGTAATACAGACGCCTCTTCCCCCTCTTGTGAACCACTTCCAAGATCATGGACTTGTGGACACAGGGTTAAATTATGCTCCATACATTGAACCCCCCCCCGCCAGGAGTGGAGGCTATAATCATGTTCTGCTTCAGGCAGAAGCCAAATGGATTTTTGATCTCGTCACCTGCATGTATTGCTACATCCTCTTTCATGTCCTGCACATGCTTTATTATTTATTCATTTTCATTTGTTTCTTGTCTTTGTCTTTGTTTCACCTGGCCCTATATTTTACTCTATTTGAGCCATAATGTCCACAGTTACTGTGTTAAACTGACATGAAAAATGATTTAATTGCCTAATTTCTCCTTTGCTGGATGAATGACAGCCCACACAGTCTTTTAATCAAAGAATCATAATAGCTATAAATTAATGAAAGCTTAAGCAGGCACTAATTGTTTTTTGTAACTTTATCACTCCTCTACTTTGTTAAGTTTCCCATTAATTAATAAGTTGATAAGCCCGGGGAAATTATATTGAACTGAATTTTTTTGCACTCATCAAGATTTTTATGGAACTCAGTGACTCAGCGAAGTATAATGGAGTATATAATGGATTTTAAAGTTAAATTTAGTTGAACAAACTGCTGCATGTGTGAAAAACTGTGTAAAACTAGATTATTTTCTACAGTTTACACAGTTACAGAAGTTCCTTGAATGCATCGCCTACACGCTAGCTAGCTAGCTACCTGCAGCCTTCACATGGCGACCGCAGAGGACGCGGCTGAGACAGGTGTGTGAGAAAATCTCTGCTACGCCTGAAGAGAATTAAATAGAATTTGTAGTGTAACATTTTCTGAAGCTGGCGGCGCTGACAGAGCGGAGGAAACTACTGAACTGAAGTCACCTGTGGGAGGAGCTCCGTCGGGCGTTTCCCTTCTAATTAACATGGATTATCCCGGTGAGTTAGCTAGCTGTTAGCTAGGTGATTAGCTTCAAAACTTCGTCTCAAAAGAGTTGAAGAGTGTATTATTTTACTCAGGGGAAAGTCATGGAGCAAGACCAGTCAGGATACTGAAAGCTAATATACTGCAGTTGATTTAGAAGCTAAGCTAAACTAAGTTAAGCTAAACTAGCTAAGCTAAGCTAAGCTAAGTTAAACTAAGCTGTAGTCTGTGTATTTGTATAGCTGAAACTGATATGTAAGCTAATGAAATGTGGATGTATAATGTGTGGGGTATTATTTGGGAATTGAAAAATCAATTGATAAATGTTCATTGTAGTTAATGTCATTCATTGTTCCAGTATGAAGTAAAACTTCCTTTGACCTCATCTTCTGCTGTGGAGATCATCACCACTGCCAGTGGATCGATGCCTCTGTTTCCTCTGGATGCTGATGACTGCATGTTGACTGGTCCAAGAGACGGTAGGATGCAAATCACACGGAGTTTAATTTAGCTGTGTTATATCTTATTAGTACTTTATTTATTTTAGGTTTATGAACCCAGGAATAACACTAAACTGAATCCAAAACTGTGAGACCTTTTTGAATGTCTTTGTGTGGATATGTACGTGGTTTTGGTAAATCCTTATGGTCTTTGGTTGTAATAAGTCGTGAATTTGGTTTAGAGGAAGTGTTTTTATGCAAATAGATTTAAGAAATATTAACAAAACCCTTTGCAAATGTATCTTTTCTCACTATATTCATAAGTTGGCGGTCGTGTGTGTTTTTCCTCATCCCACCTCCTTTACCAAACCAAGAGAACCTATAACCAAACCAGCCTCTCAACATGTTTTAGAGAATCCCAAACGAAGATACTGAATGTCAAATCAGTGACATGGATTTCCTAAAGAGAGATTACATGCTTCATTACATTTTAGTGGTTACAATCGCAGGTGACTGATGAAGCTTTTTTCAGTCTAATTTTGGTAACGAGCACATGGTTGATTTAGTTGAGTCAACAGCACTTGTAGTTGTACAACAGAGTGGCACTTCAGATTGTTTTGATTTGTTTTGTAGTCGAGAGAACAATCACTCTCTAATCAAGTGGATTATAATCTGTGGGAGTCGCTTTCATGGGAAATGAGATCTACATGACAATCAGTCTCTCAGCAGGCACAAATCAGCCGCACAACTCTAGTCACCCTGTCAGCGTGATTTACCACAGCCCATGTATGCATTTGCCAGTGAAAATATGGAATCTAACTTTACAAATGAATTGATTCAAATGAGCTGCAGTGCTTAATTTATTAAGATGAATGTTCCCATCAGTTTGTTTGTTGGCATGCAAAACAAGCTCTGTGAATGTTTTGCTCCATACAATCCAGCCAGCAGCCTTGAAAATCAGCACACCTGACGAGTGGTGACAAAGCTGTGGCCCTGGCAGGTTCATCAGGCCCTACAGGCGTGTTATACAACTGTGATTGAAAAACACAGGTGTGTGAAGCTGTATGGCTCCATAGGAGAACCAATTGAAATGAAATAGAAGCTGTATGAGCTAAATACAAGCTGCACAGTTATAGATGGCTTTCATCAAGTTCATGCACAGTGAACAGACTAGATGCTTCAGACCTTGGCAACTCTTAATTATATTGTGAGGTGAGCAGACAACTTTTATGTGCATGCTTTTGAACACAAATATGAAGAATAAATAAACAGAAAAAGATGCACTGAATATGGCGTCTGTCACCCTGGGAGTTTGTGCTTCAATTACAGTATGCAAATATATTAGAATGTGAAGCAAATATTGCTTTATCCAGTGATAGCTACTCAGAAACCTCGGTTTCATGGATGGATTAATGAGAAACCCTAGGAAACCCTTCCTACATATGAGCAACACACCCACAGTCTCTTTGGTCTGGATGTTTGAGTTTGTGTTTATTTGAATCCTGTTTCTGTCTCTTTGCAGCATCTCTTCATCACTCTTCTCTGCATCTCTCCAGTAGTTTTGCAGTTTTTTGTAGTTGTTTTGTGTCCCCTTTTTAGTAGGTTTACATCTCTTGATAAACGCTTTGCATCTTTACAGTAGTTAAGCATCTTTTTGCAGCAGTTTTATGTCACCTTGTAGTAGTTCTGTGTCTTGCTGTAGTGGCTGTGCATCTTCTTGAAGTCATTTTGCATTTCTCTAGTAGTTTTGCATCTCTTTGTATTCATTTTATCTTAATATTGTCTTCAATAAAGTCGCTGTATGTTATTGAAATGTTACTGTAGCCTCAGTTTGCTTTGTTATTTGAAGAAGGGCGAGCTAATTGTGTAAGTTACAGGCTTCATCAAGCAGATGTTTCAAGGAATCACACAGAATCATCCCCTCCATACTCACACTCAGGGCCAATCAGACCTACTCCCACTCTTGATTAAAAGAGAACTCACATCAAGAACATTAAAAAAAACTTCATCCACTGAATAGGTGAGAAAATGCCATTGACCTTGGAATACACAGTCTCAGTGTTCTTTAGAGGAAGCTGTGTGGTGCAGTGCTTTTTTAAGACTGGAAGAACAGCTGATTGAACTCAGACTGCGCAGGTTGGGTGTTATGAAGGCATGGATCGCTGGGGATGAGGTCAGTTATGACAGAGAGTGCAGATCATTCATTTTTCACAGCCAGTGTTAAACTGACTGAAACTAGATTTGTTCATCTGCCTGAATTATACTCACTGCTCAGCCAAAATGACCCATTGGACAGATCACAACTGACAAATACAGTAGATGAGAGGGCTGTTGAAAATCACCTCTGATGTGCTGCCAGTTTGTCTCCACATCAGGTTCCCACTGGATCTACAAATGCAAAATGATTGAGAAACTCATCAGCCCTTTAAAAACAATATAACACTGACATCTGCATGCATCATTAAAAGACCCTTCATAGAGGAATGTCATCATGCAGTAATGGTGCACGTTATTGTAATTGTAATACAACAGAATATTTTGTATGTGGACATTCATGGTCCACAGAGGAGGAGTCAGGAGGAGACTCTTCCTCTGACTTTTCATCTGATATTTTTGGTTTTTAGTAAAATCGTTTGTCAGCTACTGGATCAAATGGTATGAAATGTTAATGTGGTGCAGATCCATGGTGCCCAGATGATGAATCCTGTTGATTTCCTGGGCTTTCATCTAGCACCACGAGTTTTCACTTATACCAAGAAATATCTCACCATCTCTCTCTGTATGGATGGACTGGCTCAGTCTTTGGTACAGACAGTAATTGTTCCCAGATGATGAATGCAAATGATTGTTGTGACTTTTCCTCTAGCACCAAACGTTGACATTTCAGTTTTTTGACTAAATGCCTGCAGAGCTAATGGCTGTCCGACCACCCCCCTTAGCGTGGCTATCCCCTGCTGTGAGTCTGTAGTGAAAATGCACATCATCACCACTTGGCACGGTGCAGCTAAAGTGGACTAACCCAGACTAATGAAAAGATGAGCTTTTTAACATTTACTGCTGTGTCAAAGTATGGCTAACATAACTGTTTTAAATCTTCTCTTTTTAAACTTGAATGTCATTTCCTTTTAGTTATGCTACATGTCAAACCGAACACCTCCACAGAAATACTATATTTGTAATATTTTGTTGCATAATGTTGTAATATTTTTCATTATTACAGCTTGTTATGGCCATAAGTTGAAGGTTGAGACTGTTGAGGGCAAACAGGCCTATAAACAAATAAATTTGTCGCCAAGACAGTCATGAAGATTTCTCATATTCCTACAGCACTTCACTGTCTTTCTGTTCGTACAGTGTTATTTTGATCTCCACTGCTAGAACCTAGAGACCCTAACAAGTGCACTCTTCACGCAGACGAGCTGTAACTCCCTTAGGCTCAGCCGCCATCAGTGTGTCTAAAATATGCTACACTGCATAAAAAAAAGTCGAGAAAAGAAACAAAACAAAAACCCAATGTAACAGCGAATGAGAAGCAGAACTTTTGCTTTGCCTGAGGATACAAATAACTTCAAAGATCTGTCAGAGAAAAGGCAAAGATGGAGAAAAAAACCCCATTTTCCCCTAAAAGTACCACCCTTTCTCCTTTTCGTCTTCTTTTATTTCCAGGGATGAGGGCAGAGCTGAACGCGGGACAAAGCTATCATGTTTGGTGATTCCTCTACGGTCATGATTATAGAAGTGATCAAAGTTAGTGTGGACAGCTTCCAGCACCAACATGATAACAATTTGAGTGCAAAAGAAAAGAAGAAGTTTACCTGAGGCTGTCTACAACTGTACTACCAATACAGAGGCACTTTGGCTTTGCATCTCTCCTGTCAGTCCCAGCCTTCCAGCAGCCAGAATAATTAGGATGTTGCATGCATATTATAACACAAATCCATCAAAGGCCTCTGCTCTGTATGTGAGCGTTTGCATTATGTGCTGTGCATTGTGTTTTTAAATTATGGGCCAGAGAGTGAATTATAGGCCTGGTGAAATGAGTGATAAATGTACAAGGAGTGCATTTGCAAAAGCCCATACTCTCCCATAATCACAACTTTATTGAATCCACTGTGAGCCATCAACACAGTTGTTTGCTGAGCCTTAAAAGCAAATAAATATGCAAACACAGCACATCCAGAAAAAGCCTTTACATGCCATTAAATATTTAGATGCTCTGCATAAAATAGTTATAGACTATGTAAACAATGGACACCCACACACACATACTGCATACATGCACATTCACACTCATTTTCTGTTCTGTGCGTTAAATGAATTCAGTTTTTTCTACGTGTATATCGGGCTCACTGCTTCCTCCTACCTGCCTTTCTCATCTGCAGAAGCTGCCGTCATCATCATCATCATCATCATTATTAATGCAGCGAGGTTACATGGGCCTCAAACTTCAAACTAGCTGCAAATCAAAAGGAAAACTACACAACTGTCATCATTATCACAGTGTGACAATGTACACTAGCAGCTCCCTTTAATGTTGATCTTGCCTTTTAAAAATCATATCTGATTCCTGCTGCTTGTCTTATACTGTAAACATATCACCTATTTCAGGTTTGATTCATTTCGTATTCATTTAATTCCTGTGTAAACTTACAGTCATTTCTGAGAGGAACTGGACTTTTTCCTGATTGCAGTGATAGTTGTTTGAATGTCATCATGCTGTGATACAGATTTGGAGCAATAAGACCTGATTGACTTGAAGATGGATGTATCCTGCCCTACTGAGCGCTTGGCAACAACAATGGAAAACTGAGATTCATTCCCTGACTGTAGGGAATGAAAGGCTCTTACATGAATTAATTGGCAATTAGGTTTTAAAAAGCCGTGGTGGGTTGAAAGCGGAGATATAGTGCTAATGAGCAACGATTACTTATTTAAAGATGGCTCTGAAATGCCCCAGCAACTTGTTTTTGTATCAAACTGTACACTTTAATTCTACACAACATTACTCCTCTATACATATTTTATTTATATCACTTTCAGTTTAATGGTGAGTGAAGTTCTACTACAATATAAATGGATGTATTTTTAAAATTTGGAATTATTTCAGCTGTGCTATTCCCAACACTAATATTTTGAACATTTTAAACATGTCTCTCCTCTCCTCCCTTGATTGACCTACTTTTCAGGATGCTAATAAGTCAGCAAGGAGACGTTTGGTGTAGCCCTGTCGGATTTGCTCACCGTGGGCCTACATCACACTCCTGTCAGCCTCTTTATTGTTGATGAAGTCTCTTTTTTTTTGCGGGGTGGTGAGGCTGTATGGGGGAGTTGAGGTTGTGTCAAACAGAAATAGCCTGCAGGATGTATGTTTTAAAGAAGGGAAACAAAATATCTTTCGACAACACTGCTTTTGTCAAGTAACTACATAAGTGGTGAGTTCAGGAACCTGTGCAGCATTGTTTCATTCAGGTAGAGGGCCTGATCAGTTTCAATCAAGGCAGGCATTTCATAGTTAAAGGAAAAGTTTCAGAGATTTGACAGGGAAGCCATGCACCTCAGTCACTTCTAAATAGCATGTCTAAAAATACTCATCGCAGCTCGTGCGGAGCGGCTTCATAGGCAAATAAGACTGAATGAGCTAGTTAGACGAGAAGAGATGTGTGGTCACCTGATTGCACAGGCAGCCACTGTGAGGGAAGTTCACACTCATCTGAGTGAGGTCTGAAACCTGCTCAGAGGTTTGCTCTGTAACTGGCAGCAGGCCAAGAGCAGGATAATGAACTCCAGCAGCCAGGCCACATTTCACATTACAATGAAATGATACACTCCTGCACAGTAAAACCTCCAATTTCAGATGTCAGATACCCTCCTTGAATTGACAGTATTGCAATGTATTAGTGCATAAATGTGCTGATTCTACTGGACTAATCTGGAAGATTATGGTCTGAATCTCTAATGATCTTATTTGCAAAGAATCTCTGAATTATTATGGAAGTAGATGTAATGTGTAACACAAATAATGTGTGGAAACCACATGGCACGTACAGGCAGCATATTATCAGCGCGCGATTCACACCGTGGCAGGTGGTACATTGTCAGCTGTGAATGTGTGAACAAAAGCACAATTATAACTCTCCCACATCACCTGCTCCAAATTAGCTCGGCTGATCCTCGGATTCAGTCTCAGTGCTGGACACAGAGAGGAGATGACAGCTTGGAAATACGTCCTGTCACACACACAAAGTAAACAGAAATTTCTTCTTTTTCCACTGATGAAATGATGAGATGACAAACCACCAAACTGAACAAGATCCCCAGGTATCTGCATTTGTTTCAACATGTTAGGAAATATGCTTTTATTCTTTCTTGCCGAGAGTTAGATAGAAAGACTGGTGCCACTCTGACGTCTGCATGTTAAATATGAAGCTACAGCCAGGCTGTCTGCGGCTTAGCTTAGCTTAGTTTAGCTTAGCATAAATACTGGAAATGGGGAAACAGCTAGTCAGGCTCTGTCCAACGGCAACAAAATCTGCCTTACAGCATCTCCAAAGCTCACAGTTCAGTATTGGATTTTTTGAAATTAAACAAAAGGTGGTTTTATCAGGTGTCTTTATGCTAGGCTAAACTAGCCTCTCGTGTCTGTAGCTTCATATTTAGCTTCCAGTCATGAGAGAGATGTTAAACTTCTTATCTGCCTCTCGGCAAGAAAAATGTGTTTTTCCCAAAATGTCAAACTATTGTTCAAAGATGTACCGAACACTTCAAAGCTAATATCCAATTAATTTGAAGTTGGATTCACAGCTTGTTCATCTGTTGTCATGCTCCCTCAGCTCCTCCGGTGAGACAGTGTAGCACAGGCCTCAAACATACCTCATAGGTAAACACTTGACACTCCTCTGTGATTTGGCTTTGTTCACAGGATAATCAGAGCGCTCTGCATTTTGAATCATCAGCAGTAGGTCAATGAGCAGTAGAGTGGGAGGTCACAGCTCTTGAACCCGTCCTCTGGGAGAGGAAAGCATTTCATCGTCATGCAAGGAATTGATGGGGAGGCCTCTCCTGTGACCATGGTGATTGAGTGACCTCGCAGTCAGTGGTGGCTCCTACTTACAGAGTTGTTCTCTTCACATTGAGCAAGCAGCAGAGAGCAATCACAGTAAATGACCTGGAGAGTTGGCTTTTCCGTTTCGTAAAAGTCAATTTTTCCAGACTGAAAAACACTTTAAAGTTTCAGACTGAACATGAAATAACTATTACAGTGGGTGGCAGTGGGCTTTAAACTCCTTCAAGACAGCATGAATCAAAGCTGCACTAATGGATGTTTATTGTGAATTATAACAATTAAGCTGTGCTTAATCATATTGAGTATTTTCACAAACATCAGGTTCCTAATTGCTCTACTGAGTGCAACTTTTAACTCATTGTTTTGGTTCTCTTGCCCCCAACTGCACTCTCATTAATGTTTTCAGCCGCTGTTTTCTGTGAACCCTAACTTCACAGTTAGATACATGACTGTTTAAGGTGAATAAGCACAGGACTGGGAAACACAAGTATGAATTTGCTTTGTTTTATTGGTACAAATCAGATCAGTGAATTGAGATACATCAGTTTAAGTAATGATCATTTACACGCAACACGTAAAAACTGGTCTTTGCCATGAGGCTAAAAACTCCTGCAGCATCTTTGCCAGTGTGGATATATTTTTAAAAACAATGTACAATAAAATATCTGATTGGCCCGATGTTAACTGAGAGCCTCCTCTGACTTCCCAGTGTTTAAATAAACATGAAGCATATGCCACAGTTGCAACTCTTTGGCAAGACACACTGTTCCAAAAGCATTAGGAACATTTCATTGTTTTTATGTATGTTTTATGCGATGTAAGATGTTCTAACGTTTCAGAAAAAGAAGTAGGGAAATCGCTTTATTGGCAAGTGATGATGCATTACTGAACAAATCATCATCTTCTTCCTCGAGCCAAATAGGAATCTCAGGCATCTTTACATGTCTGAATCAGCTCTCAATTTTTAACCACACATTTCTGCAGGGAACCACTGTACATCAGGAAGCAGCTTGAATCCCTGCAGTAACAGTTATAGATGGATCTCACTGTTACAATCCTTCAGATAAATCATTGCTGTTAAACTACCTGCTCTCTCTACTTCACATAAGACATTACAGCAGCTGAATCCCTGTCGGGCATTTCCTCAAAAGCTGGTCCTCCTCTTGTCACTTCAGCTAGAAAACATTATTGTATTGACGGTTAAAGGACGATGAAATGCGCTAAAGGAAAAGTGCCACATTTCAAAACATTCATCACGGTGCATGTGTGCGTGAGTGAGACAGGGAGGATCACCCTCAAACTGAACAGGATCCCTCAGCTATCAAGACATCAAATCCTCTCTTAGTGGGGCTTGATAGAACGATATCAGTACAAGCTGATGCAACCCGTCCGGGAATTATGAAACTACGTTCAGCTTCATCTGCTCAATGAAAATTTCATCAGAGGGAGTCTTTTCCAGGCCGGGATGGGACAAGTCTGAACAGCATCGGTGCAGCTCTCTGGTTGTGTTGTGGAAGCAGATTACACAACGTACAGCAGCGACACACACAGCGCGCTCACCTTACACGAAAAGACAGTTGTAGAGGAGATTTAATACGTGCGGTAAAATGAATATGAAAATTAAAAATAACAGCATTTGCAGATTAATGTTGAAAAGTTAAGATTTTGAAATATCTATCAAAATATCACTGAGTCAGCATGAAAAGTTCATTTTGAGCACGATGCCTCGTGGTACTGAGGGTTAACCTGCAGGCTGTCGGCTGCAGGTTAACGCTGCTTCTTGGAGAACAGGCGCCTGATAAATTATCAAATACATCTGCAAAGTACAGCCTGCAACTATTCACATCTCTTACACACCAGTACTCCTCATAGTAGGGTCAGAAACCCTTGGGGTCCTAGATTTCCCATATCCCGACGTTTTTTATCTGGCACAGCACCATATTTTATTAAGAAGGACAGAATTTTAGTTTCCACTCCCCAAACTGTTACCCCATCACTTGAAAGTGCTCTTTTGAGCTCAATTAAAGCTAAAACTGACATTTTTTTTCAGATTTAGATTCCCATGTCAGCTTCACTGGTGCTGACTAGGCTGCGACTCGCTCCGTGTCCCCATTTCTCAGCATTAAGATCTACATACAGCTGCAATCTGCAGTCCTACAAACACCATACATTTTTAAGCAATCAAATATGATCTGTGTCTGTCCTTCCTCCCTCTAAAGGTGGACTGAGCTGTTGAAATATAAATGTGCCCTTTGCTTGTCCTCTCTTTGGCTCTCATTTTAGGCATCCGGCTACAGCAGCCAGGATTCTGAGGCCGTCTCCTCAGGAAGTAGCCAGCGTAGTCAATGGGGATGTTAGACACACACATACTGTACACTTCCATTATGAATGGGGATTTTGGATTCACACGTCGCTCCGAGGCATATCTGACCGTTTCCTTGTAAAAGAGCTTTGTCTTTTTCAGACATGTCCCACCTGTGAGGTGTCGAGTCTGTTTTTAGACGGGCAGTTTTGAGCAGATGTTAACAGAGGGTAAGAGAATGACGACTGTTTGGTTAATGAGTGTGGGTTAGACTCAGATGATCCGATCAACAGGTGGACAGCTCTACGTACGTTAGTTCACACCTGGCAGCACAATGTGTCTCCACGAGCGACGTCTTGTTTCACCACTCGAAATAGAATGAACATGTGCATTATTTCTGTTTGCAAAGCCCAAATGCGCTGTTGTTTGTAACCAGCAGGAGGCAGCAGTGCACCTCCCATGTGTAGTCTACCGGAAATTAAAAGAAGAAGAAATCAAATCACTACAGAGGATGGTGATATACATATGCTTTTTTTTTTTTTATTAATTGTTTTATAATCCTCAGCTGTTTCTGTTCTTCCCCTCGTTTCTCTCCTTTTTGCATGTGACTGCATCTTCACTTTAAACCAGCATATATAATTTTGGTCATCTGGGGGCAGCAGGTGTATCATCCCCTTCTAAAGTTCATATAGTGAACATGTTAGCAAAAAATTCAGCTGATACAGAGCAACATTAGTGTTGTCTTGGAGTCATGTTTCTATCCCCTGAATGTCCAGTGTTCAGTGTCCTGACGTCTCCACCAACTCTCTGCAGCTTTCTTTTTAATCATTTATTTTTCTTGACTTTCTTAGTTATCTGATTTACCATTAAATGACATTCTTAAGTCAATGTTCCTCTCCTAACTTGAGATGGGAAAAATGTTCTACAAAGCTTAAATAAGCTCTTCTAACTTCAGCATAACCTGAACCTAACTTCCACTTTTCCACCACTTAGCTGACTTGTTTAATCCACATAGCTGCTCTTTTATTTCTTTTACACAGCCAATAAAATGTCAGATCCTAATGATGTGTTGCTGTTTGATGACAAAACGCTCTTTAGTAGATACAGGCTACTCTGGGTTGTGGTCTTGCAGTTAGCCTGAGCAGCTACGAGCAGCTTTGCAGAGGCCGACCCGGGCCACGTGACGCTCTCCCTGTTCTCCTGATGGAAGACACAGCAGAAACTCATTTTATCTCCTGAGTCAAATTTTCAAGAAGAACATCTTTGGATTTTTCAACGGATGCTACCAACGCCTCTAACTCACCTGTCTTGAGGGTAAGCACGTGTTTTTGTGTTTGTTCCATTTTTCTAATGGGTTATGAAAAAAGCTGAGTGAGTTGAGATGAGAAAAGGAGCGTAGGCTGTTAGGTAACAGACGTTACAGCTGATAACTCATGAGTTTGTAGGATTTCCTAACCTGAGATTAGACAGGATGAAGTACGATCAGTTTCGGCTGAAGCTAGTCAGGATTTGCTTCTGAAATACTAAATTCTTATACTCCTCCTCTTAAGACTTCAGATTAAGGAAGTTTCTGTAATATGGCTCGAGTTCCCAACTAAGTTGATTAGAAGAAAAAAGTGTTTCCAGCTTGGCCTCACACACGGTGGGGCAAGATGTGGTAATCTTAAATATAGCAGCGCATACTTTGAGGTGTTTGTTCCTGGAGGGCATTTATAGTGTTGTACCTGACTGTACACACAAAACGTGGCAGAAATCGCTGTGTTAAGAACGCAGGGAGTTTGAGAGAAAAGTTTAAACCTTGCCTACTTTGTCAGCTCAGGTTTGACCATGTGGCTGCAGCATACTGATGGCATTTAGGAGGCCAGTATGCTCCTTCAGAGCTGCTCGTCTTTCAGAGCCACCCTCAGACCGTGTCTTTCTAAAACTGACAATCTGACCGAGCTGTGTGGTGCGGTTACTGCACTGATTCCAAAGACTTTTACACCTAAAAAATAGATTCAAAAACACCTGTTTTCCTTTTAAGTTCAAGCCTGAACTGAAGCAGCCCCGAGGAGCAAACCTGAACTGTGTGAGTAAAATGTGTAGGATGTGCCTTTAATCTCAGATTGGTGTCAGTGTGTTTTTCCATTAGAACTCGTGTATAATGATTCTTGATGTCCTTGGGTTTTTCTGCAGGCAGTACAGTATGTCTCTGCAGCTTACTGTTTGCCTGATTCTCTTCATGGTGTTGATATTCAGACATGATACACAACACAGGCAAAGTTTCAGATTTTGAATCATTAGGTGTGTGGATATAATAGTATAGTCCACAAAGAAATAAAAAAATCACCTGACCTCTGATGTGTTCTGTGCGCAGGCAGAAAAACAAGCATAATCTGCCCATGCAAGTATAAGTGACAGTGTAAGTAGCATTTCCCGCTGAAAGTAGATGATAAGATAGGGATTAGTGTGTTAAAGTGTGAGCTGCAGCGCTGCTCAGGCTGGGGATTGCAGAGTATCAGTGAAGAGAGCACCTTGCCCTGATCATCTGACGGCAGACGGCTCCTCCCCGCTCCCTCCAGTCTAGCTACGCACAGCGACGGCTTGGGCACAACTCTACCCGCGTTTCAGTCCACGGGCTCGTCTGCGTGAGCCGGAGACGGAGCCGAGTTATCCACTTTGAATAATCAAGGACTCCGTTTCCCCCGCTGGTGTCTGCTTTCAGATGAATCAGTGATGAGAGTGGACAAGAGGAGAGATCCGACGCTGCTCTTGTTGTGTGTGGACCGGCGGTGCGCAGAAGTGCGCTCCATGCTTCAGCATCATCATCCTCCTCCTCCGCTCCTGAGATCAACCCAAACCCAGGAGGCGCTCTGAGATCTTCATCGAACCCCCCCGTGCGAGGTAACCACATTTCTTTTTCTATCTAAGATTTCCTCCACTTTGTCTGTGTGAAATAGCCCACTCCTGAGCGACACAGCCGCTCACACACATGCTTCCACGCAACACTTGAATCTCCAGCGTCTTGACAAAGGGATGTTTTATGCTTCTGAATTCACGGGCGATTAATTTATCAATTATTAAGCAAGAATAAATCCAGCATGGCCTTGCAGCAAGCTGAATCTCTGGCATTTTGAAACCTGATCATTCATTCATGTGAAATGAGAGCCTTGTCTTTTCCCTGCAGTTCACATTTAAATCCTCTGTAATAGAGTATTGATCAAACTAATTAAAACGCTACAACCAATAAATTAGCTTTATAAGCTCCTCAGAGAGCAGTTCTTTGTACATCCTATGGGTTGTGGCACATAAAACCAACTTCACATTAACATTTAAAGGCAATAAAAGTTTTGGCTGATTTTTTTTTGTCAGTTTAAAATAGATTCAAACACAGGAGCTGAAACAGGCATTCACTGAAGTTCTGTTTTTAATGCTGGTGGAGGAAAACTGAGAGAAGATGCTGAAGTAATCAGACAAGTGCAGCTAATTGCCACTGTGTTGTTGGTTAAATGCAGCCTTGGTGTAGCATTGTTTTCCCCTCTGCATCAGACCTATATCTGCTATCAGAACTGCCAAGTGAGAAGCAGCAGCGGATGAACGTCACAGGATGCAAATTGCCACAGGCTGTGCAATTCACCTGTAATTATGAGCATGTGGGTGTTGGCCTCTGTGAGCTGGTGCTTCTAGCTGCAGGATTTCTCAAAGGCATAAGCCAGGTGTTTGGAGTAAGTTCTCTGATGAAATTCAAATGAAACACAGTGTTTTTCTGGCAGCCCCCCCCCCCCACACACACACACACACACACACTTTAATTGGTGAGTATTAAAAAGAAAACGTTCATTCTTCTGCAGTGTTTAGTCTCAGCACTTAGCAGCCATGTTTCTCAAAGTGAGGTGAGGGGGTTAATGTGTGCACAGTCACTCTGTGTGTGTCGACTGCTCACTGCACTGACAGATACTGTACAGTTACTGTAAACTGGAGGATGCACAAGCTTTTTTTAACCAGCACCCAGCAGGCTTCAGGATCGTACTGTAAATTTATCAGAGTGAATTTCTTCAATTCATTTCAAATTCAGAAGATTTGAAGAATTAAATGTGAGCAAAGATCCTAATACACTTATAATCAAAGGGTGGATGTGTTAAAAGAAATAAAAATAGCACATGCAACACAATGAATACAAAAAAATCAAAAGTGAAAGAAATTCAATGGGTCAGAAAAGTGGGATACAGCCTGACAACGAAGGGCTAAAAGGTGGATTTGAAAGAGGGGTCAGCCCTCGTTATTTTCATACCCGACTAATCAACATGAATGGGGCTTCTGTTTATCTGCAGCTAAACTGGGACAGATATTTTTCTTTTGCTTCCACTTGTGTTTGAACTGAACGCGTACGTAAAGGTGGAGGTTAGAGACAGGAAGAGTTTGTGAGTGTGGCTGTAAAGACGATGAGGAGGAGGTGTTATGGATTTCTAGATCCCCAAAGAAAACTCAGGGTGTCTCAGTGATGTATGACTGGACAAATATACAGGCTCGGTGGATGTTACACCATAATGTGTGGGGAGTTTCACGGGGGATGGATAGAAAGACGAGGAGGAGGAGGTAGGGAGAGAAACTGTTTCTTGTGTTATTATGTTTTGTTTGATGGCGTTTATCCAGTTGGCTCCACTTGAGCAAAGAAGGGAGGCGGAGGAGAAGAAGAACAAAACAAAGTGCATTTCTTCTCCTCAACTTTTCCTTAATCAAGAGCAATAGAAAATAACAAGAATGGAATTAATATTTAATGAAGTTATGTTGGTTGAATTAAAGCATGAAAACTACTAGCAGTGGCGTTGGGGAATATTTGTTAAAAATGCAAATGAATTCTTGACTTTTTTTTTCTCTTCTGTAACTGGGGGATTTGACTGATTCTGCCATATTAGGAGATAAAAGAGTTTTCATGAAAGAGCCAAGGCCTTCATTTCTTTAGTCCAACCAAAATTAAAATTCAGTTTTGCTAAGGTTAAAAAAAGAAAAAGAATATACATCCTTGGTTCTTCAGGTGGTGGGAATATTTGGTTCCAGCTGACACTGTTAGTGCTGTAATGTGATGTGCAGACTCTCTGTAAAAATAGTCTGTAACATAACTTCAGTTCCACATGCACAGCGAGCTGGTTGGGGAATGTTGGAGTTAGCTGGAAACAGTTTGGGGCGGGCCCCGCCCCCCCTCCGTCTACTACAAACTTGGAGGTCAGAGCTCTCCAGTTTTGTAGAGGGGGCTAAATCTTCAGTGTTGCTGTTAGCTGTTGCTCAGGTCACATGACTCCTTATCACTGTGAGATTTGCAGGCTTTTTGATAAAGCATCTTGTGTTAACGCTGGTTTTACAAAGCTACGGCATTCGTCAGTTAATAGCGCCTCTCCTTCAATAATGGCGTCAGTCACCATGATAAAACCCACTCAGCGGCCTGAAGCTTTAGACTCTGCCTGCACAAAAAATGTCCAATTTAATAAAAAAAAAAATCATAGCTCAGGCAGAACAGCTGCAGCGTGATTATAGTAGAAATTTCTGATGCAGGAGGAGAACTCAGACTTCAGTTCAACTTCTTCTTTTATTAGAGCCATGCAGGGCTGGTGGCTGTGGGACAGCGTGAAGGAGTGGCTTCCTCTTGTTTCCATAGCGACTGGGCTCACGAGGACCAGGTATCATTATTTCCCGTTCACCCAGTTAAACAGAAGTTGTCAGCTGTCATGTGCCTGATGACTGACTTTGATCCGAGCTAATGATCGCTCTGTTCATCTCGGAGACGCGGGACTTGTTCATTACGCTCTCGGCCTGAGCAGAATATGTGCATGATTTCAGAGCGGGGCCGTTTGACCTAGCTGGATATTTACACCACTATGATTAGGCCAGCCGAGCACAATCACTCATCCAGTGTTGTGATGATAATGTCACACAGAGGCAGACTTTTGTGTGTGTGTGTGTGTGTGTGCCTGTAGAGTTGGCTGGATCCCCTGTCTGCCTCCCCCATGGACTGATTACTGATACTAGCATTTCATATCAGCCTTGTGGGGGGAAATTAGAGGATTAGCAACAACTTCATGCTTATTCCCTACGTATCTTCCAGGCTTCCAAATCCTGTGGAAGCTATTGTTATTTTAAGTAGCTTGGCAATTGAGCGTGTAGGAAAACTCTAATTCTCCAAGTCTGTGGAGGTGCGGAGCTGCAGAGAGGTAGCTACCTCCCCTGCTATTCAGACCCTTTCATGATGAGAAAGTGAGCAACTGAGGGCCGATGAAGCTGCTGCCAGGACCTCTTCACTCCAATCCTTGGTTCATACATAATAGATAAGTCACTGTAACTTACAGTACAGGGGCATAACTAGGCTAATGCCCAGATTTGCATATTTGTGCCGAATTCCATAATTCATGAGTGTGCAGCAGGCAGCGGTCCTTGGTGCAAAGAGCCACCTTGGTCCATATGCTGTGCGCCGTATCTCAGGGGTTGCTACCTACCATGTGTGCCAACAGCATAGCATTAAAAAGCAGCATCGAAACTGTCATTGCCAGGCTCCTGGGAGCGGCGTCTTCATCATCAAAAGCCTCGGAGTCTGAACTCAGCCTTTGGGAAAGCCTTATTAAAGGCATGTAGAATCTGATGACAGAATCAGACAACAGGCTTTTTCCTGCTTAATTTACTGCCATTCTGAAATAATGGGACAGGGTGCGAGCGGGTGAAGAAGGAGCGAGCGGAGGGCGGTGACACCTTCTAGTGAGCGCGTTTCACAGGCCACTTTTTCATCAAGAGGTTCAAGAAAGCCTGACGCTGCCATAATTGCTGAGTGTTATGAAGTAGATTTATCATTCCACTTGATGATGGGCTAAGTTATTTATTCATTACCTTTGTTCTCTGCCTGCCTCACATGAGTAGGCACACGCCAGCCACATCCCTCATTATCGGTGATTGTGTGTCAGACATCCTTTTTCTTTATATCACACTCATGTCTTGTCATATTTGTCAGATAAATCGTATCTGCCGCCTCAGAGAGATCATGACCCCGTCATGTGGAGTGAGATTTGTTTTGCCTCAGATGCCTCTGCTCCGCCATATGTATCAATTTATTTTGTGTGGGTGTGTGTGGCTTTTTGTGAGGCTGAGGAAGGGAAAGTAACAGATATAGTGATGTGTGAGATCTCTGTTGGTGAAATATGTTCCTCATCTGTCTGTTGGCCTGAATATTAGAGGAAGACTTTAATGGAATGATTTCTCTGCAACAAGGCCGTCACCATTACTTATTTTAGGATGATCAGCGGAGCTGAAGAGTCAGATCAATTGTTGGATCCCCACTAAAAAACCACAGATAGAGTTAATGCAGCTTTACTTTGTGAGATAGCTAAACCAGTTTCCTCTTTTTCTGCTGTTCCTTTTTCTTAACATATCACCGGTAGTAATTTAACAGGAGCGGATGAATACTCATGAGAACAAAATGTCAAGCGCCGGTCGGTACTCCTGGCTCACGCCCTTGCCACCACCAGAAGCAACATTTGACATTTGTTCTGAAGGCGAAGATCTTGGTTTGTCTAAATATGAAATTTGATCTTTAGAGACATTGATTTAGGTTTATTGTGGGAAGGTCAGACACCTAACAAAGGCAGTGCAGACAATCTGTGCTTTGATTTGCAAATTAAACACACAGTCCTTCGTTAAGCTTTCAACAGGACTAAGCTATTGTAGAAGACTGATTACCAAGAGTCCAACAGGTCTTTTACCGGCACGTATACTGTGTACAGTAAGTAATTATTTAACAAAGACTCATGTTAGTCTGCAGAGGAAGCTATCTGACCGGCGTTAATGATGTCTCGCTCGTGCTTGCTGACGAAGGCTTTCGCAGGCTGTGTGCTCTGGGGGCTGTGCAGGGAGCTGTCCGCGGTGCTGAATGAGACAGTTCGTCTTGGTTTTCGGAAGGGAGAGTGCCCAGATGAGCTCCTCTCTTTTTCCCACCTCAAAGGGGAATACCGCTCATCTGAAACTTGAAATTGAACTCTGATATATGATATTTTCATTCTTATTTTTTTTTGGTCTTTAAGGCAGAGAGCTGACACAGGCGTCAAAGGCAAGGATTTATTGGCACGCATTGATTATGTATTTAAAAATAGATAATTATGTCATGTGATTGGTAGCAGTCCATCTAGGTAACATTATAAGTGACCACATGTCACACTCTAAATGCGGTTGCTTCCTGTTATAAAGAGGATATTGCACTTATGGCTCCTTCCCTGCACCCTGGTGTCACCTTACTGCCACAGAATAAAAGTGGTGAATCTTTCCACCCTCTGCCATTTCCAGAAACTCTGAACTTGAAAGAACAGTGGCCCCCTTGTCCTGTTTTATGCTACAAAGCAGTTTTACTTTTCATAAAGTGATTCAGCAGATTTCAGCAGAGTTACACACAGAGCGTGAACAGGAGCACAGCACAGTGTAAAGCAATTTAAACTAAAATCCTGTCATAAACACCATCCTCCATTTGTGAAAACTAACACCATGTGAGAGAGGTGCTAACTGAAGTCTGTGCTCATTGTCATGGCTTGAGTTACCATGCACTTATTAGAATGTAGAAAATCTTTTTCTACATTATTTATATATGTGGAGGAGCGAGATATTTGAAACAGAATAGTACATGTTCTTTGATCATCAATCAATCTTTTGGCTTTTCTTTGTCAATAATAACGATGGTTTGGACCATTGGCTGGGCAAATGTTTTTTTATTTTTCACTATATCCAGTTTATTTTATGCATCAGATCAGGTAATGATGAACAGTCATTTCAGCTCCACAATACTGTGCAATGCAAAACTAAAATCTTTCTACCTTTGCAAACGTGACGCTGTGTCAGAGCTGTGCTCAAGAAACATGTATCGTCCTCATCCCAGGATTAGATGACTGACTGAAAATAAACAGCAGCTGCTCTGATAATTAATAACTTTATTAATGACTAGTAAATTGAAGATTTGGGAGGTTTGGACCGTTGGTTGGACAAGAGGCAGTTTGAAGATGTGACAGGAGTTTTTCACTATTATCTGACATTGCATAGACTAAATGAAGAAATGATTATTTGGGAAAATAATCAGTAGTTTGTAAACTAATTGTTAGTTGCAGCCCTGCTATATTACAGTGCCACTAACTACAGGGTTAAAAGCAGGGACATCATTCCCACCGGGGATGGATGGGACATGTCCCACTCACTTTTCAAAATCCTTTCCCTGTCCCCCTCCCTCCCCCGCTTTCTTACTAAAATCTCTTGAAGCATTGTCCTGTTCTTCCTCAGCCCCCACAGCGCAGATGATGTCGATATTTTCAATCATTTCCATATGCTGCACTGAGCTTAACAAGCAGGAGAGTGTGGAGCTGCTGGTGCTTTGCAGATTTTTTCCCCTGGGTTTTGCCTCTCAGGTACATACAGGCTGCTCTAACTCATGGGTGGAGGCTGTTAGGGGAACACCTGCAGACACCTGCTTTTTTTAATGCAATCTATATTTTTATTTTCAGTTAATGTTCCTAGAAAGATGCTTGAATAAGACATCAATCAAAAAAAGGCAGTAAAGAGCAGAGTTCCTTCATTCAGTTGTACCTTTAAAGTGTAGTCTGTTGTGTATTGATGCCTGTAGCCACAGCTTGTCCCAACTCTGATCTGTGACTTCACGCTGAAATAAAACTCCACAGAGATTAAAGAGTTTGTGACAGCGTCTAGTATCATGTCTGGAGATATAAAGATCAGTGCAAATCTTTTGGTGCTACCATGGCACTGAATAGCTGAATAGCTTTAAAGCTTATTTAGATGTTAGAAATACTGAGATTAACTTCTTAATTTATCCACATCCTTTCTCAGATTTGTTTATTTTCCATTTCAGTTCATACCATATTTGTATACTGATTCTAATCTTCTAATTACATCATTGTTGTTTCCACAAATCTACAGTATGTGTGTAGCAGATGTTCAGCATGTTTATCATGAAGTGTTTATTGTTTGATCCGTTAATAAGTATGAGCAGCGATAATTTGGATTTAAGAGGATAATGATGATTATTTTCATTTTTGCTCAGTTTTTATCGTGTAGGCAAAAAGAAATAGTGACATTATCTTCTAAATGAGATTCAAGCAAAATGATAGTAAATAATAAACAGACTGAAATGATTTCCAAATTATTTTTGTCTTATTCAGTACATTAGAGTAAGAGAGGATTCAGTATTCATGTGTTACTAAAAATTAACCCTTTGCTGTTGGTAAATATTCCTGATAACAGATTGGTCCAAATTAGTCTCAGCACACTCACCATACCAGGTTTTTACACTGGTTTGAAAATGTGTTAGGTGTATTTTTTAGCTGGTATGAAGAGTGACTGTGTGATAAAAAAAAACCTGTCCCAGTTAACAGGATAACTCGGGGCTAACTCAGCCCAATAAAAATCGGAGGGAATTTGTCCCTCACCTTCAGAACGAGTTTTCATCACACGGTTTCCTTTTTACATCATATCCCCTCAATAAAACTGCAATAGGATTACAAGTTGTGGGCCGTGATCTGCTCCAGAGCTCCGGAGCACAGTAGGGATTAGGTATGGCATTTGATGTCAGCTTCCAAGCTTTCAAAGAATAATATACCATCCTCATTTCATCACTGTATGTAAAAGTACAGAGAAGGTGGTTTCAGCCATTTTCAGCTGTTTTCTTTTTTTTCTGTGACGATCTTTGGATTTTGGACTGATGGGACAAAGCAGGTACTTTAAGTTTGGCTTCATTCAGTATTAAATAATGCCATACTATAGCATTAAAAGCTAGCTCTGTTGCTCCGCCGACCTCACTTCCTGTTTCTCAGGTTCAGTCTGCAGCAGCATAGGAACTGGAAACGTATAGCTTTGTTTGTGTCGAGTGTTAGAAACTGTTGTTCCTACTTGCTCTCTGAACCGCTGGTATGCTGTAAGGTTTGTTTGTTTTTTGTCTTGAAGTGGGTGAAGTCACTAGAGAAGCTCTCTGAATTCTGCTCAGAGTGGTTTGTGCAGTTGTATCTGTGCATTGAGGATTTCCAGAGCAACAGATCCTGCATCAGCCTGTGATTTAATGCAAGGAGCACTCCACATGGGAAAACTCATTGCCCAGCAAATTAAACCATTACCTCCCCAGTTGCAGTTAAATATGGAGAAATGACTCATTTAATGTCTGATTACTCCCTAATACAGCCATCTAAACAATGGCAGCCACTCATTCCCACAAGTACATTTTGCTCCTTTGCAAGATAAGGGTGGCGGTTGCTTGTCAGGGTCAAAGTGAAGTTTTATTAAAAGATGCGCACTAAGAACGCTAAAGGATTCATCTGTTCGGATTCATTATAAGATGGCTCTCTAGTCTGAGGATTCGTCTTCATTATCCAGCCAAGCACCAGGCAGATAACACTGCCTCATTTGCTTTCAGAGCCTCAATTTTCCCTGAACGATAATGCAGCTTCTCTTTTGTGTGGCTGTGGTAAAGACAAGCAAGCCATTTTCAATATGCACGCAGGATTACAAAGGTTAATCATCAATTTAAAGCTAATCTTTGTTAAATACCAATAGAAGCATGGTGTGTGCTCGAGACAGATATAATCAGGCAAACCCCAAAACAATCCTCTGTCTAAATGAAGTGAAAGATGGTTAATCTCGGCTTTCCAGCAGGGGTTGATGAGCGAGGAAGGCGGAGGATTGCATCACACTTCTCGACTAATGTTCCATTGTTTCACTGTTTGCTAAATTTAGTTGTCGATTGTGTCGGGCTAACCTCAGAGAGTGAACCACTTCTTGCCATGCTCTTAAGCAGAATTAGGTTGAGCACATGCAGTATAAAGTCCAGGCCTGCTTCAGCTGTGAGGTCTGGAGATGTACTCTGTATCTACCATTGCTTCAGTGTTGCTATGGAGTTGAGATAACTATGGAGTTTTAAAATTATGCAATCAAGGACAAGATCCTTCTCCCCCAGTCTGGGAAAAAAGTGTAATTAATTTTCTCCTTTTTTCTCAGTTAATATGCAGGCGACTGGGAACACAGGATTCTAGTCATTATCTGGTCTGGTCTGGTGAAACATGTCTGCCAAGTTGGCTAATTAAAATTTGAGCTATCGTTCCCACCCTGTTCATATTTGTCAAAGGTGGCACTCCATGATATCAGAACAAAATGTCACAAGATATTAATGCTAAAAAAATATCCTGCAGGTATCTGCAGTAAAAAAAGGAGAAGAACAGAGTCGATCACAGCTTCAGGAAAAAGTTTTATTAGACAAAGAGCATGGTATGCTGTGTGTGAACACCGGACTGATTGATTATTGGAGCCAGAAAGAATCACAAAAATAGTCCAAAAAATATTGTGATAATTTTTAAATGAGTTGTAAAGATATATGTTCCTGGATTAGAGAAGCACAGCATAACAAGACTATACATAATTTAACAGACCAGATTTAATAGGCAAAGTTTCTGTAGAGAAAATTCAAATAGTAAAATTTAAATGGAGTAAAATATTCATTGCAGATTTTCTCAGGCATTCTCTAACATTTTGTCCTTCTGAGCTATTGGTTTTAAAAGTGCAGAGATAAAAGTTTTATGTTATTTTTTGTCAAACTTTTTGACTAATAAGATAAGCCCGGGACAAAACATTGCTTTTCCTATTAACCTAAGCCATTTAAGTCTCGTGGGCAGGAATTTACAATAATGGGAAATAGAATCAGCTCACCTTAATGGCTGAGGCAGTAATTCCATTGACAAGGTAGACTCCTTTAATAAAGATAAGCCCCCAAGAAAATCAATAACCTGAACTAATTTTGAAAGGACTTAGACCTGTCTAGACAAACACGGCATTCACACCTAAGCAAACAAACCTCACAAGCCCATTTTTAAAGGCCTTCTTCACTGATATTGCTTTGAGAACACAAGACTGTTTTCTCATATTTGCAACAAGACACAGCAGCAAAACAGGCCAACAAGCAAAGCAGATGCCCTTTCCCTTTCTGTTTTTATTCCCCCATTAGGCCTCTGATGGTGGGTCCACAAACTTCTCTAATTAAGAATTCGTCTTCAGCAAATGCCCCTATAAAATGGCCCTCGCTGCAGAATGTGGGGCGATAAAAGGAGTTATTGGGCCTGCGACCTCCTTTGCCTCTTATCTCCCATAAACACTTCAGTAGGTTTTACACGGCCATGGAGGCGGCGGAACGAGCAATAAGCCAAAGGGGAAATAGTGCAGGGACTGATGACTTATTCATGAAGAACGGTGCAACAAGAAGACTCAGATGAAATTGACAGTGAGAAGTCCTCATGCTATAAGTTGTCTCATACTTGAAGTTGATTAATCTTTGGCCCGGGCTTCATTTCTGAATGTGGCATGGTGATTTTTAGAGGGATAAACTACAGAGAGAGAGAGAGAGAGGGGGGGGGAGAAATAAAAAATATATTACATATTCATTAGCTTTACAAGGGCTGTAACATTAGCTTGTGGGTTTACCATCACACCAGCAGAGACAAAGCTCTGCTCTGCTATGAAAGTCACCCTGCTGAAACGACATGATGTTTTATTCCTTCTATCTTCTTAACCTGATTCTGTCACACACCCAGAGCTGCACATGCACGGATATTGTCATTAAGTCGCAGGCAGGTCTTTTCAGCTGTTTAAAATGAGCTTGAATTCTTCACATGTACCTCACTTAACTGCTCCTTTTCTTGTGTATTAACTTCCGTTAAAACCAGGAGTGTTTTTTTTTTTTTTCAAACACACACCTCATCTCAGTTTGTGCATGCTCTGGTGATTTAAACTGATGGCAAATCCCACCTCGCTATGCAGGCTGAGCATGAGAAGTGTGTGGCAGGATTGCATTCAAACCACTGCTAGTGTTATGTTCGCCAGAAAGAACAAGAGGAGAAAGTACAAAGTAACAGAGACTGCCGATACTTGTGGTTAGCCTTCCTTGAAAATGTCTGTAAACAGAGCCATGCTGGTAGTGGAGACTCAGCTTAAAAACAGACGTAAAGCTCAGCTGGCACCAGAGTTTTCATCTCCTGTCAGGCAGAGTGAAGTTTTTGCACCGAGGTAAAGCCGAGCAGCAGCCCGGTGCTGCGTAAGCAGCGGTGTGGAGCCGTGCAAAGGCAAATGCTGTAAACAATGTAATGATAGAGTGTACAAGAGCCGCGTGGAGCTATGATGGTTTACACCCTCCCCCATCTCTGCCCAGCCAGACCTCTGAAGAACTCCCTGCCAGAGATGCAGAGACTCTGCACGAGGAAATGGAGCTGGAGATTGTTATTATAGATAAACACTTCCCTTATAATCTAGTTTGCCCTGAAAGTAGGAAATTACAAGGATGTTGCTCAAAGTTGAACACAGAGGCTACTGATTGTATTTGCCTCCAAGGTGCCAGTGTGCACAGTCACCAGCTGTGCTCAGCAAATGATGCATTTTGATGATACATACATTTATATAATTGTAGAGCTGAAACATGAATACTTGATTAGCTGATTGAGAGAAAATAATTTAGATAATTTTCAGTTTGTTTAATTAAGCAAACAGCTCAAATGTGGAGTTTTATCTTTAGGTTTGGGACTGTCGATCAGACAAGACATCTGAGGATTTGTGATGGCATTTTATACATGTTCTTAAATATTTGACAGATTAAAAGTGTTATTTGCAGCCCTCTATGCTTGTAAGGTTCAGTTCTAAAAATGAAAAACAAAAGTTAACCTGAATCGTTATATTTTTTGTAGATATACTGTGGTTTATGTTACAGTCTCTTCAGCAGAAAATTCCCTGTTGTTGTTGCTGTGCTTCCATTAAAGCTCAAGAGGGAAACACAAAGAAGAAAATATTAACTGGAGGCTGTAACTATGGAAGATGAGTCTAACTCAGACACTGAGAGCAGATTACTGAGGGATCTCTTAATGCAAGCGAAACCTGTTTCAGTTTACGAATGAGCACCTGAGTGTTGTTTTTAGTTTTAGGACAGACTTGAAGACTTCTGGGAACCTTTCCTATAGATACAATTCATTAAAAGAATGACTTGGCAAGTTTCAAAGTCCTCCACTGATAGATGACTAAGCCGCCTCCACCCACCCAGTCCGATCCCTGTGATTAAGTTACAATCAATGACCAGCATGTGAAGCGACAACTTGAATTACTTATGCAGATGAGGTAGCTTGATACTGGGAAAGTTCAAGTTCAAGGTCGCTGGCTGAGGCTGAACGACATCCCAGAAATGTGTGTGTGTGTCGGTGTCTGATCTGAACGGTTACTGTCATTCCCACGTACGGCACAAACAAATGAAGCTGATCCGCGCTGTGCATTAATGTGAGTCATTCACACTGGAGGTCAGCTGATGCTGCTCCCTGACTCTTTCCAACTAGATCTGGTTTTTCCTCTTGTCAGTAAGAAGCTATAGGTGCTGTATTGTTTTGCTGCAGGTTGCTGGACAGTGCCTCCACCTCAGCATGTTCGGCCTCTGCTCACTGTGTGTAGTTTCCTCCTCTTGTTTACTTACTGTATGTACGTCGGTGTGTGCAGCAGGGAGCAGCGTAACCAGAACTGACACGTCCAACTATATAATGCTCCGACCTCAGATGCGAGCAAACACAGGACACTCCTGTGGGAAACGGTTTGTAGTTGAATGCATTACTATCAGCTCACTAACTGCAGCCTGGTGTTGAATCACTTCAGTGTTTGGCAGCCGACAGCACATCACAGAAGGTCCAAATACTAAACTGCAGGTTCTGCAGTGCTGAATACATATTTGTAATGGCGGGAAGACACTGGCAGATCTGCAGCAAGCGCCTTCCAATAGGATGCTGTTGTGCCAGAGCGAGAAAGGTTTTCCAAGTCATGTAGAATTGCACACACCAGCTGTAGTTTGGGGAAATAACCATGAGATATCTACGTTGGCCTCCTCGAAGAAAATACCATGCCCCTAGTGTACATATACCTTAGTTAATATGTACTGCATGCTGTGCCCTGGAGCACAGCTCGCACAGTTCATAATTCAGGACTTTGCTAAGGTGGGAGTATTCGCGATGTGTTACTTAATGCTGTTTATGAGCTGTAAGATTGATGTTGTTTAATAAACACAACAAGATCGTAAAATTCTCCAAACATTGTGCGTTTTTCTGCACTTTGCTCGTCAGAGCTCGGATATCTTTAGTCAGCACCCGACGGGCCTTCCCATAGTATTTTTCTCATTAAACTATTCATCAGATTGGCCTCATCAAAGATTAAGAGTATCCTCACAGTTCATTACAAGATGCCCTGCTATTTATTTGATGAAGTAATTCATCCATAATGTATGTGTATATTGCAGTTTGCAGTTTGCCTGCGAGACTGGAGAACAGCATCGGCTTTCCAAAGGCTTAGGCCCAAGAAGAGAGAACAAAGATGGTGCGTTTGTTTTGATTAAGTCGGCATTTCAGAGAGCTCCCTTTGTGATGAACCGTAGAGCAATTACTTTACACAGAGAAGATCAAACTCATTGTGGGAAGTAGGAAAGGTTTGATGGGAAAAGCATGATAAGAATTACATTAACATCAAATTGGCTGAGCAGAATTAGCTTTATCTTGGTGCTGGTGAAGAGGCTGTTGCAGTGGGAGGATCTTGATGCTGTGGAAAGCACAGGTGCTTTATCAGAAGTGGCAGACTGAATGAGGATCATCAGGCCACTCTCTGATTGAATTCCTTCTCATAGTCTGTTGTTGTTTCTGACCGACCGCGGGACACTTCCCTGGGTGAGTCAGCGGCCCTGGGATTGGTTGCCTCCACTCATCCAAGGGTGATGAGCGAGTCAGCCTATTTTATCTGCGAAAATGCCTCCTGGGAATCCAGACAATGTCAGTTGATGCCTGAAATAAATCTCGGAGCATTGACAAATGTCAAAGCCAAACTAGAGGAAGACTGGGCCTGGGAATTCAGCGAGGTAACAGAGGCTGCTAAAGCGCCACTGTGTCAGTTGAACTGTGGTGTGTTACGGCTGGGTAGCTGGAGGGGGATTGCTGTGGTGGAGTGACAGTGTGTGGCTCTTTGTCTGACCCCTGTAGTTTCCAGGAAAAGCAGTGTTGGTTCTTCTCTGAATGATTGTGAAGTGGTCTGAGATGCTGTTTGTTTATATAGATCTTTATGCAAATTTGCCAATGTAGCATAAACATACATTTGTTTATGAGGCACAGGCCTGCATCAAGTTGGGTGGCTCATGTTCTACTTCGGCACAGATGGCAGTGGGCAGAAGGATTGGTAATTGTGTAGCACACTGAACCACTCTGCTGGGGAAAAAAGAGCTGAATAGACTGCCATACTGTGAGGGTTTAACTCAATGTATAGAAGAGCACAGTTAAAACACTGTAATTAGTGCCTGGGGCCACATGTGCCTGGGCGTACTAGCAAATGACAGATTACACCCTCTTCAAGTCCATAATGAATGCCTGCTCTGACATGTGGGTGTGGATTAGGTCATTGTCTTACTCATTCGCTCCTGAAATAGCCAAATATTGCTCAAAACAAGGAAATGTTGTCTTTCCATCCTCAGTGTTACTGTGGGAGACGCTGCTGAAGCGTCAGATAGAACCGTCTGTATCAATATCAGATGACACCTGTCCTAATTATGCCATGGATCTTTTCTCAGACTCTCAGACTCCATCTTCTATCCAGTGCACGACAAAGTTTCCCATCAGACCTCGGAGAACAGAGTATAGTTCTATTGCTGCAATTGATTTGGCAGATGTAGATCAGTGATGGGCCAGGGCGTGTTACAGTAAGGAAAGACAGGTGCCTGCCTCACTTCAGTTACGTCAGAGCTGTTGATGATCTGCTAACCTTTGAACACAGGAAGAGCTCACGTTAAATGAGATTTAAGATGTTTATCCACCAGGTGGCTCCAGAGGAGAGTGTTACTGTGATACAGGCTCCAGTGGCACCTGTCAGTTTATTAGGAACACCTAGCTAAAGCGAGAAGATTCAACTTCATGCTCATTTTGGAGGCTGCAGTTTGTGCTGCTGTTGATTTGCTATACCTTCAGGTATTTACACACCTCTGCATCATCAACAGCAGGCTTCATTGAAGGACTGATGATTTTACCTGGCTGGACATAAGCTGTGTGTTTCCTCTTCAGTAGTTGCTCAGTATATTCTGTAGTTGTAACCATTTGGGTAAAGCTACCTCTGAGCCTTTACTCAGGAGCAGTGCTCTCATGGACTTGGGAGCTTCCATCCATTTACTGTTCACCACTGAATGGCTCCATAAGGCAGCTGGAGGGTAAATGCCTTGCTTCTGGGCACCTCAGTCAAGAGCACCTCTGCTGTCGTTTCCAGAAAACGGAGAGCATTGCTCATTCCCCAGTCACATTTTCCTGTGGCACCTCTCTGATCTCAAGCTACCACAGCCTCCAGCCTGTATTCTCCCCAGTAAGTGGCTGTAATATACCAGTAATCTAAACGGATGGAGACCACTCGCTCATTATTTCTTAACGTTATCAGGCTTTTAGCTTTGTGAGCCGATTGAAATGCTCAGCAGTGCTCAAGGTGTCCCTTTAAAATCCCTCGCATGCTGATGCAGTGGATCTTTAGTGTTTTGGATACTTAACACATGGTGGGGAATTAAGGAGTCTCTCTTTTACCTCAGAAATTAATACAAGGAGTCTTTTTCTTTAACTGCGTTAGCCTCTGAGAAAGAGAGTTTGAGGCATATCACTGTATGGAAGGAAAAGGTCAAAGAGGGAAGAGCAGCTCATACACCTCGATCCTCTGTGAGTCACTATAGCCTTAAGTTGTTGTAACAGAAATTAATCAGTTGAGCCAGGAGTCCCACTGCGAACCACAATGCATTCATAATTTAAAACACATCCTGCATGTGGGAGTACAGTTTCAGACTTACAGTTGGAGGTGTGTGGGTGGGAGATGCATTGTTCTGGCCTGTTGGAGAGAGCAGCTGAGGAAGAGAAGCAGGAGCAAAGGGGAAAGAGCAGGAGAAAATAGAATGAAGGTGAATGTGTTTTCACGTCCCAAGTGATAGTTTTCGGTGGGGGGGGGGCAGTGTATCTTACAAGAGATCATCTAACGCTGTGAGCCAGTGAAACAGATACAGAGATGGGAAAAAGGCAAAGAAACAACCAGGAGATAAGGAGATTTGTCTCTGCACTCACTTCTGCTCCAGATTAGATTTTTTGTCTTTGAAAACAAAACGCTCTCAGAGCTGTGTGTGTGTGTGTGTGTGTGTGTGTGTGTTTACATGTGCAGATTCTTATAAAATAAAAAAAGAGAATGGTAACTATGATTGATAATTTTAAGTTGCTCACTTGAAATCAATCCATTTAATAGCACTAAAGCCACCCTTTGTAATCAAGCTTTATTGCAGTAATAATTATTTTGTACTAATGTCTCTAATGAGCACCCATTAAAAAAACAAAGCTGGCCTGTACAATACCTGCTGCCCGCCACGGTTAATGGCGGGGGGCCCTGCTGAATATGAATGAGGGTTTGTTCTGTAGATGTATAGAGGCGGCTGTTTGGGTTAATTAGTGGGAACCTGGTTTCCTGTGGTGCTGAGAACCTGTGGAGCCCTCCTCCTAGCCTGGTGGGATATAATGAGTAGTGTGGATGTGTTGGCTGTGCTGTCTGCTCAGCAGCCGGCAGCAGGTTCTGCTCTGCTGCCACGCAACTTTTAAAGCCCGGAGAACGGTCGGCGAGGGCAGCAGCTCTCGTGAAGTGTGGAGGCTCTGTGTCACGAGTTCAAGTGGAAATGCAGCATAGGTCTGATTTTTGTCATCAGCGAGTGAAGCTGTGGCTGCGCTGAGTTCAATTCCTCTACCCACTTATTCATAATCAGGGTCAAAGAGGGGCTGGGGGATATCACAGCGTGCAAGGCAGGACACATCTCGAACATGTCAGTGGCCAATCACAGAGCTGTTACACATAAAACTAAATCAATGTGAGTGCCCTAAAACTCTCCTTCATTTAATTAAGGACAAGGTCAAGTCCCCTTTGCTTCCTGCTCCAAACTGCCCTCCATCCCCCTCCCTCTCTGACTGAACTTCTACTGCTAATATGACTAAGTTACCAGTGTCTGGACGTTTTAGAAGAGAGGACGGGATATTCAGTATTTAGTATCCCACACTAGTGCTCTCCTTTCCCCAAAATGTAAGTTCTGTAAACCTCACCTTGGTTTTTTTTTTATGTATTAAAAACTGAGCTGGTGGTTCGATGTGACACTGACAAAGAAACTGGATCAGTCACATCATGGCCGACAGCTGACTCCTCTTTGAGGTCAGTGGCAGTACTGATTCAGGGTGTCGGACTGGTCTATCCCTTGACTTACATTTTACCACAGTGAAATTCCATCTTCTGGTCAGACCACACCTTCGTGCTCACACCTGTGGACGATTAAGATGGTGGCCGTCCAGATATCCTGGAGGAAACATGCAAACTCCCCTACGCAGTGTGACCGGAACGGAGATTTGAATCCAGGCTCTGTTGCTGTGAGTGCAGCGCTAAGCCACCACTCACAGGTGATATGTACTTATCCCAGGTCTCACTGTGGCCTTAGATCTTCCCTGCTAACCTGTGCTGTGTAACCTTCAGCTGGCCCCACAGTGTTCAGAGGAAATAGTCTTGGTTAAGTGCTCTGCCAGATAGCATGGCTGCCATGTGCCAAATGAAAAGCTGGAAAGATATGCATCAAGTGCTGAATAAAGCAATAAGACCCAGTGGAATGTGAAACAATGGCTCCTTCCAGGTGGTGGTGTGCTGTGAGAGGAGTGGGGGGAATTGGATGAGACAGAAAGCTCGTCTGGCTGCCTGGCTGTTAGCATTGGACTTGGCAGCTCTCTGCCAGAGAAACGCTGACAGGCAGGCGCGCCTGTCACAGCACATAAGTGCCTCCTTGCACAACCCCGGGCCCTGTAGGGCAGGTCGGCTCTCCTGCGTTCAGCTCACAGGACCAGTCCCACACTCGAGCCACAGATCGGAGTGTGAAGCAGGGGCATGTGTCACAGCCTTTATGTGGTTGGAAGACTCTGTAAGGTGAGAGAAAGGCCACTGGTGACACCAGAAGGTTGTTATATTCCTCATTAGAGACACAACCTCTGTGATTAAACTGAACTTGAGGTAGAGTATTTCCACCAGCAGAGACATAATTACTGGTAAAAGTTTGGCACCAAAAACAACTCAAGTACACAGACTCCAGCAAAGTTATTTTTATGCCTCATAAAAATCAATTTCAAGCATATTTTCTGACTTTTCTCACAAACTGGCTCTTATGTAGTTATTTTATTTCTAATTGTAGAATTTTAAAGTTTTCGTTTTTATTTAATTTTCTCCATTTCTCTATGTGTTAACTTGGTATTTTACTGTGCAGATTCACTGAGCGTTAGCTACTGGATGTGAAATGTGTTTAATAATTAACTCCTCTCCTACTCCCACTCCAGAAGATGTAATGTACAGTGGTGACACAGTCTCTTACTGTCAGGGATGAACTCTACTGAAGAACCGTCCATAGAAGCAGAGCAGTTTTGAAAGTGTATTTAAATGATGTAAGCTACAGTGGTGCTGTGCTCCTGTGTGTGTCTGGCAGTCTGTTCCCAGGCAGGGAATATCTTCGTTTGTTTAGATTACCTTACCGTGACCTTTGCTGTTGAAGCTGGATGTTTGCATAGCCCAGCCTGGTTGTTTTGACTAGCACAGTGCAAGCAGCAGCTCTCTCAGCTTGTTTTCCTCCTGAAAGTATCTCAAGACTTTTGTTTTTTAAAATTAATTCCATGACATTTAAAAAAAAAAAAGTTTACCTCGTGGCTGCTTTCTGCAGAGCACAGGAACATTTTTAACACTGTGCTTTTTATTGGTTAAGTGAAGGTAACATTCGACAGCTGCTTATTGGAGGCAAGAAAACAAGGCAAACATTAAAGTATTTAACAGCCCAAATAAAAAACAAGATAAAAAGTTAAGAAGATGAGACCGATTAGAATTTTCCCATGGTTTTGAAGGGCTCTTCAGCAATATTATAAATCTGATTTAATGCTGTAAATCCTTCTCCTTGTGTTGCCTTGGTATTGATCTTTCCTAGCATGTATGGGAAATCAAAGTCACCTAGAAGTGAGAACTCGTCTGATTTCCTGCTGTAAATTTCTCTTGATACATCAGCGAATGCCTCGATTTCGATGCCCGGGGTGTATGTTAAGTGTATTGATTGTGGTGGATTTTGACCGGGTAAAGGAAGACAAAGCACTCTGGCCTTGTCTCCTGGCCTTCAGCCACACTTGCATATCTCAGACACATTTCCTAACGAGCCGTCTGGCTAAATGTTTTTCAGCCAGAGAAATTACAGTATCAATTGGAAGTGACTTTATAGAGTGAGAGGAGAAAGCAGATGGGAAGAGGGAAGATGAAAAGAGACTCAAAGAAAGATGAATTGAGATTATCCTTTTGAGATGATACACTTATAACAGACATGGATTGTATTTATGGCTGGATTGCTTTTTCAGGGGAATGAGGAAAGTGCCATTTCAGTATAATACAGACATTCATCCTGTTTTTATATGCCTGAAATCTGAAAGCCTTTTCTTCTTTTTTTGTCTTTGTTCTTCTCTTCAGATGTGCTGTGGACTGCCGATGATTTCTCCTCCTCCTCCAGTTCAAATTCAATGGCAGACAAAGACTGCACTTCCCACTGCTCTTGTTACCCCTGAGCTCAAAAAGACAGCTCTGGTCCACACTTAAACCACTGTCTACTTTTCTTGCCTCTGTCTCTGTCAGTCTCCACTCTTCAGTCCATCGTCATGGCTTGTTTTCTGGCATCAGCCTTTCTCCTGGTTCTCCAGACATACGCTGCTCCACCCTGAGCTCATCCAGCCAGGATTTGGCGTAACACTGGGCTCCATGGACCTTGATTCTGGACTACCAGCCAATGTCTCTGGAGATGTGACCTCATCCCCACCCCCAGGAACTAGTAAAAGGGCCCCACATAGTATTATTATTGGGGTACGCAAAGGGGGCACGAGAGCGCTGTTGGAGATGCTGGACATACACCCTGAGGTTGCTGCTGCTGCCACCGAGGTGCACTTCTTTGACTGGGATGAGAACTATGCCAAGGGCTTTGAGTGGTACCGTGAGTTGATGCCCTACTCTTATCCACACCAGATCACAGTGGAGAAAACTCCAGGTTACTTTACGTCAGCCCTGGCACCAGAACGCATCTGCGCCATGAACTCCTCCATAAAGCTGCTGTTGATTTTGCGAGACCCGGCCGAGCGGGTCATCTCTGACTACACCCAGGTGTACTTCAACCGGCTGGAGAACCACAAGCCGGTGCAAGCCATCGAGAACCTGCTGGTGCGCAACGGAGCCCTAAATATCCGGTACAAGGCCATTCAGAGGAGCCTCTACGACATCCACATGCGTAACTGGCTGCGTCACTTCCCCCTGGAGCAGATACACATCGTAGATGGAGATGCTCTGATCCGTGACCCTCTGCCAGAGCTTCAGAAGGTGGAGCGCTTCCTCAACTTGCCTCCCAGGATAGTGTCCTCCAACTTCTACTTCAACCAGACCAAGGGGTTCTACTGTATCCGCAGTGACGGTCGAGAGCGCTGCCTGCACGAGTCTAAGGGACGTCCTCACCCGGCCGTCAACAGCACCGTCCTCCAGCAGCTCCGCTCCTACCTACAGGAACACAACCGAACCTTCTTCAGGCTGGTGAAGCGCACCTTCGACTGGCAATAAGAAACCCCGATTACAAATCGGACTCAAAGGAGCCACTACCTTGTCTGTGATGAGGACGAAAAGGGGGCGTAAAGCACTTTACAGAACTGACATTTAACCCCCCTCCCTCTTCTTTATAACTACTGTCGTGATCTCTGGTTTCTGCAGAGCAGTTATATTTACACGATAAGGCAAGAAAATATGAAAAACTGTAACTGCAGGCGTAAAATTAAATGGAAGCATCTCCAAGCTTAATCAGTCATTCTCTCTGTGCTGGAAGCGTTTAAGTGATCAAATTGCAGCGAAAACAAGTTTATGAAAGTGATGAACTTTTTTTCCTCTCTCTTGTTTGATATTCATGTTCTTGATAATAAACTGTTCTGCTTTCAAATGTAGTAGAAAAGTGGCATGTTTTCTATCTCTCTCCATTTCACTCTGGCCATCAGAAACCCCTGAGCTCTCTAACCTGTATTATTTAGGGAGTACACTAAGGTAGGCAGAGGCATTAGAATAAGCCTTTGATTTGCTGTGGTGGAAGTTAGACATTAATGCAAGGAAATGGGTACCCTGGAGCAGAGCTTTAGTAGTACAGGAATCACTAATGGCTTTGGACATTGAAGGTAGCCGGTGCCTGCAGCTAAATCAGTCAAATCTCCACAGTCAGCAAGCTCAAATCCACAGAGCTTCTGTTGCATTTTGCCTCTGCTCTGCTCAACAATTTGCTCAGGTGTTAAATGTAGTCATTAAATTGTATGCCTAACAGTGCTGTAAATCATTTACTGTACCTGTGTAGATGTTTTTTCTACGTTATTATCTCCCCTCTGAATCATACGTAGCGTGCAGTTTTCCCAGAAACATTTTGTGGCCCTATTCACAACAGATAGACACGGGTCATGTTTCTTTCATTGATTAGGCTTTATACAGCAGCCAAAGCTACAGCTCCGCTGGGAACTGATATTCATGTGATCTCCCCGCTCTGTCTGCTGGAATAAGCACTATAACTCTCCTGAGGCAAGTAGTCATTGATGCTACATTGGATCCACATCCAGAGCAAGAACAGGGGAGGGGCTAAAATAGCTGTGGGCTATACAGAAATATGCTGAATATTTGTATGAGTAGCGATATTTCCTGGGTGATCTGGGGTTTTAAATTATACGTCAGGCTGGATCATTATGTATATGTATATGTATATCCTGTGTATATGTATACACTAGCTGTGTTTAATGAGGAAGTCAGCACTAAATGAAATCACCCACAGCTCATGTTGCTCAGGGACTTTTCTCCTTCCTGTTCACCAGGGGGCACTTGGACCCCAGAGTAACTCACGAGGTGAGGAAGTGTGTCTAGACGTGCTCTTTCTAGGATTCCCACTGTAGGTGCACACACAGGTGAAGGGTGAAGGGTGTGACAGTTAACTCGTGACCCTGGCCGACGCCTGTCTGCTCTGGTACGTATCACCCAGCCGCTCATCTGGAAGAGAACGAACTGTCCTCGGGCACAAGCCTCCTCGCTCCACCTCCACAACAAACACACATCACCAATCATTCCCAAGGTGTTACATTGGCGCAGCACAGTGTTTCTATTAAGCAGGTGGGCAGGAAGGACAAAAGGGCATGTTTTGCTTACAATATGAGAGCACACACTGAACAAATTCCCATTTATAGCTGTTATTTATTTGAGGCAAAGTTGACTGACTGTGCTCGCTGTTTGCAGAAACACTGGGAGCTGTATAGTGCATCTGTAGCTGTGTAATGTTGGACTGTGAGGAGCTGCAATCAGGCAAGGGTTGTTTAAGGATAAGGATATTTTTATCAGCAAATCCCCTGAAGTACATATCACTGCAACGATAGGATCTTTTATGGGTTCTGTAGGCGTTTATACATCGTGTCAAGCTGTGACTACACTGGGGTTTTTGTAAGATAATCCAGTTTACTCATGAGATTTGTTGATAATAATAAAAATGATAAAATAATGCTGCCGAGCCAAATGTATCCATGTGTTATTCCTACTGTTTACATGTCAAGACCACTGTGGAAATCCTGGTCTTTTTCGTGCTGTCCTCAAACAGTCGGTCTACAGCCATGCTAGCTCCTAGCTGCTCTTTGAGGCTGTACTGAAAGCACAGTGGTGCAGAGCTAATTGCTAAAGTCAGTTGTCTTCTGTCCTCTGCAAACTGTAAATGTCAAAATTTCATGGCAGTCCATCCATCCTGGACCAAAGTGTCTCAGACTGAAAGAGTGACGGCTGCTGTTCTGTGAGGGAGGGGAACTAAACTCTGATCTTACTTAGGAGCATGTTGACAGGGGATTCAACCCAACAACTATGTGGTTACAGAGTCTTCCACCTTTAAATCAGAAGAGAACAAACAGCAGTGTATGTAAAAACTGACATGTGTTGTGCAGGAAGTCATTTGCTTACCAGGCTGTTCTCAGTGTGACTTTTCAGTTGTGCAGAAAATGTTGCTTTGGGTCTGATTTACTATAATGCAAGGTAAGTAAGTCATTTAAAACCCTTGACACTAACAAGTTGCTTTAACTAATGGCCACTATTGAGTGAGTCACTTATCACTACATGTCTTTGATAAGTGCCAACCTCGGGCGTAATTAAAGGTTTGAGGGGTGGTCTGGAGCAATCTGCTGTAGATGTTTTGGCTGGTCTTGTCATCCTAGAAGCCTCTAATGATCTGTCTGGGATTGTGATTGATGAAGCACTTAGCATCGAATCAAAGCACGAGGAACGCTCGCTGCTTGCTAAGCTGTTTGCAAACTAACAGCCACTGTATTTGCGTAATACAAGTCTATTACAGAGGTGTCCTTGAAGTGAATTAATGACCTTTGTGTCAACATTAGAACGTGCACATTCAGAGTCGCCTGACATGGCTCAGCAGGTATAAGCTGGAAACAGCATGGGTCACTGCAATGTGCTACGTTCAGTTGGATGTCGGCGGCAATTTCTTGTTTGTTTTTTGTTTTTTTTAATCCATGAACATCGCAGCACCTGCAGTGTCTCTACAAGAAATTAATTACACACTGAGAGCGTTGCTGTTTTAATCCTGATACAGTTCTCTTAGAGGCTTTCAGAGATAACCTGATGACTGAATATCTGTGTTTATATCTCTATTAAAAACACAGATAGCTGTGCACACAGGTGTGACCATCTGGACGATGCCTCCTAGCTCTCATCGCTGTGAAGCTGTTTCTAAAATAGCAGCGTGGCTCCTTGGCAGAATAAAAAAACACTATAATTCAGCTCTTCCAGCCAGGATATCAGCCAGCAGCAGTGGGGTGTTTTTTACTTTTATATTGATGGTTCAAATGCAAGAAGCCTGTGGAGAGTGATGCATGCTATAGAGCTAATGACGGCGTGCACAAACCCAACCCATCATCTTGCCTGATCAGAAAAAGAACAATGAACATAAATCTAATGAGATCAGGGACCCGGAAACCGACGTGCTTCCCAAAATACACGTTGGATTATCAGAGACACAAAAGGCTCCTGAACGTCAGAGCTGAGCAGATAAATGTGTTTTTTGCTCATATTTTAAAGACTCCTCGTGTTTTTATTTTCCCTTTGTGATTACTTATTCATTTGTTTGTTGATTTATTTTTCATTGCCTCAGGTGCAGAGGGCATGTGTTTGATGTGCTCCCATGGCTGTCTTTACTAAAGAGGGAGGAAGGCTGCTGCTGCATTCAGGTCAAAGGGAGGAGAGAGAGTCATGTCTGCTTATTTGCAGCTGCATTCTAAAAGCTTCTGATTAATCCTTTGAGGCGAGGAAAAGAAAAGGATATAAAAACCTAAGGTGAGATCAGGGCTATGGATGCAGAGCTCATTGTAAAAACTGTCTGTGCAGGCATGTGTGAGTGGTGGCAAAATGCAGCACAACGTCCACATACTGATGCTCCCTCCAGCGCTCTGATAGTCGACCTCTCACTGCTCTGCAGGAGACAGAATGTCAATAGAAAGTCACTGGTGCAGTTTCAGAGCTCCTCTCCACAACCACCTCCTACAACCAATTAAAAGCTCATTCAAACATTGAACATAACTGGACTTCATATCACTGTAGGTCAGGATGCATCGAGAAAAATCCTACCTGAGTTCAGTAGATAGAGCTTGGTTGTAAAGTGGAAGAAGCTTTTTTAGATGCCCTTGATTTTAGACGATGTTCAGTGACAGAAACTCTGTGGTTAAATGATCAGTACAGAAGGTTAATGACTGTGGAAATGTACAAGACTGTGCCACGAAAACACAAGTTCACTACAACTCCCAAGGTGCATCTTAACATCCAGTCACCTCGCTTAGGACTCTGTCACATTCTGGATTAGTTTCAGATGAAATCAATAAATCTGTGTTTTGTTCTCAGCTACAGTTCGGTCCCACCAACGAGTGACTTCCTCTCCATGGCAACAGAAGCTGAGGCTCATGAGTGTTGTAATATTTAGAGCTGCCCGTCAAACTAAACTGTCAAAACCAGGGGTTCTCAGAAACATATTCAGATGATTAACATTGGTGGGCAGAGCATAAGCCTGCATTCATCAGGAGAGTCCCATGTTACTACGTTAAACGACAGCGAGGACGTCAGAAGCTGCTGTATTCCTCCATCGAGGTGGAAACAAACTGCACCAGCATTATGTGCGTGGTGGTTTCTAGCGAGACCTAACAAGACAAACATCAGGCATCTTTTTTAGTGTCACTTCACACTCAGCTCTGCTTCTCCATATGTCTGAATGCTGATACAGCATATAGACTCTGTGTCTGTTCTTGAGGCTCCAGTCACTTCTCTCCCTCAGCCTCTTTTATCCCTCAATCCTCCCCAGCAGCTCTTGTCTATTCAAATCAAGGGCTGGCAGAACAGTGCCAGAAGGCATTTCACTCTGGAATATGAAATCTACTCTCCTTTGAGTGTACAGTAGAGCCCTGAGTCCCCGCTCTGATTCCTCCACAGCCAAACAACAACATCAGTCTGAGAGCGCAGCCGTGGCAGAACGCATTGCATTTCACTGCTGGCTTATAGCAGCCTGGGCCCGCGGGAGCCAAGTGTCACACAATTGCATTTTCCAGCCGTAGCAGAAAGGGGCAAGAGGGACCAGACAAAAGCAAGAAGGTCTCTCTGAGCTCGCTTGAAGTCTGTCAGTCTGCCTCGCCTTCTCCGTCAGCTGGGATCCCAGTGCTGGATGCTCGGTGCCTCTTTCGTTCATTCATCTTCCTTTTCTGTACTTTTTTTCATGGTTGCTTGGCTGCAGCTCTTCAGGGGAGGAGGTGACATTTTGACTCTACTTATTTTTCAATGTCGCTGTCTGGATTTCATTGTTCCCAGCCCTCCGTGAGCCCACTCCAAGGCTGGATGAGGTTCTTATTTTTAGAGCATTAATTTATGTTATACAAATTAAGTATGCTTCACAAGTGACTCAGGCACCTTCCTATTGCTAATTCATTTCAAAGCACCCCCTGTGTGTTGCTCCATTTGCAGGCGAGTACAGAGATGTGAAGATAAGGCGTGTTCAAAGGGATGGCACAGACTTCAGAGGAAATGATAACATCACCTCAGTCCCCCTGAAGTCCTCTGTAAAGTGAACAACCTACCCCTTGGGCTGCTTGCTAATCCACCAGCCCTGTGGCAGCTCAAACAGGTATATAAGCCAAACGGAAAGAGAGGAAGCAAAGCGGAGAGGAAATAATCAAGCTCTCAGCATCACTTCTTGAAAATGATTCCCAAAATAATTTTATTCTGAACCCTGGCTTTTATTCCAGACTCAAAAAAGATGATTTTATTCTCGTGTATTAAACGTATTTGACGTGACCTTCTTCCTCAGCCGCCATTTTCACATGTTTGAGATGTGTCCATTGTTCCACGCTCAACTTTTTAATCTTCTCCACCCTGGTTCTTATAGTGTGCTGCATTTATATTCAGTGTGAGTGCACTTATGGACTCAGAATAGCTAGTGTGAGTGTGGACGTATGAAAATTGTGTTTAAGGAGCAGAGAGATGCAGGTGGTCTGAAGGTTTTACATTAATGTGTCAAATACCTGAAATGCAGGAGGAGAAAATGTTTAAGTGCCCAGAGTGTTGTATGAAAGGAGAGGTTATAAACAGAACCTGTTACTGAACTGACTTGCATGTTTAGCTGCCAGTTATTTGAATATAGTACGTTGAACCTGCCACTTAATGATACCTGCATGAGGCGAGATACTCAGGCCTGTCTTATCAGACTGCACCACAAAGTGGAACTGCAACAGAGAAGATACTCCCATCATCCCTCTGTGGTTGGTGAACATTTGACTGGTATTTGGTTAAATTAAATTCTGGTGTCAGGCGTGGTGACTGGTGTGAAAATCTCCTCTGCCTGCTGGAAAGGAAGTGTTAAAGCTTCACAGCGAAACACAAACTGTCTCCTAAACAGCAGCGAGCCAATGATCCATCTGCAGAAAGCAGCAGTCAGCAGTGCTGGACCTTTCTGCCTCTCAGTCCCTTTGCTATAATAAGGTGTCTCAGACCAGCCAGGTTGTGCACTGAACTTCAAACAGTTTCCTGCCTTTACGTGTTGGTCTCATTTGGAGCTGCTAATGTGTAAATTGCAGATTCCAGCTTTATAACATTGTAGTGTTTAAAGGTTAAAACATATTCACTGGAAATAAAATGAGCTGACATCAGGGAGGTTTTTGCTGTGCAGCCCTCAGTGTGGGTAATAACAGGAGCAAAGGAGGAGATCAGGTGATGTAGCAGGAGGAGGCCACTGTTCAGTGAAACCAGTCAAGCTCCTCAGATGTTGAGAAAAGCCCAGACCAGGATGTTTTTCTGAACCTAACCAGAGCAGGACTGTTCCAGGATGAAGCTGTGATCCGCTCTGACAGTGTTTACATGGACTGTACCAGTGTCTGAGAGATGAGTCTATGAGATGAGTTTATGACAATGGCTTGAAATAATTTGCTCCAAATCCACCCAAGAGGGCGTTTTCATCTCAGTCAGAATACGTGATTTAGTTTGACCTCCCCCTGACAGAAACCCAGGGGTCGACATTATCATGCATATAAACATGTTGTTCATTTATGCTCCTCTGCACATAGCTCATTGATTCAGAAATTGGAAGCATTTTTTGCACACACACATACACACACAGTTTTAATGAGTTTCCCACCTCAGTCAGTCAGAGGAGTGTGTGTGTGTGTGTGTGTGTGTGAGTGGTGGTTGGGAGTGAAGGGGTGTAGCTGGTCAACTTGAACACAGCCTTGTTAAAAAGTCAATTAAAGAGAAACAAAGAAGGAAAATTGGGGTGGGGGTGTGTGTGAGGGGGGGTTGTTTCTCCTCGCAGCTGTTTTCACTTGCAAGGCAGCGAGCAGCCTCGGCGAATGAGTGCGAGGATTATTTATAGGCAAAGCCCGGCTCTCTGAGGGGAAACAAGTCTGAGTCCAAGATTATGACTTTCTTTTCTGTGGAATTCAACATCAAACCCAGTTGTCACAATTTACAATTACACACTGGCTCTCCAGTCTTCTCCAGTCCTCATGAGGAGAGAGTTTCTAAGTGTCTCAAAATGACTAAACTGTGGCAGGTTTTTAAAATGGCTGCAGAGGTAATCCAAGCAAACATACACTTTAGTGGCTGAAGCTGTGTGCACTGCACTTTAAATTCAATCAGCCACAGGCATCCAGAGAGAGGCAGAGAGGGAACAGACTATAAATCCGTCCAGTGTTTTTACCCTCATCTGCAAACATACATTTCTAACAATCAGTCCTATGTCCCTAAACTGGACTGTCCTTTATTTCCCCAGATCTGTTTGGAAATGTGCAGAAATCCACGTCCTGTGCGAGTGAAACAAAGTGAATTCATCCTAATTCTGCTGCTGTTCCCTTCAGTCCTCTCAGAGCTCAGCTCTGACGTGTCGACAGAAGCAGCTAACAGTCAGACTGGGCAGTGGATGTGGTCAGGGAGCCCTCTCCTCCTCTCTCAGCGGCCTGTCCTCAGTGACAGCCTCTAACTTACTCTGCTCTGTTTGATTAGATGGGACACACTGAGGCTGCTGACCCACTTCTAATTTAGCAGACTGTAAACAATGACTGGTCAAGATGCAGTGGAACTTTTAGAGCCAAGTTTATTTGTTGATCTGAACTTTTTTACAACAAGAAAGGAGGTAAGGAGGACACCCTGAGCCTTGGTACCTGGCCCAGCACCACCACAGTCTGACCTGTCGGCCACTGAGCAGCTGGAGTTAAGTGGAGTTTAAGGCTGTTTCTTTCTTCACCCATTTATCCTGGCTGAAACAGTCTAATTGATCCTGCTGGGACTGAACTCCTCCGTCACCTCCTCTCTAACCCACAGCCTTGTTATCCTTCCTCCTGCCTAACATTTCAGGAGGAGTTATTGAAAAGCCGTTCTCTTCTGTCTCGGCTTCTTTAGCCTTTGAATGATACATAAATGTGTCTGTTTGTAGCATTGAGGTGTAACACTGTTTTATAGCAGGTGTGTAAGATGCTCTCCAGTGATTTTAAAGCTCCAAACAAAGCATTTAATACCTGTGACACGTTTACTGTGCTCCTTTTCTCCTGTTAGACTTTGTTTGTAGTCTCTTAACAAGTGTGCAGTCAGGCTAGTGGCTCTGTTCGATTAGCACAGCAGTGCTTTGCTTTTCTTTGCCAGCATCACCATGTATAGAGATCCTGCTGCACTCTCATGTGTGATTGTATGCAGGACAAGCTGGATAAAAGGGCTGTGTGTGTTTAACATGCTAACATTTACTAATTTACCATGAAGGAGTGCAGGAGATTTGGTGGTAATCCTACACCAACCAGATGTTTGAAGGTTTCCAGCTGCTGTTTGCTTAGGTCGCTCTTTATATGATTTTTTTTCTTGTGTATTTGACATTCAGAAAACATGCAACACAGTTCCTCTGACAGGGAGTCAAACTCAGGTGTGGGTCTAAACCATTAGGATTCCCTTTGTGTATGATTTTAATATTACCATCTGGCACCTGTCTCATCAGTGTAGTTCATACAGTGATGTGGATAACTGCAGAGTAAAAAGAGCTGTAAAATCCTGTAATGACGGTTTCTCCACAACAACGACCAGACGACACAGTAATCCTGCTCAGTCCCCCGGTGGTCGTACTGTGGAAAAGATGACGTCGTCTGTTTTCTCACTCAGGTGTTTGCAAGTACTTGGTTAGTTATAAAAATCAGTGCCTTTAATAAGGCTGCGTGTTCTGCTTCATATGAGCTTCTATCACTGCTGCTGCAAGCAGCCACTTTTTAGAAATTTGAAATTGAATGTCCCCTCCAAACAGCACCTTAACCGACAATATTATTACTTTTTTAATTAGAAGGAGGCTGTGAAGTGGATTTACTTCAAAATTTCAATATTAAAAAGGCTTTTTGGCAGGAAGCTGTGTTCAATCTATTAACGAATAAGAGATAATTAATGCCCTATAATTACAAGCTCAGATTTGGGCCCACAATTTGAATTAATTGAATAGATTAAGAATTAACCCTAACCTTGGTGGCAAATGACTTGAAAAGAAAGTTAATGAAGAGGGGTGAAAAAAAGGCAAGAAACAGATTTCTAGATCTGTATCAGTGCTGCGATGAGAATACACATTTTAATCGAAATACTGATAATGACACAGAGAGCTCCTTCAGTGGGAAGAGTGTGTCTCTGCCTCTCCTAGTGGAAGCTGTTTACTCCCCACTGGGACCACTGGAGATGTATGAAGCCATCCTCCTGTGAAGGGGTTTGGAATAAATGGCAGATGAGCCTCCACTTTAGCAGCCTGGTTATTACGATCAGATCCTCTCCAGTGCTGTTACGCTACTGATAAATCATAGAAATTCATCCACAGTGTCTCCACAGTGAAGAGGGTCAGCGTTACACAACACATATAACATTACTCCTGCTGAAAAACAACACCACGTCGCCTGTGCATGCAGAGCCTTAGTTACATGAAGCTGAAGTTGAAGCAGGAGGTTGGATCAACAACATTCTGTTTCATCTGTTGATGATCGTCCTTCTGTCGGAAATGAAACAGAATTATCATGAACTAATGTTCTTACTACACAGCACTGTACTGTACAGTAAATATTACTCAGCAGTGTCTCCTCACAGCAAGACCGTTTACTGAATACATCACCTCAAACTCGTGTTGGCAGTGATGAGGAGTCTCAGCCTGCAGCCTGTACACATACTGCATCACAGTAGTAATCAATAGGCGTGTTTTGTGTTGACTGGTAACTCTGCACTCACAGACCTTCATGTAAATACTGTTGGTAAATAGCCAGAAGCTGTGTTTTATACTGGTGTTGTACTGTGGAGCCGGCTGCTGTTAAATAAGAAGTCGACAAGAATGAGAGGGACGTGTAGAGGTCAGGTCAGAGCTTATTTATGGAGGAAGGTGACAGGTTATTAACTGGAGCTGTTAATCTGTTGTTGTTGTACCTCTGTGTTCTGATGTGGATATTTATTTCTGTATGATTTTGTGCAGTCTGAGCTGATGTCCTTTGGGTTTTAAGATTCTGCGGTTCAGTTCGATGCAGCATCTTGGGACCATGGTTGTAATAAGTGTTGGTGCGTTCTGCAGGTTCATAAATGAGGATTTTCTCTGTGTTGCGAGGCTCCTTTTACACCTGCCTCCCTCGTACACCTGTCCTCATCATCTTGAGGTTTCACACAGACTGGACGGCTGTTAGCTGAAAAGTGGGTCCTGAAGTTTGGGTTCCACCTCTCCAGACCACAATCTAACACCTCCTCTGTGTACTGGTGATGAGCTGATAAATATATCACATCTGTCCTCTCCTGAACCGCCTTTATGTGTGTGAGGGTTTATGTGAGTGTGTGAGGCATCTTGATGTGGGGTGTATGTGTGACAGCCTCAGCAACACCTGGCCTCCCCAGCAGGAAGCAGTGTATCTAATAATGAGAGAAAGTGTCAGGGACACACAAGGTGCACGCAGCAGAGACGACCACAGACTCCCTCCTCGAGCCTCCATCTCACCGCACACACACATCCTCTCTCCCTCTTCCTTCCCTAAACCACATGAGGGCGAGAGAGATAATCACATTTTCTGTCAAACTGAATAGGTGATGGCTGCTCAGGGAAAAAAAAGAAAAAACTAGAGCGATGCAAATGTGCCTGTTTGTTTCTTTTTCTGCAAGCATCAGCTGTCATCGCAGCTCAGGTTTCACTGGAGCAATAACTCTGCCATCCCTGGAAGCTGCTCATGAATCAAACCCTGGTCATTTGATTGACAGCTCATTACCCTCCCCTTAACACAGACAACAACCTTGGAAAATAGAGGTAAAGCTGGTGGAATCATGTTGAGTTTTGTATTCAAGCTGGGCTGAGACGAGGAGGGACATGGGCACAGAGGTGGAAACTGTCTGAATGTTTTCACTTCTCAGGTGATTGTTCCGGCTTTTATGTTCTGTAACTTTAATTTTCATGAGATGAGAGATAAGATTAATGAGTATCCTCCCGTGACAGTTTCTGTATTTTCGTTAATAAGACCATAAAAGGGATCACTGCCAATTTTTTAGCTTCTAACAGCCACTCAGTTATTCAAGGGCAAATCTTTGAGAGAGGATTTTTGTTTTAAATCTTGATGATTTATCACCTGCTCTGACTTGAGTAATTACTTTGACTGTTCCTTAAACTTGAGAAGAATGTATGTGAAGTAGTAGTTCTTCTCTTCCTCAACACATCAAGGCTGAGGCCTGGCTTGACCCTGCTTTGCTTCAGTCACGGTCAGCCTGACCTGTGTTTGGGTTAACCTCCATCAGATGTTAGATGTTGTTCTGTCAGACTCTCAGGGATGTGGCAGACATATATATGTATTTTGGGAGTTCTCATTTGTTTGATGAAAACCTGAGAGTGAAGGTTGTTTTTTTTTTTTGACAGGCTGTGACAGTGTTGCATGAGAAAACTGACACATGCATTCAGGGGCACAAGCTAAGACAAACTCACAAATATCTACCACACATATGCAAACACACACCCTGCAACCTTCATCCCCCGTGCACAGGAGTATCAGAGGAGTCTGAGAACTCCCTGTTCCCTGGAGAGGGAAAACATCCACCCCATCACCCACCTTATCTCAGAGTTCCCACCACCAGCGGAAAGGAAGGTCTTTCATACGGCTCTTATCACTCGACTAGAAGGGAGAGAAGGAGGTGGGAGGGGGATAAGGGGGGAGGCAGGAGGTGAGAGCCCCTGCTGTGCAAGGCCACAGCCTCGCTTTCCCATGCCCATGTCTGATCATCAGTCCTGCCAGGGCACGGCGTACAGAGGGAGAGAGATCTCACCTCACTCGGGGTGAGAGAGGAAGAGGGAGACGAAACAGGGGAAATGTCAAAAACTAGAAACAAGCTGACGACCCTCACATCTCCCCTCTGCATCCCCAGCACAGCACGGGCACCACATGACACAGAAAAGCTGAGCCAGAGCTCCACATTTCCATTTCCATCAGCAGCTCTGATGTGCTACTATTGTATCTCGTGCCTTTGCACACACCTAAGGAGAACACAGTCTGATGCTGTTCATTGCGCAGCACTAGAAGGAATACTGTGTGTGTGTGTGTGTGTGTGTGTGTGTGTGTGTGTGTGCATGCAGTGTGCGTCAGCAAGACTTGGAACAGGGTGTGATTGGAGCTGGGTGGGGAGAGTCCTGGATCCTGTAGTTGAGAGTTTAACTTGACGTCTGGTTGTGACTAATGTCGAACATATGATATGATTCAAACATTTGCACTTTACACTTTATATTTTAATTATGTATATTTACATTCCTTGTAAATATAGTTCTTGCTTTTCGCTCTTTTCTTTTACTAAAACTGTCCTTTAGCACCGATATACCAAGACTGAATCAGACTGTGTGAGGATCAGACTACTACCTGGATTGTAATTAAATGACAGATTGGGCAAAGTGGGCGCCTGCTTAGTTCGACAGTCTGATTGTGTTACTTTGAATAACCACAAAAGTTTGTGGTGATACAAGCAAAGCTAAAAACGTACGCACGGTTCCTCTGTTATAATCTAATTGAAATATTCCAGTTTATGTTACGTTGACTCTTAAATTAAATTTCTATTCTCAAACTCTCTAACTAACTGATGTACATGTAGTGTAGAAATATTGGCTGTATGTAGGTTGGATAAATAACAGCTCAGTTGTGTCCCGGGCTTCCCAGCTTTTCCTCACAGTGTTCATTCTCAACAACCTGACATTAATCAACATCTCTGTGATGTTTCATCCGGCTGTTATCTTATACCTTGCTCCCTCCTCCTCCAGGAACGCAGACACAGTGAAGCTCTGATTTGACAGGGGTAGACCTGTAAACCTCTGAGCAGCAGCCGAGGGCCCAGAGACGCGACCCAGAGAGGCAGAGCTGAACGATGTGCGAACACTAAATATTTCATTAAACACCATTTGATCTTTAATCGCCATATTAGTGCACCATTAGCCCTGATCGAACCAGACCGAGCTGTTCAGCAGCTGCACGCCACATTGAAGCGCTGGTGATGCATGGCGACTCTGGGAGCGTCAGTCAGCTCAGACAATAGTCAGCCTTCACTCTCCATCAGCTCCTTGCCAAGTTCTGTAATGTCTGCTGTACTCACTGCGAAGCTTATTACAGTCCCTGCTGTAATACAAGAGAAGCTGCGCGGGATTGTCATCACTCATTTACCCAACAAAACAAAAACTTACAGCGTGGAACAACCAAAGCATTACACAAATCTCTGTCAACACAAACCGATGGTCTCGCTGCATTAACGAAACCACTTCCTCACTTCAAGTCTTTGTTCTGCAGTTAATACCTCGTTTATATTTTAGGTCATATTGTAGAGTCCCAGCTAATGTCAGGTTGCCTTCAGTGTCTTATACTTCTTTCACACACGCAGCCTGAAGACTGCGATGGTGTGGACAGAAAGTAGTATACACTCAAACTGACCTCTGTTGCACTTTCAACTCCGATCTCTCTCTCTCTCTTTAAAAAACTAAAACAAGAAGTTTATATAAGTGACCCTGTTTGTTGTGTGTCAACAACACTTGATGGAAAAAGGCTTTCACTCCACAGTGTAAATGGATATCTGTACATGACAAATAACAACTGTGAGCATGAACCTGACCCACTGTGGGTGTTGTTAGATTGAATGCCAGTTAATAGCTTTTGACAAACAGCAGTTTGCTCTGTGATTTTTCAAACAGGAAGAGACGTTAGTTAAAGAATATGATCAACAGGTCCTCTTATCCAAACAGTGATGTCTGTGTCTGTCCACAGTCAGAGAGCAGCAGCTTCATCTTCATGGTGACAATAATAAGAATTAGTGTTGTTTGGTTAGGTTTGACTTTCAGCCTAATTCAGTTGTTTTTACTGTTGTGATTCCTTCACTCCTGAGGGATTGGTTTGTTTGCCTCTGTAGTTGGATAACCTGGGAAAAATGATGCTTTATTTTCTTCTGCTTAGAATTAAATGAGAAGATTAATACTAATTACAAAGCTAGAGCCAGGAGGTGGTTAGCTTAGCTTAGCATGAAGAGTGGGAACAGCCTGGCTTAATGTAAAAAAAACAAAAAAACAACCAGCAGCTGCACAGCTTCCATCCTGTTTATTAACCTGTACACAGATTAATAAAATAGATCAGGCCTGTCATTTCCCCTTCCTCCAGTCTTTGTGCTAAGCTAACTATGCACTAGCTACACAGAAATTTAGATTTACACAGAAACTCTACATTAACCCTAAAAGTGAACGTGTCTTCAGTCAAAACTTAACAACAGTAACATGTTTCCATTTACTCATTAAAAAGCTACGACCACATTTCACCTCACAAGAAATAAAGACATTATAGTCTTCATGCAGAATAATGAGGCATGCTCCCTGTTCTGCTGCAGAGAGTTTTGTTTTGTATGAAGGGACAAGCATGCTCAGGGGGACCCGGGCCCTCATCAGCATTGCTGAGCAGGCAGCAAGAGAGAGGAGAGCGCACTGGGCCGACCCCACTGGGAGCGACCTGGGGACTCGTAGCCTTTTGAAGTGGTAATTTGCCCGGACCCAAGGGAGAGTTGCCAAATTGAAATGTCTTTTGACAACGACAGACAGCCACCGTTGTCGTCTGATTGAGCTACCTTCAGGGACAGAGAGAGAGAGCGGGAGACAGGGAGAATGAGAATGAGACACAGACAAAGTGAGAGTCACAAGCACAGAAAGAGATTTCACTGGAATCCAGACAACGGCGAGCCCAGAGGAGCCACCGTGGTGACACCAACCTTTATCAGCTCTCCACTGAGTCTTTATGAATTAACCCTTTATAGGAGGCCAGGTCAACAGCTCGGGCTCTTTGTCGTGTTCTTCAAGACGTTTCTGAGCAGTGTCCTGTGTTTAGGTGGATGGTACGTGTCAAAGTAACATCCAGATGAATGAAGGTTTCCCAGCAGAACAACAAGATGATCAATGTCAGTGTATGTGCATGTATATACTCTCAGCAACCAGACTCCTGCTGCTGTTGCTCTCATTGTCAGACCACAGCTGATGCCCGGAGTAACAGAGGAGAGCAAGAGAAAAGGAGATGATTGCAGGCAGTGTGGTCTGCAGCCTTGAATGATATGAGCGCATGAATTAGAGTCATGAGAAAGCTTGAGGTCAAACACTGCCTGGTTTCCATTACAGCTGACTGTGAACTACAAATAGATTCCTGCCTGTTGCAGAGAGCAGAGAAAGACAATTTACAAACACAGGAGTGGTAAAATTAAGCCAGAGACATTCATTTAAATGTAAAATGAGGTTATGCACTCAAAATGTTCACACTACACAAAAGTGGTGAGGCAATATTGGCTGTTATTGGTTTGCAGGTGTTGAGTTTTGCGTAGCAGGAGCAGAGCCTGATGTTGGGGTTCACGGCCTTCATCGTGCTCTGTCATTCTCTTCCTCCTCTGCTCATCCTCCTCTCTCACAGACACACCTGCACAGAACAGATGAAAAGAGCCTGAATCGCTCACGGGTGAGGAGAACTTTTAGCCCCCGATGCTTGAACTCACGAGCCTCCTGTTGGGAGCCAGGTGGCAGCATGGTGGCCTGACTCCCCAGAGGACCTGGTTGAAGTGCTTGTCTCACCGCCCCCGTGGCCTTATTCTGTCAGCCCCCCTGCCTGATTCAGATTGGCCCCTACATGAGGGGCCCTGGGAGGCTCCATCTGTTTAACTGCATCTCCAGCATCCTGCACAAAAGCACAACACAACAAGGGAAATGGAGGGAGGGGAAGTTAAAAATCACTAACTGCTGGGAGAAGGAGAGGAAGAGGGAGACACAGGAATCCAGACTCACAGCCTCCCAGAGGTGTGTAACAGAGCAACATTTTCACACTGGAAAGAATGTAATAATAGAGAGAGCTGGCATGGGCTCAGCTATTGAAGACATTCTTTGTATCTCAGTGACCTTGGAGCAGTGTGGGTCATTCAAGAGATAAAGACAGCTATTTGTCATTGTTCAGTAGGTTACACTGTGGTGAATGCAACACTTGTTTTCCTGAAGTTAACAGAAAAAAATCAATATTTCAAACTGTAACATTTGAAACTATGGTTCCAAGCTTTAACCAAAAACAAGACTCACTGTTAACAGCCATGTCAGGGAGCAGGAAACTGGTAGATAACTTCAAGTCGAGGTCCAAAGATTATTTCAGATTTTTATCTGTTGGTGTACAGAGGTTTTCCAGTTGAACATATAGAATTTCCACATAATGCTCGCAGACATTGTTCAGGTTGTTTGCTCCTGCACTCGAATGAGACTCTTAAAATCCAGGCTTTTCATACTTTATATACTTAAGTTCTACTCATACTTATAATTATCATTCCATTAAATTCAATGCAGAGTAGCTCTAAACACAAAGTACAGTCATTAGTCTTGACCAGAGTTTGACAAAGATATTTTAAACTGGTCTGTAGTGTTATATTAGGTCATCATCCTCCCCAAGCTAACTCTGAACTAAGACCCACGTTTCCATGGTAACATTCAGTGACACCTGCTGACCAGTGGCACCAAATGACAAAAAAAAAAAAAAAAAAGGGAAAACATGACTCATAATGTTGTGGTGTGAGTAAGGAGGAGGGAAATGGTTTTCAGACAGCTCAGTAATCTGTTACCAACATACAGCAGTCAGGACGACGCCTGTCGCTTCCATTTATCCAAAGAAAGTGTCCTAAGCCTGACTGACACGTTAGCAGAAGTACTGAGACCTGCCACATTAAGAAGCCACAGCAGCTCAGCTCTGCTGCTCGCCTGCACTGACCTATTTACCAATGTGTTTTTTTTTGTATTGTCAGGCTCTTTGCTGAATTTTCCCGGTGAAATATCTCTGAAACTGTTGCATTTCTCCAGATTCCCAAACACTTCCTGCTGGAGTGAACCAGTGGTTTGACATGGCTGCAAATCCATCGCGTAGATTAGAGATATTTCACCAGATTTGGCCTGATTGTGGGGCTAGCTGAAAACTCAGAGGATCACCAAAATCTGCAGGATCCATCCACTGATATGTGTAGCAAATTTCACAGCATCATGGCAATCCAAACAAGACGAGGTCAGAAGCCAGTATGCTGCTGGTCTGTGGCGTATTTTCAGGCCTTTATCTCTTCACTTCTCTCTGTGCTCACATAGTGTTTTAATTAGAGGATTACCAGAGGAGACTGTATCCTCTGGAAACCATGAATGTTTGTACATTTCATGGCAGTCCGTCCAATAATCACCATGAGCAGAGATGTTTTGTAATGGTGGAGCAACCAAACTGACTGATAAGAGTGAAGCTGCTGTTGAGGCTAATAATATCTTCACACACTGAAATGCAAAAACTAAATTTAGAGAGTAATCTGCTCCTCATTCTCTCTGTAAATATTCAGATCTGCACAGCAGGTTCTTTTGAGTCACACTGAACCTCTGTTTGTTGCTAATGAGCGTGACAGATTCCCCAAATTGCCAATTCAAGCCCAAAGACAACTACAGGTGTTTGTTGTGTTGCGATTCAGGAAATATCATACCCCCATCCTGTCAAAGTGTCAAATTCTTATTCCACATTTTGCCTCTGAAATGCTGTGCTGAGTGAACCTGCTCCCTGGCAGATGTGTTTAGATGAACAAGCAGCTTTTGTTGCCTTTTTTCCCGCGGAGTGAGACATTTCTGCTTAACTCTGCACATTTGCTCCGCTCAGATGAAACACTCTGCAAAAAAACAAGAGTGGATTTTAAAAGCTGCATGTTAAAGTGTACCCAATTAAAAGCAGGCCCTCGTGAGACATGGAGGAAATGAGTCCGTCATTTTGATGTAGTGGGGAGTGCTGCAGTAGAGTACACTTGTTTTTTTTTTAGCCATTTGTCCAAAGAGGAAGACAGAGGAGAGGATACTGTATCTGTATGAGTACAGAACTTATTAATAACAGAGGAGCGATGTAAACACAGGCTCTCCACAGTCCGAGCTCCGATCCTCCTCTGCTCATCAGACCTTGATCCAATAGTTCTGTGTTTGTCTTACAAAAGGCCGGAGCTCAGATAGTGTCAGTGTGGTTATTTGACTTCCCTGCTGTCACTGCAGCAGCATACACCGCAACATTTACCTAAATGTTATTCTGAGCACATTACAACAAACATTTACTACAACACAGTATACAAATAGTGTTTGACCTCAGTCAGGGTTTGAAGCTGCTGCCACCGAGTGGTGGTGTGGAGGATGAGTCAGGAGCTCAGTAACATGTTACTGCTACATGATCCGTGAGTGTGTTTACTTCATGTCCACCCACTGTCTGTGTGTTCTGAAAGGGAAATCTTCGTACTGTAAACACAGCTAAGATAGGAATGATCCACTCAGTTTACTGTGACTTCATTACTGTATCATACAGACAACATGGGACCAAAGGACAGCACAAATAAATGTAATTACTGAGTCCAAAAATAAAGATCCTAAATACTTTCAGACCTTCGTGTCTAAAGCATAAAGCTTAAATCACTACAAACACATATATGCTAACACAGACACAGCTGGTAAACTGAACTGCCTCAAAATTCAACCAGTTCAGATCAGAGTCATCTGTACAGCAGAATGTTTCAGGGTCATGCTGCACTGTTTCATAGAAACTCTTCATAGTTTGTACGATATAAAAGAAAACCACTTCTCTCTACTCAACTGTCTCTAGACCAGCCCTGAGACAAGAGATTCAGAGCCATACCTCTGTTTAATATGTAGACACGTCTTTAAATGTGGTTTTAAAGATTTTAACACAGAGCCCATCAGAGACTGAGCTGAGGAAACACACGTATTGTTCAGACGAAATGATAATTCATCTGATTTTCAAAACTCAACCCTGATACAGAGAAGGCTTTTAGAGATGCTCATCTTTAGCATCTTTAGCCTGAAGGTGTTTTTCTGCTCCAGTGTGATGTGAGATGACCTCAACTGGGCCAAAACACTCATCTAAGACAGATCCTCCTTTACTGAAGCCTGTGATATATGACTGCTGCTCTTAACGCTGCAAACTCAGAGGTCCAGAGCAAAGAGTTTCATCCTCGGCTGGTTGCACTAGCCTTGACATGCCATAATACTCCCTACACTACACACTGCAGTCTGTGTGTGTGTGTGTGTGTGTGTGTGTGTGTGTCTCACTTCAGCACACCCTGAGAGTCCTTGTCTAGAGACCTTGAGTGTTAAAAATCATGGGGGCCTCTCTTCTGGGAGAGAGAAAGGGAGCAAAAAAAAAAAAAAAAAAAAAAAAAAAAACCTGGACAGATAAGAAACTTTTCCAGCAGCAGGAACGAGCCGTCCTCAGCCTTTCTCTTCCTCCACGCTCTGCTTGACGTCTGCAGCATGTGTGTGATAATCCTAACAGATAATAACAGTAACAACTTCACTGTTAACCAGAGTGTTTTGGGCATAACAGACAATGAACTTTACACAGGCGTCAGAGCTGTGTGTATCACTGTAGCGTAGCGAGCAGTTTTTTGTTTTTTTTCTTCGTGCCGGGGCTTTCTGTCTCCACAGGTGTGTCGCCATGGCTTGGAAGCAAGGAGGGAGGATAAGTGCTGAGTGAGCACAGACAACAGCTACTCTGTCTTTCTCAAACATCTTCAAGGTCCCTGTGGAGGGATAAATGGCCAACAGGAGGTGCTTTCCCAGGAGACACTCATCTGGTGCTGTACGGGGTAAGTCCTCTTCACGCCTCATTTATTCTAGAAACCTATTCTTTTCATTTTAAATTATTAGAAACTAGAAAGTGACATCCATACATTTCCCTCTGTGTTGTTTTTTAAAGATTGAAAATACATTTCAGTTGATTTCTATGTTCAACAAGCAGAGCAGTGTCACCCGGTCAGACAGGAGGAGAATATGTGAGTTATAGCTTCTGCTGTTGATGTAACTGTAACTGTCTGTTCTCACATCCCTGCCCTCCAGGCTCCAGTGTGCAGCGACAGGGCAGCGGGATCATTTGCACTCGTTGTTCCTTTTTCCTATGCATATACCTCTTTGAGATGTAACTTTAAAGAGGCATAGGGCATGGGAAAATGGGGCTGCAGAGGTATTCCACCAGGCAGACAGCTGTTTTCATCATCCTCTCCACATGACAGCTGACCTCAAAGCACACTCACTCTCACACCCCAGGATCCAGGCTGCCGTGGTCTTCTAGAGGAAGACAGCAGAGCGTAGACTCTGACACACTGACCACAGGTGATTTTTCAGTCTCTGTGATTCGTTCTTATGTAACATCATAACTCAGATTTCATCATATTCACTCATGATGACTCTGTGTGAGTGTGTGGTGAGGCAGCGCTGCTTTTTAACTGAATTACTGTTCTTGTAAAACATCTGTTTGCCTCTGCGTGTTTTGTTGGCTGCAGTTTTTGAATAAAGACATCTTGGCATTAAACACTGGATGATGCATTCTGACTTTTTAAACTGTGTGGGGTCACAAATGACTTAAAGGTGGTGATGCACTAGGCAGTTTTTTGGGTAACTCTTATGGGCAACAGTGCCCAAGAAACTGCCTCAGTATTGCTGCTTTAATCCCATAAAACCAGCTCTTTGCCACTAGAACTGTTGTTTCACTTCGCCACAACTGTCCAGTCTGTCACCACCAAACAACTCATGGTGTTTCTGTTTTTATTTTTATCAAGCTTAAAACTGAGACTGTGCATATACTGAAAACATCACAAGAAAAGGCAGAGGGGAAAGAAGTATTCACACCCCTAACTTTAGTAAAAACACCAACAATCCTAAACTATTTCTTTATACTTTATTTAATTCAAACCATCAAAGAAATTTAAAGATGAAGTCAGATATCTGAGACTCGACAACAGGCCACAAACAGACACTGCTTCACTGTTTCGGCTCGAATGATTTCATCTTTGGCAGTGCTCTATATTTGATAAACTAGTCCTCTCTCTTTTTCTTTAAATGTAAAGAGTTTAAGCTGTCTAATAAATGACTTGAGCACAGTACAGTATTTGAATAAACGTACTTTCCAACCCTGACAAAAGGCAACTTATTAGACTGAAATATATGAGCTGTGGGTTTTTTAAAGGTTAATTGTACATTTAAAAGTGTGGAAGTCATTCCTCTGACAGCCACATACTGTAGCTTTGATTCCATCACTATAATCATCAGATGATGTTGTCGATCTCATTAGTAGCTCTCTCACTGAACATGTCAGCGACCTTTGGCCTCTCCCCGTCATCCAGCCTCGGCTCCGCTCTGTCTGCTGCCAGTCCAGCTGCTGTTAGCACCTCTTCACCTTCCCACTCACCTGATTCTAAAGGATCAGTGAAACCCTCATTGTCATTCATCTCACCGACTCTTTGCCCTCTCACAATGGATCATTTATTGATGCTCATGTTGCCATTAGTGGCAGGAACCATCCTGGTTAATGCTGCAGACTGAGGCCTCGCTCTATCTGCTGCTTTGTATAGACGAGCTGTAGAAATGGATATATGGTCCAGTAAACCTTTAAATGAATAATGTTCCTCTCATTATAGCAGTTACTGATGCGTGGGATTCTAATCATCTCCTTTGATAATTGTGCCTCCTGGTGGGAGGTGTCAGTATTTATTTTCCTTCTAAATGTCCCGGTACATGCAGGCTGTGTGGATCAGGTCTACATGGAACCAGCTGAAAGATCCAGATCTGAGAGACTCTCAGAGCGTCTGTCAGTGTCTGATAGCCTGCAGTGAATGTAATCACTCCTCCAGCAGCTACTTCCTATTCTGAATCCCAATTACAAATCATAAGTGAACAAGGCGTAGCCACTTTATGACAGAGTGACTCAATCAGTCACCTATTTAGCCGGTGCCACCTAATGACTCCGACGTGAGGCAATATACACCTCAGGCAGACTGCAGGGCGCCGTCCCTCCGCGGCTTTCAACCAAGTGCGAATTGTTCAATCAGGAGACAATAGAGCTCAATGGATCTCAATGATCTGACAGTTAGCTCCGCTTTGATGTCCCTTTGAAGATGGAGAACTACACCGAGCGGAGCACCATCACAGCTCGGAGCCATGGCACCGGACGCCAAATGAAAATATTTGGCTGCAGCAGCCGGAGACAGCATCTCTTTAACCGAGAGAGGAAGTGGTCAGAACCGAGAGATGAGAGCCGGTCTCATCCCTGTCTGTGGGTCTCTGTGGAACCCATGAAGACAGAGAGGAAGGGAGGGGCAGAGGATAAAACATGCTCACAATATGGTGATAACAGGACATAGACTGGACCATTTGTTCCTTTTGTTACAGTTAACATCAGTACTGCAACAGATGGCGACACTGGTTTGATTCTGTGGCCTCGTTATTCCCCAGTGTTCACTGTTACTCGTGTATTTTCAGATTATTGTGGAAGGATATGAAATGATTTAAAGTGTGCATGAGTTATTTTACAGATGTTGTGGTTGTTTAACAGGCTACCAGTGGAAGATCTCAGTGAAATCAGTTCTGACTGAAGGACAAAGGAGCAGAGAGGCAGTTTATCGTCTTTCACTCTGTTTTATTTGTGACATAAAACAGCAAATACATTTACATTCTTTAATAATACATACATCCATATATACTGTAGTGCTTCAGACATATTAAAATCTGTTATATTCACAACCCCTCTTTGACAGAGAGCAATGATAAAGTATCTAGATTCTAGACAGGACTTCGGTGGGTGGCTGTGGGTCAGGATCAGTAGAAGTGTGGAGGCAGGATGGCGGGGTGCAGGGCAGCGGGGAGGCCCGGCCTGTGGAGCGGCTGCAGCTGCGGGTAGAAGCCGCTGCGGGCGGGGAGCTGTCCGCTCAGGCCGGGGTGCTGAAACAGCTGAGGCGGGAGCAGAGCCGCGGGGACAGACAGGAAGGCAGGGCGCAGGTCCTGAACCTCCCGTTTCAACTTCATCCTCCTGTTCTGGAACCACGTTTTCACCTGGGAAAGACGGAAACAGACATCAGCTCATGCTCTCATGCAGAGTTAAGAATTAAATGGTTTTACTGACTTTTCAAACCAGTGGCAAACACCTACCTGAGTTTCAGAGAGGTTCAGCTTCTCGGCGAACTTCTTCCTCTGTGTGGCACCCAGGTATTTGTGCCTGCTGAAGGTGTTCTCCAGTGTGCTGATCTGCTCCGAGGTGAACTTGGTTCTCATCCTTCTTTGCTGGGTGGCTTCTCCCTCGCTGTCATCGCCCACCTCGCTCTCAGACCCTGAGGTGTAGCCGCAGCTGTCTGGGAGGAAGAGCAGAGCGTTTCATTCATTTGGTCAAAAATCCTCACACACACACACACACACACACAAAGATCCTGTCGACCTCAGCTCCTGAGACAAAGCTCAGCAGTGAACTTACTGTTTGGTGAAGTCGGAGAGAATTCCCTTCTTGGTTCCTTTGTAAATTCCTCAGTTTCTCTATGGACTTCTGAATGAACCTGCAGAGGCGGCTCCTCATAATAACTTCTGGAAAGCCACTCTACAGAGAAGTTTGCCATGTTGCAGCCGAGCAGTGATCTCCAGGTGTGTGCAGGTCGGGGTCGCTGTCCCTTTGGCTGACTCTGGGCCGCTTTATAGGGGCACACTTCTTTATTTGCATATGCAAAGGCTTGTCAGCGGAACGATAGAAACTTGATGGTGGTTGTAATTGAGGTTAATAGAGGCAGGCTTGTGGTTTTTCTCACGTTCATGGCTGGCTGAGATTCTCCGGCGCCACCAAGTCTGAGTATCAGTTACCTGGCATCTCAGCCTGAGAGACCTCTGCATAAAGTGATTCACAGCCACATCCGCCGCTGAATACAGGACGGTTCACTGTGACAGACATGTAGGCCAGTTCCAGAGCTACTCACAGACTGATATAGTTCAGTTAATGGAAATATTCCATTGTATCAGAGATCTGTACGTTTATCGTCTAAGCAGTGATTTGCTGGAGGTGGCCCAGCTTTAGAACATTGTTAATGGCTGCTGGGTGACTCCTGCAGCTGCAGACAGAAGCGCCCAGCTGTCTGCGCATCCAGCAGCCCGGTGATGAAGTCTTTGTTGTGGTGGGGCTGTGTGGGTGTGACCGCAGTCAGAGCGCATCCATAGAAAGTGAGAAAGTTCCGTTTGATCTTTGTTGGTCTGTTTGAATGAGACATTTGCTGAAGAGCCTCCGGCCGCCTTCAAAAGCGACGCACCAGGTAACCACAGTGAGAGAGTTCCCAACCAAACTCCGTTCAAAAAATGTCGAATTTACGCTAAAACTGTCACCGTGTTATTCACCAGGGAAATGTTACAACAACGTCCTGGGTCAAATGTAGAAACCAGGTTAAAGCAGCCCTGCGCCTCTCTGTTCATGACCTGTTCATTATCTTACAGTTGCTGTGAGTCAGGTTTGCTATCTCCAAAATCTCATCACATAATCAGGTTTTAACCTCAGGCCTCAGACTTCAAAACCAGAGATCAGATTCGTTGGCCACACAAAACCCCAGACTGAGCGGAGCCTGGCCGGAGGGCCCCTGCAGTAAGTGTAAACTCCTCAATGAGCGGCTTACTTAGGACTAATTGTTGACCATGATCTCCCCGTTAGCTGCCGTTTGAAGTGCAGAGATGAGGACAAACAACGCATATGAAAGCGGAGCATGTGGTCAGGCTTTGTTGACGGGGGGTGGGGGGGTATCATCGTCTGTTACTGTCCCTGTCTGCTGTAAATCTGTGATTGAATTTATGGTGATTTGTTTATGTGGCTTCGTCTGATTCAGCCTCATGTCGTCTTGATTTTATGAGAATCAAATCAGCACATCCATACAATGAGCTGCGATAAGAGCCTTTAAAGGGACAGCTGCCTTCTTTATCACCCCCCCAAAAGATGAAAGACAGGATGATCCGCTCATGTTGAACTATTCCCACTATAAAGATAATATCAGCTGTAGATCTCCAGCAGGCCTAACAGCCTTAATGAATGAGTACAGAGTCCAGTGCTGCAGTATAGAAGATAAACTTTATTTAATGATAAATAGATTTCTTGTGAATCATATACAACTTTCTTATCAAATATAATACAAACACACATCAAATAAAACAGCTCTGGATTGCACAGTCTGGGATTCTAAGTGTTTGAGTGGGAGAGGTCTGTGTTTGACACGTTCTCAGTAGAAATGAGGATTGTGGATCATGAGGTGAGGAGGGTGGGGAGGGGGCATCTGTGGCTGGAGGACCATCTGCGGGACGGGGAGCGGGTAGAAGGCCGGGCCGGGCGCGGGGTACTGGGGTCGCTGTCCGGGCAGACCGGGGTACTGGACCGGGGGCAGAGGCTGGAACATCACCGATGGGACTTGAGGAGCGAGGTAGTCCTGCACCTCCCGTTTCAGCTTCATCCTCCGGTTCTGAAACCAGGTCCTCACCTGAGAGAGAGAGAACTGAAGTTAGTAATCACAGTAATGACACCCCCGGGTGTTGGATGTTGCTGTTAAACCGGGCTGCTTGCACTGAAAACCGTGTCTCACCTGAGTCTCTGTGAGGCCGAGCCTCTGTGCTGTCTTCACTCTCTCTCCAGCGTCCAGGTATTTGTGCTTGTTGAAGATCTTCTCCAGTTTGCTGATCTGATCCGGGGTGAACTTTGTGCGCACTCGGCGCTGAGGTCCGTCCTTCTCCACCTCGCTCCCCTCGTCCACAGAGGGACACTCCGAGGAGGCGGCTTCGCTCTCATACCCGGAGGAGTAGCCGCTGATTTCTGAAACTGAAGAAAGGAGAGGTGAGCTTCTGATCTCTGCGTCAGGTCTGAATAAAGTCTGAGTAAAGTCAGGGTGTGTGTTTACTTACTTGGTGAGACGCAGTTTGTTGAATGCAGAGGTGAGCAGAGGCTGGAGTCCAGAGGCCTGCTGATCTCCACTGGCTCCATGTGTTCGGGTTTTGATGGTTTGGGTTTTGGCTGCAGGTAACCTTTGCCAAAACTCGGGGCACGCGGCTGCACCACGCAGGGAATATGAGGTCTGCAGGTCGGCGCAGGATCCGTGCCAGCTCCGTGGGTCTCAGCTGGCGCGGTGTTGTGATGGCTCTGGGCCAGCCAGTCCACAGAGAAGTATTTGACCATGTTCGCAGTGACCTGTAAATCCGCTGAATGTCAGAGGGGGAGTGGTGGCAGCTCTGTCCGGGGTCAGCTTTTATACAGGCCTGACGCTCACCGGGATTTGCATACGTACAGACCCTTGTTAACGCCTGATCGATCCCGATGATTAGGGGTTAATGGCTCGTTATTGAAGTCTTTACATATCCTGTGAGTGTGTGAAGACCTGGCGCCGCGGAGTCTGTGAGAATCCTCCTGAGCTCATACATTAGTCCGCCCTGACTGAAACTGAGGGCCCTGCATTAACAGCTGTATCTTCTGCAGAAGTGGAGCCAAATACTTTCATGTCGCTGCTGGTGCAGTGAGAGTGAGAATGAGCAGTCCTCTGTCACATGAATGCATCATTTAACATGGAGGCAATTATTGCTATGAAGACGGGCTGACATCTATGTGCTTTAGTTGCCTAAATGTGTCTATTTGAGGTTTTTGTAGTTTCTGAGTGGGTAAAGTCTGAGAGCACAGAGCCACACAATGAGAGAGCAAACACTCCTTTGACTGCTCCTCTCATTTAATTAGCTTTCACTTCTCTCCCTCCTTCCCTGATCTCTCTGGCTTATTCATTCAAAAACACAAATTATTCTTTCACACTAAAGTACTGTCATTTTGAGACACGTACATTTTACTTGACTATTTCTATTTTATGCTGTTTGACTAAACTACATTTCAGGAGCTGATGTTGCACTCCACCAAGACTTTGTTCAGAAAGCATGTGAGCAGTTTAGAGAATATAACACAGCACTGGCTCCATGTGATTATACCATCCACATCTGCTGCTTCCATCAGTCACTGAAGTCCTGCTCACACATGAACACATCAGTCATTTAATAATATAATATGACCCTGACTGTTCTGCTTGTGGATCCATCAGTTCCTCCTTACTCCTTATGATGGTGACCCACACATTAACAGGGATGTGGGAGCTGATATTTTCTGGTTCAGTGCAGATGATACACAGAAGCTTTAAGCTCCTGGAATGATTTTCTAATTCAGATTTATTTTCTCATCACAGATCTGTCATCTGGTCTCTGGTCTCTGCTCATGGCTGAAAATGTTTAGCTCCAGGTTTGATTTACTGTCTGTGGTGTAAACATCAGGTCTATCAGAGACATTTAACAGGAGAGAAAACTGTAACAAGGAAACTCGTTGTGTGCGTAAAATCCAGCTTTGGAGCCACAGCCTCACAAAACCCAACAGATCTGGTCTGAGGAAACTTCACCTCTCAGTTTTACTGTTTATCAAACGGAGGAGCAGAAGCAGTCCTCCAGTGGTTTCGTACTGAGGTGTCTCTGATACCCCGGTGAGCGCTGGCGCCAGCAGCCCAAGATCAGCATTTGCACAGGCGCTTCAAACATTACAGATCAAAGGTATTACAGTAGCAACACAATTACAGCTGATTGTCGACCTGTTCAAATGGAAATATGCTAAAACAAGCTGCGAGGAAGCCGGGAAACCCCCTGGGAGCGCAAACAAGCCCAGAGAAAAGACCCAGGTAATCCTTAAATTGACTTCACATACCAAGAGCTGCGAATATTAGGATATCACATTTATAATAAATAATCACAGGAATAATAATAATCAATGGGATTAATACAAAGGAAAATGACTAACATGCACTCCTCATTAAGACTGAATGTTCAGCCTTCTCCATTCGACTATGTGGAAACAGTTAACGTGACTGACAGTTTCACATCATGTCTATTAGGTGCCAAATAAACCGAGAGACAGCGCCTAACCTGTGGGGTCAGCGCCCCTCCCCTGGCAGATCTCTGCATGCAGCAGCTCGGGGACAATGGCGCTAAACTGATCGTTTAGTTATATGACAATGCAGATAAGAGGCTGGGCCTGGTTGTCTCCTTTATCGGTGATCTGTCGCTGTGAAGGCAGTGGTCCCTTCAGCCTCTTGGGGGCTCTTTATCTCTGAAGCTTTGAAGATGTGCCCTGATCCCGTTAGATAACAATAAAAAGCGCCCGGGACGTCGCCTTCACACTGCGCCTATTTCCTCAGCTCTGCCGGCATGGGCTCTGTCTGTCCCTCTGTCTGTCCCGGAGGAAATGTTGCTCTCACTGTGTTCTAATTTTTGGTTGGCCACTGGCCTGGATAAAGCTAATAAACCAGCAGGTGTGTCGCAATCATTATACATTATAATACATTATATTTAGCAACTCCACTCAGCCCATTAGAGCCTTTTAAGGTCCAATAAAACTGTCCTTTACTGTGCTGGAGTTCACCACACGGTGGCGCTGAGGGTCAAAACAAAACACAACATTTCAGATTACGGAAATGGTGGGACAGCACTTCTTGATTGTGATTGGACAGAACACACGTCAATCATTTGTTTGTGTCTGACGTCAGCGGAATGCCCCTGCGCGGCAGGAAGTGGTTGTGTAGACGGAGAGACGCCCTCGCAGGTTTTCGAAACGGCGACGGTTTGCGTTGTTTACGGTTGTTCGAATCCATAAACCTGAGTAAACACGTTAAACTTTTATCGAGTACCACAGGTTGGTTTTCACAGCGAAGAAAATGAAAGAAGCTGACCAAAAACGCCACTTGGTGTCGGATAAGCCTCGTGAGTGACCACCTCGTTAAAGGTAACGTTAGCTACGCGGCTATGCTAATGTATAGTGTTTAGCTAAAGACTAGTTTCTTTAGCTAGACTAGTGTCTTTAACTAAACACTATACATTAGCATAAAGATTAGTGTCTTTAAAGACTAGTGTCTTCAGGTAGTGTCTTTAGCTTACTAAGTAACGTAAAAGTTATTGTTTTTTCTTTGCTGTGTTGGAGTTTGTACCTCTGTAACTGAACAGCAGTACAATAGCAGCTAACAACGGCTAACGACAAAGTGTCTGTGTGGGTTCTCAGGTCATGGTAGTCTTAGGTGTTGAAGTTGAGGGCAACTAGACTTCTTTTGGTTTCTTGGCGTTTCACCTCTCATCCAAAAGGCTTCTTCAGTTCTGAAAGAAGAGGTTAGGTTTTAAACTAAAGTGTTTTGAATTATTTTATTATTTTGGAATACTGTAATTTTACAAAATACTGTGACTGTTGCCTTATATATTATCCCTTAATCTAAAACAGATCAGCTGGCAGTTTGACCCAGTATCAGTGAAGCCACTGAAGAGCATCCAAATTATTCTAGTATTCTTTCAGATTAAAATCATCCTGCTCTTTAAATCTGTTTATGCTAGGTCCTGTGGCTGCAAACACAGCCTTATTGGTTGTTGTTGTTGTTCTTAGGCTGTGGATGAAAGGAGAGGATGAAGTCCAGATGAAGTTGACAAAGACACAGGCAGTGCAGAGGCCTCGTTTTATGATCCACTGGGAAAATTTAATTGTATTACTACTACTATTACTACTACAGTATCTTAGGTGATAGTTAGATAAGGCAGATGTAATTCTGACAATAATGTATAAACTTTGAATTAGGCTGACTCTGTGAGTTCTCAGTGCTGAAGGAAGTATTCACTTGTCTCTTGCTCTCTCACTCTTGCTTTGAAAACAGCTACTGTGAATTTATAACAAAAGGAAACCAAACATTCTGTTATTGATTACCTTTATTAAGGGTTTGAATTAGGATCAGACAGGAGGTGAGATGACAAGGCTCAACATCAGGTGTAGATAGAAGGTGTGGGTCAGACAGGGGGAGAGTTAACCACAGGGGTTAAGATAGTCCAATATTTAAACCTCTGAACTATAATAACGTTTACTATACTGACGCACTCCAAAGCTGAAATATGAACTAACCACGTCATGTTCTGCTTTTTGTTTCCAGCTGTGGATGCAGACAGAGGATGAGAAGCTGATGGGTCTGCAGCACGAGGACTCCTTCTGATTGGAAGGCTTTCTCTGACTGAATCCCAGCTGACCACACAGCCTCACCTGATAGGACCTCACCTGATGGGACTGTCAGCTGTGACCAGTTTGTAAGATAAAGGTATATTACATCTCTTTATAAACATGCTAACAAAGATGTTTGACGTATACAGTCTGATGTTGACATGTTGTTTTCTGTGTGAATTTAGTTCCCACGCTGCAGAGACAGATGAGTTAATCTGAGCCTGAGAGCTGGAGACGATGGATTCTGCCTCATCAAGCAGGGAGATGATGTTACACCAAACAGGAGCCATGTTTACTTCCTCTCCTCCAGGTACAGCTCAGTGTTGTGACTTTGACTTTTTGGTGCTGTAGTGACATTTTTAGTTAGTCCACACACAGTTTCTGATTATTGCTTTGTCTGATTTTTCATCACAGGACTCAGACTTCAGCTCATAAAGAAACAACATGAAGATATCTGCAGAAGATGAGTGTAAGTTTATTGTTTTCAGTCATTATCTCAGCTGCAGTTTGACTCTTTAAAACCTGTAGTCTGGAACAAACATCAACAAATTAAAGCTCCTAAAACCCCTAAAAAATAAATATAAAACCAGAAAATATATACATATATATAAAAGTATAACATCAGTTTCAGAATAGAGAAATGCAACTCAAGTTTAGGAAGACACTTTTAATGATTTGATTCCAGACAACATTTAACAAATGACAGCAAAGATAATGACATTTGACCACAAGGAAACACTTATTAGAGCTGGTCAGGGTTAAGTGGTCATGATGTCCACTAAGCATCTTTGTGATACAGTTATTAATGAAATACTTGAATCATGAGCAGTTGAATGTTCTCACAGGTGTTCAATAAAGACATATTAGTGTTTGGAAAATGTGCCCATGGCCACATTACAGATGGTGGAGAAACACAGTGTTTTCACTTGAACAACAGGAAACCAACACTGTTCACAGCAGTTAGATGGTGG